>NC_135784.1:246339739-246969427 GCF_051106095.1 Pogona vitticeps | reverse complement strand
AAAAAACCAGGCACAGTCAATCAAAATTATACAGTATTGACTGGTATTACATAACAGATACAAGTAAATAAATAAATAAATAAATAAATAAATAAATAAATAAATAAATAAATAAATAAATAAATAAATAAATAAATAAATAAATAAGTAAATAAGTAAATAAGTAAATAAGTAAATAAATAAGTAAATAAGTAAATAAGTAAATAAGTAAATAAGTAAATAAGTAAATTAATAATAGTAATACAGTGGTGCCTCGCTTAACGATTGCCTCGTTTAGCGATTAATTCGCATAACAATGTGTTTTTTAAGAAAATAATATGCACCGTATAACGATGTTTCCTATGGGCGATTTTCACTTAGCGAAGTTTGGGACCATGCTTCGCATAACGAATGCGATTTTAGGTCCCCTGCTTCACTTAACAATGTTTTTTTTTCAATTAAAAAAGTGTCTTAGAAGGGTCAAAAACGGTTCTAAATGCTTGGATTCGTTAGAGGACCCCCTAAGTCATGTGCAAACCTGATTTGGCTTTGATCTGACTTTTCGTTAATTTATGGTTAATTTTTTTTTCCCGGCCCATAGGAACCAATGGACCTGTCAAAATCTGACAGCTCCGTGCTTTCCTATGGGGGAGAAAACAATTTACAAAAAATTAACGAAAGTTCAGATCAAAGCCAAATCAGGTTTGCACATGACTTAGGGGGTCCTCTAACGAACCCAAGAATTTAGAACAGTTGCTGAGTCTTCATTAATTTTTTGTGAATTTTTTCTTCCCCCATAGGAAATAATGGAGCTGTCAGATTTTGACAGCTGTCAAAAGTTGGGGGGAAAAATTCACCATTAATTAACGAAAAGTCAGATCAAAGCCAAATTAACTTTTGCATCCGTTTTAGAGGGTGCAGAAGCTAATCCAAGCATTTAAAACCATTTTTGACCCTTTTATGACACACTTAATTTTGCAAAAATTGACTTCGCAAAGCCATTGGAATGTATTGAGTCAGCTACAATACATTCCAATGGAGGAAACATTGTATCGTATAACGATGTTTCCTATGGGTTTTTTCGCTTAAGGACGGCAATCCGTGCCTATTGGAACGGATTAACCGGTTTCCAATGCATTCCTATGGGAAATGGTGTTCCGCATAACGATGTTTCGCATAACGTTTTTTTTTTGAACCAATTAAAATCGTTATGCGAGGCACCACTGTAATAGTAATAGTAATAGTAATAGTAATAGTAATAGTAATAGTAATAGTAATAGTAATAATAGTAATAATAATAATAATAATAATAATAATAATAATAATAATAATAATAATAATAATAATAATAATAATAATAATAATAATAATAATAATAATAAAGGCATCATTCAGTCTCAAAAGACTATGGTAACATGCTCTGTATGGAGGACTTGGAACACCATCTATTGTGGCTGAGAAGGCTGACAATCCCTTCTACACTGAAGACAAATCCAGTCTGTCCCCTGTCCAGCTCCCTGATTTTGCTGCTTTTGTGACTTCCTCTTTGCCTCGGCCTGCTGGATAAGGGTCTCTTCAAATTGGGAGAAGCCACACACTTATTTGAGTACACACACACACACACACACACACACACACACACACACACACACACACACACACACACACACACACACACACACACACACACACATGTACTCACATAAGTGTGTGGAACACTGATCCAGAGTAAAAGGAAGTGAATCTATAAATGGTGTGTGTGTGTGTGTGTGTGTGTGTGTGTGTGTGTGTGTGTGTGTGTGTATACATAAAAGTTCCTACACACACACACACACACGAACATGCACACACGCACACATGTACTCACATAAGTGTGTGGAACACTGATCCAGAGTAAAAGGAAGTGAATCTATAAATGGTGTGTGTGTGTGTGTGTGTGTGTGTGTGTGTGTGTGTGTGTGTGTGTGTGTGTGTGTGTGTGTGTGTGTGTGTGTGTGTGTACATAAAAGTTCCTACACACACACACACACACACACACGAACATGCACACACGCACACATGTATTCACATAAGTGTGTGGAACACTGATTCAGACTAAAAGGAAGTGAATCTGTAAATGGGGTGTGTGTGTGTGTGTGTGTGTGTGTATACATAAAAGTTCCTACCCACACATACACACACGCACGCATGCATGCACACACACAATATTACATATATAATTCAGCCAGCAAGGCAAGCAGATTTGAGTTTTCTCCACTTTCCTTGTAGGACGGTGTCCTCCAGATACATCTACAGGAGGACTTCAATAGCTCATTTCATAGCTTCATCATTTTGGGTCTGAGGTGCTCATGTTCTAAGGCCCTGCCTGTACTTTTTCTCTCCTGCCTGATGCATTTGACGGGCATTTTAATGACGACTGTTGCTACTCTACTAGCTGAGCAGGTAAAAGGGCACTGCATCTTGGAGGTAATGAAAAGGCAGGGGGAACCGGGGCTGCAAAGGGCTATGCCTGGCAGACCATTATCTCCTGTACCTGTCCTTCATTTTGGGAAGTCTCTTTATGGTCTGATACCTTTGGTTGTTGATAGACTCTTGGAAGAAAACACAGCATTAGAAATTTATTTACTTAATTTAAAACTATTCATTCTCCATTTGTTAAGGGGGAAAGCTCTCAGAACTGCTGAAGAATCGTTTTACAGATAAACAAGACAGTTGCCACCCTCAAACATACCATCCAAAAAGACATAACACAACAGAAGGACAGGGAGGGAAAAAGTGCCCTGCTTCAGTCCACAAAGTTTCCAGAGAGAGGCAAAGGAATCCAGTGCAGAAAACCAATGAGGTCCAAGATAGGCTGAATTCAAAATGTCTGTTGTTATTATTATTTATTATTTATTTTATTTATATCCCGCCTATCTAGTCCCTCAGGACCACTCTAGGTGGCTTACTCTTCTGTCTAAGAGTAAACAAATAGGGCAAGGGTTATCCAGAGGGAGGGCACTTGTCAGCTCATATTATGTCTCAAGAGAGTGCATTGGGTTAGACCAAGCCAGTATGTCCAGGCATGAAGAGGGAATCCAGCCAGGCAGGGCTGCAAGCCTTCAAGAAGCCCACAATAGCTAGAGCTAGTATTAGATCTTCTTTCTTCATTAACTTTCTGTACCCAGGATTGAGATGTATCAAGTTGGGCTTTGCAGGCCCCACTTAGATCTTGGTTATAGGTAAAATGTCATGATTTCTCCTGAGAGGAGAGGCTGACTCACAAGGAGTGCTTATTTGGAGACAGGCATGCCGTCGGGTAGCTGTCCAAGATTTTTTGTGTTCCTGGTCTCTCAGGCTCTGAGGCGCCCTGCCTCATTCTCTGACCCTGACCACAGTGACCTTTCCTCTAAGGGCCCAGGGGCCATGGGAATAGCCAGTTCTTTGTTAGCATCTGAAACAGGGGGCATAGGTTAGGGTTGGGAGATCAGTAGCCTCCCACTCCTTGCAATATCAAGGCTAAAACCTGAGACAATGAGGTGATGTCTCAGACAAGGACACTGTGATGTCACATAAGTGGAGCAGGCAGAGGTTAGGAAAGGACTGCTTGTTTTTTGAGTGAAGCTAGCTGTGAAAATAGGCACATGCAGAATCTAGGAAATGAACCTAGAATCAGAGTAAAATCTTCTACTCAGGTAATATGGCAAACCAGAGCTGTTAGGGACCATTTTTAGGCTAGTCAGCCACCAAAATGAATTTAGCAGCTGTGGTAGTCGCTACGGCTTATATTGCATGGGGTCTCATGAACAGCACACATGATACATGGGGGGTTTTGCAGGCCAGACCAGGTACCTAGGGTGGCCATATATTCTCCTTTAGGGAGAATCATTCTCTATTTGAAGAGTTGTGCTTAATTTTGATGACAGATGTTCTCCTATATATTAGTTTCATTTAGCATATGCACATTTAATGCAAAATGTCCTCCTTTTTTGGTGAAGAATGTCCTCCTTTGTGGTGTTCCTTTTTTTCCATGTCCTGCTTTTCAGTCATGTTTGCTCTCCTCTTTGGTGATGGAGTAGTGACAGCCTGCTGCTGTACCACTGCTCCCAGGGCTTGTGCCAGAAGTTACACAAGCTACATGGTTAGTGCTCCACCCCTGACTTGCTGCAAATGGTATGATGGGCTCAAGGGCATGTATCCGCAGACTTCTCGTCCTGTTCCCACCCCTACATTCCTTTTTTAAAAACATGCCAACATTCAGCAAGCAGAAAATACTAAAGCCTTGTCACCCCTGGAAATGGGTGGAGACAATTGCCCAAATTTTAAAATATTTTAAAACAAAAAATGTCTTCTCTTGCACCAGTGCTCACCCTGAAAACTGTCTTCACAGCTGATCACCCCAGGAAGCATGATGATTTGACTTCTGCTGCCATCTTGAAACTCAGCAACCGTAGCTCATCCTCGTATTTGCTGGAGAAAACCATTTTCCTGTATGATGAACAGGGTTGCCAGCACTCAGGGTGCTGAATGAAGCCACAGGGAATTGGTATGCTACTCTGGATTTTGAGGTGGGGACATAACTCTCAGGGCAAGCAGCTCTGGAGAGGAAAAAGTCTGGTTTCAGTGTGCAGTGTTGGGTGAAAGCTCTAGCTGGAATGGTAAAATGCACTGCAACAGCTGCAGCCAGTTTTTTTCCTCCTACCCACCCCCACCACCCCACCAAAATGGGCCCTGCCCTCACTCTGTATCTCTGCATTACTCATAAACTGCATTTAACCTTGATCCTAGACCAATTTACTCAGATTCCCCATAGGTTTCTACAACCATGTGGTCCAGAAGCAGTTTCCCCTCCACCCCAAACCCTTGAGTCCCTTGCCACCCTGTAGTGTCACAAAGAACTACCCTTGGTCCTAAAATCCAAGGGTTGGATGTGACAGAGCAGGTAACCTTTATTGTGACATTCCTCAGCGTCTTGGAGTGGCTGTTAAAGGACAGTTTGGAATAGACAAAGCTGGCATCTCAGGAGGGCTGGTGAAAGGGCCCATTCACACTGGTTCATTAATGTAGTTTAAAACAGCTATCCTTGCAATTCAAGAGCTGATGGAGGAGCCAATTATCAAGGCAAAGGAAAACTTGACGTCCCCTCCTTGGTCCAAATACACGTTGACCAGACTGTCAACTGAGAACAGTCAAAAAAATGTTGATGGCACTGGAATGTTAATCCCTGGCAATGGGATAGTGTCTTCTATGACACCTCAGGCGGCAGGCAAGTTTAGAGGAGACATAACAGGTTCCGTGAGACATACAACTTTGTCTTCCTCAGAGAGGGGCAGCCGGAAGCTTCAGGATGAACAGCCCGAAGGCTGCTGTCACTCCACTTCCCCAACACCTGCTGCCTGAGATTATTGCCTTACTCTGCCTAATAGTGTGGCATGCCTGAGAGAGAGAGAGAGAGAGAGAGAGAGAGAGAGAGGGAGAGAGGGAGGGAGGGAGGGAGGGAGGGAGGGAGAGGAAAAAAAAAGAGAGAGAATAAAGGTGGTATAAAGAGAAAAGATGGTCCTGCCCCATTTATACTCTTATCTTAGCTATTTCTGGTCTCATCTCTGCCCATCATCAACATGTGGCCCTTCACAGATTGTTCCCAAAGGAATATATTAATAGAAAAAAAAGGTTCCCTGCCCCTGATATAGAAGCAAAGGCCAGCCAACATGGAATTATGTAACAGCCACGTGCATCTAGCAGTACTTGATAGATCAGCTTCCTGCTATAATTTCTATAACATTTCGCCAGCTCCGGCTTGGATTAGCCATATGATAATCATGGCTATGGTTGTGTGCATTCGGTCCATATATACATGATCTGACCTTTGTACTTGGAATCAGTTTTAGAGGTTCAGTCAAGTGGATGGGCACCCAATGGAAAAGCAACAAGGCAGGTGGGCTGGTGTCACATGGTGTCATTACTGAGGCATCTCAAGTTGCAGGCATTCCTCCTTTTGGCTTCTATCATGTGTCAGTCAGCCAAAATGAACGATGACAGTGAGTAAGCTGGAAGGAGACAGCAGAAGCTGTTTGGAAATCTTTCTAGAAGGCCAGGCAGGGACTCCTTTTCTGACTGTCCCCAACTACCTTGAAGCAGCAGCTTACAAAATTAGCATTGTCCCATTTTTTTTTTCACAGATTAGAAATTGAGCATTAACAGTCAGAGCTAATTGGATTCCCAAAAGGATATCCTCTCATAGGTCCTTGCAACTTGCTTTTACTCTTGTCCTTTGGGCCCCTCTGAGTTCATAGAAAATTTTCTAATTTCATTTTCACTGCCAGTTACCTCTCTCACTGTCATTTAGTACTTCAACTTTCCAAGCACCTTTTGCTGTTTGATGCAAAGGACCTGGAAGGGATATGATAAACGAGATAATGCTCTCCTCTTTAATATATGGAAGCCATTTGGCTCAGCATTCTCTCCCCACCCCCAATTTCCCCGAAGAAGCAGGGTAGCTTAGGAGACTAGGGAACTTCACACAGCACACTGTCTGCTGGCTGATGTAACTGCCTCACACTATCCAATGATAGGGCCAGCCCTGACCAACAGTTTGTTCAGTTTCCTATGTCCATTCCAGAGTTTGGAAATCTCACCCCACCTTTGTTTATGGATCAGAATTCCAAGAATCCCTGAGGTAACATGTGAATTCTGGAAACTGTCATCCAAAAAAGTAATTTTTCTAAGCTATGGTCTACTCAGTGGATAAAATTGTTCAAACGTCTTCCTTGCATTTCCCCACCCTCCCTTTGACGTGAGGGTGGGGAAATGCTGCAAACATCCAGCTGCTTCCTCCAACATTCTGGTTTTATGTAGGACTATTGATAATTGATCAGCCTATGTTCTATGCTATATAGACTCTGACAAAGCCTCTGACTGTGTTGATCATGAGAAACTACGCTTTATTATGAAATAAATGAGTGTACCTCAGTGCTTGCTTGTCCTGATGCATAACTGCTGTTGTGGACAAGAAGCTACCATTAGGGCAGAATGTGGAGAGACAGAATGGTTTCCTATAGGCAAAGGTGTCAGACAAGGGTGCATTTTATCCCCGTACCTGTTCAATCTGTATGCAGAACATATCATGTGGAAATCTTGATTAGATTCAAATGAAAAAGAAGTGAAAACTGGTGGAAGAAACATTAATAATTTAAGATATGCTGATGACACTATCTTACTGGCAGAAAGCAGCAATGACTTGAAATGACTTTTTGGGTAAAGCGAAAGGAGAGTCAAAGCCAAACTGCAGTTGAACATCAAGAAGACAACAATCATGACTACAGAAGAGCTACACAACTTTAACATTGACAACGAAGAAATTGAAATAGTTAAAGAGTTAGTATACCTTGGTTGAATCAATAATCCAAAGGAAAACTACAGCCAAGAAATTAGAAGACTGAGACACGGAAGGACAGCAATGAATTAGAAAAGATTTTGGAGTCCAAGACCAAGATCTTGTATTTCCACTCACCATGTATGGGTATGAAAGTTGGATTGTTAAAAAAAAGCTGACAGGAAAAAACCTGATTCATTTGAAATATGGTGCTGGAAGAAAGCTTTGTGGATACCCAGGGCTTCCAGAAAGATGAACAAGTGCATCCTAGAGCAAATCAATCCTGAACTATCTTTGGAAGTAAAAATAATGAAACTGAGATTGCCCTAATTCAGATGCTTCATACGAGAGCAGGATTCTCTGGAAAAGACAATAATGCTGGGAAGTGTTGAAGGCAGCAGGAGACAAGGAAGACCAAATAAGAGATTGATTGAGTCCCTAAAGGAAGAAACAGGTCTGAGTTTATAAGAGCTGATCAAGGCTGTTGAGGACAGGACATTTTGGAGATTGCTCATTCATAGGGTCACCATAAGTCAGCTGTCAGTGGATGACACATAACAACATTGATAATTCAATGGCATGTTGATCTGTGGGAGAAAAAAATATATTTGTAATTACAAAGTGCACCTGGTAATACTGCAGAATAATTTAGGCAGGTTAGTAATTTGTTTGCTGAGGGATGAATTGATTGAGGCTGGAGAAACACAGCTTGATTAGAAGAAACTGCTAGTGAAATAGATCTTGAAAAAGTAATTATTTGAATGATTTCTCTTAGGATTTCATAGCCAGTATAGCCAGTGCTAGGGAATTCTGGAATCTGTAGCCTACAAAACTAATTTATGCAAGTTCTGCAGGAAGGCATTTCACTGTGTCTCTTTACCAGGTTCATTCAAAATGGTTTATCAAAGGTAGCCTCAGGGAATGGCTTGGCTTCCAAAGAAACAGCCTCAGCAGTTAGTGAAACTTGATCACTCACCAAGTGTCCTCTGGCATAGTGAATATTGACACAGCTTGGAATCTCACGAAGGAGTCTTTTTGCAGACCATTCTAGGACAAAATGGCCTTACAAAACTGGAAACCCGGACTAGTGTTTCTAGCATGATTTACAAAATAGCAAAAGTTGCTTGTTTCCCATTGGCCTGCTCTACCAGTCCAACACACTGTGGAGGCATAATCAGATTCACATAGATAGCTAGCACTTACTTAATGTGCTAGGCAGACATTTTAGCAGCCTACATGTGGAGAGAGAATTTGGGAAACAGACAAGGGACAATGAATCACTGAGGAAAGGGGGGAGATAATTCTGAGAGTTAGCTCAGAAGAA
The DNA here is from genome assembly GCF_051106095.1 of Pogona vitticeps. Lineage (NCBI taxonomy): Eukaryota > Metazoa > Chordata > Lepidosauria > Squamata > Agamidae > Pogona > Pogona vitticeps. The sequence goes on along the minus strand of NC_135784.1, from coordinate 246,960,773 downwards.
ACATCCCAGGAGCCACCTTGGGGTCTCACCGGGAGCCCCCCCCCCCCAGATCTTACTCAGGAAACCCCTTTGTATCTCATTGTGTACACATGCACTTGGTTTTGGCCTTCATTTTAGAAGTCTGGTGAATGGCCCATTATGTAAGGAGTGATCACTGGGTGCATGGGGACCTGGCCAGCTTTTATTTACGGTATTTGTTTGGGTGGAAGGGACTTGCTATTTGATTTCATTACAAAATTATTTAGATTCTGCTAACCTCATTTGGTAAGCAGGGTAGTCAGGAAACAGCTATTTAAAAATAATTTTGGAACCTTGCCTCTGTTTCTATTTATTTTAAGGCTTCTTTGCAGAGGATACTGTGTCTCTCTGTCCTCAGGCATCCTCCAAGCTGAACCCCCTGAACCTAGCAAATTAATACCTACCAATAAGAAGTTAAGATTCAGTGTTGACTCCACAACTGTTGCCAGTGTTTCAGCATCCCAGTAAATTTACTTGTAGTTTCAGAAGGTGAGATCAGGACATCCTGGACAGAAGAGGGAGGAAAGGGGCACAGGGTTCGTTGTGCCCTTGCTGTTACATCATGAGAAGACCCCAGGCAGATCTCCAACATGAAGGCCATCAATCTCATATGTCGCTTGAGGCAAAGGACTTTAGGTTACCTTTGCTTGCTACTTCTGGAAACTTCAGGGCAGCGCTGAGCAAGGCCTAACTTCCATATTTCAACTTTTCTTGTTCTACTTGTTCTTCTTGTTGTAAATGTCTCATATCAGATTTATTTGCACGTTCATAACCTCCCGTGGCTAGAAACTACGTTGCTTGCAGAATCTCAGAAATAATTTGCATGAACAGAGAAAGGCATGAAATGCCATCGTTCCGAAGCAAAAAAAAAGGAATAATGGGAATAGCTAAAGTAATTTGTTACAATCCTAAGACTAGCAAAACAAGTGCATTATTTTCTTGCATTGTGATTGTGGCCTCTTTCTGGACTTGACGATCCTTGATAAGATACCAGGTCAAAAATATTTGGCCGAAGAAATGCATACCCCTAGGGTGTTCAATAGCTGGTAAAGTATGAGAGGTAGAAGAAGACCCTCTCTAGGTTAGATATAGGCAGAAGCAATGCTCTCTGTTGAAACTATGGATCGCTGTTGCCAGGGTTGCTTCATTTCCTTCCCTTTTGTCCAATTTGTCCATCAATTGGGTCCACCTGGACCACATGAGGCCCATCTTCCTTTTGTTTGCCTCATCTAAAAATGCTATAGAAACACAGGCTTCAGTCACCCACCGTCCTTGCTCTGGTTTGCTTTCATGCTGAAGGCATCTTGTTGGTGAGTTCACTTTGATTGCTGAAATCAAATTGGTTGTCAAATCATTTTAATCATCAATCATGATGAGTCACATGCTTCCCTTTTGTGGAGTCTTTGGGTTAAGTTATCTGGTTTTGCCAGACAGCTTCGTTTGGCTGCTTTCCTCAGAATAATCGGTACTCGTTCCGAAGCCACCACTTCTGCCAAAGCAGAGGCTTACACACAACCTGTTGCACAGCAACAGTAGAATTAATCCACACATACACCCTTTGTCTTCAGGAACAATATCTGTCAGACTCTACATTGCCTTAAAGAGCTAATTTTCTCATGCATGGTAGCCTCTACCTCTTTTTCCTGTTTAGCTGTCATGGGCTTGTGTGTTAAGATTCAGTCTGCTTGCCATAATGCAAGTCCTGTACCTAAAACAAAATGTTGGTGAACCATTCCTTTTCCTGACCTCTTTACCCTTTACTCCTCCCTCCCCTGTCCCTTGCAAACATTTCACAATTCCTGATTCTCCTAGCCTCAACCTCTGGTAATTTCCTAGAAACTGTAACCCAACCTTCTGGCCCACTTTAGCTGCATCTGTCTATAGCCTAGTTTCCCTAACTGAGCAATCCTCAATGTAAATATTAGAGGCTTTTCTCAGAACTATCTCCCAACCCCCTGCTGAAGTATTTGGATATATAATTTATTATTTTTGATTAATGGGTTTTAAAAAATGTGTTTTGTATACATAGCCTTGTGTGTAACACATAAGCCACATCATGTCTCATTAGAATGAAAATATTTTACTGCCTGAGGGGAAGCAGAGAATAAGCCAGTCACCTTATTTTTAGCATATGAGGTAGAAAATCCCACAAATGCCTTGATTCAAACTTGCCAATAAAGCCAAAGCCATAACAAATTAAATAGCCAACAATTTCCCATCTTTCCACTGTACTGAAAACATGTTGCTTGAGGTGATCACCAAACTCTGGCTAATGTTAGGGCCAGCCCTGACTTGATTAAAATAAAGCCAAATGCTTCTCATGCACATAAGGTATTGCCTAAAGAATGATTTTTATGCACATGTTTCCCCTGTAGAGTAAATAAAATTCCCCTGAGAAATAAAACTAGAGTGAGTATGAAGTTTGGAGAACAAATGCCTGGTTAAAAGATCTTTTAATGTTTATATACACATGTCTAGAGTAAGATACTCATTAACAAAGGGATGGAAGGAGAACTGCACACGTATAGGAAAATCAGCTTATTTAACGTATTTACTTATTTGAGTTCTCTACTGCTCAACTTAGTGGTAACCTATTACTCTGGGCAGTAAACACAAAGGACGTTAAACCCACAACAGCACCAGCACTCCCTCATCAACAATATGAAATAACAAAATAAAATAATACAAAAAAGGTGCAAACAGTAAAAAAGAAAAATCATAATGCCGACATCGAATTAGGTTCCAAAATAAAAATAGTAAATTCATATTTCAAAGGATGTATATTTCTGAAGGTTTCTTTTCAGAGTTTGCCTTAACAAGTTTTTTTTAAAAGGAAGGAGGGATGGGACCTGGCATACATCCAGTGGAAGACCATTCCACATGCACGGGGCCACTCCTAAGAAGGCCTGATTCCTGGCTGGCATTCTTGTGGTCTCTTTCAGAGTCGCCACTCTATGAAGCAAGGCCTGGGAGGGGGAATGGGTGAAACAGGGAGCAGTTCTTCGGGAGAGTTGGTGTGACAGTGTATGGTCACTTTTGTGTCAGGCAGAAGAGGCAAACATAGTGCAGTAGAGAGTTAAAGGTCCTTCCAATCTAATCTCATATGGTAACAATGGTGGGCTAACACATGGAATCAGTGGACATTTTTCTTCACATGTTGCCACAAGTCATGGTGTCTGCCTGGCGTTTTCCATATGCCATTACAACAGGCAATGGACTTCAGTCAATTCTGATGTGCTAATGCAAGCAAATCCTCTTTCTCTCTCTAAGAAGATCTAATAACGTCATCTCATTTCAAAGTAGGAACTGGGACATTGTGTCAGCAGTGGTGTATTAATTTCATCAGTACAGCCAGGCAGTGGAGTGAGAGAGGGAAAAAGATGTTTTCCCATATCCGGGTTGAGGCTATGAAAGTACACTGTGTTGTATATCCTGGAACATCATGTGCAGTGCCTGCTTCAGATGAGAATGGATTCTTCTCAGGCTTTTTGCAGGAACAAATAGCAATGTTGGAAGGAGGATGGTCAGAAACAGCCAGTACAGCAGACCTAAATTATTTGGCCTTTCTTATTCCAGTTTGGAGTACCAGAAATATTTGTGAGATTTGCTAGCTGGAGCATTGGTGTAATCTGAGATGCATCTATAGCAATCATTAGTGTACATCAAACTGGTACAAATTAATGTTATATAAGGTTTTGGTCTGACCTGCCGGAGCGGAAAGCTAAGCACAACATTATGATGTTTCTAAATTGCACATAATAAACTACTTTCACTGAGTGGGTTTAACAGGTCAGCCAATCACTGTGGGACAACACCACAGACTAGTGGCTGCTGCATTTGTTTATACATCAGCATGACCTGATCATCCGCAATGTGGGTGTTTGGATCTGCGTTTTAGAGACCAAGGATTTACAAGTACTGTACTGTATAGGTGGACAGACTGAGTGACTGAGTGACTGACTGACTGACTGAAAAAAAAATCACTCATGGATAATTAACTAGCAATATCAATTAGCAGAAAACAGCAGTTTAAAAACACAGAACAAAATTCATAAAGCAGCCAGCTCCAACCCAAGTACTTTCCCAAAATGGGATGTTTTCATCATTTTCTGAAAGGTCGTAAAAAGGAGCATGAAGATCTCTCTTGGGAAGTAGTCCCCATAACTGACCTGTTTTTATGGGTATTTTACCTAAACCAGTGTCTTTCTTGTTCCTAACTTTGACATCAGGAGCAGCCAAAGTGTAGTGTATGCTGTTCCTCTTGTCATAGGTGTTGCTGAGAGATTGCTGGAACAGGAGCTGTTTGCACTGGAGGGACAAAGAAAATAGGATATAACACCCCCCCCCCCCAAATTTCCTTTATGGAGCTCTCTCTGCTTTATCTTACTTACTTTCACCACCCTTCTTGTACAACAGGGAAGATGCACCCCTCATCTTGGGTTTTTTTTTTTTGCAGCTTTTGATATTACAACCCCTCAATCTTTATTCAGTTGTATTTTGTTGACTCCTGCCTGCATTTTCTTCCCATCTTTGTTTTGGAATTGTACTGTTGTGAGACTATTCCTTTTTTCATTCAATTTTTTTAGTGTGCATTTATCCTCACATGCATATTAATTTATGGCACTTACCTTATATGCATAAGAGAGAGAAGGGAGTGGCAGAAAGCAGGGGAGGGCTCCCTTGACTTTGGAAATGGCCCTGCCCCCTGTTGGCTTTATGTAAGCCATGCAAACATGTTCCCCCTCCCCAGCAAATTCAAATCCACCCTGAAGGAATGCAGGCATGCAAAGAAAGAAAGAAAGAAAGAAAGAAAGAAAGAAAGAAAGAAAGAAAGAAAGAAAGAAAGAAAGAAAGAAAGAAAGAAAGAAAGAAAGAAAGAAAGAAAGAAAGAAAGAAAGAAAGAAAGAAAGAAAGGGGGGGCTTACTACTTCTCCTCTATAACATGTGGCACATCTTTTAAAAGACCATGAACATTCTTCAGAGCTCTCTAATTAGTTCCTGACTTCATTTCCTTGCAGTCTTGCTTTTCTCTCTTCAGATTTCACTATCTACTGAATTTTTCAGGTTTTCTCTTTCTTGGGCTTACATTGCACCCATCTAACAGCTGTTTTGCTTTGGTTTTAGTGGGCCTTGGTTTCCTTACCTCTTGCTATCGCTTGCTATTCTACAGCCACCCACATTTTAATGCCAGCCCGAAAGATGACAGTTTTCCTTCACTGAATCTCAGTTCTAAATTGTGTTATGCCTTGAGCAACTGGACAGTCTATGCCAGTGGTTCTTAACGTGGGCGATAATGCCCCCCAGGGGGTGATTTCATTTTTCAGGGGGGCGGTAGAACGAAAAGGGGCGGCATGGGGGCGCTGGAGCAGAAGGGGGGCGGTAGGGGGGCGCTGGAGCAAGCCAAACCTGTTAAGATGGCTGCAGCCTTTTTACAGTGTGCATGAATATATATTTTCCTCCAATCTTAATTTAGTTTCAGAGTTTTCATCTTGAAATGTTTAGTTCCTGCATTGTGGTTTGTTTTTATGCCCTTTTAATATTTCTTTTTGCATCTTAAAATTCGCTTGCAACTAAATAATTAACTGATACTTTTTGGGGGCATTTCATTTTCTTAGAATTGAATTTTGTTTTCAGGGGTCATTGATAAATAAATAAATAAATAAATAAATAAATAAATAAATAAATAAATAAATAAACAAACAAACAAACAAACAAACAAACAAACAAACAAACAAACAAACAAACAAACAAATAAATAAATAAATAAATAAATAAGATATCACCGCGGGGAGGGGGGCGATGATAACTTCCTCAATGGCTCAAGGGGGCGTTTCTTTCAAAGAGGTTAAGAACCACTGGTCTATGCCATCAAGAGAAAGACAAGAAGTACAACTCTTATTTAAAATGTATAATAAAGCAGTTTTATAACACAGTTACTGTTTTGTTTTAACATGAAATGCTTGTGAAGCATTATATTTTCAAGGCATCCAGATGCTATTTTTTTAAAAAAGGAGTTATTAACTCCTTAAACATGCATTAAAATGCAGCTTACAATTACAGATGGTTCACCACAAGGGGTGTTATTAACAATCTGTTTGCATCTCTTAATGGAACAAAATATCTTCAAATTATGTCCCCCAATAATACCGTATTTACAGAAAAAAACCCATGCTCAACTCTTTCTGGTAGTTTAGTATTAATTAGATTTCGCTATTAAAATTCAAGCACGTAGTGAAACTGGCATTTACTACTAAAATATGTAGTGGTTGTGGCAATTCTGCCTATTTTGTGCCTCTATGTTAAAATGTAGTTTTAATTATGTTTAAAATGTCTGTATGAGAATAGCATTGTACACATGTTTATTGGGTATATACGAGTGCAGTGCTCGTATGATGGCCAGCTGAAGGACTGCATGTTCACTTAGTGTAATTAGAATGATGTGGGAGTGGAGGTGACAGTATGGAGTTAAGATGAGGGAAAAATCAGAAAAGTTAAAGCTAAGAGTTAAATGTGTGATTTGGATAAAGAATGATGTCTGTTTTAAAATTAGAGAGTTTGTTAAGAGAAGTCTAGCTATAGAGCTCGGAGTGTGTTTGTAAAAAAGATCGACGGTCTGTAAAATATTAATTTGGTCAGTACTGCTACTGCTGCTGCTACTACTAATAATAATAATAATCTTAGAACTTCAGAGCTAGAAGGAGCCTTATGGATCATCGAATCCAGCCCCTGTCAAGGAGGCACAGTGGGGAACTGAACTCCCAGCCTGCTACCAGATATCTAAACCACTGAGCTATCCAGCAGTTCATAAAGATAGAATAAATGGATTTACATTTTACTGTTGTTTTAAACTTCACCAGTCAGATCTTAGAACCTTCTTTTCCCTCCATCCCTATTACCTGTGGTCCCTCAATAAAAATCAATTTCCCTTGTTTAAATCAAACTCTCCCCATTATTTATTTAAAGAGTGACTAAGAATAAATAACTCAGACTATTAACAGAGAAAAATACACCCATGTCATGTAAAGCTATGCTTTAATAGTAAAAACACAAAGTTTAAGTGGAACTAAGAAACCCTTCCACTACACACCAGATTCATCTTAGATACAAGCTTGGGGCAAACTGTTGGAGGTTTATCTATCTATCTATCTATCTATCTATCTATCTATCTATCTATCTATCTATCTATCTATCTATCTATCTATCTATCTATCTATCTATCTATCTATCTATCTATCTATCTATCTATCTATCTGTCTGTCTGTCTGTCTGTCTCTCTGTCTCTCTGTCTCTCTGTCTCTCTGTCTCTCTGTCTATTTTCAAGCTCACATGCAGCCTCTAGTTTGTTTGGCTGGAAGGGACCTTTCTGGGGTGGGGTAACTGTCAATTGTTCCTTACTGTCTCTGAATTCAAAGAGAGCCCTGCCTCTCTGCTGACTTTCTTTCCTTCTCTTTAGTCTGTTGGAAGTGGAGTTTGTTTGTTTACTGTTGAATCCATTTTGCAACTATAAGTAATGAAACATTTTTAATTTTTTCTCCTACAAATGTCTCCGAGTGAGTTTTTAACTACCAGTTAATGAGAAAAGGGATGAATTATTTGAGGAACTTGAAACTATTCTCATCCATAAGTCTCTGTACTTCTGCTGTGTAGCAAAGGAATTTTCCCAGAAATTCAAAACTCTGCAACACAATGGAGGCTCTGGCTGGGATACTATAGAAGGAATAACCCCCAAATACTTGGATGTGGGTAGGCAGTTGTGTAGCTAGGATTTTAGGTGTTAAAAGGTGCCTGAGGTGGTGTCTGTGATCCCTCGAGGAGTGTGTGACCCAGCTAATGTGAAAACTGGCAGAAAAGTTGGTGCTTTCATCGGCTGGAACATCACAGTGATGACTGCCAACTTCCATGGACTTTAAAGGTAATTTGGACAAATTCATGGAGAATGGGGCTACTAGTGCATACTGGTCATAGTGGCTATGTATTGCCTGCAGTATCAGTGCTTATGAGGTCACCAGTATTCCATTTCAGGACCAAAACATGAGACTAGGGTATACGCCCATGTGATATCATTGGATGGACCCTTGTGATGTCAGAGGGGCAAGTCTTGGTGATGTCACAGATGCATGGCAGACAAGGGTTGGTTATGAATTATTTCTGTGACAGTTGATTGTGGAACTAGCCCCCAAAGCTAGGGAAAACTAGCCAACAAGGTAAACAGGGCTAGTGAGAACCAAGCCTAAACAAAATCACTCACTCATTCAGTGGCCAGCCAAGTACCTCTACCATCTGCAACAGTTGTTATGATTCCCACAATGACTTACACCCTACACTGCCTTCCTTAAAGCACACATGACATGGATAGGATTTTTTCAGACCCTGCAGCACTAATCAGATTTATGCAAAGCTCGCAGCCAGCCAAGAGGTAATTTTTCCCCAGGCCCCATGTCCTTGCTCCTAGTACTAGAGCAACAGAAAGGCTCATAATTTGTGATGCTGGTGCTCCACACCTTGGTTTCCTCCAAATAGTGCAATAGGCCCACATCTCTGCTGTCTTTCCTGTCTGATCTAAATTGCCCTTTGTTTTGATCCACCATGGTTCCCTTCTTGTGTTCTTATGCTGATCAGAGCCAGTATGGTATAGCACGAGACTAAGCTCTAGAGAATCCCAGATTCAAATCCTTACTCTGCCATAAAGCTCATTGAGCCAGTCACCTGATTTCACTAGAGGTGGGAAGTATTATATCAATGTTAGGAGGAAATCAAAACCAATGAAGATGGCTAAGAGCAACTTAGCTGACAAACTGTTCCCAGCCCCACAATGTTGGCAATTACTTATGACTATCCTCGCCCTTACCTAACTCTGTGGTGGCATAATGGCTATGTTTTTGGGCCAGATGAAGTTTACATCAGGCATAACCCAGCTCTTCTGTCAGACTGTCTGTTCTGTGCCTCTTGTTTGTTTGTTTTTGCTCTTCTGCTGGCTGAGCTTAGCCATCGGAACTGGTTTGCTCATAGGCCCCCATGCCAGCAAATGTGTGAAATCAGCAAGCAGAAAGCTGTTCTGCTGGTATGGCAAATCTGCCATTGTCCTAGCTTCCTGTAGATGGTTTGTCTTTGAGTTCGGATGGTGTTGTATGTCTGTTCCAACAAAACAAAAAGTCTTGTTCCTTAAAGCTAAAAACTTTAAGACTAGCACATTTTGTTATGGCATAAGCCAACAGTATGTGGGCAATCTGGGCTGTAGTTCTATAAAAGTTTAGGCCATAAGAAAATGTGGTTAGCTTTAAAGACAGTGCAAGGTGTTTCATTCTTTTATCTTGTAGGATCGTAACATGGATAAAAAGGGCAGCATGTGCTCTCCTGAGCTCCCTGAAGCAAAGGCTAGACCAGAATGTAATAAAATAAGGTAGCTATTTATTATTCAACATCTTTGAACTTATGTATTTATTTCTTCAAGGAGACTGGCAGTCATGCTAAAATGACACGCAATGATGACTGGAACATAAAAGTAAGGGTTACAAGTGAGAGCACTATTTGAAGGACAACCAAAGACTTGTGCTGTGTGGTTTCTGGAGCTTTCAATCCCCCTCCCCCTCTTTTTTTTAAAAAAGAATTCCACTTTCTGTTCCACTGCAATATGACTTTGTACCCAGTATGGTGTAGTGCAGTGGTCCCCAACCCTGGGCCTCCAGATGTTCTTGGACTACAACTCCCAGAAGCCTTCACCACCACCTCTGCTGGCCAGGATTTCTGGGAGTTGAAGTCCAGGAACATCTGGAGGCCCAAGGTTGGGGACTACTGGTGTAGTGGATAGAGTGACAGACTAGAACTCTGGAGAACCGGGTTCAATTGCCCACTCAGCCATGGAAACTTACTGGGGGTGTGAAACTGATAAAATCAATCCTTAAATACCATACTTACCTTGACAGTCCTGTCAGGGTTGTTACAAGTCAGTTTCGACTTGGAAGCACGCAACCACAAAAATACGACTTTACTAGATATATAATGATAACAATAGTGATGGGAGGAGCAGCAGCAGCAACCTTCCCCAGGCCCCAAAAATGGCCTTTCCTTTGGTTCAGGGAAGCTGCTGATGAGAGGATGTGCTGCATACACTGAAACCATATGCCTTTTCCTGTGGATTTTGACCAAGGGCTTAAAATGTTTACCTGACTTTGTTCTTCAAGCAAAATAGATTCAGTGAGCAAGGCACCAAAAGGCCAGTTGAACCATTAGGTGGAAGCCTGATTCAGCCATTCTATCTCCTGGGTTTATCAACCCACTTAGAGGGGAATTCCTTGCCCTGCCTCCTCAGTCATCAATTGAGTAAGTGTCTGAAGTAGAAATGCCCATAATCCAGTGCAGGCTCTCATATATGCAAGGAAAAACTATGGGAAATCTTGTTTGTTTGTTTGTTTGTGTGTTTGTTTCCTTCTGTGTAAAACTGGAACACAAGCTAGACTTTTTTTCTCCTCAGACTCCTTGGCGCTTGTATGAGCAAAGCAACAGTGGGGAAGAGTGGGTTTAGGTGTTCCATTATAAGCTTGTTGATCAATTCAAGGGCTCTAATGCCTGAAAAGGGCTCTATTGAGATGGCCACCTCAGACCATAGATTTAAGGAGTCATGAAAAGCCATTAACTTGTTCCTTATTTCTATTGTTTTTATTCTATTTTTACTGGAAGGGGTGGGAAAAGTTCGCGTGGAATCTTCTGCCTTGTGGGACAGGATGACAGGACTGACTGTGGGGACACAGAAACTTGATGTGCACTGAACCTTGAAGAGGAGGGATGCTACTTAATGCTCTGCCTCAGGCAGCATGACTTACCTGGGCATGAAATCCGTTTTTGCTTAGATACATTTTATGATGGCCAGTACCGGTCTATTGTGTCTGGTCTAAGGTGTTGGACCAAATGGATTGTGTGTCTTTTCTAATTTGGTACACATTTCCTCTATTCTCTCTTTAAGCAGTTAGTTCAGGATTCAAACAGGTTACTGTACAGCCTGCCTAGAAAGAGAGTAGGAACGGAGCCTACACATTGACAGATCCATGCCAAGTTATATATTTTTGTGACAAAGTGTCTTTCTTGTGTCCCACTCTTCTCAAGAATATGCTAGAGCCATAAGCTACCACATCAGTCAGGCTTGCTATAATGAACCCCAGCTTCTCCTCAATTCTGTCCCAGCAGCAACTTAATACATATCACATTACAGCATTGGAAACCACTCACCCTGACTAGGAGACAAATGCATCCATTTCTGTATCACATTTTCATTATGCAGCATGTTTACATTTAATGATTCGGGTGCCACAACGGATATACGATTAGAAAACACCTGTTTGATACAATGGAAAGGCAGCCTCCAGTGATTAAAAGATATCTTTATGACAAATGCTGCACAACTGTTTGGCTACAACTATAAAGCAAATGGGCTGTTTGCATATGAAAGGGGATTTTTAAAATACATTTGTGAATAATCAAATCAGATCTAAATGTGGCAAAGGAAAGGAACATGATATATTCTCTCTCTTCTCTTATTACCATGAGAGATACTACTGAAAGGTGGTGTTTTTCCATTTTCTGTTCCAGAGCTATTAATTTATACACAACTGACTGCTGGCATGCTCCTAACCGAGTTAACTATTTAACGTATCTTCGATACAGTATTTCCAAATTATGTAATGCGAGTTATGCTGGTTGTCATCTGTATTAATAAACGAAACAAAACAAAATGTTTTGGGTATCACAAACTGGAATTCAAAAGATTTTAAGGGGAGTGAAAGTGCTTCTTTCTTTGCAGAAGTTCCACAATGATTCAGACAACTTCTGAATCTGTGCAACTGAGGCTTATTCAGTTCTGAATCTGGGATTCATTCATTCCAAGCACACACCAGTGCCCACTCAGTCCGACCACCATTCTTTCTTAATGTTTAAAGTAGATTTAGACAGAAAATAGAGATGGGCAGTATCACAGTTCAATGCTTCACTGTGGCTTGGTGGATCAGAAGATGAGGCCGGGGAGCCTGCAATGCTGCTTCTGATGGGGTGCCCACGGGAGGAGATGGGATGTGGAATCTGCGCAACACCTGTGGGTCCAATCTGCCAAAGAATGCCAAAATGCCAAACTGCAATAAAGGTCCATCTCTAATGGAAAAGAAAGAATGTCTTCAGATCAAGGACAGTCCCCTATAAAATGGGATAGTTGGCTATCCTAGTTGGCCACTTTTTGTGATAATTCTCTCTCTCTCTCTCTCTCTCATTCATTCATTCATTCATTCATTCATTCATTCATTCATTCATTCATTCATTCATTCATTCATTCATTCATTCATTCATTCATTCATTCAAAATATTTATAATTTGCCTTTGCAAGGACCCTTCTTCCTGTCTCACATGATGGAAGAGATCAAACTGTCCTGTCACCACTTTCTGTCCCTCTGCCTAATGATAAGCCTGTCAAATAGCGTGTGCGTGTGCTGGGATGTGTGTGTAAGAGAGAGGGGAGAATTAATTGGGAGAACAGTCAAGAAGTCTGATAACAGAAGCTACTAGATAATTTTAAGCAACTCTTTGGATTCTGGCTTTGATTAAATATACTCATGCTTATGTGTTTCTTTTCTTATGCCTGACATCCTTGTGCACTCAGAGGTAAATGTCATTTAAATCAATAGGATTTACTTTCAAGTAAGCAAACATTTTTCTTAGTATAAAGCACATTTGGTATTTTCCTCTCTTCCTCTAAAATCCCAGAAGCAAAAATCTGAACACCAACCCATAGAAATCCATTGTGGCTGGCTCCAGTTACCTCTGAGTTAATACAGTAATCTGCTTTTACAAAAGTACTTGAATGCTTTCTGCTTCTGAAGAGATATTTTCTCTGTAGTTCTGCAAAAGAAAGAAAGAAAAGGAAAGGGAAAAAAGGCACTCAGCCATTCTTAATGATGAAATATTAGGTAACTCTTTCCTTTTGTATGAAAAGGGAAATATTATTAAGCTGTGGCAAAGTTAAGGTCACCAGTTGACATTGTAAACCTATAATTATTATATTCCTTTTCGGGGATGCAAAGGGTGACAGTTCTGTGACATCAACTCTCCAAGAAAGAAAGAAATTATTGTTTGATTGCCTTAGATCTTGAGAATTTAAAATTTTTCTGAACATGTCAGTGTGCATTCAAAGTAGCTCAAATAGCTATAAAGCTGAAGTACTAGAAATCTGTGCCATGGCTGAAACAATCAGAAGAGCAAACAAGTAATGATTAAACCTTTAATCAGAAGCATTATATGTTGCTCTGTTCTCCTTGTAGCTGCAGGAAAAGATGCTGTAACAGATCTTTAAATAGAAAACCTGAGGCTAAATTCCACTTCATCTATCAAAAGCAGCTGCTAGGAGATGACCTAATTTTAGCAGCTTATCAATTCCTTAGTGCTTGTTGGTTGATGTAACTTTGATCCTCTGATGCTAGATGACTTTTGTGCTGAATATAGCTAGAATTTAATGTGAATCTTTTGGATGGCTGCCCAGCCAGGCTGCATAATCCAAACAGAGATGGGAGGCAGGGGGACGGAGCAGCACACGATTCAAGCTACTCACGTGTACGATAATACATTTATACATATGCACACACGTACACAGCCAGGTGGACACATATGCCATTCATGTCGTCAATCACCTATTTTAAGTAAAGAGCAGTGGGTTTCTTTTCTGTCCTTTTCTATTTGCATCTACATGACAAACACCTGAGTGTCACAGGATTTAGCTGCTGCCAAGCGGTAATGATAATTGCAGGATGCCTGTAATGACTGTTTTCCAACCAAATCATTGTTATTTCATAGCTATGTTATTTCTATTTATGTACAGATTAACTGACATCTTATCAAGAAGAGAAGAAAAGTCTTGTGTGTGTGTGTGTGTGTGTGTGTGTGTGTGTGTGTGTGTGTGTGTGTGTGTGTGTGTGTGTGTGTGTGTGTGTTTAATAATCTACATTGTGAAATGCCTTCTGTTTCCCTTTCTGGCCCCTCCCCCTTAATGTGGACTTTAACTTGTTTTCTGTTCTTTTTTTGGCTCCTTCATAGTACCATCTGGGGCATACATGCGGCTGGTTGGCCATGTAGCTGATGCTTCACACTTCTTTGCTTGCCCTACTTGGCATCGTTTGTTAGTCATGCTGGAAGAGATGTTTGATGCCCCCCTTTTTAAAATAAACATAAAAAATAGCATGAATAACTTTATGTAAAGGAGGAAACAAGACTGAGGTCAGGCTGAGTCAGAGCCTTGTCTTAGACCAACTATGCAGCTCTCTCTTTTCAGCCCTTTTTGGGAAACCCCACCCTTTCGAGGCATTATTGATGCTAAATGTGACTGCGACTTTACCTCAGAGCTTGGAAATGTTACTTTTTCGGACGACACTCTCAGAATTCCCCAGCCACAATGGCCAGTTATCACATTGGCTACCAGTGTCCGGACAATGTAACACATAAAGAATTACATTCTCAAGAACTTCCTCACCTTAGGAAAGTGAAAGGGCCTCCTTTACCTCACAGAGCAATTTTATGATCCATTTCTCTTCCTTGGTTTAAAAGTAAGGATTACAGGTTTACAAAACCGTAGAGCAATGAGGGAACCAACGGGCTTCTAGACTAGCTAAACTCTTTGCTTTCACCTTCCCTTTACTATTTTGAGGCAATTTTGTGGAGGATCACTGTGAGTTGGGAAGAGTTAAAGCCTCACTGACCCCAAGGTGATTTCAAAACTGCCAAGTTCACTAATCCTCTGCTGCTAATGGAGGTGCAGAAACAGTGATCTCTTGACCTAAGATGGGGATATGACTTCAAAAGCCAATTGGTGATTTACTCTTTATCTGCCTTAATGTTGTTGTTACATGCTGTCAAGTCTGAACCGATTTACAGTGACCCTAACAGGATTTTCAAAGTAAGTGAGATATTTAAGGAGTGGTTTTACCAGTTCTACTCCCCTAGTCAGTTTCCATGGCTAGGTAGGGATTCTAACCCTGTTCTCCAGAGTCCTAGTTCATCACCGCACCACACTGGGAACCCCCTCTGCCCTAAGAAGCACCTCATTGTTGTATCCTTTATAGATATCTCATCACCTAGGTTTCTGAAAGAAATCATTGCCGTGATATTCTGTAATTAGTTGCATTTTTATTATTGCTTGCTTTTGATTTAATGTGGAAAGGGTTTGCGAGCTTTGCTCTATTTATAATTTGGAAACAATGCCCAGCATAGGCCCTGTCTCTTCCTTCCCCAACCACCACACAGTCCAGGAATTATGGGTGGCAACCACAAGTGCTTTACAGGACAACTTTTCTGAAATAAGTCAGTGAAGACAGGAAGAATTTCCTTTGTGGACTACAAATGGCAGAACACTTCAGCGAGCCTTGGAACTGGCCATGCTGGCTGGGATATTTTAGGAGTGTTACCCCCGCAAGCATTTTTTTCCCGACACTCCAAAATTACACAACCACATCATCATTATTTGTCTTACAACTGTAGAGCTAGAAGCGACCCTATTGATCATGGAGTCCAGTCCCTGTCAAGGAGGCCCAGTGGGGAATCGAACTCCAAGACACATACTTTCACCACTAAGCTATCCAGCAGTGATTGCCATTTCCCTGCTTCTCCAGAATCATGCAATATATGGAAGTACTGGGGAAATTAATTAATTCTCCTGCATACATGAGGCCTTCTACCCCTGAATGGGTGACAAATGGAGCAATGAATTATATAGCTATTTTATTACTCAGTGAATTCATGTACAATGTACTGTGTTCTATCCCAGTTTTCGTTGGGTCCAAAAGGAAGCCACACCTTCAGAGGTACAGAGTGGGTAGGAGGCATCATTCAGTCTCGATCAACTATGGTAACATGCTCTGAACAGAGGTACTGGAACAGCGTCTAGTGTGGCTGAGAAGGCCAGTCGAGAGTGACAATCCCTTCCACACTGAAGACAAATACAATCTGTCCCCTGTCCAGCTCCCTGATTTTGCTGGTTTCCCGACTGCCTCTTTGCCTCGGCCTGCTGTACAAGTGTCTCTTCAAATTGGGAGAGGCCGTGCTGCACTGCCTGCCTCCAGGCTGAACACTCAGATGTCAAAGTTCCCCATCTGTTGGGGTCCATTTCTAAGGCCTTCAAAGCCTGCTTGCAGATATCCTTGTATCGCAGCTGTGGTCTCCCTCTGGGGCACTTTCCCTGCACTAATTCTCCATACAGGAGATATTTTGGAATCAGACCGAAAAGATCCATCCAGTACAGACTGGTCACCATTGGAAATATATGAAATATTAGTTACAGAAAACATCACTGTACATGTAGAAATTCTCATATGTTGTTTCCAACTGTTGATTTTCATACTGTGACTTGGGTTCACTGTCAAAGATGGTCTTCATGTTAAGATTTTCGTTAAGTGATACAATAGCAAACAGCCTGGGCCAGCTCACTGCCAATAATCCCTTGAATTTTCCTAAACTGCTGCCACTGTTAACATTAATCATTTACAGATGGCTTTTAATATAAAAACTCTGCATATTCTACTGTGTTCACTTGTACAAGGCAATACTCTTTTTGAACACAAATAACTAATATTCAATAATCTGTGACTCGGGAGGAATTTAAACCCATGTTTTCCAAACCTAGCACACAAGCTGCCAGACCACAATATCTTACAGTATTCGTACTATCTCATTTCCATTCCAACGATGATTGGAAGATGTGAGCCATTCTGTCAATACCAGATGTTAGCAGGGGACTGCTTGGTTGGTGTTTATGGGTTAGATTCATTCAAACTTAGATCAGGCATGCGTCCAGGCCTGCTGCAGCCTGCTGCTAGGCAACATGACTAACTAGCTCAGTTGGCAGATTTTACAATAAGCCAGCAAGAGTGAGTTGGTAACCTAGATGCATCTCATTAACCTCAATGCAACAGCTATAATTCTTTCACTTATGCTTAACCCATATACTTGGGATCCAGGTCTATAGGTTAACTTAGAAGCTTCTAAGCCATTGGATTAATCTGGAAAGTGCTTTTACAGCCATGGGCATTTCTTGCTATCTGAAGCGATGTGATTATTATTTGCATAACCAACCCAACAAACTATGTCATACTGACAGTAACAACAGCCAGACATCTAACATATGGATTTACCCTAAATCAGAACAATGTATATTGAAAACTGTCCTCTCCTCATCTCACAGTATTTATGGACTTGTACAGCATAGTTGTGTTTTCATCACCTATAAATCATAAGTGTGTAAAACATACTAACCAGTTGGCATTAGGCTTTTGTGATCAGATGATAGGAGTAACCAGGGCCTTTAATAGTTCCAGATGAGTGGCAGCTGGATCAAAGATATAGACGTAGGATCAGTATAGATGTAGTTAGAAAAAGATGTACAGTGGTGCCCCGCATAGCGAGGTTAATCCATTCCGGATTAACCATCGCTATGGGGAAACATCGCTATACGGAACGGAAAATGCCATAGAAACGCATTAAACTTAGTTTAATGCGTTCCTATGGCTCTTAAACTCACAGTTCTGCGAAGTTTCTCCATAGCGCCGCCATTTCCGCGCCCCCGGTAAGTGAGGGCAGGGCACGAAAATGGTGCGGGTGGCCATTTTCAGCACCCGGCGGCCATTTTGGAACAGCCGATGAGCTGTTCCCAAAATGGCCGCCGGGTGCAGAAATGATCGCAATGCGATGTTTAGCCTATCTAAACATCACAATGCGATCACATTAGCCACCCCAAAAAACGGGTCGCTATGTGGATTCTTCGTTAAATGGTGCGCTCGTTAAGCGAGGCACCACTGTAATTACAAAACTATGCTAGTACTATTTATCACCAACATTAGATAAACTGTGTTATCATTGTTGCAAACAGAAACTCAAAAGTGATGTTGCAGATGCACTGTTATGGCTGCCATGGCTAGTGGTAATGGATACTATTTGTTTGGATTGCTTTAAAGGGAATTGGTCGATAGGTCGTTGATGGCTGCTAATCGCAGTGGCAATTAGGGATGTGGAAAAACAAGTGTCAAAATAAAGCAAAGCCAGAGTATTTGTACATCATTGGATCAAATATAGGATGGTTCAAGGAGCTCCCAGTTGCACTTGGGTCTGTTAGAGTGCCCCTACAAATCATTGGTATTTGCTTTGATAAGCTGGGGTTAAAAATACTGACATTTGAACAAAAAATATTTGGCACCAATTGATGTAGCAAAATATTACATTTTCTGTCGTTTCCTCAGAGCATGGTAATTCACACTGTGAGAAAGGCACTCAATATAATTGGTTTATATGATGTTGCCACCATAGGCCTTTTCAAATCTATGTTATGAGGATTGCCATTCTTAAAACTTGGGAAATTAAAGCACCTGTCCATTTGTAATGATAACATTAATGCAGTTGCTGTCATTACCACTTCTGCTACTAATATGAATATGAACTAAGGATGGGACTTTTGTGTCTCAAAAAAAGAGAAAAAACATGAAAGAAGCCCTTTTTCCATTTTTGTGTTCTTTCATCAGTTTCCGAAAGAGAGCTACTTAAACAGGAATTATTCATATTAAGGAAAGGAGGATACATTAAAAAGTTCCTTTTTTTGTGTTTTGCCCCTTTCCTTCAACCTTTCATCTTTTGTGTGTCAAATTACCCAGGAAATGCTTCATCCATACTGTCGTGAAAGCTGCTGTCAACAGCCAATCAGAACATCTGGAGGAGGAAGCAGGAATTTTGAATCTGGACCACCCACCAAGGAATGCTCTTTGCTTCTGTTGCTCTCGTGGGAATCTGTGTGCTCACTTCTTTGTCCCTCCACTGCCAATTGCAGAGCAGTGATGAGTGAATGGCCTCAGCATGGCTGATCCAAGAGATGTGAATTGGTCTTCCTTGCTGATCTTGCTGTTGTTGCCTCCACCATGATGCTTGTTTGCTTTCAATGAATTTGCTAAGGAGGCAGAGGAGGAAAAGAAGAAGAAGGTGAAGTGTAGGGAGAGAGTTCTCCTGTTCAGCCTGCAACAGGAAACAATAAACTAGACAGCTGGTGCAGAGTGGAGAACAATGCAGCTGCAGGTATGGAGAGCGGAGAAAGTTGTCTTCATTGACCATCAACATATTGCCAGTTCAACTCCTTCCCTTAATTAAATGGCAGAGTTTGTCCAACTCTTCATTCAGTTAAGGGGCTCTGAAATATGGCCACTGGTGTGTTTGGCATCTTCCTTTGTTTTATTAAGTTTTCAGCTCCGGTACACATTCTATTTAAAGACATTGCCATAAATATATCTACCAAGTATAAATATGCTGTACCAGAGAAATGACTGGTGTATTGACAAAATTCAAAAGAAACACTTCCAATGTCAATATAAATAAATGGAGAAAGAAGTTGCTAGTTCTGCCGCCAGCTTACAAGGTTGACATTGGATGAAGTTTCACATTTTGGCAACAGAATGTATGTCACCAAAGAGAAAAAGCTAACAGCTTTTGCTCATGGAGTTGCTAGAATACACTCGTAACAAATCCATCAGTTGGACTCTGAGTACATCCAAAGAGTTCTTTAGGCTTCAGATTGTGTTCCAGGTGAGGTAACATATTGATTAATGAACAAATCAATTGATTTTCCTCCCATTGGTCTGCATCCTATTGGGGAAAATGTGGAGTGTCAACACAACCATGTACAGATTCCAGGAGGCTGTCCTTTATGTGTCCAGCCATGCACTGCTTGCAAAATTGGGCACACAACTACACTAATAATCATGTAAAGGAAAGTCTTTTAGTTGGAGGGGGGCAGAGGGAACACCGCTTGCATTATTGCCCTTGTATGGACAAGATTTTTTTTTTTGCAACGGCACTGCAATACATAGGTTTGCATGGTTTAAATTATATGGTGTTTACGAAGTCCAGTGAGAGTTGCAATGTGGGTTGCCAAGTAGTAGCATCCCATATCCAAGGCTCTCTCTCTCTCTCTCTCTCTCTCTCTCTCTCTCTCTCTCTCTCTCAGAATCAAGCATGTCTTATCCAAACACTCAGAGCCAGAAAACACAAGCTGGAATAAAAAATAAATTTCAAGAAATAAAATTAAATAACATGAATACTTCTTGAATTGTGGGATATTTCCTGATCTCAGTGAATTCCAATGTTTCCTCAAATGAAGGCATTTCAATTTCCTCTTAATGAGCCTATAGCAAAATGTGCTGTTAATATACTGCCTTGGAGCATTTAAAGCACTCTGTGGGCAGTATACAGTTTAATTATGTGACTACACACTGCACCTGATTCCGGAACAGTGGAAGGTTGAGTCCATCTCAAGCTGGTTACCTATGCCCAGGATAGAACTCAGGTCATGAATAGTCTTTGCTGTAGTAGTACTGCAGTTTAACCACTGTACGACAAGGCTCCTGTAATCTCATGACAAGAGGGATCACTCTGGATTCCCTGCACCATGGTTTGTCATAACAATTTGTCTTGGTTCCAGTATGTTTCTTTGGCTAGGACAAAAATGTACATTAGAGGTAAAAATCAATACCTTTATTGAGAGGCTATTTTTGTCCCATTTTAAAAATGTATAGGAGGAAAATTGGCAAGTCACTGAAACTAGGGGATACTGTTTAATACTGTGTAGTGTATTATGACATAATGTGATATTGTAGGTGTACATCTGTGTACATTCTCTGAAACAAAAAAGCATCAGAAGGACTGAAATAGCCCACTGTGTTGTGTGAGAGATGCAGATTGGACCACAACTCAGTTACAAATGTATTGAACACCAGAAGTCCTACACTGAATCTTCAACATGCCTAGTTAAAAGGGTTAGGAAACAAGGGATAAGAGTCACTGCAACTATCTAGGGGTTCACTGCAAACCCCTGGGCCCTAAAAGTCATTGGGTAAGTCATTCGGATGGTCAGCTAAACTAGATTTTGCAGTGCTTTTCAAAATAATCCACTGCCATCAGCTATTGATTTGCAAAAATTCTCTTGACCATTTATTTATATCAGAGTCAGCACATAGAGTTATATGTCAGCTTCAGAATCCACCACATTAGTACAGAGATAGTTAAAATGCTAACATATACCTATTTCTTAAATACAATATCGAGCACAAATTGTCATGAAGAATAATAAATACAATGGCTTTAGCTAATCAGTTAACACCACTGACTCTCTTCTTTAATAACTTCTATTTGCCTCAGCTTTTTGACTTATTCTGTCCGTCTCTTTCTTTTTGATTCCACAGAGAGAGAAATTTATGGTCCAGCCAGACATTAATGGACATGCTTCAAGATCAAATTCCACAATAGGACTTCCTGAGAGATACATATCCCAACAATCAAGCATTAAAATTAAGAGAGAAATAGAAATGTCTTGTCATGTTTGACCCTTTTGTTGTTGTTTAGTCATTAAGTCATGTCCGACTCTTCGTGACCCCATGGACCATAGCATGCCAGGCCCTCCTGTCTTCCACTGGGTCCCAGAGTTGGGTCAAATTCATGATGGTAGCTTCAAAGACACGGTCCAACCATCTCATCCTCTGTCGTCCCCTTCTACTCTTGTCTTCACACTTTCCCAACATCAGGGTCTTTTCCAGGGAGTCTTATCTTCTCATGAGATGGCCAAAGCATTGGAGCCTCAGTTTCAGGATCTATCCTTCCAGTGAGCACTCGGGGTTGATTTCCTTCAAAATGGATAAGCTTGTTCTCTTTGCAGTCCAGGGGACTCTCAAGAGTCTCCTCCAGCACCACAATTCAAAAGCACCAATTCTTTGGCAGTCAGCCTTCTTTATGTTCCAGCTCTCAATTCCATACATCGCTACTGGAAAAACCATAGCTTTGACTATGAGGACCTTTGTTGGCAAGGTGATGTCTCTGCTTTTTAAGGTGCTGCCTAGGTTTGTCATTGCTTTCCTCCCAAGAAGCAGGCATCTCTTAATTTCGTGGCTGCTGTCACCATCTGCAGTGATCATGGAGCCCAAGAAAGTAAAATCTGTCACTGCCTCCATATCTTCCCCTTCTGTTTGCCAGGAGGTGATGGGACCAGTGACCATGATCTTCGTTTTTTTTATGTTGAGCTTCAGACCATTTTTGGAGCTCTTCTCTTTCACCCTCATTACAAGGTTCGTTAATTCCTCCTCACTTTCTGCCATCAGAGTGGTATCAACTGCATATCTGAGGTTGTTGATATTTCTTCCTGCAATCTTACTTCTGACTTGGGATTCCTCCAGTCCAGCCTTTCGTATGATGTATTGTGCATATAAGTTAAATAAGCAGGGATGCAATATACAGCCTTGTCGTACTCCTTTCCCAATTTTGAACCAATCAGTTGTTCCATATCCAGTTCTAACTGTACTTCCTATCCCACACATAGATTTCTCAGGAGATAGATAAGGCACTCCCATTTCTTTAAGAACTTGCTATAGTTTGTTGTGGTCCACACAGTCAAATGCTTTTGCATAGCCAATGAAGCAGAAGTAGATATTTTTCTGGAACTCTCTGGCTTTCTGCATAATCCACGCATTTGGTGGAGCAATTTGGTCTCTAGTTCCTCTGCCCCTTCGAAATCCAGCTTGTACTTCTGGGAGTTCTCGGTCCACATATTGCTGAAGCCTACCTTGGAGGATTTTGAGCATAACCTTGCTAGTGTGTGAAATGAGTGCAATCGTATGGTAGTTGGAGCATTCTTTGGCACTGCACTTCTTTAGGATTGGGATGTAGACTGATCTTTTCAATCCTCTGGCCACTGCTGAGTTTTCCAAACTTGCTGGTATATTGAGTGTAGCACCTTAACAGTGCCATCTTTTAAGATTATAAATAGTTCCACTGGAATGCCATCACCTCTGCTGGCCTTGTTGTTAGCCATGTTTTCTAAGGCCCACTTGACTTCACTCTCCAGGATGTCTGGCTCAGGGTCAGCAACCACACTGAGTTGTCCGGGACATCCAGATCTTTCTGGTATAATTCCTCTGTATATTCTTGCCACGTCTTATTGATATCTTCTGCTTCTGTTAGGTCCCTCCCATTTTTGTCCTTTATCATGTCCATCTTTGCACAAAATGTTCCTCTATATCTCCAGTTTTCTTCAACAGATCTCTGGTTTTTCCCTTTCTATTCTTTTCCTCTATATCTTTGCACTATTCATTTAAGAAGGCCCTCTTGTCTCTCCTTGCAATTCTTGGGAATTCTGCATTCAATTTTCTGTAACTTTCCCTATCTCCCTTGCATTTTGTTTCCCTTCCCTTCTCTGCTATTTGTAAGGCCTTGTTGGACAGCCACTTTGCTTTCTTGCATTTCCTTTTCTTTGGGGTGGTTTTTGTTGCTGCCTCCTGTACAATGTCACGAGCCTCCATCCGTAGTTCTTCAGGCACTCTGTCCACCAAATCTAGTTCCTTAAATCTGTTCTTCACTTCCACTGTGTATTCCTAAGGGATTTGGTTCAGATTATACCTGATTAGCCCAGTGGTTTTTCCTACTACAATTTAAGCTTGAGTTTAGCTATAAGAAGCTGATGATCAGAGCCACAATCAGCTCCAGGTCTTGTTTTTGCTGTCTATGTACAGCTTCTCCATCTTTGGCTGCAGATAACATAATCAATCTGATTTCAGTATTGCCCATCTGGTGATGTCCATGTGTAAAGTCACCTCTTGTGTTTGTGATGACCAGCTTGTTCTCTTGACAAAACTCTATTAGCCTTTGCCCTGCTTCGTTTTGAACTCCAAGGCCAAACTTACCTGTTGTTCTTTTTATCTCTTGACTCCCTACTTTAGCACTCCAGTCCTCTATAATGGGTAGAACATCTTTCTTTTGTGTCAGTTCTAGAAGGTGGTGTAAGTCTTCATAGAATTGGTCAATTCCAGCCTCTTCAGCATCGGTGGCTGGTGCATAAACTTGGATTACTGTGATGTTGAAATGTCTGCCTTGGATTGGTATTGAAATCATTCTATCCTTTTTGAGATTGTATCCCAGTACAGCTTTTCCCACTCTTTTGTTGACTACTCCATTTCTTCTACGGGATTCTTGCCCCATTCGTATATATGATAATCGTCTGAATTGAATTTGCCCATTCCCGTCCATTTTAGTTCACCGACGCCCAGGATGTCAATGTTTATTCTTGCCATCTCCTGTTTGACCACATGCAGCTTGCCAAGTTTCATAGATCTTACATTCCAGGTTCCTATACAGTATTTTTCTTTGCAGCATCCAACTTTCCTTTCACTTCCAGGCACGTCAGCAGCTGAGCGTCATTTCGGCTTTGGCCCAAGTGCTTCATTAGCTCTGGAGCTACTTGTCCTTGTCCTCTGCTCTTCCTCGGTTGCCTGTTGGATGCCTTCTGACCTGAGGGGCTCATCTTCCAGCATCATATCTTTTAGCCTTTTGTTTCTGTCCCTGGAGTTTTCTTGCCAAAGATACTGGAGTGGCTTGCCAGTTCCTGCTCCAGGTAGATCGCGTTTAGTCCGAACTCTCCACTATGACCTGTCCATCTTGTGTGTCCCTGCACGGCATAACCCATAGCTTCTCTGAATTACTCAAGCCCCTTCGCCACGAGAAGGCAGCAATCCATGAAGGGGAGTTTGACCCTAAATAATACATTTGTGTGTGTTTTGCAGAAGTTCTCACCCGAGGGCTAAAAGTTATCTATTTATCACAAGACATTATTTTCCTCATTCATGTACGCATGTTACATTTGGTGTGTTTCATTTTATGTTTGATCATTGTGAGGTAAACTGGACACCAGGTGGCAAATGTGATTTCTGGGGTACATATCTCTGAGAAAATCCTATTGTGGGAGATAAAATCGGTTAAACATACAAAATTCATCCACTACTTAACTCTAACCCTAACTGGGGCTCTTATTTCTCCACTTTTAATTCACGTAGGGTTTTGGCAGTTGACTGCTTACTTTATCAAGGGACTTTTTAATGGTGGTGGCTGACATTAAAAAAACCCACCTGTTTTCTTTTAAATTGCATTTTATTAATATTAAAATTGTTGAGTTCTGACACTATAGGTCTTTTTTGTCTTTTTATCTTTACCTCCTTCTAATCTCATGAACCTCATTTTCAATTATGAGCTGCCTTGAGTACCAGATTAGGAGAGAGGCATGACATAAATCATACAGATCAAATCAATCAAACAGTCAATATCTTTTTGCATCCTCACTAAAAAGATATATCCAGCCTCCAACCAATGTCTGCCACCTCCTAGGACCAGAAGACATTCTCATCTGATTCTAACCCCATATGTCCTTTAATTCTAGCCCACTTTAATAATTCCTTGACTCTTTTTTCTATTAGACTTGGGGATTGCCTAGATGGCCAAATTGGAGTGGGCAAGATCCAGCTCAAAAGGGTAGCTTAAGGCTGGTTAAGGTTGGACAGAGGCACATCGTGTGATCTTTACATCTAAATGCAAGGATCTGGTGCTTTTGGACCAGGGAACACACACTACACCTCAGGCAGCCCTGTTTAGCATGACCAAAATCATCTTTCACTTAAAAAGGAAAAGCTTCCCTTTTAAAGTGAACATTTTCTTGAGATTGTTAAGGCTGTCCCTTTGGAGAAACTGCTTAATTGAAAACTTCCTCTGAACTTTCCTTTGGAGGGCAGGAGGTGGGGGTGACCTTTTGGGTTTCTTTTTCATTGATGCTAAGGTATCCGTGAGGCTTTGAAAGTTTTGTTTTTAAAGTGCTGTCAAATCATCACTGATCTGCTGCATCATTTCACAACCATTAAAAACAAATGGAACTTTTTTGGTCTTCCTTCCCCACAAGGACAAGGAATTTTTAGAGGGAAAGTTTCCCATTTCTCAAAAGAAAAATCTTCAGTTGAAAAATGGGAAGCTTTCCCTTTAAATTCCAAAGTACAAGGTTAAAAAAAAACAATGAAGTCACAGTATAGCAAATTACAGTACAATGGGGCCTCGACTTATGGACTTAATCCATCCCAGAAGTTTGCAAGTCAAAATGTTCATAAGTCAAATCAGCATTTCCCATTGAAATGCATTCAAACCTGTTTAATCTGTTCTGCCTGTTTTTTGTTTGTATGTAGAGGCACTGGTTTGTAAGTCGAAGTCAAAATGGTTAATCCGTCCTCTATTACTAGGGGGAGAATTTTTTTAAACCTGAGATGACTTAGGTTTAAAAAAGAGCAGGAAAGGAGGGAGGGAGGGAAAAATGGGGAAAAGGAAAAAAAGAAGGTCATCACTGGGGCACACAGACCCTTCAGACAAAGGTTTGTGCTTTTAAGCACAAAAAGAGAGAAGACAGAGAGAGAGAAGACAATGGGGGAAAGAGTTTGGAGTCTAAAACACATTTTAAACCAACACATGCTAAACCCACACATTTTACACCAACACATTTTAAACCAAACCAAGCAACATTTTAGAGCCCACCAGCCAGCACAGACCTTTGCAAAAACATTTCTGATTTTAAAACCAAAAGACTAAACTCCATTTTAGAGCCCACAAGCCAACACAGACCCTTGCAGAAAGGGTCTGCAAGACGCATCAGAGCACAGAAACATAACCCCCCCACCTAGCCCAAACCCAAGCTGCAAAAATCGTGTATAGAAAACAAATGGAGCAGATCAGAAATGCACAGAGAACAAAGTAAAACGCAAGGGAAGCATGCAGGAACCATTGCAAAATCACAGAAAACAAATGAAGCAGATCAGAAATGCAAAAAGAACAAAGAAAACAGCAAGGGAAGCATGCAAGACACATCGAAAATGAGGAAAAAAACCCAAAAGCAACCAAAGCCCCAAAGACCCATCGGAAATGGGGGGGGGACCAAAAAACAAACAAACCCCCCAAGACCCATCAGAAATTGGAAAAAACACTCCAAAAAGCAACCATCACTCCCCATTAGAAGGGGGGGGAACAAAAAACAAACAAACCCTCCCAAGACCCATCACAGCACAGAAACGTAACCCCTCCAGCCGAAAACCACACTGCAAAAATGCCCAGAACAGTTTTTTAAACGTATAAAGCAGCACCTTACCTTAGCAGGCAGCCTCCTCAGAGCGCACACTCTCTAACTGCTGGGGCAAAAGAGCTACAAAGAAGCAGCCTAGTTGCCACCTATAGTTAGCTATTTGAATTTCCCACCCTTCCCCTCTGCCTTTTTGTGTTCATTAGTGGAAGCTCCGGTCGCAAGACGAAGCAAAATTTTGCGACCAGAGCTGTTCGTGAGTCAAAATGTTTGTAGGTAGGGGCCTTTGTAAATCGAGGCACTACTGTATAAGAAGTCACAGTAGATCAAGATAAAAAGTCTACAGAAAATTACATGAAGACCAAAACAAGTAAGAAAACCAGCCAGCCAACAGATGTCTCAGTGACTTTCTCCAGAGAGAGAGAGAGTTCCAAAGAAGGGGTTCCACAACAGAGGATGCATCTCCAGATCCACTTTCACCACATTAGAAAATAATCTTGTGCAAGACCTTCTTAAGCCTTCCGAATGGGACAAATGCAGACCTTTTCCAGCTCAGCTAAGAATGATGAAATCTAGGTGTCTGTGAAGGAAGCAAAACCAATAGACTACAGTTTTTGACTAGGTCTGTGACCGATTAAGGGAGAAACAGAGTGCCAAGTGTGGGACTCTGTATGCTACCAGCATCATGGGATGCTCATTGCCTCTCACTGAACATCTCGGTGACAGCAGTGGAATTTGAATGCCTATTGGCATTCCCCAGCTTGGAATAGTTAATTTTTGGATCATAGCTTCAAGTGTTCTCCACTTTCTTTAGCTATGCTGGCTAAAGAATTCTGAGAGTTATAGTCAAGAAAAGGCTTTTCTGAATGCTGCCCCCACCTATGAGCATATGATGTATTTTTACGTAAGTTAAAATATTACAGAATAGTGTTTTGCTTTGTAAATATTGCAAAACAATGTGGAACATATCCCTGTTTGTAGAAGCACTACAAGTATAAAAGTATCAGTTCTTCTAGCGTAACAGAGAAGAAATTGCATGGGAAGCCTGGCTTTATAGACGTTTGTCACTGAGATGTTCAGTGAGAGGCAATGAGCACCCATAATGTGAAGGAAGCAAAATCAATAGACTCCAGTTTTGAGTAGGCCTATTAAGGGAGAAACAGATCACTGAATTTGGATTCTGTATGCTAACATACAGAAACCAGCAAACTTAAAATTGTAACGAATTAGAATAGTGAATTACTTTTTGAAAAGCCACAATGAATGACATATTTAAAAGTAATTTTCCAAGCTCTCAGCCTTCTTTGGAATATGCAAAGCTTGGTTTAGTTATTCATGCACTATGAGTGATATTACGTCTGGACTAATGTGATGTAATCTTTGTTTCAAAACTGTGCAGAAACATCAGCTAGTACAGAATGTGCCTGCCTAGGCACTGGTGGAGGTTGGGTGAGTTATTTATGTGAAATTTTCTACATCACTTGTACAGCTGACAAGTGCGTTTCCAACCCAAGAACAACTTAAAGAGCTGATTTCCCCCCCCCCAAAAAAAAACCCCGAAAACAACCCATCTTGGGATTCTTAAATATTTCAAGACAAAAATGTTTGAAGGAGTATTGCTGTTAGGCGCCCTTACGTCAGAACTGGCTTATAGTGATGTTAGTAAAGTTTTCAGGGTAAGTGAGGTCTTTGAGGAGTGGTTTCACCAGTTTCCCACACACCCCTGTGGGTTCCAATGGCAGAGCTGGTGATTCAAGCCCAGGCCTCCTGAGTCCTGTTACTCATCCACCACACCAGGGGTCCCCAACCTTTTTCACCTCACAGACCGGCTGGGGAAGGCGGGGCACCTCCCGCGCTCATGCGCATGCGTGAACAAGCACACACACTCTCTCGCACAAACAAGTGTGCATTTGTGCGCATGCGCAAACAGTAGTGTGGCGCTTGTCTGGGCATGCTTGTGCTTGTGTGCATGAGCAAACGGTGGTGCAGCACTCACATGGGCATGCTGGAGTGTGCATGCATGCGCGAATCAGCTGTGTAGTGGTGAGTGCATGTGGGGGTGGGGCAGGAGGTCTGTCTCCACAGCCCGGTCCGGCTCAGGCCATGGACCGGCACGAGGCCATGGATCGGGGGACCTCTGCACTACACCACACTGGCTACTTGACAGAATAGCTTTGCCCATTTCAGCTTACTGTCACTGTAAAATCATTGACAGAAGACATTCTGACATCCTTCTGTCTGAGAGGAATTACAGTGGTGAGCCCAAGGCAAAGAGACTTTTCTGCAGTGACCCCACATTTGTGGAATGTATAAGATCAAATACTATCATTAGAAGACTTAGGAAAAATATTTTTTTCAGGTTTGCTTGAACAGACTAGAGCTTTTTTTACAGCTCTCAATAGATTTTTATTTATTTGAGGACTGAATGTTTGGTTTTTATTACAATAATTGTTTCTATGATTATTATAATAATTATGTGCTCATATTGATTATTTGTCATTGTCACCCATTGTCACTGGTTTTAAAAACATGATTCTTTCTGAGAAGTAATGAGCTGAGAGCTTGAGGGAAGACAATGGCTGTCGAATTATAAAAACCTAACAATACAGCTAACTTGTTTAGATTCCTCGCCCCCACCCCTTCAAAGATATGCATCAGTCTCACATCCCAAATCTGACCGTGTGGAATGGATCACGTCTTGGCTGGGAATAGCTACAAGTCTGAAACCTTTTTGAGTACAGTATGTGTATCTTGTTTCACTTCATTGCCCTCCTTTATTACTATGGTAATCTTCCTTCTCTCTGTGTGTTTACATAAGGCTTGGTTCCCTAGGTTAGAAAACAAGAATTGCTTTCATTGTTGGGTTTGCTCCAATATCTCCATCATTAATTACAAGCACATTTTTTCCGTCAAATCTTTTCACACCCTTTGATCTCCAACTCGCTATTTAAAGACCTGGGTAACAGTACAACACCAGAGTTTGGCAAGAGCCATGGAGTCTGAGGGAGAGACATATCCTGGATTGGAACACTTATCTTTCTTTTACTGTGATTTTCTCTCTGTGTTTTTTTTTCTGTTTCACTAATGAACTGGGTTATTTATTGTCAGAACATTTCACACACTGCATCCTTATTTGGCAGTAATGGATCAGTGGATGAATGCTAGCAAGGATACTTCTTGACTAGAAGAGGGCTGTCCCCAAGTCATGTGGTCTGAGACAAAGGATAAGATGGTGCCCCCCCTCCCATTCCAAGTACAAAGATCAAAGGGACTGGCAAGTAAATCGTTCTGTTCTTCAGCACAGGGGAGGGGACAGTGTTCTCTCCTGCACCTGAGGGCAGCAGAGCAATTTCCTCCAAAATCTTCCTGCCACCTGTCAGTACTCACCACCTGAGGCAACTACATCTGCCTGCTTAAGGGTAAGGCAGCCCTGCACGAGGAAGCCTGTAGAACTGGGATTACTTTTCTGTTGAAAGCTGGCAACATATGTGAACTATCAATCCATCTCTTTGCAGGATAACCAAGACTCTATTCAAAATTCTGAGGTCAAACAAGTGTGGAGGAAGAAATTAACAAATGTGGCAGAAGCTGCTTTAAGATTAAAGAGTAGGGAGGAAACTATTAATTAAAAGATCAGTCTCTGGGAGAGGCACCAGTGATTTGACAGTCTGCACTGGATAAGCCAGCATTGTAATTTTCATTTTGGATTTTTTTAAAGCTATCATTTAGTTCTAAAGAAAACAGAAGAAACAACAAGGAAAAACCTAGAATGGATTGAGTTGTAGTTATGTCTAGAATCTCTGAAAAATGAATGTACAAAGGATATCCATCTATCCTGGTTGGGGTTCAAATTATAACCCTCCATATGGTGCAGCTCCTGTTGGCCCAAGGAAACAAAGCCAGGAGTGAGAAATGCTAGGAGCTACAGATGATCAACAGCATCTTCAGTGGAGTTGTAACACTTTTAAGTTCTAAGGTGCTATTTGCTTACTATTGATGAATCCCGCAAACATAATTTCACAAAGTAAGTCTCTTCTTATTTGCATTTACAGACAACATGAGCAATTACAGCAACAACAAAATGCTACAATTTGTGCACCCAAGCCCTTGGCAACAGCACCAGTACAGAAGTTGTTTATAGAGTTTACAAAGTTCCTTTGATTTCAAAGTCAGACAAAAATCCAAGGTAACTTCTTCCACTGGATTGGGTATCCAAAACACAGGACAATCTTCAAAACCTGAAATTAAAATATCAATACAATTGTATGCAATTCATGAATTCATTATGTAGATTCACACCCACCGACCCAACACAGACATATCAAAATTATACGTAGACCAAGTTGGCAAGGGCCTTAGTAGTCCAAGTGGCAAGAGCAGCCCTCGCCCCTTCTGATCTCCCACTCTTTCTGAGATTCAAATGTCATACTTACAGCCCTGCTCTTTTCGTAGCCCGACTCCTTTAGGCTGAACCAATATTCCAAAGGGGTTACATTCTCACTCCTGATGAACCTGGCTGCCCATGTACATGCCTGTCATCATTAAAGCTTCAAGATCAGGAAACACAGACCTTTGAGCTTTCACATGCATATTGAGAGTCCCCTAGGCTTAACCTCAGGCTTACTTGATTCTAACTGAATTATTAAGAAAATAAGAATCACGTGTCATCAAGTCAATTCTGACTTAGGGCAACTCTTTTCAGGGTTTTATAGGTAGAGGATGGTCAGAAGTGGTTTACTATTCCTTTATTCTTGGAATGCCTTGGGTCTGTGGCATTTTGCCCAAGACCACACAGGCTGGTTGTATCCCTAGGAGGCACAGTGGGGAACTGAATTTCTGATTTTTGATTCTGCAGCCAGGTACATAAACCATTGAGCTATCCAGCCAGCTAGTTTAACTAAATTATTTAATGTTAATTCATTTAAATCTCATGGTAACCTGGAGTGTAGGTGATCACGGAACAAAGAAAAGCCAATGATGTGGGTGATCACAGAACAATAGGAAGGCAAAGAAGTCGACAAGCAGATGTCCAATCCAGCAGAGCCCCCAGGCAATGCCTTGAGAACCCTTTTTATTAATACAAGAGTTACATCATATGTTGTGAGAATTCAGATAGGATACTAGTTACCTAATCACCAGTAGGATTGGCCGGAGAAAGTCTTAGAACTTGTGCTCTAACTCTAAGCAGAAAGGCAGAATGAGAGGTCACCCCACCTGCTGGGAGCTGCTGCTTCTCTGCCAGGAGTGCTTGTTCTCACTGTAACAGATAACAACTAACAGCCTTGAGCAGGAGCTTCCCACACTGGAGTACTATTGTCAGTCACCAAGTGATTTAATCACTCTGCTCTTAACCAGCACAGGAACTAGAGATGGGTACAAACCTTCTCCGGGCGCTGCCGCCGAATGGGTGCCTGCAGGAGGGGGCAGGGTGCTGAACTGTGGATTAGCTCTTTGGCTAAGAAATGAACTGTGCCAAGCCACCAAACCAGTGGTTTGTGCTCCTCTCTATAGGAAACCACAGTCAGGCCTGTTTTACCAATTACTCTGGAGTGCCTAGTCTAAGCAGCACCCTGTGGGCCTAGAAAGCAATGTGCCAGACAAAATGGCGGTTTCCCATTGCAGGTCCGAAAGGCCCTCAAAACCTTAAGGGAGAATGAGAGCAACAGAAGGTCCTACTCCCTGGTGATTAGGAAGACATGAGTAGAAGGAAAGCTGAAAAGGAGCCAAGGTGGAAGGAGATAGTACCACTGAGAACGAAAAGCATGGGGAGGATGAATGAAAGGGAAGGAACAGAGAGAGAGGTCAAGAGCACATGGGAGAGGAAAAGATCCCATGAGGAATGGGTGGCCAAAAGAATAGAATATGTGCTGGTTTCTTAAAAGGGGAGAACGACTGGGTAGGATGAAAGAAACAGTACAGATCTTCAGGTGTAAGAAAGAGTCCCGGGGTAGGTGAAGGACAGGTTAGGTGGAGAAAGAGGAAAGCTGCCTGAGTCAGTAGTTGGGAAGGAGAGAGAAGACGTGATAAGGACAGTGGGGAGAAAACAGCACAAAGGTGGGGTAAGGAGTACTTCAGCTAGTTCTGAAGAAATCAGGTAGCATGAATACATTCACTGACTCATAGTTTCACTTCCAGTGAACAACTCTGAAACAGAACACTGTTCTCTTGTTGTAAATCTAGGATTTGAAATGGTGGTTTGATGCCCACCTAACTGTTAGGAAGTGTGGACCATAATGGGCAAAGAGGAGGACAGTCCATTCAAGAGCAACCAGTAAATGATCTTAATCAAAATACTCATTCATGTATTTTTTGAACCAGTGGCCAGTAAATCACTAGATGATAAATTTTCATTGGGACCTCGTGGATGTAACGGAAACACAGTCTTTTATGTTCAGTACGTATTTGCCTTTTGAGTATAAAAGGGAAATGGCTCCTGCTTGTTCAAGCCAGTACATGAGAACCGTCAGCAGAAATGCTGATGTATATGTGTTATTGGGAAGAGGGTCAAAGTGTAATCACAAGCCTTGCATATGACCAATATTACATTTGCTAGCAATGAAAATTGGTTAGGGATGACACATGACAGTTAAAATCTTGTCTGATTCCTCTCTGGCTGCAGGCATGAGAAATACAGACTTTGTTCATTTTTTAAAAAAGTATGTAACCTTTATTTTCCCAATATATTTTAAAAATGAATAGTGGACTTTTAACCATGTCCAATTTCATTTCTTGGCTGTTCCCCCCCCCCGCCCAATTTTTGACAGTTCATGCAACACTACTCTTCGAGGATCCTGGGGGCAGAAAATTGCCTCCTCGTTCTTCTAAAGTTGCCCACCTTTGATCTAAATAAATCACGCTCAGTTGTGATCTTCTTCAGGAGACAGAGGTGGGACAAATTAAGCCCTGTCCACTCTCTGGGTACCCAGAATTGCATGCACTAGTGATAGACTTGTGATATAATAACAGCCATTTCTACAATGCCATACATGTCTTGAATGAAGCACATTTAGACTGACATTTAACCAAGATGAAAGCATGGTATTTGGAAAGAATTGGACGAATGAGCATAAATTTATCTTTCTGTACTTTTGGCATTTCATACATATGTGTTTCTCTGTGGCTTTGCTTAGACAATGTGATCATTGCTAAGCAACCTCAGGCAATATAAGATTTGTTTTTGTTATAATACATTTGGGTAGGTTGCATACCACCTACTTATTGCAGCCCAACTGAGGTAAATGAGAATACAATAGTCTCAGTGATCCAAGTTTTGTAATAGCATCTTGCTCAGGGTTTTTTTAGTCTGACCTCCACGAGCAGGGTACTACATACCTAAAATATAGCGAAGAACAGCATGCTAGGCCCAGAATAACCTACCGATTTGATCTTGATCTTTAAAATCTTTAGACAACTTTGTTCATGAATGCACTGCCTGACCAAATAGATACAGAACATAAGAAGAGTCCTGCTGGATCAGGCCAAGGGCCCATCTAGCCCAGCTTCCTGTATCTCAGTGGTCTCCAACCTTGGGTCTCCAGATATTCTTGGACTGCAACTCCCAGAAGCCTTCACCACCACCTCTACTGGCCACGATTTCTGGGAGTTGAAGTCCAAGAACATCTGGAGGCCCAAGGTTGGGGACCACTGCTGTATCTCATGGGGTCCCCACCAGATGCCTCTCCTGATACCTGATACCTGTCTCCTGATACCCCTCCCCTGCATCTGGCATTTGGAGGTACCTTCCTTCTAAGCCTGGAGATTATACATCCCCATCATGGCTTGTAACCTGTGATAGACTGCGATGAAGAACCATGGGCCCTTAACAGCTGTCCCCAATCCTTGGTTTTTCTGCCTCTCTTGTGATTATTTTAGTAAGTGAGCTTTTGATACCAGTCCTGTGCCCAAGGGACAGTTTCGGATCTTGTGTTTCCCTTGGACAAAATGACTCAGAAACACCCCAACTATAGAAGGTTTGAAAATAAAACATAAAAACAAATGTAATGCTCCTTCCTATGACTACCAGTAGTTACATTTTCTCTTTCATTCAGTTCTATCAGCAGTAAATGGATAAAAATAGGAAAAAAAGAGGAAACACTGCATTGAATTCATTTTCAGAGAAGATTAAACTGATCTCTCACAGCTGATACTGAAACTAGATGAAATATACTACTGTCAGGAGCAGAATTCTTGAGACATAGAAGGAATATAATTGCATATAAATGCATGCACACATACACAACACTTCAAAATAACTTTTAAAAGCCAGTTTGTTACAGTTAGAGTTTCAAGGTCAAAATGTAATTTGTTATCATTTGTTATCTATTGGGTTGGAAACGGAGATGAGCACCGCCCCCTAGAGTTGGGCACGACTGGACAAATTGTCAAGGGGAACCCTTACCTTTACTTATAATTGTAATTGCAGAAAAGTAACATTTCCACATTTTTCAAAAGTAATTGTTGCCTTTTTAGTTCATTTTTTAAATTAAAAAAAAACACACGCTTGAATGCAACAGCCTGTTGGCCTGTAGTACAAAACCTGCTATCCTCCCACTTGCTTTGTAGTCACTGTAATACCTACAGTAGAAACAGCAGGATAAGGCAGAATGTGAGCCAATACTTAAACCAGCCTGAAGTGAGGCCACACCCTACAAAAGTGGCCATGCAACAGGTGTGAGGTTGTGGTTCATTGGCTGAAATCCTGTTGCTTAGCTTAGTAAATTGCACTAGAGTAGTCCCACTGAATAAGTGGAGATTTGGTAAGTCAACTGCTTCATAAATTCTGTTGATTCAAATGGACCTCTCTAGTTGCAATTTGCTATGCCAAAGTATGTTGCAACCAGAGTAGGCCCAATTGAATCAATGGATTTTAGGGAGAAGCTGACTCACCAAATCCTTACTAATTCAGTGAGCCTATTTTGTTGCATCTTATTACACTAAGTAACAGGATTTCAACCATTAAGTAAAAATTGTAATGTATTGTAAGTATAACTGTTACTGGAAAAAGGAATGTTACTTATAACTAGTTATTTCCAAGCTTTGTAGAGATTTCTGTGTATATTACTGTTGTATTATGCAAGTGTGAGATAAATATTTTGAGATAATTTGGGCAAATACTAGTATCCATGCTAACATTTGGGTCTGTAGTTGTCACTTCTTTCAGAGATCTTTGTGTTGAACTAATTGAGATTTGGAAATATTTATAAGATGTGTGTGCATGTGTAGTATATATGTAAGACGTCTGAGTAGCTTCACATCAAAGGAAGAGATTCTAGATAAGCTAGATTGGGGCACTGAAGTTATCATAACTAAACAGATGGAGACAGAAGAAAATTACAAGAATGTTATCATCACGTGGAAGATTTCGTGCAAGGACAGAATTTGATCACTCCTTTTCATTAACAGGAAGTGAATTCCCTCACTGCCTGCTGGTTATTTCCCAAATTGATGACTGATAGGTGTTATGGGGATACCAGCTGCTGGTGAAGGTTCAGGGGCCAGTTTGAAAGCTCTTTCTTAGATCTGCAAAGGTGGGGAAAAATAATTAACTAAAACCCTATCTAGTTACTGCCAATACAGCAAATAATTCCAGATATCAGAACCAAAAGTGTTTCAGGAGTGGAAAAAAAATTAAGGATGGATTTGGAAAGAATGAGTTAGTTATCAGTGCACCTATAAACATATTACTAAACCTGAAAAGAGTTGTTTTTTTTTTAATTAGCTGATACCACCGCATTGATGCCTGTGAAGTATGCTGTTTGGAAGCTATGGGAGTTGTATCACATGTTCGTGGCCATCTTGTGTATCTAATATTGATGGAGATGCTCTCTGAAGATTACATTAGATTAGTCTAATTCACTTACAGCAGGAATGCCACTAGTGAATGGGAAGTACACAAACTTATGAGAGTCCTCCAAGAGAATATTGAGAAATAGAACAGAATTCACTCCTGACAAAGTGGAAGTAATGCCAGGCTTGTTGGAACCACAGACACAATATTGAAAAAAAAATGCTGGTACTTTTTCATCTGCTGCAGATGAAAATGAATATGGAGGACAGGACAACTCATGGCCCACAGGCTGCCTATGTCTATCTATCCACCAGGTAATGTGGTAGTCTCTGCCTCGGAAATTGGAGTTATGCTGATACAGAAGTACAAAAAAGTGTGTTTCACACAAAATCAAGGAACTCTGAGGAGCAGGCATCAAATGTTTCAGACCTCTGGTTACAGCCATCCTGACAAATTTCAGTTGTACATGTGTTGCCTGTGGTGGGATCTGTGGGGCTAGGATTATTGGACAAAGCCCAAATTCTGTACAGTCATAAGAACACGAGTACTACATCTTGACTGTACAGAAATCACAAATTTTGTACAGTCAAAGTGGAAGAACCAGGTTGAGTTCGGAGAAAAAGATGCAAATTAACAAATTGATTTGTGTCCTGAGCACAAATTAAGTGCAATATGAATAACTCCAGTCTTTGTTCTTTTCTGTCTCTCTCTTTTTTGAAAAAAGAAAAAAAAATTAAAGGTGCCTGGTAAACTGTCTGCAATTTGGCAGGTTTACTTCCCTCTTTAGGGTCAAGCATGTCTTCAAATGCAACATGTGTCAGTGCAAAAGCAAAAAAGTTGTCACTAGTTTGGCTTTTCAATGCACGCCAAGAGGAGATTGAAAAATGGAATGGAATTTAGAGCACAAATCTAATCAGATAAGGTACAAATCACTTTGGGATGCATGCCAAAGCCTTGAATTGGCCTTCAAACAAGATTAGGAGACCGGTGCACAGTCCTACTATAATCAGTGCTTGCTTGAAAAACCACTTTGTTATGTGATGAATTCAAAGCAACCCTTACTGAAATAGCTGCTGTGCAGAACTGAAGACCAATACACTTTGCTTATGATGGTACAAAGAACCACTATGACTTACTTGATCCCAGTTCATTTTCATACATTGACTGGTATTATATAACAGATACAAGTTTTCACCAAAAACCTAAGTATCTGTTAAATATTGGTGCAGTACGTATGTATCCTGTTCCTAATATTGCTGGGGTTTTTTTTTTGTAGCTCTAATGGTGTGATTTCTGAGCTCTGCAACTGCTTGTTGTACTGTGTGAAATTTCTTGATACTGTTCCCAAAGCCCCAATGACTACAGGGACCACAAAAGTGTGTTTCATCCACAAGTGAGATGTTTCAACTGCTAGGTCTCTGTACTTTACTTATAATTGTATTTGCAGAAAAGTACTCTGTACTCTGTAGCTTTACCAGTTCTTTATTTTCAACTGTATTTGATTACTATTATAATTATGATTATGCTTATTGCTATGTGAGATTGCATTACAGTGAAGACAGACCTATGCACTCATTTCGAGATAGTGGCAGAGCTTACTGGTTCAGCACAAAAGTGTATTAGTGTTGCACACAGTTGTGCAACTTTGGTAGACCCAAAAGCTAGGAACAAGGGGAGGCACCTGGGGAGAGAGTTGAGGGTGGTGGCATACTGTGTGTGTTTTTTTTTTAAAAAATAAACAAGTCAACACTACCCCATTTGGAGCTAGGTAGACTTCCAACTCTGGCAACTGCAAGTGGGTGACATGAAAAAATTATGTGTAGGCTACTGGTGAGCTTTCTGCAAGCCCTAGAAGCCACATTGGGTCTCAAAAAAGTTCCTGTGTGTCATGTGCCATTGATAAGGCTATGTAGGATACAAGGACTAGTTGGAATGATGGAAACTGCCATAAGTGCTGGGTACCTTTTGCCACTTGCCTGGTCAACAAAAACATTTTTGCTTTGGCTGTATCTTGTTATGTGACCACGTTAGCTGCATTTACCTGGATTCATTTCATGTTTGTTTCCGTAATCAGTTGGCCCAGAATCAGCTCTGTCTCCACAAGTACTGCTGGCCCATTGACATTTCGAATCTGTGCTCTATGAGCTCAGGGTTTGACCCCACCCCCAATCTCAAGGAATGCTACTGCTGTTGTGGTTTGCTGAATGTCGGCCACATATCCGGAATATTAGTAGCTGCTCAGCTGGACAGCTTTCAGATGGTTAGATGCATTAGAAGAATCTGGTGCATAATATGATAGAAGAAGCTGGAAGAAGTAAAGTGAACCCAAGAGCATCAACTCAGTCCTTTGTGAGTGTGGAGAAGAACAGACAACTTCACACCTCTGTCAGAGTATTATATATCCCTCAACAAGTACTATGGTAGATTTAATGTTAACTACCCCAAATGTGCTTCATGTTGTCTGTTAAGGGACAAAAATTATCCGATATATTGATTTATTGTACAACCATTCTCCTGATACAAATGAAGAAGGAGAAGACCTCTAGGAGGACAGAAGCAAGAAGAAGAAGAAGAAGAAGAAGAAGAAGAAGAAGAAGAAGAAGAAGAAGAAGAAGAAGAAGAAGAAGAAGAAGAAGAAGAAGAAGAAGAAGAAGAAGAAGAAATCCCAAATGCCCTTCTGCATCTGGGGGAACATGCAGAATAGTGCATACATGGCATGAGAAAGAGTGGGATGAAAAGAAAACCTCATAAACTGAATGCAAAGGGCAGCTTCTCTCTTGCCTGAACAGGAGCTTTTTAGCATAATTCCAGGGAGACCCTCCCCCCCTTCCTCCCAAAGAAGGGATACTTCCTAGTTCAATCTTTCAGTTCCTCAGAGCTGGTGTCAGTGAATGCAGAGGCTGTGCTCTCACCTTGACATGTGGCTAGGGAGCTTGTGTGTTTGTTTGTGTGAGGTATTCTTTCCTCTTCCTCTGTTGGTCTTTAACAGCCCATTTCTATTCAGACTGAAAACCATGGCTTTAAAATTGCTAGTCATCTTGATGGTATTGTCAGAAAGGTGGTACACAAATATAAAGGATGTAACAGAGCAAGCTGGGGTGTTTCCACTCAGAAGTAGGGCTCACTGAGTTCAATGAGAATTACTCCCAGGTAAGTGTGTACATCTGTAGCCTTAGTAAGTATGTAAGCACATTTTTTCTATAGCTCATTTTCTATAAGCACATTTTTTCTATAGCTATAATCTATAATCTCAGTTATTAGTGTGTGACCCTTTTGCTACATGTAGGAGGTGTTGATCCCTCAGTATTTCAGTCATGCTAAAATGAAAAGTGCTTTGATATAAGAAAAATTGCGCTAATGGAGAAAAGTGTCTTATACTGTATGTGCTTTAGCGTACAAAGATGTCTTGAACTTTGTAAACCCGGAGTCCTGTTCCAGTGTGGAATCATAACATTCACGAAGGCCAGAAGGGCTCGGAGTTCCACTCTAAAGAACTCAGCAACCCAAACAATCTGAGCACAGCAGAGGCAGGCTTTCAGACTTCCCTGAACAACAGCCAGTTACTCCCACCTAGTGAGTGAGGCATCACAAACTGCTTTCTCAAATCCTCTGAATTACCCTAAAGAGCTCCTGTTCAGGGTGACTTCATGCAAGCCCTTACATGGATGCAAAACAGCTCTGGATTCTGCTTAGATTTTGTCACAATCATAGAGCAAAATTATTCCAGTGGACGCAAGCAAGAAAGACAAGACAAACCACATATTTGGGGCTGGCATTCTTAGAAATAAACCAGCGAGACTGGGTAATGAGAGAGAGAGAGGGAGAGACAGACAGAGAGAGAGAGAGAGAGAGAGAGAGAGAGATTGTCACATAGGCATCTTGTCTGCTTTTGACCCTTCCTCCCTGCCCTCTCCCCCAATAACCACATTTGGTATTTAATTACTGTTTGCCATGCATTGATCCGTTTCTTCCCATACTGAGGACGCTAGTCAGTCTTGTCTCCACGATGGCTATAAGCATGTTTTTATGC
The DNA here is from genome assembly GCF_051106095.1 of Pogona vitticeps. Classification (NCBI taxonomy): domain Eukaryota; kingdom Metazoa; phylum Chordata; class Lepidosauria; order Squamata; family Agamidae; genus Pogona; species Pogona vitticeps. Next base: position 246,920,018 of record NC_135784.1, on the reverse strand, counting down.
ATCAAAACTGCATGGTAGGGATTTCTATAACCAAGTTTATTTAGCTTTTTTTTCCAGCAATGTAAGTTTTTCTTTTTGTTTTTCTTTATTATTATTTTTACCTTAGACTGAGTATCTAGAAAAGTTATCTGAGCTTTATTACCATAGCACTAGTCTACTGCACTCTGCTAGCATAAATATTCTTATGGGCACTGGGCTTCAATGGGCCCTCTGGATGGTAGTGCTGGTATCATACACTATGTATGTGTTTACTCCTGTAGGTGCCTATCCTGCTTGGGATCCCATTATCCCATTATCTCTGCTTCTACCAGTCACATCACTGACCTGGGTCTCTCCAGTGCAGCCACTCCCATCCTTGCACCTTATCACACCTCGCGCCACTGAGCGCCACTGCTGGTCCTCTTTGCCTAAGAGCCAGGTGCTGCAAAGCTTTGTGCCAGTTGGCTGGCTAGCATGTAACACTTCCCATCATGCAGTATCTGGTGATGCAGGGTCCAGATCTTGTAAAAGTTACTTTTTAGGATCACAACTCTCGGAGATCCCTCCCAAAATGGACACTGACCATTCTGGCTCATGTATGCTGGGAGATACCGTCTAAAATGTAATGTTTCCAAACTCTGTCCTAGGCAGAGCTGCCATGAGTAGGTATGTGAGATGTTTCTGAGTTTTTGGAAACCCAATGTTGCAACTGTTTGGCCCTATTTGAAGAGTGCTGGTGCCATCATGCCCGTTTGCCTGGGTGATTGTAATTACTATTTGTGCTGGCTCTCACAATAGTGTTGCTTAGTACGGTTATGTAGTAGCAATACCCAGTGTCACAGTCATACACAATGGGGCAGACAGGACAGATATCAGCATGGGTGGGCATGGTTGGAATGCATGGGCATCACCAAGTGCCTAGGTATGCCACCTGTCATGTGTTGGCCAATTTGACCCTGAACTGACCTGCAACCAAGTCATTTCTTGTATCAGAAACAAAAACATTTTTATGAATTCCACTGCACGCACAACGAGCATACCCAGGACTAGCTGTACTATGAAGGAAAGTAAGGTCAGTATGCCGGAAGTGGTCTGTTTGTTTGTTTGTTTGTTTGTTTGTTTAACTTACATGCCACCCACACTACCCAAAGCTCTCTAGGTGGCTTACAACAATGTGAATTCAATAAAAAGATAAAAACAATAAAAATGCAATTAAAAACACAATGTGCTAAAAATTGCCATCAGGACCCACAGTTTGATATTATTTCAGTTAGAAACCTTCTGGAACAGGAAGGTTTTGACCTGGTGCTGAAACGTCATCAGTGCCGGCACCAGATGAATCTCCCTCGGGATGGCGTTCCATAGTCTGGGGGCAGCTGCTGAAAAGGCCCTTTGTCTACAAGCCGTCCCCCTTACCTCCTTGAGGGATGGCTCTTTCAGGAGGGCCCCTTGGTTAGATCTTAACTGCCGGGTAGGCTCATATGGAAGGAGGCGGTCCTTCAGGTATCCAGGACCCAGGCCGTTTAGGGCTTTATATATCTGTTCCTTAGGGGGAGTGCACCCCATTCAGGGCAGGGAAATGGCCCCTCCCAGCTGTTCCATGTAGATGTTAAACAGCATGGGGGACAGTATTGAGTCCTGAGGAACCCCATGATATAAACACCTTGGGGCAGAGCAACTGTCCCCCAGCACCACCCTCTGGACACGGTTATCCAGGAAGGAGCGGAGCCACCATAAAACAGTGCCCCCAACTCCCAACCCAGCCAGCCTATCCAGAAGGACACCATGGTCGATGGTGACAAAAGCCGCTGAGAGGTCCAGGAGAAACAACAGGGTCACACTTCCCCATCTCTCTCCCAGCAAAGGTCATCGTACAGGGCAACCAAGGTAGTCTCCGTACCAAAGCTGGGCCTGAAACCTGATTGAAATGGATCCAGAAAATCCGTTTCATCCAGCAGCGCCTGGAGTTGCCCAGCCACAACCCGCTCCAATAACTTGCGCAAATAAGGGAGGTTTGCCACAGGTCAGTAGTTAACCACCAGCCTTGGGTCCAGGTTAGGCTTTTTAAGGAGTGGACTAATTACCGCCTCTTTCAAGGTGGTAGGGACCACTCCCTCTCTCAAAAAGGCATTCACGGCCTCTTGGACCCAGGTGTGAACCCCCCGGCTGATCTTCCAATTAGCCAAGATGGGCAAGGGTCAAGCAGAGTGGTGGTAGAACAGACAGATTCAAGCACCCTGTCCACATCCTCAGGTCTCAACAATTGAAATTCATCCATTAATACTTGACCTAAGCACAGCACACTGGACACGTCCTTTGATTCTGCACTAATGCTGGAATCCAACCCATTGCAAATCTGAGCGATTTCCCCCTAAAAATGAATGGCAAACTCATCAGTGAGCTGATGAGTGGTCCGGGGCCTCCACTGGATTTCCCAGTTGAAGAAGATCCCGGACCACCTGAAATAGCTCTGCTGGACGACGTTCTGAGGAAGCAGTACGGATGGCGAAATACTGCCATTTTGCCAGCTGTATTGCCATGAAATGGGCCCCATAATGGGCTCTAAGTCATGTTCGGACTCCCAGCAGGATTTCCTCCACCTGCACTCCAGCTATCTCCCCTCTCGCTTCATCACCCACAGTTCAGTTATACAGTATACCAAGGAGCTGTCTGGGCTCTGCAGGCAGGGAGAGGGTGTTAGGCGCAATTGTGTCAACTGCCTGGGTCAGCTCCTTATTCTATAGGGTGACCTGAGCTTCGAGAGGAGCACTGACCATATCAGACCACATCGATTGTGCTGCTCAGCCCAGTGAGAGGGCATCTACCACTGCTGTCTCTCCCTGTTTCTCTCTCTAATCCACCAACCTGTCTCACCCTAAATTCTGCCTGCTCTCTGAAGTGGATGCTCCTCCTCATTGTAGACACCTCTGGCTGTCAGGCAGAAGCACTACTTGCTTAAAAAGACCGTCATATTTTTAAATATATGTTTAAGCAATCAGATGCAGTGGTGGTCACAGCCAGTGCTTCTGCCAAGAAAATGACTGATCCTCTGGCTGCTAATGGTGTGTGTGTGTGTGTGTGTGTGTGTGTGTGTGTGTGTGTGTGTGTGTGTGTGTGTGTGTGTGTGTGTGTGTGTGTGTGAGTGAGTGTGAGTGTGAGTGTGAGTGTGAGTGTGAGTGTGTGTGAGTGAGTGAGAGAGAGAGAGAGAGAGAGAGAGAAGCTGGGATACTGCTAGATGTACTTAGCTCAATGTAAAGGTAGAAATAACCCAAAAGAACATAGTGCCAAAACATCAGCATGAGTTTTCATCCATTATAAAATATTTGTTAACTCCTGTAAACAAATGAAATGCAGCTGATGGGAAGAGAACAGCTTGAAAGCCTCCCAAAAAATAGCTTCGTGTTGAGGGACATGAGCCAACCTAAGGTATTTTGCTGTCTGAATCAAAGGATGAGATAGGCAGCCCCCATTCCACCCATTCCAGTTGCAGTGGGAACTGGACTAGCCACTGAATTTTATTTCAAGACAGTGTCCTCCCCTATACCTGAAGGGCATAGTCTAAACCAGATGTTCGTAGTTGAAACAGAGCTCTGTCCTTGAATTGAGGGGAACTGCAGAAGGAGCTCAAGATATGCAGTCAGATATAGTCCCCATCACAGCAGCCTGAGGCAGCCGCTTCACTTCGCTTAATGGTAGGGCCTGAAAGGAGAAGGTGAATGTAGAAAACTTCTAAGGGTGCCACTGAAGTAGAACCTGAAGGAATAGAGATAGAATGAAGTCTGTGACTCAGTATATTGCATTACAGCCAAGCCAGCATGTGTTGAATGATGAGTGTGTAATAACCTGCCACAAAAGATGATAATTACATTTGTTTAATTGATGTCTTATTCAAGAGAAAACAATGACATACAGATACTCTGGTTTAACTCTGAGCGAGTGAAAGTTTTAACTCAGACTCTACCAGTGCATCTGAGGTGGTTTTATAACCAGCACACAATCCAATTACAACAGAGCTGTACAATTTCTACAGGCAGACCCTGTTTACAAAATGCAGCCAGTTGGCAATAATCTCTCTGTCAAACCCTGCTTTGTATCAATGCCTTGGGATATTTCAAATGGTTTATCTCATAGTTTCTCTAGCAGGAAAAAGAAAGTGCCGTGTCTCTCAAAGTCAATAGAAACAGGACGATTGGTAGCTTGTAGAAAGAGTCATACTGTGAGGATAAAGGAAAACACTGTTGGTGGAGTGCCCCACATTAAATGAGTGTCCCACTCATTTAATGTTACCAATGTTCTGCTTGCACAGAGCATGAATGAAGGTAACAACCACAATTTGTACAAAAATCTCAGGGTGAATGGTAACCCTCGATCGGGTCTGTTGCCCGAATCAAGTCATACATTTATGTCATCTCCAGCTATATCATCAAGACTAAAGTTGAGCAGCAACATTCTTGACTGAAATTATGTATTGTAAATCTGCAATAAATTATGCAATTAATCTTCTAGGTATGACACATAATGCTTTCAGACTTTGTGCAGACCTTTAGACTTGACTTGAGTTCCTCAAATTCCTTTCCTCCTTTCCAGGTGGTAGGCCTGTCTGTTCTTTGGGCCATGGGTGGGAAGGCAACAGCCTCCTGACAGGAGCACCCATGCTATTGTCCTCTCCACAGCAGGTTAAACAGTTGTTAAGCAGATCGGGAGAATCTGAAAATGGATTTGAAGCTCCATTCAGTGCTATAGTGAATCCATTGCTTCCCTGGCTACACAGAAGGTTGCAGCTAAACTCAGGGAAGCCTGAGGGGTATGGCAGGTTATGTTATAGTCCCTGCTAATGAGAAAGCCCCACACCTTTATACTTGTGAGCCCTGTGTCCACTACACCACTGGGGCTACCAGCTGATCAGCTGTCTCTCACAGTCTCCTCACAGTCAAGAGGTCAATGGAAAGGGCAGCACAGTGTGACGTATCTGAGGTAATACACCTCTTAGCAGTGGATTTTGGCCCATAAGGGCAGACAGGGCACTTCTTCACCACAGGCTAAGTTTACCCCAACCAGCTCACTCCTGTCAGCCTGCCTCCCTTCCTGCAGTGCACATGTGGAGTCTTGCTCAACACATTGCTAACAATGTCCCAGAGCGATCAGTTGCTCGCAAGTTAGCTAGGCCTAAACTCACTGTAGCTGAAACAGCTGACTCTCTCCCTTCTTGCCCTAGGAACGGCCTGACCTAATTCTCAGTGTCCTTCTATTTAATACAAAACATGCCTCTTTTATTATTCAGGTCACAGAGACCTTTCTAACCCTTTTGAAGTGTAGAAATATATCCACAACATATCATGCTAAGCATCTATTTGGCCGTTAGCATGGAAAATACCAGGGTGAAGATATTTTATAATGATGTTGTGAAAGGTTTCGTTTGCTCTCTATCATGTTTGAGGCATGGCAAAAGGCATCTTACAGTCGTTTGCCTCAATGGCGCCATCTCCTGGCCACACTGCTGTCACTGAAGTCTTCTTCGCTCCTACTTATTGGAGTTGTTCAGCAGAATCAAAATGGATTTAAATCTTCTCATGAACAGGTGGAGAGGAGAATAATGGAAAGAGGTATACAATACAGGTGTATGTTCAGGAGAGAAGAAAGTTCAGCTATCATTTTTTACGGTCCCATTTTTAGTTACCCTCAACCCGATGTTTCCATTTCTTGGATGCACACCTTAACAGGGTGAGGGCAGTTAATGGTGTCAGGATCATCAAGAGAGTATACTCAGTGATGAGTTTAGACTCCTAGCAAGGGACTGCCAAAATAGAATCATCAAAGCTGAGACACCAGAATAAAGTGCATCCACCCTCTTCAGGAATAAATAATCACATCAGCAGAAGAGAACTGGTAGTGTGATGCAGGTGCAAAAATTCTAAAAGGTCAGCAGCTGCAGTTGTGGAAGATGACATGGGTGGAATATGTTTCACAGCAGTGACACTCAAACCAGCTGATGTTAGTATTGTGCAGAAGCAGGAAATGGTAAACCCCTTCATCCATAGCTAGACCTTGAAATCCTAATGATGAGGCCATCTAAAATGAAATGAGAGATAGTGCTGGTAGATGAGACTTCTAAGCTGGCAAGTATTCAATCAGCTCCTGGGGAGAAGCAAAGGATAAACAGGAAGCTACTGGATTAAAGCCAGAAGGACTCCTAGCTGCTGTTGTGCCCATCAGCAAAAAGAAGTTCTAATGCTGCATGGCAAATATAATTGGAACATGGTTTTAAGAACAAGGAATCAAGGCAAGCACAAAGCTGTTAAACAAGCAATCAAATATATAAACAGGGAGTGGTTTATCAGTGTCATTTCTGTGATTTTTCTCTGGCTGAGCAGGGATTTGAACCTGGGTCTCCTGAATCTGTGTGCAATGCTCTATCCTCTATATCAGGCTTGTCCAACCTGCGGCCTGAGGGCCGCATGCGGCCCAGGTCAGCTCGTAATGCGGCCCAGTGCAATTTTTTATTTTTAAAAAAATTCTGAAGTTTCAAGTTACACTGCCGGCGCTTGCGGCCGGAATGTGGCCGGGACATGTCACAACAGTAGAGGGGGAGAGAGGGAAGGAAGGAGTGGGAGGGGAGGGAACAAGGGGGCTGCGTGACTGCACTGCGCCGTCCCTGTCAATAGGTGGACCCCCTCCCGGCCCCATAAAGCCGCCGGAGTCGAAGCTGGCAGCCTCTGCTGTCTGAGATCGCAGCTGGCGGTAAGCGCGCTTGGAGCGGGGCTGCAGAGGATGGCTAGGGCTGCCCCCCCATGCGGCCCAAAACAAATGTATGTGCGGCCCAAACCAAACTTTCATCTTCTAATGTGGCCCAGGGAAGGTGAAAGGTTGGACACCCCTGCTCTATATCATACTAGTTTTCACTAGTTCATAGGCTAGTGAAAACTAGTATGTGCCATCACATGACTTCATTGATGTAAGTCATGTGATGGCACACAAGACGAATCAGAACCTGGATTAATCAACTTAATTGGAGATAGTGATCATGTGAACTTGTGGATTCTGGGAGTTGTTGTCCAATGTCTTAATGTTTTTAAGTTCCATTCCTAGTCTGCTCCTTTGTTTATGTTTATGGACCATTAAAAATGTTCACTCCAATTAGGGTGAGCACCTTTCAGAAACATATGTACTAAAAAGTTTATGAACTGTTGTCAAAGATAGCCACATTGTCCTCAGAAGGACCTCCAATGGGAATGTAAGAGAGGGCCTTCTCTGTGACTGGAACCTTGGGAGGTTCAGCTACTTCTCTCCTCCTTTTATCTGTCCACCAACAGTTGAAGACTCACCTCTTCAGGTAGACTTTTAATAACTATGACTGAGTCCCTGGATGCTGGTTTTTATTTGTTTTTCTAAGTCTGTTTTTTAAGTTTTAAATGTTTTTAAACTAATTAATGGCTTTTAAATTATTATTGCACATTTAATTGCTTTTTAATCTGAATTTTCTTATGATGATAGTATTACTGGTTTCAACATGGTGAGCCACCTGGGTCCCCTAACCTGGAAAAAGGCAGCCCACAAAGGATATTAAATGAATGAATGAATGAATGAATGAATGAATGAATGAATGAATGAATGAATGAATGAATGAATGAATAAGCAAGCAGTTTATGCAAGATTTCATTCTAGCAACACACAGTTGGCTATTTATTTATGTTTTCTGGGATAGCTCAAAAGAATATTTCTGTTAACGCAGCCTAAAATAAAATTTGCCTCTTTTTTTGCAGCCACATTGCACTGTTGGTTCATATTCAGCTTGTGATCTACAACCATTCCAAGATCCTTCTCACTCAAGTATTATGGAGCCAAGTTTTCCCATCTTGTAATTGTGCATTTAGTTCCCACCCACCCACCCCAGGTGTAGTACTTTGCACTTTTCCCTGTTAAATTTCATTCTGTTGTTTTCAGCCTAGTGGTTGTGTCTATCCAGTTTTTTTTTTTAATTGGTTCTTGCCTTCCAAGGTATCAACTCTTTCACCCAATTTTGTGTCATCTGCAAATTTGATAAGCATTCTCTGCACATTGTTATCCAAGTCATTAATGAAAACATTGCTATTGTTTGCATATTGAGTTGGAAAGTCAATGTGAACTGCTTCATTTGACTCTTTTGGCATGATAAACTCTGAGTAGAAGCATAACATTATGTGCAAGGCTGAGATTGTGCTCAAGGTGAACTAGTCATATTAGTGATTCATCATCAACCTGTTCTCCTGGCAGACCTACTTTTAACTTTCTCTAAGGATGAATAAACATTGGCCGAAATCCGGTTTTTATCATCAAGTAGCCATAGGGGATCCAGGATGGGGGGCAGTCTTTGATTTCTGAAAATTTCTTCTGCCAATAAGATCACTCTAGTGGGGACAATTTTTGGAAATTAAAGACTTCCACCTTGTCTCTCCCCCAAGGCCCTCCCAATGACAAAAGGTGACTCACAGGAACCTTAGGATGGGGTGAGGGGGTTTGTAGGGTTGTTTTTAATTTCTGAAAAATCATTGCAGCTGATGACATCATCAGTCTTATACAACATGAGTTAAAACAATAGGGTTTCAGCCAGTACATATTCACATGGTATTTGGATTTGTGTGATATGTCAACATTTCTGTGCTGTCTTTATTCTCATAGTGTATAATATCAATAACATGGTATGTGATATTAATGTTATAACATATTATATTAGTACCAAAATATGTTTTTCAATCTTTATAGAAGAACCACCCACCAGTGATGAAAGCACACAGTCCCAAATTAAATAAGTAAATAGCGCCAACCAACCAGGCGCTGCGGGCTAAACTGCAGAAGCTTGTGCTGCAGGGTCAAAAGACCAAGCAGTCGTAAGAACGAATCCACGCAATGGAGTGAGCTCCCGTCGCTTGTCTCAGCTGCTGCCTTTACCTTTACCTTTACCTTTAACCAACCAACAAGACACAGTCTGACTAATCTGCATTACTTAAATTCGATAACTGGTAACAGTAGATGAATTTATGTACAATACACAGCAATACATGGGGTACATTGTTGGCATTTTATGAGCTTTGTAGTGTGTTTTTGTATGAAGGTACACTGCAAAATCTTGCACTTACTAAATTATTTGCTAATATGTCATTTCAAAAAAAAAATATCACAACACATTGTCATTATATAAGACAATACATATTGTGGTAGTGTTATCAGATTGCTACAAGGCATATTCCTCAATACTTTTGATATATTGTCTTTATTTTGGAGAATGAAACAGTACATTCATCTGCTGATGAATCTTTGTAATATATAATCCGTTCCTAAAGTATGAGCTATTTTTTAAAACAAAGGTCATGCAGAACTTTAGTGTCAGATTAAATATTGCATCTAAGGACGTGGTGGCACTGTGGGCTAAACCACAGAAGCCTTTGTGTGCTGCAGGGTCAGAAGACCTGCAGTCGTAAGATCGAATTCACATAACGGAGTGAGCTCCCGTTCCTTTGTTCCAGCTCCTGCCAACCTAGCAGTTCGAAAGCATGTAAATGCGAGTAGATAAATAGGTACCACCTCGGTGGGAAGGTAAACAGCGTTCCGTGTATAGGCGCGCTGGCCACGTGACAACAGAAACTGTCTTCGGACAAACGCTGGCTCTACGGCTTGGAAACAGGGATGAGCACCGCCCCCTAGAGTGCCACCCAATGTCCTTCTGAGACATGAGGCCTCAGCAATATCTAATTATATGAGTTGGACATATTTCAAGCGGGAGAAAAATGGATTAAACTATCAGAAATATTAAAAGATTATCCCAGAAGGGGCACACAGTTTGACTGCCAGAGCTTAATCTTTCATTTCTTATTTTAATTTCTATTATATTCAATAATGGATTTCAGCATGTATCAAGAACATTTCCAATTGGACTGTTGATTTCTCTTGCCCTGCTTTAGCATTACCCTTAAAGTAAATATGCAGGATGTCTTCCTTCTATGACTGGAGGCGAATTGTGCCTCCTCCCTCCCCATCTGAGAGTTAGGGAATGAATGGAGTCACACAATCAACCCTTTATTATATCTGCTAACCCATTTTGCAAATGTGTGGGGATACCAAAGAGCCCTGCTAGATCAGACAGAGGCTCAGCTATGGGAAGTCCAAGTGCACTGTTTCAAACAACTTTAAAACTTGTTTGTTTCAGGACAAGAGATGTATCAGTGTGAGAGGCAAGAGGAAAAAAAGCAGATTGTGGAACTGTCTATATATGGGCACTGAGCAGATCTGGAAAGTGATGTTATGTTTCATGGGTCAGGTCAACAGAAGTGTTTTATAGATAAAGACATCTTCTGAACAGGGAGATTGTCCTTATAGCAACTCTTGTTTATATATATACTGTACATTCCTGTTGATATACAGCTTGCACCTTGGGTAACTTCACTTAGAATTATAAGAACCACTGCTTCATTTTCAGAAAGAAACTCTTTACACATATACTGTGTGCATTTTGATGTCTTTCCTGCTTTCGAAAGTAATAAAGTTTTATGGTTTTGTTATTAAGATTGTGTTCTGTTTTAGGAAACCACCCCCCCCAGCTAACAAGCTGGGGCAAGTCTTCCCCAGCAAGTGTAATGTAGTGGTTAGGATATTGGACTGAGACTTGGAAGACCCAGATTCAAATCCTCACTAAGTCATGATGACCTACCTCACTGGGTTGTCACTGTTGTGTGAAAACACGTTTCATCAAGGTGGCAAATAATATAGCCACTAGACCCACAAATTGCAAGTGTGTCGCAAATGGAGAACCCACAGATTGCAAGTAGCTGCTCTCAAATGGCTTCAGCGTGGCCTGCAGATCCCCAGCGATCCCAATGTCAGCTGCCCAACTGCTAGCACTGGGAGGACCTAAGAAGGGTACCAAAGTAAGCTGGATAGTATGGAGGGCAATATGGCGTGATGTGATGGTGTTGAGGGATGAAGTTTACACTTCCACATTCCCATGTACTGAGAGGCAAGCAAAGGTGGGGGGCAGCAGATGGGTATATGTTTGTGTATGTATATATGTATGTGTTTATCTGTAAGACAGTGAATGGGTGGATGCACATATGTGTGCACTGAGATATATATATCACAGATAGGTTTCTCCATCCATGGCCAAGATTTGTTGGCTTGGTTCAACTGATAAAACTACCTGCACCTGTGATGCTGGTAAGTGATAAGAAAGAAATCCACCCTGCCCCCCATCCCCATGAAGCATCAAAATTAGTTCTGTTGGGTTGGGAATTCCCCACAGCTGCTTTTCAGGTGAAGGTCTGCAGAGAAGAGGACAGGCAAAGGAAGTTCCTTTGCTCTAGCAAGCATATGTTAGTGTTACACTGCATTTTGCTTGTTTGTTTGAATTTTTTATTTACATTTTTATCCCACCCATCTAGTGGCCATTCTGGGTGGCTTACAAAAACCCCACATAAATATGTAATAAAACTACAATAATGATCTTATAGAACTTCACAGAAAGAAAGCTGTTGTTCTTAGGTGCCACTAAGTTCCTTTGGACTGATGACAATCTTCAGAGAGTATTTTAGGTATGTGAAATATTCAAGGAGTGTTTGGCCAAATGGGGGTTTGAAGTCACTTTTTTGCTATAATCCCCAGAATCCACAAGCAGGCATGGCCATTGGGAGCTGTTGACAGAAAAGTAACTTCTGAAGCTTTCTTGTGTCTATGTCTTTTCATACATCCTACTGTATAATAATAGTCCGATAATATTCCCAAGTATAAAGAGAAACTGACACCAGACTGAGGGGCATGAAGTAGGTTTTTATGGTGATTGCATTATATGTTTTTGAGCATATGACCAAATTTATCTAGAATCAAATGTCTTCAGCACCTTCCATCAATAGTTGACTTATTATTTTTGAAAAATATAAACCAGACATTTACCTTGTCAGCTCTGGCCTTTGAGGTTTCAGCAGTATATGAACAAACAAATCATAATGTATTTCACACAAAAATGCAAGATAGACTTCAAAAAAGAGATCTACACCCGCCTGCACACGCCCCCCCCGCACATACCCACACCCCTGTCTGCCAGTGCCCCCACGCCAGCCTACATGGGTGTCCGCTCCCTTGCACACACACCTGCACAGATACCCGTACACACACACACACACACACACACACACTGCCCCCCGCCCCTGCATGGATGCCTGCACAGACGCTACGCACTCACCTCCTGCATGCATGCACCCCAACCCAGTGCTGAAGGAAATGGGCTGCATAACATGGCAAGGCAAGGTGGATGTCACCCGTGGGCCGTAGCTTGGAGACCCCTGCTCTAAAGAGTGGTATTTGTTAAACAGATAGGTCCCAATATATCACAAAAAAGTTTTTTTTTTACCCTTTCAAAATAAATGTGTTTCATTGGCCTTGTTCCCTGATCTTTCCCATGTTGGGGACAATGAGACCTGTAGTCTACAAAAATTTTAGGACTCATGGTTGGGACACATTTTTCTAAATTCTCTAAATTTGTCTTTTTATTCCTAAACCTGATATTCCAACTTTGCTTAATGATGCTTTTATATCTGATTTTGCTTCCCAGTTTTTAAAAAACCAGCCTGAGTGCAGTTCTGATTTGTCATTTATATACACATGTTTGCAGTGGTCATGACTTATAATACCCCATAAAAGATCCTCTGATATAGGTATAGAGAATCTCTGACTTGTGGGGAATCCTGTCCATTGGGGTTCATCCTCTGGCTGAGGAAGATCATCTTCAGTATTTACAGAGTATCATTCTCCAGAGAATGAAGAGATGCTCTTGGATTAGAACTTCCTGAATACCCTAGCCTGCATTCTTGACCATTGGCTATATATGATCCTTTTTCCTCCATTGCTGTGCTTCTCTCTAGCCAATGACTGCAGGTAAAAGCTAGGATTACCTGGACATAAGAAAATGTTTTTAAAATGTAAACTTTAAATATCCTACTTTTCACAAGAACAGACCCTTCATGTGGGTTCTGAACAGACATGGGTAGAATCAAGCAGTGCTTTGCTTGCTTGAACATTTTGTACTGGTGTTTACTTCAGAGCAGACTTTCACAAACAAGCTGTGCTTTGTAAGCCTGGTGTAAATTGTTCAGGCTGTGCCTCATTGTTTTGGCCTCAACAGCATCCTATCCTTGGGTGCCCTTCTCAATACATTAAACTCCAGATGTTACGGTGTTGCTCCTGGGACTTTTCCCCAAACAGGAATTTGGCCACTGGCACAAAATAGGCTCCCTATCCTATTTTAACAGAAGGCTCACATGGACTCCAAGTTCCAAGGCCTTCCACATCACCTGCCACTCAGCCCTTTTAACTAGAGGTCTCCAGGGCTGACCTTCTGTCCATAAAGTGTGTGCTTCATCATTGAACTGTTCCCAAATCAATGAGAAGGGTCATTGGAAAAAGTTACTTTTTTGGACTACAGCTCCTTGAATGTTAGTTGGGGAATTGTGATTGATTGTTGCAATCCAAAAGGAAATTTTCCCAAGCTCTGATGATCTGCGCAGAAGTGAATAAATGCAAGTCTCCATCTTTATCCTCAAGAACATTGGCACAATCCATTTACACTCACTTTTCTTTCCATGTTTCCAAAGATGTTTCCATTTTTATGCATGGCATTTCCCACTATTAGTGGGAAATACATTATTTCCTTAGACGGATACTCATAGCCCCAGAGGGTGTTTCTCAATTACAAGAATATTAGTGTGTGAAACTCAAATTAAACTTAGAAATGTTCCTCTGTTATAAACAAAATATTCCCATTGGCAATTTTTTTAAAAATTGTGATTTTAATTAAAAGGGTTTATGAGCTTATCAGAGAAATAACTGATTTTCAACCATGCTAATTATTTTTGTACATTTGCTTTTTAGAGTTGCAAATTACTTGACAGTAAATTTAATTGCTTTTAAGGGGCATGAATATTTAATTTCTGTACAGGCCTAGAAAAGAAAGATTTTCTTTCCCCCTTTTAATGATTAGGAACTGTATATAGGACTAAAGTAATGCAGGGATTTATTACAAACTAGGGACAAGAATGAAAAATCTCTATGTCCCTGAGATGTAAGCTAAGCAAATGCCGGCCACAGAGACTGGGGAAACATTAGGAAGAAAAACCTCCAGAACATGGCCAAACGGCCTGAAAAATCTACAACAGCCATCGGATCCCAGCCGTGAAAGCCTTCAAGAATACAAAGGTCCCTAGATTAAATTTTATAGTCAGAGTAGAATAAGTACTAAGTCGACTTTTCCATTTAAAGTATAAAAATGTGAAGATTTTACCGTGCAATCTGGTATGTGTCTGCAGGGAAGTAAGCCCCACTGAATTCAATGGGCCTTATTCTGCAATTTTATGTTTACTTATTTACTGTATTCAAAACATTTATAAAATATTCCCTATTGCAAGATCTTCGGGTGGGTTACAGGATCATATATAATAGTTTTTAAAAAATAAAATATTTAATACAATTAAAACTAAAACCATTGAAACACATGCAGTTAAAACATTAAATAACAGCATCAATGATGATGATGATGATGATGATGATGATGATGATGATGATGATGATGATGTGCCATCAAGTCACTGCTGACTGAAGATGACCCTTTCCAGGGTTTTCCAGGTAAAGAGTACTCAGAAGTGGTTTACTAATCCCTTCTTCTGTGGGGCATCCTGGGACTGTGCAGTGTGCTGTACCATTAAAACCTGCACAGTCCAAGATCCTCCATCCTAAAAGGCATGATTTGACTTGATGCCAAAATACCCCCTTACCAAGGAATAGGTCTCAGTGAGCTCAGTACACTTCTGAGTAGACTCTTCGAGCACACAGAGCTATAAGCGGCTCCTCTACTGCCTTCATAGCCCTATGTTTTGTCCTTTTGCCCATGGGATCCCTGGTTCAGATCCCAGGTGCCCCACAGTGCCACGGCACACATTTTGGGAATCCATGCTGTATATGAATTAAAAGAAACATAGATATTAAAATACCTATCTTCTGTTTGGGGACTTTGTTTTTATCATCATCTGAGTACTGTGGAGTTGGAAGGGACCCAATGGATGATCAAATCAAGCCCCTCTCAAGGAGCCACAACTCCCAAACTCTGGCAACCTAAACTACGGAGTTATTCAGCAATTCATTAGCTTCTTTGCCGCCCCCCCCCAATGCTCTGGGGCCAGAGACTGTTCTCTCACTTTGCCCCCTGGAAGCACTGGCCTTGCATTTCATGCAGGTTTCCATGTGTGAATGCTGCCCTGATGAAAAATAAGCAACAAAAGTTCTCTTTACAAACAGGAAGGATAAAGACGGTAGCCTTTTTTTCCTCTCCCTACCATGCTAATTTTCTGTGCAGAGGGATTTTGCTTGTTTGTTTATTGCTTTGGAGGGAAAAAAATCATCATCATCACCAGAGCTTGAAGGGACCCTGTGGATCATCAAGGCACGGTGGGGAATCGGACTCAGGAGAGCCTACGGATTCATACATATAAATGCAGCATATCATATTCAAATCTCCATTTACAGTGTGAGTGCAAAGCATAAGATCTATGAGCAGAATGTTCCAAATGTTAGAGTTTTTTTAAAAAAATTAATTGTTATTTTTATAATTAGTAGCTCCACATGGCTGCTTTGAATATCCACATGGTACTGGTGGAATTAAAGGTTAATCTTAACTTTAACTTTTTCCCTGATCAAGGCAACCACATGGGCTACAGTATGAAGCAGTAACAGCCCAGAATTGGAGTTGGAAAACATTTCCATTATTGGAAAAATTCACCAACCTGAACCAACTGCAAAATTTTTTGTGCATGGAACTGAAAAACAGGGTTTCTCTGAGCTGCCCAAGAATCTGGTTTTAGTACCAAAACTTCAACTGTGCTCACAGTCCTTTTACATAGATTTTCATTTCTGGCTGAACCAGGTTTTTTATATATCAGCAATAAAATCTACGTAGTGGAGAACAGCAATTATTTTTGTAGTGGGTATTGATAAATGATTGGGACTCAGAAGGTAATACTTGTTGATCTGCTGCAAACCACACTGGGACTTACCTGTAGTTAAATTAGGCATCCTTCAGTCTTGAGAGACTATGGTAACATGCTCTGTACGGAGGATTTGGAACAGTGTCTAGTGTAGCTGAGAAGGCCAGTTCGAGAGTGACAGTTCCTTCCACACTGAAGACAAATACAATCTGTCCCCTGTCCAGCTCCCGGATTTGGCTGGTTTTGGGTCTGCCTCTTTGCCTCGGCCTGCTGGACAAGGGTCTCTTCAAATTGGGAGACGCCATGATGCAATGCCTGCCTCCAGGCTGAACGCTCGGATGTCAAGATCCTTTTCTTTGTTGTGCCTGTCACTTTAAACACACATGTACTACGTGATCAACATTCATGTAGGTGTTTCTGGAACTCAGAAAATAATTGACTGTACTGAACCCCTGATGATTTCTCAGCTTCGGACAATACTATTTTTAGTTTTTATGCCAAACCCAAAACACACCTCCAGCCTCGGACCACAAACAGTGATATAAGTCAATTATTATTATAATTATAAGTCAATAATTACTACATCCTGCCCAGTTGTGTTTTAATTTTAATAACTAAAAACCTGCAGGCAAGAGGAGCTGTGGGTGAGAATGCAGGACCATAATCACATCCAAAGTACCATTAAGTGAAGATCTTACACATTTTCAGCATGAGCGAGTGCAGGAATGTTGTGCCAGACCTTCTATCCTTCCTACACACGCCAGTCTCACAGTTATAATAATTAATTTGGTGTAGGCCACAATTTTAGCAAGATCTCTGATTTAGTAATAATGGGTGGGAGACAGAATCTAGTTATAAGGAGACTTTGGTGCCTTTTGCCTGATGCCATGATTAAAAAGACATGCCAAGTCTGGAAGAAAAATGAGGCAGATCTACAGTAAGGAAGTTGTTTTGTTCTTTTTAGTTTAGGATAATTAGAAAAATAGTCAACAGATAACAAGCTTAATTGATTTCACTGACTCCAGATGGGTAGGCAGGTTGTGTCTGGGGACTATGGTGCTAATCCCAATTGCTACCTAAAGATTTCAATCCACAATCACTTTTCCCTTGCCAAGTGTCATCTTGGTGATGTGTCATATTTGGTTACCATCTAATAAATTAATCCCCTGGAAAATAAAAGCTCAGTGACTATAGGGCTGATAGTCTATTCCGGATTGTGAAAGATCCACAAATCAGCCTATTCTGGCACAGAGAAAGGGAACTGAATAAACTGAGAAGGCAATAAACATAGGGAGCAGTTAGGAATTTTTTGTTAGTTTGTTCTAGGTTTATGGTAATGGTTAATAGCTTCATTGTAATTTGTATTAACTGATTACTTCTCAGTTTAGGGCAATACTATTTTTAGTTTTTATGCTAAACCCCAAACACAACTGGACAGGATATACAGTAGTAATTATTGATTTATATGACTGTTTTGTGGTCCAAGGCTGGAGGTGGAGGATGCCCATGTAATTTTACAATCAACATTTGTCTAGTCATCATATTCCTTTTCCTTTAAGCCTATTCGAATGGCTGCTGGTTTGTTATCTCCAGTCCCATGAGAAGTGAAATCCTACATTTGAAATGGTTGTCACTGGAGGGAATTGTTTTTATGAGATGAGGGAAGATGTTACATGAAGGAAAATCAACTATTCCAATCAATGTCTTCAATTTTTCCCAGAACTCCTTTCCAGTGAATCTTGACTTCCCACAATGTGCCCAAGGTATGATAGCATCTATAAAATGTATGAACATTATGAAGACCTTTATTGCCACCACTCATTTCCTCATAAAATATTTTTCTGCTATAACCAATACCCATTTCTCCCTCCTCCAATTTTGTAATTCTCTTCCATTGATGTATAATATAATTTATATTGTTGGATGTACACCTCATGATGTCAAGATATTTAACTGCCTTATTACCTCTGGTAGGCTGAATATGACACTGGATACAGCAGCAGCTCAACAGAACATTTGTGTTACCTGGGAAAACAGGATTAATTTGGATCCAATGGACTAGGTTGAATCAAGGGGGTACAGTCCATGCACGAAAGGGCCCAATTTACTGAAGGGTTACAGTATGACCCCCTCCCCACTCCAATATCTTTTCACTGTATCAGAGCTCATCCATTCAACAAGGGTCCCAGCTGCTGTAGGAAGGAGGTATTGGTGACATCTGCTTACACTTCTCCATTTGCATGGCCTATATAAATCCAACACATTCTTATTGTGTTACTTTTTGTATATTGAAGTCATGTACTCATTATTGGAAATCCACAACCTGTTGCCCTTGATCTTCAAGGGGAGTCTATTTAATAGACTTTAAAAATATTGAAAATATAGACTTACATGCCAACCTGTTTGTTTCTTAAAACAGACACTTAGATGGAGCTGTCACAAAGAACACAGTCACCACCACCACCATCTAGCCAACCAACCAACAAAGACTTCTTGCTATTATACAAAATGGTGGCTTTGGGTGGTGAAATTTCGACAGTTAAACCACTGTGGTCTCACATGGCCTGTTATTTATGAATATGTGTCCATCTCTGCATTTCTATGTATCCATGTCTATAATGAGCATACACCTGCTTACAAAAATCAAATTTCTCCTATAATTAGGAGAAGCAGATGCTGTGGTTCTGCTCCTGTATACCACAAGGATAAGGCCATACCGATGCTTCCTGCAAAAATGGTATCTTCTCTTTATTATTTTTGGTTTTGCATTTTCTGTTTTTCAGAAAATCCATGTCAGATGGAAACAGAAGAGTTGATTGATATCAGCTGGGTAGGAGTTGGGTCTGAGTGCTTCCCTCCACTACTTAACCATACCTGAAAAGCTGCTCTAAGTTGTGGCTTTAGTCATCAGCTTTGTGAGGGTAGCTGGACTCCCACAAATGGTGCCTTGTTTCCGGCAGATGTTCCGGATGCGAGCCTGTTGTATTCCACCACAAAAAAACAGTTTTCTTCTTCTTTTTCTTCTCAAACTATGCTTTTTCTAATCAATCAATGGGACTGCTTCAGCTTAGCTGGTTTTTGCATGTATATGACAGAAGCTTCCAAAATGATTTGTGGCTTTTCTCCATTAAATCTTCCCCACTTGCGGTACATCAGAAACTCCTCTTTTGAAAAGAAAAATAAGAAGCAAAATAACAGGATGCATTGGATTTTATGCCTTATCATTAATATTTGGTTGCAATTAATAATACCTATAGAACTTGAACACGTCAAATTGTTTGTTTGTTTCTTTGTTTAAAATCCTGCTTTTCTCTCATTTCAGGGACCAAACTCTTCTCCTTTACATACCTCAGCTTTTGGTCTAGAGGCCTGTCTGAAAGCACGACACACAGTTCCAAAGCTAGAACAAAACAGAGAGAGTGATCTAATAAGCTGGCCAGATGTAAAATGACCTGGGAAAACAGTGAATTGTCAGGAATTTATGTGGAGATTAGGATGAAGGGGGTAATGAAGGAGATTTGTCCTTCAAACACTGCTATGAGGTGTGACCCTAGAATATAAATGAGAAAAGTATTCTTCCAGCAGGACCTGAAAGACTCAATTTTTCTCAAGCCAGTATCAGCTTAAGACATTTTGCATCCTGAATTGGAGGACGAAATCTTATGAACACAGCACAGGGGAAGTGCCAGTTAAATCTTACTTCATCACTGATGTTAGGACAGCATCCTGTAACCACACCTCAGGGCAGAAGGCTGTTTGGAACACATGCATCTGTCTGTCATGTCCTGTTACAGGGAAGCTTCCAACATATATCTTTAGATTCCAACTCTTTAGATCCATGGTATACTACACATTTATTGGGAGTTGCTATGACATTTTGTCTGACGAATCTGTTTTGTCCTAGAAATGAAAGCTTGAATAGCTGCCAGAAACATGTTCACAAAAAGATGTTGCAGAGATGACAGAAGTACCTGGTATGCACAACACTTCATCCTTTAACTAAAGATGAAGGGGGGGAAAGAAGGGGGGGAACCCAGAGGAAACAGACCTGGCATAGACATCTGCCATGATTTATGGAACTTTCATATACCTAGCCTAATGAAGACTTGTATGAGTCAAAAGATAGTTTGTTCTTTTAAAAATGGTCTAATAAAAAGTCTCACTTGCCTTCGTCTTTTATTTTAATTGTGTGTGTGGAGATCATGAAAGTGCATATCAATAGCAGCAGCTAGCTGGTCAGCTGACTCATATAGATACCTGTGTAGTGTTTATGTGTGATGAGTCCTGAAGTATGCTCTCCTACCTGCTTACCAGTTCAAGAACCCTTGATGATCCCCAGCTACTCTTTATGTGATTTCATCTGAAAAGGAACATTCTCCTCATGTTATCCCTTGTCCAGATTATACAGTAGAAGGACTTTCACCATCTGAAAAACACAATATACAGGAACATTGGAAGCTGCCTTATAATGAATCAGACCACCGTGGTATGTCAAAATATTGTGAGCTCTGACTGGCAGCTGTTCTCCCAGGTTTCAGGAATGATCCTTTTCTAGCCCTACCTGGAGACATCTCATTGTAACTAGTGGTTTCCCATCCAAGCATTACCCAGGCTCGATTCTGTGTTCAGAAAGGTATGGGGGAAGAGTCCCACTTGTTGACACTAAGCAGATGTGATGATGCTGGAGAAACAACTCTCTTACCGTTATCACTGCTGCAGTACATGCCTTATTTACAGGCTCTAGTCTGCATTCACTGAAATGTATCTCAGTGTCTTCTGCCTCTCGTGCTATAGTCAGCTTCCCATTTCTTTCATTGTTTCCAGTTTTTCAGAAAACCAAGGAGACGGCCAAATTCTAAACACTGCCTGTGAGCAGTAAATTCCATTGAAATGCATTCAGCATACTTCCTGGGAATGGTTCTTTATGTTAATGTGTGGAAGTGATAGCAGGCTTTCCGTCTATAAAAGCCAACTGTACATTACTGCTGACAGGAGGGTGTGGCAGAGTCTTTGTACTGCAGTACATAAAACACACATTTGAAGATAGGTGTTTTTCCCCAGTTCTGCTGAAAAGCTGCCAAGAGATTGTGCGTGCCTGCCTTTGAGGCTGTAATGAAACAAAAATGATTTGGCTGACTAAAACATGCGAAAAAGAGCATGCTGATTCCAAGATGTATTCATTTAATCTAGCATGATGCTAACACGGTGGAGAGTGCTGTCTCTGATGTCATCTAATATAACATGAAGATACCGAATTGGTTAGGGAATAAATTAACTTTTGAATGTGATAGAAATAGGCCACTAAGAAAATCAAGAACACAAATATAGACTGAATTAAACCATTGTTCGTGGTTCTATATATATAGAATTTTCTATATATATAGAATTTTCAAGGGTGGGTTTGTAACATGTTACAGCTTAAACATTGTGTTTTCTAGTATATAGAAAAGATAACAATTCATGAGACATTTCAAGCCTTCTTCAGTTGAGAGACTCTTCTGTCCTGCTTGTAATTGTAATATAAGACATAAGACAAACAAGTGTGTATATATATGTGTGAAAGTGTCAGACCCCAGATAGTGCGCTTGACTCCTCCAGGAGTCCTACAGAGATACAGAGACCTCCTTCCTTAGGAAGGAATGGGAAAGCAGGGATCAAAGTGATCGCACAGTGCTTTGATCCCTTTCCCCCTTCTCTTGCTAAAAGGAGAACTAAGCCATCCCCCAGCCCCGGGGAAGGGATTCCCTTCAGGCAGGCTTTAGCAAGCCACCCAAAGAGAAAACCCCTCTCTGCTTATGCCCCCGAGGGACAGCTGATCCGTGGGGCATAAGCAGATAGGGAAGGAAAGAAGGAATATAAAAGGGTTTTATTCATTGCTTCATATTCATTGGGGTCTCTGGACCCCAAGAATATGAAACAACAAATATCTGATGAATCAGGGATATTAAATGAATATCCTCATTTGTTTTTATATTCATCCTCATGTCTACTCAAGAGTTATTGAAAACATTTAACTTTTTCAGAAGTCACAGTCATATTTCCTTAAAAACATCCTTACAGTTACAAATAAAGCTATAGGTACAAATGCTTAAACATGAAAATTGAATTGATAAGATAATTGCATAAGATAAAAAAAGGCAGCAATAAAGGAAAGTGAAAAGATAATCAAGTGTAAAGATGTATCATTGTAGACCAAGAACATCCCCATTCTTGCATTTGTGATCATCATATATGAGTGTGAAAGCTGTACAGTTTAAAAAGCTGACACGGAGAAAAATGATTCATTTGAAATGTGGTGCTAGAGGAAAGCTTTGCAGATATCCTGGATTGCCAGAAAGACAAACAAGTGCCTCCTAGATCAAATCAAGCCTAAACTATCTCTGGAGGCAGAAATGTTGAAACAGAGGCTGTCCTGCTTCGGGCACATCCTGAGAAGGCAGGATTCTTTGGAAAGGACAATAATGCTGCGAAAGATGGAAGGCAGCAGGAAAAGAAGAAGACCAAATACGAGGTGGACTGACTCCCCAAAAGAGACCACAGGCTTGAACCTGCAAGTGGCTGAGGACAGGACATTTTGGAAAATGCTCATTCATAGGGTTGCCATGTGTTGGAGGTGACTGGACAGCACATAACAGGAACAATCTGTTGAAATGTATACTATGGGCTTCCTTGTAATTACTTGTAATCTCCTTTGACTCAGCATGGAGTGAAGTAGCAAAGGTAACCATAGCAATGCCTTCTTGAATAGCAATGCCATTGAGGTGTAAGTACCTCACTTAGCATCCACCATAACCTGAGGGCAAACCTTTTGCTTAAGGCATCTGAACTTTGAATAAACAAGGACAGGACTTTAGGTAACACAGGACACTATGCATTGATTTCGAGGCTGCTTTGAAATGACAGACCACTGGATGAAGAGGTGTGAAATATCTGCTCTGGGAGTCCAGCTTGCTCAGAAAATCCTTTCGTTCGTTCGTTTAGTCGTTTAGTCGTGTCTGACTCTTCGTGACCCCATGGACCAGAGCACGCCAGGCCCTCCTATCTTCCACTGCCTCCCGGAGTTGTGTCAGATTCATGTTGGTTGCTTTGGTGACACTGTCCAACCATCTCATCCTCTGTCGTCCCCTTCTCCTCTTGCCTTCACACTTTCCCAACATTAAGGTCTTTTCCAGGGAGTCCTCTCTTCTCATGAGATGGCCAAAGTACTGGAGCCTCAGCTTCAGGATCTGTCCTTCCAGTGAGCACTCAGGGTTGATTTCCTTTAGAATTGTTCTCCTTGCAGTCCAGGGGACTCTCAAGAGCCTCCTCCAGCACCACAATTCAAAGGCATCAATTCTTCGGCGGTCAGCTTTCTTTATGGTCCAGCTCTCACTTCCATACATCACAACAGGAAAAACCATAGCTTTCACTATTTGGACTTTTGTTGGCAAGGTGATATCTTTGCTTTTTAAGATGCTGTCAAGGTTTGTCATCGCTTTCCTCCCAAGAAGCAGGCGTCTTTTAATTTCGTGGCTGCTGTCTCCATCTGCAGTGATCATGGAGCCCAAGAAAGTAAAATCTGTCACTGCCTCCATATCTTCCCCTTCTATTTGCCAGGATGGGGCTTGAGCAACTCAGAGAAGCTATGGGCTATGCCGTGCAGGGCCACCCAAGACGGACAGGTCATAGTGGAGAGTTCCGACTAAACGCAATCCACCTGGAATAGGAACCGGCAATTCCACTCCAGTATCTTTGCCAAGAATGCCCCATGATCAGAAACAGAAAATCCTTGGAGAGTCCCAAAAATACCTTCACATGTGTTTCAGGGTTTTTGTGTGTTAAAGTTTGGCCAATCTTCCGTGTGTGTGTGTGTGTGTGTGTGTGTGTGTGTGTGTGTGTGTGTGTGTGTGTGTGTGTGTGTGTGTGTGTGTGTGCGCGCGCGCGCGCGCGTGTGTAATAATTATTATCACATATATGGATAATTCCCAGCATGGTGGAGTAGAAGAGTGACAAACTAGGACTGAAGAATAGGGCTTGAAATCCACACTTGTCCATGGAAACTTACTGGGGGATTGGAATTGGTAAAATAAAAAAATAAAAAAAGATAAAGGTTCCCCTTGACAATTAAGTCCAGTAGTGCCCAACTCTAGGAGCTGGTGCTCATCCCCTTTTGTAAGCTGAAGTGTCTGTGTTTGTCTCTATACAGTTTCTGTGGTCACATGGCTGGCGTGACTAGACACGGAACGCAGTTACCTTCCCACCAAGGTTGTACCTATTCATCTATTTGCATTTGCATGCTTCCAAACTGCTAAGCTGACAGAAGCTGGGACAAGCAACGGGAGCTCATCCTGTTGCGCAGATTCGAACTGCTGACCATTCAATCGACAGTGCACTGGCTCGGTGGTTTAAACCACTCCTTTAATATCTCACTTACTGTGAAAGTCCTATTAGTGCCACTCTCAGTCAGTTCATATATATGTATACAGTATATGAGATCCTAATACAATTGAAGTTATCATATTACAGGTTTTCTATTATTCCAGCCTGTTCATTTTCTCGTCTGACGCTGCTCCTCCAAAGAAAGAAATAGATGTCAGTAAACATCAGAGTTTCAGGACTGTCTAGTGAGTGTGTAGGTGAGTGGAATGTCTAACCAACACAGAGTCTGGATGAGGCTTCAATGTGATTCACTGGCTATTTCTGACACAGGGTGAGTCACACTAGTCCCTTAGATACGTGAGTCATCCATTCTGACATTTGTCCTCAGATCCCCTGCTGGAATAATATATTCCATATTTTCCTAGCTGTAGAGTCAGAGGCTGGTGGCACACTCTGAAAATGGATGGTATTCTTTGTTTACATCTCTGTTAGAGCCCCAAATCCCCAAATTCATGGTTTGTGGACTGTTAGCAAGTGGCAAAATTGAGCACTCTCAAGGCATCAATGACATTTCAAGGGATTGCTGTGCTTCTCCTCATCTCAAGTCAGGGAGACAAATCTCAGGATGTGAGAAGAAAGTTTGATTTCTGCAAATGAAGTGACTTTAAATCCACACATGTACATCTCCATTCATTCCCTTATGAAGCCAAGACTTACTGTTCACACATTTCTGTGTCATGTAGTGTTTTAACAGTGGTGGTGTACTAAGAAGCCAGAAGCTGGGGAGAGATTGGGAGGGTAAGAGAGTGGGTATGTGCACTGAGGCCCACAGAACGACTGAAGCAAATCAAGGAGTGGAATGACAGTTTTGTGACTCATGACCCTTCTTGCTGCACAGAAATAGTTTTCCCCCCTCCCTCCATCCAAGAATCTGTGACATCAGGAGGATCCATCCCCTGGTCTCAGGCTGGGACCCTGAAATCTCCAGGAAAAGTTGTTGAGTTGGCAACCCTGCTCCTCACCCTGTGTGCCTGGACTTAGACAAAACATTGTATTTTTTGAGCCAGTTTTCTGAAAGAATAGAACTGGTACATCAGTTTCCTATGACATACATAGCAGAAATTCATAGTTTTAGTGCTCCCTTAAAGGCAACTATAATTTTTAAGGAGCCCTTAAACCACAATTTCTTGCTTTAAACTTCACTGGAAATCATGTTTTAACAAACAGAAACACCTTCTTGGAAGCTGGTGGCAGAAGAGGAGGAAGAATATTGCTCCAAATTATTGCTAATGGCTGTCTGACAAACCTTGGTTTATTGGACTTGAAAGATTACACATCAGCTCAGCCACTACCTAAGCTTCAACTTTGTGTTTTTAAGAAGCATTGTGACATTTTAGTTGGGCTATTATTTTAGGCTATTATTTTGCTTTCTGTTATATGACTTATGTCCAAGTACCTAAGAACAATAAGGTAACACCTTATTCCATATATATTTGCCTGTTGGCGTTAGCCACTGAAAACTGCAGAGTATTTCATATGACAGCACATTTCTTGTGAAATCTTCTGAGACTTTGTGCCAATCTAGTTTTACTTGGGTCTTTAGAAGGCTCGCACACAAAAAATATTAATGTGGCAATTTTATTTTGGATTTCTACAACATATTTCTATATATTGTACTATTATTTTATTATATTGTTTTCCTGTCTTTCTACTGTGGACTGTCTTGTGTAATGCAACCATGTGTTCATGTCTCTCAGTGAAAGAACTTGACCTCAGCATTGCTAAATGGAGAGATTACAATGTTTCTTGTTTGCTTAAAAAAAAACCTCTTTAAAATGCTAGATTTTATTGTGGGAGAGAAAAATATGTGGGTGTACAAGAAACTAGGTAGCAGCGCACAGCAAACTCGAGTACGCACTGTGGATGTTTCAGCCAGGAAGGCTGCTTTTGTTTCCAGCACCAAGGGCACGGCTGACCTCCATCACCTCCCACCACTGCTCTCGCTGTTGTTTATCCTGCCTGGGTAAAGAAAAGGGTGGCACTCAGGGCGGAGCTCTGCATTTATATGAAGAATTCAATTTCACCGGCCCAAATATTAATGTGAGGGGAAGGAGGCAGTAAGGGCATGACTAGACAATTTGTGCCATGTTAAAGTGCAGTTCCTCCGAAGCTTGTACCTGTCATATTCACAGACACTGTACACACACAAATATTTATTTACCCCAGGGAATTGTGTGTCAATTGTCCACACACAGGGATGAATTGCTCCTCTGTGTCACATCTCTCTCCCCCCCCCCGGACTTCCCCTTCATCTTCCTGTTGCGTTATCACTGCCCTCTTCCCCACCCCGTTCACTCCTTTACAGCTTGCTCCCACATATTCTCCAGTTGTGAGTGAAACAGTGTCTTCCTTCATCTTTTTATTTTAATATTTCATATCCTACTCTATGTTGGCACACTCCCACTTTCCCTGAGGACTGATCCTACTTGAGTTTAATACAGGTTTATCCATTGAACTCTGGACAGTGGGGAGAAAATGGTGATGAAGTGGGTGTTGGAAGAAGAGGAAGGGAAGCCTTCTTCCTCCCTCTCTCCTTGTTTCTGACTGGCTTTCGTTCAGAGTACCTGGTTTTTAAAAATACACTGCACAGGAAAGAGGGAGACAGGTTCGGTAGGTATAGCCACAGGACTTGACATGGGATAGTTACGTACAACAGACTGGAAGGAGACACAGCTTTTCCAGGCTGTCAAAGAGAGTGCTGCATCACTGCGCTGAAATTGGACTAAATTAGGATAATTTTTTAAAAACAATTTTTGGAAACATCACCCTTAGGGATAACAGCAGGTGCCAGGAGAAAAGGAATAATGTTCATTCTCCTCATGCTGACCCACTGTGACTGTATATCTCACGATTGATCAAGACCCATCCCCCGCCCCTGGGGCTGATACATGTGATCACATAACATCACAATGAGACAAACAAGTGTATGTAGAAACATTGTCAAAAAAACTCAGCCCTCGCTGGCTAAGCAAAGTGTACCACATGCTGAGGCCAAAAGATTGAATTTACTCACAATTTGCTGTCCTGTAATCTACAGGATGAATATCAAAATGGACAATGAGAGTGTGGCATAGACCATGGGACAAATGCCCATGCCAAAGTTGAGAGCATGAGCTGCATGGCTCAGTGCCACTGCTATGAGTAAGGGAGCAGGCATGGCAGATAGTAAAGCCTTAGGGGGCTGATGCCTCTGGGTCAAGTCCATCAAAGGAGGTTTACTCAGGACCCCTAAAATGTGGAGTTAGGCCTGAAAAATAATGTCCACCACCACCCCAGGTATTGACAGTAGAGCATGGAAATGTTACTTTATTTTGGTCTGCATCTCTCACAATCCCCAGCCAGTAGCTGGAGTTGCGGTTCCTGAAAGCAACGTTTCCAGAGTTTGCCAAAAGGTGCACTGAAAATGTTGGTGTAGGCAACCAGCTTGTCCATTTCTCCCTCTGTCCTTCATACCATCAGCCTTCTTCAACCAGTTTGCAGGCTGTGAAATCATATAAGCTTGTGTTGTAGATGAGCAGCAAAGGAAACCTGTAGAGTAGAGTAAGGCCCTGGTCATAGGAGGGAAATGTTCCCTAGTTAGCCCCCAGTTAGAGCAGAGATCCCCAACCCGCAGTCTGCGGCCTGGTGCCGGTCCGTGGCTTGAGCCTGATCGGGCTGCCGAGACAGACCTCCCCCCCCCCCGCAGGCACTCACCACTGCAAAGCCCATTTGCGGCTGCGTGCTTGCTCCAGCACACCCTTGTGAGTGCCACGCTTCCATTTCCGCATGCGGACGAGTGTGCACACCCAGAGAAGTGCCATGCAGCCATTTGCACATGTGCACGAGTGCTCCCATGCCTGTGCAAGAGAGACATGCGCTTGTTTGCACATGCATATGAGCACAGGGGGTGCCCTGCCTTCCCCAGCTGGTCCGCAGACCTAAAACAGTTGGGGACCGCTGAGTATTGCTTTCCCCCCTCCCCAGTCATATGACACACAGTCAAGATTGAAACATTTTCCCAGCTAGTGATGTAACTGCAGTTTATTTTCCACTCTCTGGGAGGGTTGTCTTATTTTGTACCTCTGTTATATTAGTGCATTCCTTACCGGAATTGCCTGTGTGCACGGCCTGCCCTGCTTCTTTTCAGAATCGAAGCCAGGAAAGTGGCTGCCATTATTGTGGTGTGCATATTTTTTAATTTTTACTTTTCATAGCTGTTACATCAATATGTTGGTAAAAGTAAGACACAGAGCAATTTAAGCCATTGCTGCACTATTGGCATTTTGACATGCTGCTTCTTGCCAGTCATTGTGAGGAGAAAGTCATGAAAGGGTTGCTGGGGAGTGGGGGAAAGGAAATGGCAGATTAAGCTGAAAGGCAGAAGAGATTGGGATATATTCCTCCTGTTTGAACCATTAAGGCCAGTAACACCATGGGGCTGGTTTATCTCATGTATATAAAAACCAAGGGGCTGGATTGCCCCTTGAAACAAGAGGGAAAATAAACCAGCCCCATGGTGTCACTGGCCTTAATGATTCAAACAGGAGGAAATAAACCATTGCTACTAAAGGTTCATGGGCTGTTCACCCTAATATATATCCCATGTGACCAAGAATCAGTACAACAGATATATGGAAAATATTGGAAGAACTAGAGAACATTTCCCTCACGGGAGCAGGGCCTAAGTTTCAATGTTGTTGGAAATGGCAGTAAAGAGATGGGGGGAAAACCAGGAGCAAATGAAACAATTAAGGCACCCATATGCACAGAGAGAGAGAGAGAGAGAGAGAGAGAGAGAGAGAGATGGGCCAGTTTTTCTACTTTACGTCCTGCTGCCTCTCTAAAGTAAAGCACATGGAAATTAGAAGATAATAGGACATTGTCCAAGAACGCTGTCATGCCAGATGAGACAAAGTTCTCTAGGAATCCAACTTTACATGTCAAATCAATGTTTTGTTTATGCAGCCAATGCCAAGCAAATACTTTTCACATCTATTAGCGCCTGTGGACTTTTCTTCTTTCCTGCAAATCAGCCTTCTCCATTTTTTCTCTCTCTCTCAAACACACAGGCAGACACAAACCCTGGAAGAAAAAGTGCAAAACTGACTCACCACGTACCATAAAACTGTTGACAGGAATCCAGGGACTTAGAACACACCCCTCTGTTCTTTCCTGCTATTTGTATGTTGCTAGGTTGAGATCACAACCCCTAACAACACACTAGGGGTTGTGTTTAGTTTTTAATTTGTGTATTGAACATTATTTCCTTTGCAACCAAGGTACACAGCCAGTAAACAAAGCTGAACGTTCATCAAATGCCTGTTGGGAAGAATTGAGTGGGCCACTGAATTCAGTGCTTTCCCATCCCCTTACCCTCACAGACACTTTATGATGATCTGTTAAAGCGCAAGATGAAGAATCTAAGACCCCTCAGATGCCTTGTTACTCCTGTCATTCCCCTACCATTGGCTATGCTGGCTATAGCAGATGGAAGCTGCAGTCCAGTTGGAAAGCCAGACAACCCACCCATATTTTAAGGACTATGTTGCATGTGCAGTTTTGCTTGCTGTTCATGCACTGAAATGTTGCACTGAACCATGTGATTTCATCTGGTATTTGTGCAGGAGGGAACAGGGAAGAAATTTCAGCACATATCCACAGATTCTCCAGCTGAGGATGCATTTTGACTCCATCAACTAGATTAAGTGGTTGGGTCTATTTAGACTGGATTCTTGTCTTTTCATTTACTGCTTTCAGAAATAATACAGAAAAATCTATGGTACTGAAGCAGTGCTTTTTAAGTACAGTACTTGCTGAAAGGGTCAAACCAGATGATACATTCAACAAATACTCAGAAAGATTCTTGTAAACACTGCAATATCTCTGTCTCTGCATGATTTTCATATCTTGTACTTGCCTGTGCTTTATTGGTCATTGAAAGGCAGACAAGGGCTGAATTCGAATGTCCAAGTACTGAGGCAGGCTGTTTTGAAAAAAGAAATTCTTTTCTGGTGGTGGAAATGGGTTAACAATAAGGAATATTTATTTATTTATTTATTTATTTATTTATTTATTTATTTATTTATTTATTTATTTATTTATTTATTTATTTATTCATTCATTCATTCATTCATTCATTCATTTATTTATTTATTTTGTTTTGTTTTGATTTGATTTAATTTGATTTATACCGCGCCTATCTGGTCTACTCGACCACTTTAGGCAGCTTCCAGTATAGGATAAAACAATAAAACACAAGAACATTACATAATCATTTGATACAGTTACAATAAAATAGAGTGAGAATAAAATAAGAAGGAATAGAAAAGAAATCAGGTATTGACTGGAGGGAAGGCCTGGATGTACAACTACGTTTTTAATTGGGTTTTAAAGATTCCCAGCGTAGAGGTCACACGAATCTCTGAAGGGAGGTTGTTCCAGAAGCGAGGAGCCACTGCCAAGAAGGCCCGGTTTCGTGTCTTTTCCTTCTGGGCCTCTCTCAGCGTCATATATACTACCTCAGGGGCCATGTGTTATTCTTGAATCAATCATGTTGGGGGCAGGCATGTGTGTATGTGGGAACTTGCTTTAGTTGTGGATTCCACATAATATATACACAATAGGCTCCCTTCTACCAATATGTCCCACATAAGTGAGAAAGAATCAGGGCTGAGACTGTGAGTGTGGGCCAGCAGCATACCTCTCTTCTGTTGAAGGCTAACACCTGGATTTTGTCTGGCATGTGGTCAGGGCAATAAGTATGGTTTAGGATGCAAAAAAATTCATGCAACCAAGCAACTACTCAATTTTTTTCATTGCAACCACTGACACTTGTTTTTCACTTGGTTTTCTCTTGGAAGACATCAGATTGACAGCTTTTGACTGCTTCCCTCATTCTGATCTGATTTTGTCCTGAAACACCTATGTGACATCATCACAAAGCCAACTACAGTGACAGCAGGACTATGAAACCCTCTGTGCCTTCATGGGAAGTCTTACGACTGGCCAGAATGCAAGAAAAACAACACCAAGGAGAAGGTAGAAGTGTGAACACTTTCACTTCCGGCGGGTTGAACATTTTGCCCCATTTTGTGCCCCACAGAATTACCTAACCCTACCCTTCAGAATAATAACCTGTAACAAGGATGACAAACTCAGGGCTTATCTACATTACTGATTAACCCCATGATATACATAAGAGGGTCTTTTTCTTGCAATTTAAAGTCATGTGACAGTCACGTGGCATATGAATCGCTGTCTGCATCTCCTTGAGAAAGTGGTTAGGACACTGCATTTTTAGTATGTGTCTTCTTGGGAAAACTTTTAATACATTTAAAGCTGTATTATATTTCAGTTGAGTGGGCTACACTAGCTCTTAAAATCATTTCATTTGAGGCTTGTCCACTCTGCCCTCATGCTGGCTGCTTGCCCCAGCTGCTGTGAGGAAGGGAGGGGAGGGAGGAGGCAATGCTCCTGATTCCTTTAGAAAGCTTGGCTGCTTCTGTCCCTTTAAGAAAGGTTACCCACCGAAATGAAGAATGCCTGGTTTTACAGTGGTGCAAAAACAACAACAACAACAACAACAACAACAACAACAACAACAACAACAACAACAACAACAACAACAACAACAACAACAACACAAAACACTGATCCAGCCATGGATCATCCTCAACCCCCAGGGTTTCAACATGGGATCTGCCCTCAAACACACTCAAATCTTAAGTCCTATTTGTATTCATAGAATGCACCACTTAAATGCCTAGCTTCGCAGTGGTGCAAAAACATTGATCCAAGCATGGATCCTCAAGATTGGACAGTGGTTTGGGTATGATCCCATGTTAAAACATGATTTTAACATGGGATCGTACCCAAGCCACTGTCCAATTTGTGGCCAGAGATGGTTCCTGTGACTGAGATTGTTTTGGGGACGATCCTACTTTAAAAGCACGTAAATCTGTACCTCTGATCCATTTTTTGACCAAAGACAGCTCCTCACCCCTCCAATCCTGCACTGGGCTGGCCGTGTCCTCCCCTTCCTCACAGGCTCCCAGTGCCTGTTTGTCCCTCCTTCCTTCCCTCTCCCCATGGCCCTTATTGCTGCTGCTCCCCCACCTCTGTTGGTTACCCAAAGAGGCAACTTGCAGCATCAGCGTTTAGATAAGCAGAATTGATTAAGATAAATCAGAAATTCATATGTGTGCTAAAATAAATGACCCACTTATGCAACAGTATTTTACGTCGCTTTCCAACCAGAAACCATGCTTCGCTGGCAAACTATTCCATGTTTCTGTTTATGTCATGGAGACATATTAATTAAACCTGGATTGTGTTTTTTTAAAAAGCAGAATGTGATACAAGAGTGTTTCTTTTTCCACAGAAAAGGAACATTTCATTTTGGCATAGCATTTGTCCAAGCTGCAACAGTGGTCAAGACCTTTTTAACTATTTCACATATGCACTGCTAAGGTGAACTGCTAACCAGAGCTAGCACAAGGCATTTTGATGGACAAAGCAGAGTAGTAAATGGCTCTCCCAAGTAATGGTGCATAATAACCAAGGCTAGCAAAATTATTTTAGTAACTGAGACAGAAAGTCCCATCCTCTCTTGCAATAGAAATACCATAATAAATTAATTAATTTGGACAAATTAATTTTATGTAATGGTATATGGAGCAATCACCTTACTTTGCCTAACTGTGGGCCTGGCACTACCTAAGCCAAAAGGTTATTGTCAAAATCCTCCCATTTATGTTTCTTAGCTGCATACTTCCATTCTTGTAATGTACAAATGCCCCATTCCTGCCACGGAAGTTGCAGATATAGTAACGTACAAGTAAATTAATTAATTAATTAATTAATTAATTAATCATTCATTCATTCATTCATTCATTCATTCATTCATTCATTCAACTTGTGTGCTGCCCGCACTCTGCAAGAATCTCCCGGTGGCTTCCAATATCAATTAAAACAGTTCAGTTAAAAACAGAGACACTAAAAACCAATACGGTTACATCTATACTCTACAAAAGCAAAAAGAAAAAGAAAAACAATCTACAAAAACAATCTAGATGCATGACTTCAATTGAAAATAAAACCTTCAATTAGAAATCTTCAGTTTAAAAACCTCTGGAACAGGAAGGTTTTAACCTGCCGCCGAAATGTCAGTAACATCGGCTCCGGTTGGATTTTGTTTGGGAGGACATTCCAAAGACTGGCAGCAGCAGCTGAATAAAGGCCCTCTCACCTCACTGAGGGACAGCTCTTTCAGGAGGGCCTTCTGGCTAGATCTCAGTTGCTGGGTAGGTTCGTATGGAAGGAGGCAGTCCTTCAGGTATCCAGGGCCCAAGCTGTTTAGGGCATTATATGTCAAAACAAACATCTTGAATTGGGCCCGGGCAACAACTGGTAGGCAGTGTAACCTGGCCAGAATCGGCTGAATATGTTCTTTTGTGGCTGATCCACTCACCAGTCATGCAGCTCGATTCTGAACCAGTTGCAGTCGCAGGATCATCTTCAAAGGCAGCCCCACATAAAGCACACTGCAGTAGTCGAAACTGTTGTTACCAGTGCATGTGTGACTGCCATGAGGCTCTGTTTGTCCATGTAAGGCTGCAGCTGGAACAGTTTTGGCACTTTCAGGAAGGCATCTCTGGCCACTGAGTCTACCTGGGCCTCCAGGGCCAGACCAGGTCCAGGAGCACCCCCAGACTGCGGACCCTGTCCCTCAGGGGGAGCGCAACCCTATTCAGGGCAGGGAAATGGCCCTTTAACCTGTCCGACGAACCACCCACTAACAGCACTTCCATTTTGTCTGGATTAAGCTTTAATTTATTAATCCTCATCAAGTCCATTATCAGGTCCGGTTTAGAGACTGCCTCACCTGGATTGGTGGAAAAAAAGAAGTAGAGCTGAGTATCATCACCATATTGCTGACTCCTCAGCCCAAACCTCTTGATGACCTCTCCCAATGGTTTCATGTAGATATTGAACAGCATGGGGGACAGTATCGAGCCCTGAGGAACCCCATGACATAAATGCCATGGGGCAGAGCAACTGTCCCCCAGCACCACCTTCTGGACATGGTCAGCCAGAAAGGAGTGGCACCACCATAAAACAGTGCTCCCAACTCCCAATCCAGCTAATCTATCCAGAAGGACACCATGGTCAATGGTATTGAACAACGCTGAGAGGTCCAGGGGTATCAATAGGGTCACACTCCCCCTTTCTCTCTCCCGGCAAAGGTACATCGTACAGGGCAACCAAGGCAGTCTCTGTGCTGAAACCCAGCCTAAAACCCAATTGAAATGGATCTAGAAAATCAGTTTCATCCAGCAGTGCCTGGAGTTGTCCAGCCACCACCCACTCCAACACCTTGCCCAAATAAGGGAGATTTGCGACCGGCCGATAGTTAGCCACTGGCCCTGGGTCCAGATTAGGCTTTTAAAGGAATCACCACCTCTTTTAAGGCAGTAGGGACCACTCCCTCTCTCAAGCAGGTGTTGATGGCTTCCTGGACCCCATGTACAAATCCCCCTGGCAGATTTCCCAGTTAGCCAAGATGGGCAAGGGTCGAGCGGAGTGGTAATAAACCCACCAGATCCAAGCACCCTGTCTGCATCATGAGATCTCAATAGTTGAAATTCATCCATTAAAATTAGTTGATAGGTCTAATAGTCTTGCTGATTTAGTTTCAAAATAAGACTGCAGACAAGAGATAGAGCACATCTACGCAAGCCCATTTGCAATGTGCTGGTACAGTCTAAATAGAGTTGGTTGAGGTTGGTTGGGGGAGGAATATTCCATTTGAGACAATCTTCTTATCCAAAAGGCATATTGACCTCAAGCAAACCTCAAACTCCTTCAACTGTCAATTAAATACTTCCCTGCTCCTCTACGTAGGGATGAGTAAAGTGAAATTATTACTTTTGCCAGTGCTAGACCACTGCTGATGTTCTGAACCACTCAGATTAAATATGCAAAATCTTCTTTCTTTGCCTTGCATGTAGGGTTGATCAGGAAACTTTCCACATCCATCGTTTTGATTGGTACTTCACACAAATGTGTGAAGACACTGGTAAATTTGTGTTCTATATAAAACTTAGAATTTGTAGCCTATTTTCAAAAGCATTTTTACACTATTACATGATCTGTGTTATCATCCATGTAAGTCCTTAATCAAAATACTGAGTACAAGAAGATCAAGGACTGATAAGGCAGAATCTCTATTAAGTAGTTGTTCCAGTTTAATGCTTCACTGTAATTCCTTGGCAGCAATATTCCTAGTTGTGCTGGCTCCTTCCAATGTTACTGTATTTTTCATTAGTAAAGCTTTATAGCACAATGCATCATTCTAACACATTTATAACATTTGCACTTCAGTTTTCCCCGCTTAATATTTATTTTTTATTACAGCAAATCAACCAAGTGGTAGGGACCCAATTATATTTATATTTATATTAAACATGGTATACACAGTGATGTTTTATTGCAATCCTCTTGGTCAACAGATATTTTTAATCTGAACTTTAGGTAACCTAAATTTCTCATTTATTTCTGAGCCCATTTGGGTAGATTTTCTGTTTATGCAATGCACAGCACTCCTAAGCGCCTCAGAAAGAGCAGTTCTTACTTGCTCCTCTGCATCCACCTTTGGAGGACTGACATCAGTTCTTTGGACCCAAGAGTTAGCCTGACTTAGAAAGGTCTGAATGAGATGAGTGCATGGTGCATGCTGGGAATGCTGACGCCCAAGACGGTAACAAGATTGAAAAGTTGCCACTGCGCTAGCAGTGCCTTTTTCTCTACTTAAGTCTCCACTCTTCCAGGTGTGGAAATGGTGACACAGCAAAGGGAGAGAGGATCTGGGCAGGGATGTGCCCCCAGGCCCCTCCTGAGTCATGGAGGAGGAAAGTAAGAGGGGCAAAAAGGTGAGGGAGGGGAACTGGGAAGGGGGAGGTGCTTAGTTGTGCTTCAGGGGGAGGGTCTTTTCAGTGGGGGGGGGCTTTTTGGCGGGGAGGAGTCAAGAAGGATCATTTCCATGCCCAGAAAAGTAAACTCAAAATGTATAGACATTTTTCCTTCTCATATTTTATCTGGCAGAGGCAGATTTACAGCCTCCGACATAATTATATATTATCACATTCATATTAAGTTAGAATTACATTCTGAAAAAAAATTTAATGTGATTTCCTTAACTCATTAAAATGCCTTTTTATGAAAACATGACAAGGGGTCACAATTTACTTGGCCACTATAAAAGGCGATCATGACTGGCGAAAAAGGCTGGGAAGTACTGCAGTAAAAGAAAACTTTAGAAAAATTGTAACTGAGAAAGTTATTCTTAGAAAAACATATATATTGTCCCCCTGGGTAGTACAAGTACTCTTTGAAGATGTACTTCTCTCAAGTAGTGGTTGCTGTCATCATTTGTGATTAATCTGGGATGAAAGACAAGCTGTGTTTCTTTTAGACTGTACATATCTTTAATATTTTGCCATCATTTCCTGCTTTTAAACCATGTAGAGTATTAATGGAGATCATCTTTACAATACTGTTCTTTTTAAATGTTAGCATATTTGTTGGTCTAATTATGCCACCTTGTTCCATTTTAGAGAATATGCGGCATGGGCTCTCAGTATTGCTTCCATGTAAATCAACTCTTTAATCACAACACTGCTTCTGTTTTTGAGTTGCTGGCAGACTGAGCTGGTTATTTTTCAACAGTAACATTGTTCTCCATACTCCCATTAAGATCTTGTTATAGATATGCTTCAAAAACTCTGGGAAACAGGGATGCCTTTTTGTTGTATCTTAGAGATAGAGAGGTAGTAATTTATCTGAGCCTTCTTTATATTTACAAAGCATTTGTGTTTGTTGTGAAAGTCTGCAGCCCAGCAAGGAATAAAAGAAAAAAGTAAGGAAAAAGTAGAGTAGGAGAGTTGCAATATATATTCAAAGGCTGCCATCTATTGGTCAACTGTATTTTTTACACTTTACTTGACACATGTAATGTTATGTCTAATATGGAAGCATCCCAGTGCAGGCAAACTGAATAGAAGAGATATGCTTGTTAATGTGAAGAAGACATGGGTGTGAATCCACATTTTAGCCAGCTGCGAAGGTGTAAGAAACTTGTTAGCTTGTGAAGGGGAAAATGTAGAGCATATGCTTGAGGATATTTACATACATTTTGATCATTTATATGTATGAGATATTAAGAATTTTGAAATATGCTAGAAT
The DNA here is from genome assembly GCF_051106095.1 of Pogona vitticeps. Classification (NCBI taxonomy): domain Eukaryota; kingdom Metazoa; phylum Chordata; class Lepidosauria; order Squamata; family Agamidae; genus Pogona; species Pogona vitticeps. The sequence continues at coordinate 246,882,405 of NC_135784.1, read as the reverse complement.
CAACCAGACTTAAACCACATTAGAACAGAACTTGTATCACTGTGATGTTTTGCTCTAATCTGAAGAGTTCCTGTAGATGTAGTTTGAGAGACACAGAGGAGCCTCCATCCCTTTGTTATGCTTGTCTCAAGGAGGGCAAGCCTTTCGTGAACCAGAGTAAAGTAACCACTTTGGGAAGCAGAGCACGAAGGGTGATGAATCTCTCTTACACCCACACCACTCTGCAGGGCCTCACTGGGTACAGGACAGCAGACCAAATCAAGATGAGCCCAGTTTTATATAGAAATGTGAATTATTTCCGGCCAATGAATTGTCTTTTGAGACCACGTTCAAAACTATGCCATACATTCTGATGATATTTATTATATAGATACTGGTTCTGAATCCTCTACAAACTGCAAATATTTGTGATGTCACCTGTGGCCTTACGATTCCTGAGAAGTATGCAAAAATAGCAAAACAATATAATTGGGAACTGCCTATTCAGTTCCATTATTATGAAATACACACGGTTTAAAGATTGCAAAATAAAACATTTTCATTTCAAGTCAGAAAGGCTTACACTTGATAAGTTTAAAAAGTACGTATTTTCATAGTAATTTAGACTTTTTCTGTTCCTAAATCTTCACGACAGGACACAGAGCTACAATTATTGCTGGACAAGAGCAAAATAAATAAAATAACAACACTCCGAGAGCTTTAAAAGAGTAGCAAGTACAAGCCAATCCGGAAGACTCAGTGGTAAGGTGCAAAATCGGTTTTTTCTTTGCTTAGGGACGATGCTTAAATTCAGGCACTCCAGGAACCTGCTGCCTGAATCCCTAGCTGCTCAGGATGCTTCCAGAGGGACAGGTCCAAGTACTACTGATGGCAAGAAGCAAACAGTGGCAATAGGCAAATGTGGGAGGATTACAAGTGGCAGACAACATCATTTGGACCCAAATTAAATTACATGAATGAGGCAGGGGAGCTGTACAACAGAAGCCTCATATGTAAGCACCCTAAATCTAAAAGCTCTAAGACACAGTAAGGAATGGAAATTCCGAGATGCTTACTCTGCCAACTCTTCTGCATTGTTTGGATAAATGCAGACTATCTGGGCCAGTTTAGATGTGACAGATATAGCACGTGGACCATTACAAAAGACATTTGCATGGTGCATGAAACATCTGGAAACTTTTACTATATTCACCAGCTAAGTTCCATATCGCCTCTCCATACTAGAGCCAACAAACTCTGAGGAGATACAAGAGTTATTTGAAGGTGTGTGTGAATGGATAGCTTTGCATAGCAAGGGGCTTCTGAAATGTTATGCCCACCAACTCATTTGCCTTCTAATGGAAGCTGGTCCGCGGGGCTATAAAGGTTGGGGGCAGCTGGTTTAGAGGACTCATTTCTGAATCAAAATCAACTCTTCCTTGCTTTGAGGAACTCTAGCAAAGATTTTGCAAGTGCCATTATCAATGTCTTTTAAAAGCAGCAACTAATAAATTACTGAGGTCATTGGAACCAATTACCTTGAGAGGTGGTGAGTGCTCCAACACTGCATGCATTCAAGAGAAACGTAAGACAACTACCTGGCAGATATCCTTTGATTTGTATTCCTGCATGGTCTTATAGGGCCCTTCTAACGTCACTGTTCTATGATTCCTGATAGCATTATAGGCACCTGACTGCAAAAAAGGAAAGGTGCCTTGGGACAACTTGTAGGAAGTTTCAGTCTCACATAAACATCTATACTAGTTTCCAGTCGATAGTTTAAAGCATAACTGAAGTACAAACAGTATCTAGAAGCCCACTTTGCAAGTATGGGAATGCCTTTGAAAGGAGCAAGGTAATTCCGCAGTAATGCTCTTCAAACAATGGTTTTGCTGGAGACCACACTGGTAATGCCGCAAGTTGTTTTAGAAAGAAATTCTTCCAATCTGTCTCTCACTGTGTCTTCTTTCACAACCATTCATGTAAGCCAATACGCTTATTGTGCAACATCATAGTAGAAATTGCGCAGCCGTAACTCCACAGCAGAAAATGATGGCCGATCATCATCACTGGAAAAACAACAACAACAAATGTTTCTGTATTCACTACACATTAGCCCCTTATTATTTAAGGCCTGATCGGTAGTTCCCATTACTTTATTAATACGAGTGTTCATCACACAGTGTTTTGGAGTTTCCTAATATAGCAGAACAACACACTTGACTGTGGCCCAGCCAGAGGGATTGGATGATAACAGTCTTTTCCATCAGTGACAGTGGTGGGAACAGTGTTTTAAAGTGAAATGACATATTTTGGAAGCACTGGACATGGGTTTTGAATACACATTTAAGGTTCTGTTTAATTTAAAATAGGAAATAACTCACTAGCAGGCTTAAGCAGTCTCTGGAACTCCTCCTGGATGGGCAAACAACTTTTTGCTAGTAGGTGATGGAACATGGGTCCTTGGGTTGCAAGAAAGAAGACTTTGCCCACCCTTGGATTTGATGGAAATGGGGAAGGTCGACGTATAACTCAAGCCAATAAACATAAGCCACAAACAAGCTGATACCAGCACAATTTCCCCATCCCATGAAGCAAAGGGATAAAAAGTATGATAAAATATCAGGCAGCTGGAAAAGGACTCTAATGCTCAGCTGCAACAGGAGAACTGGCAAAGTCTGGCAACCACAAGCTACTTCTTATTAGCCTCCCTTGTAGTGCAAGGGTAAGAGCTGGAAGCACAGCCATCAGAACGCTCTTGTTTTATGCAGTTTCTTTCAGAGAACTGTGCAGATCTCAGCCTAAAAGCTTCCAAGGCTCTTTGACCAAAGGTCAAGGATCAGATTAGTCCCAACTAGGTAAGAGGCATCTGCTTAACACACAAGTAACATGATCTACTTGTATATCAGTTTTGGAAGATGTAGCTGTGTTAGTCTGTGCAAGCATAGCAGGATACTTTGGATTTTGCCTGATGTATCACCTTTGTTATTGGCACCTCTATCTGCTTCTATTTAAGATAAGACATGCGCTTTTCATGCACCTTGTTTTTATTAGAGCAGCTGTGGTCCAGCTGCCCAGGTGGAACGCTAGTTTAGTAATAATTTCCCCGATTAAAAAAAATGGATGAAGGAATACAAAGTCCCCTACAGCAGTAATGTAGAACACAGAGGTTCTTCTCACATATTTGTGAAATGTATTGATTCAGTAAGCAATACCGCAGTGGGCTTGTTCAGATTCCATATTAACCATGATTTGTATTTGTTATTAGCCTAGATTCGCTTCAGGTTTGCATGCTCCTCCCTTTTCCATTAGTCAGCTGCAAAAAAACAAATCAGAAGATTTACTTCTGATGTATATTCTATTTATTGTTTAAAGAGGTGTAAGCAGCTAACATCAATTAAATATTTAACACTTGTAAATTTTACTCCATAATATAAAACGGGGGGGGGGAAGCCCAGATTGACAACAGCTTGACACGTCTGAATTCAGAAAAATTATGGTTAGTCTTAGCTATAATTAGCGGAAAGAAATCAACTTGATAATCCAGTTATTCAGTCATTTTATCCCTAGTTAAAAATGGAAAAAACAAAGAATAGAAAACAAAATCTCAAACCAATTATTTTGATCATAGAAACATGAATATGATTGTACTCACTTATATGTCCAACACAATTTCATTATATCATAGATCTCAGGAGGGCAAGCTGGTGGACTTTCCATCCGTTCTCCTCTTTCAATCATCTGTGCAACCTCTCCTCCTTTCATACCCTGCAACACAGTGATAAATCTGTTATAGGTACAATAGAGTACAGTGATGGTGGTTTGGTCCTCAAATGATAGGAGGAGCACCACAACCTCTGATTCTGCCCCCCCGCCGCCCAAAATAGTTGCTATAATGGGCAGTTTAAGAGTATCTCCATGCAACCTTTCATCTAACTGGATTACTACTAGTTCTGTGCTTGGGAGTAAGGACGGAAGGTGTTAATGAAGACAAAGCAAATACACCTACCTTGTAAGGTTTCTGCCCATAGGAAAAAGCCTCCCACATTAACACACCAAAACTCCAAACATCACTTTTGCTTGAAAATTTGAAGAAGTTCATGCATTCTGGAGCATACCACTTGACTGGCCATTTCCCATAATGTTCTGCCTACAAAAATGTAACAAAATTAGTCAGTAAGATCAGGCATAGCACACAAGAGTATATTCTAGCCTTTTAAATATCAGCTTTTTCTAGAAGGTTCACAGAGGCATTCTCTGCTTCTGCAGTAAAGACATCTCAGCGGCCTTTGATACCATTGACCACGGTATCCTCCTGGGGAGGCTCTCCGAGTTGGGAATTGGTGGCCTCGCATTGGCTTGGCTCCGTTCCTTCTTGGAGGACCGCCCCCAGAGAGTGCAGCTTGGGGAGAGCGTCTCGGCCCCATGGAATCTCAATTGTGGGGTCCCACAGGGGTTGATCATCTCCCCAATGCTGTTCAACATCTATATGAGGCCGCTGGGTGGGGTCATCAGGGGGTGTGGAGCCCGGTGTCATCAGTATGCCGATGATACTCAGCTCTACATCTCCTTTCCACCTACCGCAGGAGAAGCCGTTCTGTCCCTTCAGCGCTGCCTGGGGACCGTACTGCAATGGATGCAGGAGAACGGGCTGAGGTTGAACCCGGACAAGACGGAGGTACTAAGGGTGGGTGCCCCCACAGTCGAGAACTTGGGAAACTCCCTCTCTTTTGGGGGGGTGACCCTTCCCGCTAAGGATGGGGTCCGCAGCTTGGGAATCCATCTTGACCCGGCATTCACTATGGAATTCCAGGTGACGTCGGTGGTCCGAACCGCCTTTTACCATCTCAGGCGGGTGGCCCAGCTGCGGCCCTATCTTGATGTTGGGGCACTCATCACTTTGGTGCACGCGCTTGTAATCTCATGATTAGACTACTGTAATGCGCTCTACGTGGGGCTACCTTTGAGGCTGCTGCGGAAACTTCAGGTGATGCAGAACGCGGCGGCCAGACTCCTTAGTGGGGTGAAAAAATTCCAACATATCTCACCCACTCTGGCCGCATTGCACTGGCTGCCCATCTGATTCCGCATCGACTTCAAGGTGTTGATGCTCACGTACAAAGCCCTAAACGGTTTAGGGCCTCAATATTTGGCGGAACGCCTTCTACCACCAAGTTCTACCCGTGTCACTTGCGCGAGCCAGGAGGTGAGGTTGAGGAGCCTAATGCCGAGCGAGGCCCGGAAGGAGAAGACAAGAAATCGGGCCTTCTCGGCGGTGGCTCCTCGCCTCTGGAACAACCTTCCCCCGGACATTCGCGCGGCCCCCTCGCTGGGTATTTTTAAAAAGCAATTAAAGACAATGATGTTTCGGCAGGCCTTCCCCCCCACCCCCCCTTAGCTAATCCTGATTTTCCTTTTTTCTTTTTCTTAGTTTATAATTTTATGGTTGAAAGTTTTCTTCTTTGTAAATTCGTTTTTAGTCATTGTTGTACCCCTGTTGTGAGCCGCCTAGAGTGGTCTATTGACTAGATAGGCGGGATATAAATAAAATAAAATAAATAAATAAATAAATAAAGATAAATGACGGCCAGTCAGCGTGAGGTTTCCTTTCCCTGATACAGCACTGCAAAGAATATCAAATTGCAAGCAAACTCCTATAGCAGGGGTGGACAATATATGACTAGTGGACACATGCAGTCTCCTGATCATATATGCAGCCCCACATCTCCTTTGCCAATGCTGTGTAATTCAGTGGAAAAAAAACTCCTATCTTTTGTTCTTTAAGACAAGGCATGCATGTTTCATGAACCTTGTTTTCAAGGAAAAGGTAGATGATGATAATAAGAGTGAAGATTGTTATTATGCGAAATTTTGGTGGAAAATTCAGTAACATGATGGAAACAGCATGGCTCCCCACAGGTTCAGGTAGGGGAAAACAGGCCTCCAAAACCACAGAATTTTCTGAGAATTACTCAAGCCAGAACTGGAGTATCTTGAGCAAGTATGGCATACTATGATGCTTCTAGGTCTCTATCTTGCTTAGGTCCAAGGAGTTATGTTTTTAATAGTACTTTCCAGTCACATAGTACTAGTCAGTCTATGCCAGTCTGGTAGCATTTTATACTGGAGGTTAGATCCTCACATCTACTAACTGGATAAAATAAACCACAACATATTTTAATCCATGTAGCTATAGGTGTTTCCTAGAAGAAACAGTATTCAACTATTCTCTTTTCTCCCCCAAAATTGGCAGTTGCTATCAGGTTCAGAACTTTTGAGACATCACAATGCACAGTGAAAAGTATCAGTAAAGATGTGTTGTAATGTAAAATGTTACCTTGTAATAGTCCTCAGAGCCAAGTGCTTTTGAAAGTCCGAAGTCACTGATTTTAGCATAATGTTGGGTAACCAGCAGGACATTTCTTGCAGCTAAATCTCTATGCACAAAGTTGTTTTCTTCCAAATATTTCATCCCCATAGAAACCTGATGAACCAGCTCTATGATATTCTTCTCTGTGACATCTCTGAAAACATCACAACTGGGCCTTTAAATACATTTGCACTTTGCATTATTGCATTCCAAAGTTTTACTAGATTTTAAATGAGCTTTATTGTCTTCTGTCTGTGTTTTCATGTGAGACCTTCAGAGGAAAGGGCTTTTTAGCACAGAAAAGTAGCGCATGAGCATCTTTATGACATAATAAATGTGTGCTTACCCCACCAGACGATTCTTCCTAAGAATTATGTTTGTGCACCTTTACATGTTAAGAAACAGTGGGTCCCATTGGAGATGGGAGATAACTGGTCTACTCTTAAGTGACACAAACTACATAATTCACATTTTTCGTTTTAAAAATATAACAGGCTACATATGTGTGGCTACATAAGGAGAGTCCAGACTCCATCCAGACTGTTAAGACTTGCTATCATAAGCCATGCTGGAAATAAGAGAAAGCTCCATACAGAAACGTGTCTCTTAAGGAAAAGTGCATGGAAAACTGTATGTCAGAAGAAGCTGTGCTTAGTTTTGCTTCAAGGGAGCTTTCCTAAAATGAGTTTTCCATTTAGAAATAGTGTACAATTACTAGGAATTTGCTTAATACAGTTTTCTACTGTATGTACACAGACGGCTAATGAATACTCATACACTTGCTATGCATGAGTATTCTACATTAAAATGCCTTCTGTGCAGGAAATTTACTTGAAGAATATTAAAATCAGCCAAGTACCATACACTATAGAGAAACAGGGAGGTTTGGAAAACTGTAATGGGAGCATGTAAGAGCATCGGTTTTCACAGAGCCAGGTTAACCCTGCCTGAGCCCTTTTATTATCAGTACCCTTTCCTGATCTGACCTTAGGAAAAATCCTAACATAGGAATACAGTGGTGCCTCGCTTGACGAGGATAATCCGTTCCGTTCAAATTGCTGTTAAGGGAAATCCTCGTCAAGTGAAATGAAAAAGCCAATTGAAACGCATTGAAAACCACTCAATGCATTCCAATGGGCAAAATACCTCAGCGTCCAGCGAAGATCCTCCATAGGGTGGCCTTTTTCTGGTGCTTGTAATGCGGGGAATCCATCCTAAATACAGCGGGGAGCCATTTTAAATAGCAGGTGGCCATTTTGAAACCTGACGATCAGCGGTTTTCTGATCGTCATAAAGCGAAAAATCAGTTTCCAAAGTAGGGAACCGATCATAGTGAAGCGATTTTTCCCATTTAAAACATCGTTTTGCGGTCGCAAAAACTTCATTGTTAAGCGATTTCCTCGTCTAACGAGGTAATCGTCAAGCGGGGCACCACTGTATGTATAGCTTCATTTTTGGTGACAGCCTCTGAAAATTGAAAAATGACATGACAGTAAACCCTTCTGTATGAACAAGCAGTTATGTGTGCTGAAAATGGATTTAGAAAATGTCACCTGATGAACAAAAGCTGTGCTTCCTTAAATGTTTCAAGAACTAGCATTTGCCTGTATTGCCTTCATTATCTGTATGTGTAACTTGAACTCCATCAATTTCACTTATTAATGCTCAAAATCTACTGTTTCCCCAAAAAGAAGACCTAACCTGAAAATAAGACCTAGTATGATTTTTCAAGATGCTCATAATAAAAGCCCTACCCCAAAATAAGCCCTGGTTAAGTGAAACCCCGCCCACCACCATTGTGCAGCATCGTGCAGCAACCAGAAGATGACGACATGACTATATTTGAATAAATGTAGATTGTTGTACATGAACAAAATAAAAAATCCCCTGAAAATAAGCCTTAATGTGTTTTTGGAGCAAAAATTAATATGAGACCCTGTTTTATTTTTGGGGAAACACAGTAGTGGGGATCATGGAGTGCAACTTACCTGTGTTTCAGCAAATATTTATTCAAGGGTCCAAGTTCAGCCATTTCCATTACCAACATCCATGATTCAGCTTCACATATACCTATCATTCGGACAATATATGGATTATCTAGTTGCTGCATGACATTTGCTTCTCTCAGCAGTTCATTTTTTAGGGCTGGATCATTATTTTCATTCTTGAGAATCTTCACAGCCACTGTCTTTTTCCCCCTGCAAAGGAATTTCCAGGAAGTGCAGTTATAGGTGGCAAATCAAGTCTTTGATACTCTTGGTGTGTGCTACATTTTACATATGAGGCCAGAGAAGCAGGGAAGACTTTATTACTTAATTCAAGTGGTGCATCCAGACTGTTAAGGCTCCCTAGATTTTGGAATAAGCAGGTCAGGGACATAAGCCATACCACAGGCTAAATCGTTCCACAAGCTAGTCAAATACCATAAAAAGGAGTAGAGGAGAATATTTTTTTTATCAGTTACAAAGTCTACTACCCAGACACCAGATTAAAATAAACACAGGAAGTGCTAGTATTCTTTCCTTTCTTTCATATTGCTATAGTTCACTTACAGATTCTCTCTCCTTTAGGTGCAAAATAGGTATCCTTTCTATGCTGTATAAAAAGGGGTATGTGTTGAAAAGCATGCATGACAAATACATATGAGGGACTAAAAGAAAACAAAAAGAAGAGTGCCAATTTAAAAGGGACCCTCAACAAGTTGTTAATGATGGTAGTTATGAACACACTCCCTTGGGCAATGATGATCGGCAGTATGTGGCCCTCCAAATACCACCACACTGCAGCTCACATCTCTTCTCACTATTGGCTATGTGTAACTAAGTGAGCCCCACTGAATCTAGTGAGACTTAATTTAAAGCAAACATATACAGGACTGCACCAGAGCCTTAAAGTAACAAGTAATGTATTTATCTGCAACAAGAATCTTTTCTATGTAATCAGCAGGAGGGAATATGTTTTATTGATGGAATCACTAATGTTTTCTGGTTGCTTTTAAAAGTTATTTTAAAAGAGCATACAGGGGCATCTTTAGAGGAATATTGACAGAATTTTTGGCGGGATTTCATTCCAATTTTTTATCAGTCTTAAGGAATGTTTCTTGTCAAGTAAAAAAGCATTCCAATTTTGTTTGCACTCATTTGCATTTTCTTCTAAATTTGTTTAAATAAATTATTTTCAAGGTACAATATCACAATTGTCCACTAACAGCTACAATAAGCTCCATGGTATAACAGTAACAAGTAACACACAAAGAACATATGGTTTTCTCTTATTAAGGCAACATTGACTAGAGATGTGCATGGTGATTTTTTTTTTTCATATTTCTTTCAATTTGAATTCTTTGGGGAGGTGCCTTTTTCATATTCTTTATATACCAGTCTTTTTGTTTACATGAAAAGGAAAGCCTCTTTTACGTTTGCAATTCATTTTTTTTTTTTGGCACTGGTCCTTAAGAATCTTTACAAACTACTCCAAAAAACAAACAAACAACAACAACAAAAAAGCAGAGGCAAAGGTCAATCTACTCCAAAAGCAGGTATGAGAAAGAAAAATCATTAGACCTAGGCAGCCAGTACCACCTATCTGGCAGCCTGGCACAGATACTCATCAAAACAAACAACAACACAAGAAAGAAATGCCCCAAGCCATGCTCAACCATCAACAAAAACCAGCCACACAGTCCAGTGACACAGTAACAAAGTCCATGCCATGAGGCACACCTTCACTGAAGCAAACGAATCTACCAAGCCTACCACCAAAATACACATTTTAATAGAACAAATAAACAGTAAATGAACCAAATAACAAAGAATCAGTCAAACAGGAAAGCACATTCCCAAGAGAAAAAACAGGAAAACACACACAGACACAGAGCACTGTCTCCCCAAAGCAAAGAAAAGCAAATAAAGGCAAAAAATACAACAAATCGTTCCCAAAAACTAATAGAATATGTGGAGATTTCTCTCCTCCTCCTCCTCGATGCCTTTTCTTTTCTTCTTTGCATCCAGCAAGCAGACCACTGTGCAGCAGGAATAATCTAAAAAAGGAAAGCCTCTCCCCCCCCAAAAAAAACAACGAAGAGAGAAAGAAAAATCCAAGAACTTACGGTTTCCCCCCTAAAAGATAATCCTAAGGGAGCCCTAGAGAGCCTCAGAACATAAAACAGAGAGATAGGAAGCTTTCAATTAATTTAAATTAAATTTTACTGGCCAGAGCTGATGCTATTACAGTGGGGTCTTGACTTGAGAACTTAATCCGTATTGGAAGGCGGTTCTCATGTCAAAAAGTCTGTAAGTCAAGTCTCCATTGACCTACAGTGCATTGAAAACCGATTAATCCCGTAACAGGCCATTTTTGTTCCATTTTGGGTTTTTTTCTGGTCTGTAAGTCAAATCTCAGTCTGCAAGTCAAACCTAAATTTTGCGGCCAGAGAAGTCTGTAACTCAAAAAGTCTGTAAGTCAAGCTGCCTGTAAGTCAAGGGTCCACTGTACCTGCTTCCACTGTGTATATTTAAGCCAAAAGAATTTTGGCCACTATAAGAAAGCAATTATATATAAATTGAAAAATAATAAATGTCTTAGCAGATTAGAGACAAATGAAACATAGTCATTTGATGGAACTTCTTCTGAAATGCACACCTTGTAAAGAATAGTTCTGCATGCTGAAAGCCATTCTGACCTCCTCAGGGTTTTCTAGGAATCAAATATTCAGTTATGGTTTACCAGCACATTCTTTTGGAGACAGCTTGCTTTTGGAGGTAGCTTTGGGCAAGCTTGACCATAGAGCTTACTCAAAGCCCACACAAGTGCATCTCCCAGGAGGCACGGTGAGGAACTGGGCTCCAAACCTCTGGGTTGGTACTTGAGGACACAACTCATTGAGTTATACAGCCAGTTAAAGGATGGCATATCAATGGTTTAAATTATTTACCTGCAGTGTCAGCCATGTGGAAAGAAAAATGATTAAATAGTTTTAAATAACCATGATGCAGGAATGTTAAGGTGACAGAACTTTGCAACTTACTTTCTCATTTCATAGGTGCCTTTTTTCACCGTGCCAAAATTACCAGAACCAAGTTCCTGTTCTTCCAGAGTTAGCAGACTTCTGTCAAGGGTGACATTCTTAGCCTTCACCTCTTCTGGATCTGCATATGGACTTTCATAAACCTCTGTGTCCATAGGCAGTGCTTCCCTTTGATCATCTGTATCTTAAATGGAAGAACATATTTTACAATCACATCCTTCTGTATTCTGAATATTTATATTCTTGTCACGTCTAAAATATGAACTACCAAATATCAGTTCTCTCTCACTCCTGGCTTGATTGTTTTCTGGACTACAGGACCTTTCACAAGCATTCTCTCCCACTATTCACAATCCTCTTCCTTCTTTCTCTCTTTGAAATCTACTTATTAAGAAAAAGCATTTTCTGACATAATTCCATAATTATTTCAGATGCACTTCGACTGTTACTCAATTTCCATCTTATGCCATTTTCACTACCTACTACCCATCATATCCTTAACCCCTTCCCTCCTACTTTTCTCTGCTTTGTTGGATTATAATGTAGATGTATCTTCTGGACAGGACATTTGACACTTCTGTATTTCACACAGTTACGTAGCACATTACTGGTCAAGGTTAAGTAGTGGTGATAATATCAACAACATCAAAAGGCTCAGAGGTACTTTAAAATGGCAATATAAAATACAGGTACTTTCATGTCCCTGTGTGATTATATGCTTATATAGTCTATTACAGGTATTTGACAGACTAGGACTTTAACAGAAAAAGCAAAATGCAGAATAAATGTCTTTTCTTTAACTAATGTGACTAACCATATTTGGCAATCAACTTGCTCTGTTCATGGAGTCTAGTTTCAATAACTTGCCACAAGCTAAATTTGGAAAGTATGCACAAAAGGCTTAATTGATCTCATCAAATGTTACCTAACATGGATCCACCACAAGGAGGATGTTAATACCACAGCTACTGCTATTTAGAATTTACCATATGTTTAGACTGACTTTTCAAAAGGTGAGAATTCTAAGATCATTTTGTGGTTTGAGCCTTTAAGAGGACATCAACGAAAAAGCCACTGATACACAGTTCTGCAGTCATGATTTTATGTTTATTGCTCTTGGCCCAAGATGCTTACTAAGAAAATAATTAGATCAGCTTCTTGATCAAACTTGATTGATACTTATTTCACACCAATTGTTCATATTAATGCCACAGTAATTTGCTGGTATTTCACTCTGAGAATCTGAACCAATGGCCAAAGACTCACAGGGGAGCTGTGCTGAACTAGAATTGGAAGGGATAAATCTAGGTAAAGTATCACTGATTATAGTTGTTTAAAGAGTATTTCCACCTCTGGAATACCAGCAACAGAAGCATATAAGGGCAGAAGCTTACTATGCTTATGTTTTTTTGTTTTCTCTTTCTCTCTCCACCTGAGGTATGTCATGGATGTCAATGCCAATAATACAGACGTGATGGCTGACAATAATGCTGAAAAGAGAGCCTAATGGGAACTAGAGACTGTAGATGGAGGGAATTTGTAAGCTGCCCAGAGACCTTTGCGTAGTGTGGGCAGCATATAAGTTAAATAAATAAATTTCTGGAGATGCAATAGCTGAGCAGATAGCCTTCTTCAGCAAAACAAAACAAAACAAAACAAAAAACAAAAAACAAAAAACAAAAAACTTCAAACAAGACACTGTCATTCCACTTTGTCTAGGCAAAAAAGACAGAGATCTTAAGACAATGGGAGTTTTGTTGTTTATTTACCAAATAAAAAAGGCAGTTGGTGTGTATGCCTGACTGAAATTTTCCCACCTCAAATGGAATAGCTCTTCATGAAGACCCCATGGACTCTGAGTTCTGGGTTAAAAGTGAAGTAACAAAGCCTTACCGGAAAAAAAATTAAACATCTGCAAAATGAACAAACAAAAAATATGGAAAACACTTCCCTCCCCCTTTAAAGTATGGCTGAAGGGTAAGCCTCCCACAGAGATTCTTATTATGCACTATAGCTGAGGTGGACCAAGCAATACCAAGGGACAATCCCCTCACACATGCACTGTAGACAGTGAGGGCGGGGGCTACAGTCCAAACTCTCTAGAACCAGAAATTTCCAAACCATGATTCTGCACAGCCAAAGACTCATATATGTAACACACACAGGGACTACAAAAAATAATATGCTAAACAGCAAGAAATAGTTTCTTTATTACCTAATGTCAATAATAGTCAATATTGAGAGTGAGATAATGTAATTGCCTACCTTGCTTTGTCCGTGGCACATAATTGTTAAATGATGCAAACAGTGTAGAGCCCTTGCTCCATCCAGGAAGAGGTGAAAGTAGCTACGACACACAAACAGATTTTTCTTTTAATGCCTTTTGCAAAATGGGTGAGTTAAGGAGAGGATTACACAACAAATTATTGAGCAGTGAAAGAGGCAGGAAAGGATTAATGCATGACAATGGGAGCAAAGCATATGTAAGCTTTCAAGTCCTTCACTGTGGTGCACATATATGTCAGCAGAATACAAGGCGTGCATAAAGGCTCTGCAAAAACTTTACAGCACTTTACATCTAGAGCTTTTGTGTTCAACTTACACATTTGTAGGAAGCTGTTTTTATGTCACAGAACATGAAAAGTTACTTTTTTGAACTCTCAGAACTTTGGGAGTGGAAGACCAAGAAAGTACCTTTTCCATATTCTGGTACTGCAAATTGTTCTATGTCCTCCCTGCTTCTTTATGTCCTATCCCTAAAAATATATAAATTTTGAATCAGTTCTCTATAGAGTAAACTTAGGTTTAACATCTAGCACTATTTTAACTTAAAATGATTACGTTATCTCACTGACTGATTTTTCTTGGATCTTATTTAGGGCATGGAAACAATGGCCGGAATTATACTGGCAATTTACACCAGTGTAAGGAAAACTGCAGAAGTTGTGGTAGCAAAGGTGCTGGTTGCATTCCTGGGAATGCATCCATTATTAATGAGCATCAATTTGCTGCTGCATCTTTCATAATTTCCCATTGGATTCGGGCCATTGCTTTTTTGGACTAGAACTTCCAGATCAGTAAGCATAGCCAAAAGTTACAAAGTTTCAGAGGATAATGACCAACCACTTATATATTTTTTTTGGTTCTTTGCTTTATTTCAGGATTATAGGTAGGCACAAACCGGGAAATTGGTGGTTCATGATGGTTCATGGCTAACCAAGAACTACCACAAAACCCCAGAAAAATGAACTGGTTTGTTGTTCATTTTTCCGGTTCATGCTGGGGAGCGGGCCTTCCTGCTTCTGCCTCCTTTGACTCTGCAGCAGCAAAATTAATGATTGCTAAGTATTGTAAATAAAGTATGATTTTCAGTTAAATGAATGGCACAAAGAAGTATGGTCTGTAGCCATTAATGTTAAATTTGCATGTAATATTAAAGTAAAGACTGTTAAAAATGTATATTTTTACAGATATTTGGGGAGACTTCATTGGCTATGTGTTAATAAAGACAAAGGGAAGCTCACCATTGCAAGAGTCATTGGAAAGGGAATGGAATGAAAGGAAGAGAACTGGTTATATTTCCAATGGTCCCAGTGCGGGGGGGGGGGAACCTTGATACAATTGCTTTGAAGCCTTTATGTTATAAAATGTGGTTGGGGTTTTTTGGTTGTGTAATGTCTTGTTATGTTCATAGTATCTTGTTATTTTATGTTTGTTATTATAAAAAAAAGAAAAAACACCCATTAATTCCAGTTGCTGAAAAAAAGTACTGCTGGTTGTACATGTAACTGGCTCATTTATGTTAGAAAAAATTCTGATTGTATTTATCAGTTTTGCTCTGGTTAAGTCTTCCTAAATATCTACCAAATAGGTACACACCCTAGGGACCTTTGACAAAGAAAACATTTTCTGATATTGCTTGACATAAAACTGAATCAAAGAAAACAAAAACATAAGGAATAGGTAACTAATTAGGGAGTCTGACATTTCAACTCCGTATCTCAAAAATGCAACAAATACTCTACACATTCATTCAGGAATAACTTGTATATGTAATTAATGTTAAGAGGGCATGCTTCTAAAAGCTACCTTTGTGATTGCATTCTTACTCCACAATCCCAAATACTTCCTTGGAAGCTGAGACAACAATGTGAACTCAGCTATATGTTATGAAGAGAAAAAAACACATCTACAAAACTTTCTCAATTATAAAGAATATATCCATATTTTATTGCTGTGTCTCATGACATACATAAAAACAGGGAGCAAAATGTTTCTATGCATCACTGGTGCAGTATCATTACACTAGTCAGCTTGAAGTAAAGTATTTTCAAGGGACTAAGTGCTAAGCAATTAATGCTTATGTGCTATACAACTGAGAACTGACACTAATATGTTGTACTCAGGTATATTCATTTGCTGGGAAGATGCAAAAATTCTTTTTTGAATGAAACAGACAAGCATGGAGATATAATAATGGGGCACTTGTATTTTCTTCTCCTCCAAAGCCCATATTCTATTCACAAATGAGGAACTGAGAGAAGGCATAGTTCCACTCAGTAGACTAAATGTACTAAGTGATCTTAAATAATCTGAACATCACTTATAAATATAAATGTGGTTCACATTAGCATTCATTAGAACTAGCATGAAGGTCAAAGATGTACAAATTCACTTTTCCCATTAAAAAATGGGACTGATCTGGCCCATGTGACAAGAAAGGAGGTGCACTTGAGTCAATCTGCTTTAAAAATCAGCAAGCACTTTTTGTTGTTGTTTAGTCGTTAAGTCGTGTCCGACTCTTCGTGACCCCATGGACCAGAGCAGTAGGGAGAGCAAGCAGAGCAGTAATTTTTCATTTAAAATATGAAGAAATAGCAATCTGACCCATTTACGTCTCCTCAAAACACCCTATATTAATAAGTATAATCAACCAACAAATATTAAACATGTTTTATTTCAGACTTTACTATTAAGGATGGTTTTTTTAATTTCTTAGACTACAAATCCCATAAATCTCTATTCTGGGAATTCTACCTGATTTACAGACACCAAAATGTGGCTCATTTGGGGAAAAAGTCTCAACTGGAAGGTTCTGAGGCTGAGCTAAGCCTAGCTCTACCCAGGCTTCTTGTTTCTGCCCCAGTGCTAGCAGAGAGCTTTCTTTCTAACAGGAAGCTAGGTGGAACTAGGCCTAGCTCAGCCTCAAAGTCTCCCAGTTGAGGCTTTTCTTCCAGGTGAGCCACATTCAGGTAGCTGTAAGTTAGGCAGAGTTTCCAGAGTGGAGATTGATGCTTTAGTTTGAAAAAACAAAAATCCTCTCCCTACTGCATTGTTCATTGCTTTGCATGAGCAGTGATGGCTATAGTTGAGGCCATGTAGACTGTGACCAGGATGTTTGCCTGAAACTTTTCAACAAATTGTTAAATGTTTTATGTTCTTTCATGAGATGGATAAGCTCTCACTGTTTTTGAGTTTTATATCATGCCTATGTATTGCAAGATACACATCAGTTTCAAATGCGACTTTTCACTATAAAATTGCCATGCTTCCGTCCTGTCATTTGGGAATCTGCCACAACCAACCAATTGCTGATGTATAGGAACACAGGCATCATGAAGTCTGAGGTACACTGACACAGAGGCCATACATTTGATGAATATTCTGGGTGTTACAGATAAACCAAAAGGAAGGACTTTGAATTAGTAGATCCTGTTGCTCATTACAAAACATAGAAAATGATGATCTTTGATCTTGTCAGATGGATATGTAAAAATAAGTGTCCTTGAGATTTATCACAGCAAATCAGTTTCCCTTCTTCAGCAAAGACAGGGTTGCAGACAACACTGGACAGTGCTACTATTTTAAACTTTTTTGCTTCTTTATATGAGCTGACATTCCTCAAGTCTAGAATTGGCATCAGTATGCAATCCTTCTTGGGGACCATGAAGTAATAAACCCCCTGATTTTTGAGATTTACAGGTTGTACCACATCCTTTTCCAGAAGTGTCTTTATCTCTTCTTCTAAAATTAGAGATGATGGCACTATCCTGAAGCATCCTATTAAGAGGCGGAGTGGAAAACTCTATTGTGTAGCTGTGGGCAGTAATAGACAAGACCCAACCTTAATTGGCAATGGCATGCCAGGGGTTGATGAATGGCACAACACATTGGCATGTACGGTATATGATACTACTGCCTGTGTTGTTTTGAGACCAAATGTAGAGGATGTGGAGGAATTTATTTATTTATTATTTATTTATTTATTTTATTTATATCCCGCCTATCTGGTCGGTTAAGACCACTCTAGGCGGCTAACAGCATATTTGGGTCTTATACCTGATATGGTGGTATTCTGAGATGGGAAAGCCTGCACTAGGAAGCCTGGCACTGAGCCTCAGTGCAGGACTGTATGTCCCATCATTTCTGCCCTTTGCAAATCAGTGTAGGGTGACATGAAAAGCCATTTAGCCCCCACATATAATAGGAGCAAGACTCCATAGAAGAAAGGGGGATGATAGAAGTCATCCCCCATTATGTGACTGTAGAGAAGAGGAGAAGGCCAGTCTTTATGAAAGTTTTGAGAGGCAGAGGGTTGAACAGTGTCCAATTCTGAAGATGTTGGTTGAGATCAGGTACTGGTATCATTGTGGTGTCAATGCTTTTTGGTATGTTTCTGTGACCAGTGCAATGCAGGGTCTCCCTCTGATGTTTGAGAGGAGAGGTCCCAAATGAGTGACTGTGTGAGAGGTAGTAAGGCACTCAGACAAAGTTGTGGAGCTGTGTCCTATTTGAGATGGAACAAAGGCAGACAAGCTCTTCCTTTGCAGAATCTAAGGGCTGTGGGGTTGGACGAAGGATGCACTGCCACCGATATCAGCTGTTTTACTTGTTTGCTCCATGGGGTCAGTTTTGAGACTGATGGGATCATCATCATGTATTTTGAAGCGATTTCCTGGAGCTAATGTAATCAACTCCTCTTGAGTGTTCTGTGTAGTGCTGCGCTGTGGCGCCTCTATCCATAGGGACTTTCCTGGGGTCTTGCAAATGGATACCGAAGCTTCTGTGGATTCTTTGGAGAGATCTTTCCCAGAAATAAAATTTGAGTCTCAACTGCCAAATTTTCATTACAACTCTGGTGAATTTCTTACAAAATTTGCAGGACTGTGTCTGGTGACTCTTCCTGAGGTAGTACAGATATCTGGAGTACAGATATCTGTCTTTGGTTCCTCACATTTATTAAATGAAGCCATAAAAAGGTGGGAACAAAGTGAAATATTAAAAATATTAAAAGTGAAATATTAAAAACTAATTATTTTTCTTCTTTTTTCGATATGAAAAGAGAGCAAATGGGCTAACTAGAGAAGTTAAGAAAGAGAAAATGCCGTATTTTTCGCTCTATAAGACGCACCTCTCCATAAGACGCACCAAATTTTTAGGAGAAGAAAACAGGGAAAAATAATGTTTTCTTCACTCCATAAGACGCACAGACTTTCCACCCCCCTGTTTTGTGGGAAAAAAAGTGTGTCTTATAGAGCGAAAAATACGGTAGCTATTTAAAAATTCTGTTGAATTTTGGCTCTGGAATCAGTGAGGTGCTACTTCACTAGTGATAAAAAAGAACAGAGATTAACCATCAGGCAGAGGAGCAGGCACTGAATGATGGGGCAGGGCTAACAAGTTTTTTCCTAGGCTCTGGAAGATTCTGGCAACATCTGCACAGGTGTAGAACAACCCATTAGTATGAATCACATAAAGCATGAAGAACAATAAAATCACTACAACCAGTGTAATGTGAGCAATCTTATAGCTGTTAGGAGCTTATGGAGGCCAATCCTCCACCTGGACATACTATCTTCAACTGATATTCATCCGCCCTTCACATTATATCATTCCCAAGCATATTTAGAACTCAGTAGGATGCTTTGCTTTCTCACTGATAGCTTTTAAATTTACAACATACTTTTCTGCAAATTTAGGAGTCTAGTATAAAGAAAGGCCTATTATGTGTATATGTAGCTCAATTTCCCTGCCTTGCTAGGCACATGATAATGCACACCTATACATGTCTACTCAGAAAGCTTAATCCCGGATATATTTGCCATTAGTGTGAGTAGATGACACTTTTGTTGATAACTTAAAGACCCCAGCTTGTAGCACTATTACTGCAATTTCTGTAACAAGAGTTTCCTATTGAAGATTTCACTGAATCTTCTACTGAAGCCAAAGTTCTTTGCAGTTTATGTAAGTTTGTGCATAATAAAGATTGGTTTTCTTCTTGCAGCAGGAGGGAAACATTTCAGAGAAAATAGTTCCCCGAAAAATTCAGATATTTTATTGAACACAATGTTACTTTTTAATACCATTAAATGAATGAAACATGGATAGGCCCTTTAAAAGAGACTGACAAAAAACAAGAGAAAGAAATCCAGGATTCTAAACTGGAATCCATTCCATGGTCCACTATCCCGTATAATGGACAAAATCCTATGGATGTTTGTGTAATATGCCATGTCTAATTACAGAAAGGGTACCATGGCACATATTGGATGTACAATTGAGCACATGACCATGTGCATGACTATGATGGCAGTTTATCAGTTACCCATAGTAAGTTAAACAAACCTTACCAAACACCAGTAGGATTGTGGCCAATTATAAGGAGACCAATGACAAAGACCTAATTTTGGAGACCAATGACAAAGATCTAATAAAAATGTGTCTGTGGGCACATTTTACTGAATGACCTTACAGAGCCCTTGGGTTCAGGAGCCCCAATAAGGCAGTGCTCCTGATGAAGGGAGTGCTCTATGTTTATTCAGCTAAACAGACATGTTCAGATTCATGCTTTTAAACTGTAATTCCCAGAATTCCATAGGCAGAACTTCCCAGAATTGGACTGCAACTCCCAGAATTCTCCAAGAATTCCCCAAGTAGTATTCTGAGAGTTGCATTTCATAAAAATCCTCCAAAAAACAAAAACAAATCTGCATATGCCTCAACACATATAGGTATAGCAGACTTTGGGGAGAGGGAGGGACACTGGGAGTGAGACTTACCTGTGCCTCCTCTTTCTCAATATAGCTATTCAAACTATCAAGCAATCATCTAGATAGGGTTTAATTTAAGTACCACTGATTTAAATGGTGTTACACTCAGTAAGATTAAATCTGGATCCAACCTTTATTATTTTTGCAAAATAAAAATTGTGGGTTAATGCTACAAGCTAAGGCCAAAGTAGAAGCTGAAGAAAATTTGCAAATACACACAGAGGATTAGAAGCAAGGCACACAGTAAAACCATCAATAAGAGATATAAGTGAGATGAGTGTGGGAAACTCTTTCCACTTATTTATATATTTACAGAACACTATGTTTATGCACCTTTTTTCTTCCTGCCTTTGGGAAAGTGTATGATTTGATTCTGGTGATAATTCCACCTTGTGTGCCAATCTAGAAACCATAAAGGATAGCAAAAGGATAAATAAGTATATCAGAAAAATATGAAGGAATACTTAACATGCATGTTTGTTTCTTTAGGTCTTTCGTACTCTCCTCCCTCCTGATTCATCCCTTTGACCCTATCCTTAATACTTCTTGCTTGCCATTCATGACACTCACACTTCATAGACCTACAGCCCCTTGATTATTTATGTACAGTGGACTCTCGACTTACAGACGGCTCGACTTACAGACTTTTTGAGTTACAGACTTCTCTGGCTGCAAAATTTAGATTCGACTTGCAGCTGGAGAATCGACTTACAGACCAGAAAAAACCCAAAATGGAACAAAAATAGAATAAAAACCGCCGGTTATGGGATTAATCGGTTTTCAATGCATTGTAGGTCAATGGAGATTTGACCTACAGACTTTTCGACTTGCAGACACCATTCCAATACGGATTAATTCCGTAAGTAGAGGGTCCACTGTAATACACTGGTGGCTGTCGAATTATGTAGAAATCACTAGGAACTTTCAGACATAATGAACAACGATGTATTATTATGGAATTTATAGATCTATGGGTCCTAGAACACTTGCAAGGAAATTTTCATTTCCACTGCAAGTTCAAGTAAGATGCTTTCATTTCCATTTTTTATTACCAACAATTAAATGTTATATCCAAACCTGGAGATACTACAGCTAATTTTAGCCACAGTTTATGGAGACACACCAACAAAATGTTTCTGTTTGTGATGGTAGTTTGTTTCAACAATCCATAGTTAAGATTAATTGCAGTTTGAGGTTACAGAGATAACCTAAACTATGATTATTTTTAAAAAATTCATAACAAAAATCTTTGACTCTTCTCCTCATTACTGCACCAATGGAATAAGTGTGGACGGATCTGAGACTTGCCTAGAGATCCTAGAGAAACCATAGGCTAGCACTACTTCTGAACTCAAGCATTCTTCTAAAACATTCTTGATAAGCACACCATGTAAAATGGAACACTTATGACCATTGTATAGTTTTCTAGGGAACTGAGAAATCCAGAGCTTTTCACATTCATGAAAATCAGCAGGAGCAGAATTGCAAGATGCCAACTGTTTGTTTTTTGCAAGACATCGTATATTCTGAGAAATTACACATCTTCAAATGCCAAAACAGTGTGGAGTGAGCTGCAACAGAACTTACACTAAAGTAACACTATGATACTTTACTGTATTAAAAATAGCCATTACTGGTTTTGAGCATAAACAGATCTCACATATTTTATTTATTAAATAAAAATGATCATTCACCTATGTTTAAGTACATTTTGTGCAGTACACTATAATATCTCCTGCACAGCCTCTTTTCTTTTCAAAACCATAAGAAATGTGGCCTCCAAGAAAAATACAGGATATATTCCAAATTTAAAATGACTAGCTTAATAAACTTGACAGTTTGCCTATTTTAAAATTTGCAAATTATAAAAATGTCTTTATAGTGATACAATGAGCAAAAATAAATGCAGGAGATCATCAATAAATGTCACTGGATGAAGAAATCTTCATTTTCTCAACAATGTGGGGGAATATATCTAAATATTGAAAATAGAATCTTTAGATTCTTTGTTGTCTATACATAGCTTATATTTAACAGTAATTGTTTTCACTTAAGAATTTGTAATGAGGTGCATTGAAGGTTTAGGAAAACTTTTATTCCTACTGCCCAGTAGAGACAGTCATATAAACAATAGCAATGAGTGTAAAGGCAGTCTACAGAACCAAAGATAGTACACAGCTATATAGGAAACACCAAGGGACATAAAATAAGTAATTTAAATTGGTAATCCTTTGAACTTTCTTTCCCAGGAAGTTCCTTTGATATCCCTTTCTCAAGATCTTTCTTTGAAATTCCTTTCTCAGGATTTCCATTTAATATTCCTACAGAATGAAGCCTATTTTATTGTTTTAGCATACTTTTGCTAAAGGTAAGGAAGATATGTGTCTCTATGCTTCTCAGATAATGGCTGTCTTCCCATGCTTCATAGACAGACACTAAATACTGGACTTTGCTATACGTATGAAATTCATTGGCTATCTTTATATGCTAAATCCTAATATATATTATTATATATCAAAGTTGCAATGAGGGGGATCTCCACATAGGCACTACTAGCAAATAAAACAAAGGGAATCAGTTTGTAAATCTTTCTCTCTTCAGCCCATGGATATAGCCACACAGGAACATCTTTAAACATAAATGTCCAAAGACCCCTCTATAAGACAAGCTGTCTATATGCAGCATTCTTCATCTTCCAGGCTCTAGCAATTTAAATTATTTAAAAAAATTAAGCTCACGTTCTTTCCTTTATATCAGAAGCAGCAGTCAAGGTGTTTACTTTTGCCACTAACAAATGATATCAGACTTACACGCCAAGCCGCTTCACAGACAGCTACAGTACATGCCAAGCAGCTACACATGCAGTTATTTGCCTGGGTGAACTAAAGCCAGAGGAGATATCATCTTCCACTCAGTTTTAATTTACTGTAGTGTGCTATCGACAAGATGGGAGTTGCAAGGATTAAAGCCTCACCTTACAAAACGTTGTGGGAATTTTCAGTAGAGCTCAATATATGAAACTAAGAATTTTTATACCCGGTGTTCTATTTCTCACTTCCACACACTCAAAATGACTTCATAGTTTCTTGGTTAAAACATCATTTGATTCTCCATGATTTTCTTTCATCCTGTCTCCTACCTTGCCCTCTCCCACTTCAGCTCCTGACAATATATTCAAACCTGTTACCGGTATGTAGCTGAATTTTTGGAAGGAAGGCTACATAGTAGAGCAGGTAAATACATGCAGAACAACATACTTACAATTATTATTCTGAATGTAGAATCAGTGTTTTCTCATCTCAAAATCTAGAAGATTGCGACTACTAATAATCTTATATAATATATACAGCAGAAAAAACTAGGTAGCATGCAGTTTGGCACTTATTTTTGTTGTACTTACATTTGTAATAATTAGCTTTACATAATGTCTGAAGATAAAGGAAGTAAATCTATGCAAGGTGCAATACTACTGTATCAAAATATGCAAACATTTCAATACTGTATATACATACGAAAAATGTTGTATGTCATTCTATAGGTATGTATATACTAACATTTCAAAGACTAACAATTAAACACTATGATACTTTACTGTATTAAAAATAGCCATTACTGGTTTTGACCAGAATATTGTCTTACCTTACGTACAGGAAGTGCTGGTGTTTGACTAAAATCAGATTCACCTAAGATAATGAGATATACTAATTACTACTACAACATCAATTGCAAGAATATGTTTATAGGAGAAATGTCCAGCAGAAAACCTTCAGAAAGTAGATTCACATAGCTCAATCTAGTTCTAGCTTGATTCCAATGAAGAAATGCCATTACAAAATAAGGACGTGAATGTCCCACTGAGCAACTCTTTTGTTACAGCAAACTATTAAATACAGTCTACCATCCATCTTATGGTTATTAAAACTTCAAACTTAGTGAAGAAGCTTTAGTGCTACTAACTAAAAGGCAGCACAAGATAGATTTTACAAAATTACAAAAAATTACAAAATGGCTTTGCCAAACTTGCCTAAACCAAAGGTGCTGCTTTAACCTCTACTTTCATTTGTGCTGCTATAGGAAATATGGGAAAGTAAAACTGGCAATGCTATCTGTACAAAAAAATTGTAACAGGGCCCATGCCGTCTTCTCTAGAACTTTTACACAAAAGGTATGCAGATTACGAGTGAACTAGAATAAATATGTGTTGCATTCATCCTGTCTCTAGTGCAAAATGGAAAAGCCAGCAACAGGTCAGTGAGTTAAGATCAAAACTATAACCTAATCAAATCTCATACAGGGATATACAGAGAGGAAAGCTCATATTTGAAAGTTTTAAAACCACTGCATGTTGTACTCTGTCCAATTGGAAAATCGGTCCTACAGTTAGCACCACTCTAGTTTGGAACAAGCTGTATAAAAACATTTATCACAGATTTTATAAGGTCCCCATTACTGTATGTTATTTTGAGTGGGAGCCTTTTAGAGATAGGTTAACCATATCGTTAACACCTTCAATAAGCTTTGTTGACTTTCAGTCAAGCTTAGCCTGGCCATCAGCTAAACTGAGATGGTCATCTCAAGCAGAAGAATCCTGGAAGGGTGGAAGATCCACAATTGCCACTCATCTGGCTACTGCCTGAGACAGTGGCTGCCACTAACAATCTTTCTTCCTCCAGCTGCCACCCATGTGCAAACACCAGCTGCTTCTTGGTTAACTAGTTAATCTGAGGGTCCTTGGGGCCAAGACATTATGGGACAGGTAATTCTCCCCCACCCCAAAAAAATAATGCTTTAGCTTCAAGAATTATTCACACAGCTAGCTAGCATGGTCCATACACACTGCAAAAACAGCACCAAAAACAATGCACCAGCATGCTCCTCCTACTTCTCTGTTCTGGTGAGTGTTGTGCTGGTGTGATATGTAATGGTAGTCTTCTCTCACATCAGTTGGCAGACAGCTTATGTCAGTACTGTTCTTAGGGTTAGCAATCTGCTTGAACTACTTTGAAAACATAGGTCCATGGTATCTGATCCATGGTGCCCATTTCCTCAGTGGTATTCTAAAGTTCAGTAACGACACACAAAATGTATGGATTTAACTTCCAAATTTTAAAAGCATTGGTCACTCACCATTTGTCAAGTGAGCATCTGGATTTGGAACTGGATCTGTAATTATTCTTAGAAGTCCATCTGCTTTATAGGAATAATGCTCCACTAGCTGAAAAGGAAAGAGAAAAAGAAAGAAAACATTGGAAGAGTAGAAAAATAACTGCACAAACACGCTATTAAATTGTTACTAATGGCCTGCAACCAAAGACTCTATTGATAATGTTCAGTTAATATATAAAATACAGCCACCCATTCTAGGTTTCCACTCTTATGGGATCTCTGGTTTTAGCCCTGAAAATGTCCCCTGTGCATTTTGCTCTTTTGCTACTATTGCTGCTGAGCGGCAGTAGTTTCGAGACTACGTAACAGTTTATTTAAGCATCACTGTCTGAAATACATCCCCTCCTTCAAGACATAAGCTTGCATTAGATCTTCATCTGTTATGAACTGAGAGTCTGAAGTTCAATGCAAGGATGAGTGGACAGAATTCTTGAAGTATCATTTCCAAAATATGAGCATGGAAAGTAAAGGATTACCTATGCTGCATTCAGCAGCAAGTGGTGAAATTTCTCCAGAAGACACAGAAGAACTAGCTTAATAATGTGTATGGAAACTCCTTAAAAGTGAATCCAACTGTGCCTTCTGGCAAATAATTTAATTTGTAGTAAATAATACAACTGAAGCAGCTACTATATCTGTTAGCTAATTATTTATTGTGTCTGTAGTCAGAATGAAATATTTATTGTGTCTGTAGTCCTTTTCAACAATGCATGCAAGATAACAGCCATTGTTGAGGCCATGAATCCCAGTAACGTTTGAACCATGAACACTGTCCCTTTTGCATAGGATCTGAATTAGTAAAGCTATGTAAATCTCAGTAAAGCTATGACATTCTGTTTCCTGTTGTGGGGCATGTATGGCTTTGCAGCATTGGAGTTCAGGAGTGCACTGATATAATGCCAATTTCACCACAGAATCTACAATACTCTCCTAGACAGTTAAAATTCTGCTAATAAACACAGCAGTTATTATGTACTTTCTGTTTGCTCAATTTAAAAATTCAGTGTGAAAACAGCAGTATTCTAGCATGAAAACCAAATCATATTGAGTCAAATATTTTGATTCCAGATCCAAGAATCCCCACCCAGCATGGCCAGGGGCAGAGAATTATTATTATTATTTCAATATACACAGAGAGCCCAAAGGCTCTCACTTCTGAACTAATTAATGAATATAATCTTAATTTTTGTGCCAATGACATGGCTATGAAAGATCTCACGTCTTGACATACAGCACTTCTAAGGATGTTTCAAGTCACATGATCACTGGGAAGAAGTAACAGATAGTTAAGCTAAAGAAAGATGAATGATATCTGCTTATGGGTATCCTTGAGAAACACATTTCTGATTCTTTGAATGTGTTTTATACCAGAAAAGGCAACCTCTGAAGGACTGGGAACTATCATTTCCTACCCAACCCCAGTGTTTGGTGGGCTGCACCACAGCCCCTCAATTTTTCACATCTCTCAGAAATCTTGGAAGAACTATTTGCCATTTAAATGCAACACATGCAGCCTGGCTAGTAAAAAATATGAAGTGACAGGCTGGTCACTTCCAGTTTCTAAAAAAGGCTAAATCTGGATTAAATGAGGTCTGAAGGCAAAATTATGTTTAAATGATATATTTCATCCCTTATAGATTTTACAGTGAAATGGGGGGGACTACACACTGGGACCTGAGAGACTGAGAGAAGGGCCTCTTGGAAGATCTTTAAAAGCAGAATGAGTTGGGTGTTATCAGCACAATGGTGGTAAGGTAAAGGTAAAGGTTCCCCTTGACATTTAGTCCAGTCGTGTCCACTCTAGGGCACAGTGCTCATTCCTGTCTCCAAGCTGTAGAGCCAACATTTGTCCATAGACAGTTTTTGTGGTCACGCGGCCAGCACGACTAGATACAGAATGCCATTACCTTCCCACTGTGGTGGTACCTATTTATCTACTTGCATTTATACACTTTCGAGCTCACTGCATCGCCTGGATTTGATCTTACTACTGCTGTTCTTCTGACCTTGCAGCACAGAGGCTTCTGCGGTTTAACCCGCTGCGCCATCATGTCCCTTTTACACTGGTGGTACCAGACCACAAAATTCTGGACAGCCACTTTCAGGTTTTTAATGCATATGTGAAAAGTAAGAGGAATTATGGAAGCCTGAGACCACAGGCTAATGGTCAAAGTGCTGAACAGGAGAATTGAATTAACTTTCGGATATAGAGAGTCCTGGAAATGACTAGAAGTTGACACAGTTCATGAAATTCATTGAGAGGAGAGATACAAGTTCCCCTTTCCATATTGCATCGGAATAACAAAAACACTATGTATGACTCACTCATACATATACTATTACTAGTTCTGTGTAAACTGAGGTCACTGCAAGAGAAAAAAACTTGGTGAAACTTATACAATGAATCTGTGTGATCCAATTCTCCATATACTAAAGTAATAAAATACATGTGCAACAACAAAGAAGTACAGTATCAGTTTTATCAATATTAACAGAACTATACTGAATATAAGTTAAATAAACTGATTTCTGACATTTTCAGACTCTTTTTGTGCTTTCATTGACTCAAACTATAGCATTTTTAAAGGATGACAACAGATGCTTCAAAACAGAATCCTAACTTTATCCCGTGTTTCAGACTAGCATAACAAAAATGCTGTAACATTTTGGTGTTTTATATTATTTTGCCATTTTTATCAGTAAATTAATTTGTATTCAATGATGCTAACAATTTGCACAACCACAAAAATAACCCAAATCAGCTGACAGTTTTCAAAAATGGATACATGGATTCATATTAACTTTGGCAAGCAAAGTTTTCTATTTTTGCTAAAACAAATGATAGGCAAAGTCTATTCAATCTGATATAGTTGGCCTCCTATCAAAGCAGAACTGATAATATCCTCTCAATATACCCTTCCCACAGAAAGTAGAACATACAATACTGAACGAACCTGGCAGAGAGTATCAAA
Source organism: Pogona vitticeps (assembly GCF_051106095.1). Classification (NCBI taxonomy): domain Eukaryota; kingdom Metazoa; phylum Chordata; class Lepidosauria; order Squamata; family Agamidae; genus Pogona; species Pogona vitticeps. The sequence continues at coordinate 246,853,842 of NC_135784.1, read as the reverse complement.
CTTCTTTCCATCTGGAATCGACAGTTTTCCCTTCTTGTCTTTATCAATGCGATAATGTGCTACCTTTCCTTCATTGAGGAGACAGAGGGCATATGATCCATTGTTGTCTCTTTCTCTAATCCTGCAAAGACAAGGAGAAAGTAAAACACACATTTTTGAGTACAGGCAGAAATAGGCTCCATAAAACTCTTGAGTCTCTCCATTTTATATTATTATGTATTACAACATGTATCAAGGCATCTCAATGGGACATCAAAGATGAGCACTTTTGTTGTTTAGTTGTTTAGTCATGTCCAACTCTTTGTGACCCCATGGACCAGAGCATGCCAGGCCCTCCTGTCTTCCACTGCCTCCTGGAGTTGGGTCAAATTCATGTTGGTAGCTTTGATGACACTGTCCAACCATCTTAGATTCTGTCGTCCCCTTCTCCTCTTGCCTTCACACTTTCCTAACATCAGGGTCTTTTCCAGGGAGTCTTGATGGCCAAAGTCTTGGAGCCTCAGCTTCAGGATCTGTCCTTCCAATGATCACTCAAGGTTGATTTCCTTTAGAATGGATAGGTTTGTTCTCCTTGCAGTCCAGGGGACTCTCAAGAGTCTCCTCCAACACCACAATTCAAAAGCATCAATTCTTCGGCGGTCAGCCTTCTTTATGGGCCAGCGTGTGAAACGAGTGCAATTGTACAGTAACTGGAGCATTCTTTGGCATTGGCCTTCTTTGGGATTGGGATGTAGACTGATCTTTTCCAGTCCTCTGGCCACTGTTGAGTTTTCCACTGTTGAGTTTGCTGGCATATTGAATGTAGCACCTTAACAGCATCATATTTTAAAATTTTAAATAGTCCAACTGGAATCCCATCACCTCCACTGGCCTTGTTGTTAGCCATGATTTCTAAGGCCCACTTGACTTTACTCTCTAGGATGTCTGGCTCAAGGTCAACAACCACACTATCTGGGTTGTCTGCGATATTTAAATCTTTCTGGTATAATTCCTCCATGTATTCTTGCCATCTCTTCTTGACATCTTCTGCTTCTCTTAGGTCCCTACCATTTTTGTCCTTTATCATGTCCACCTTTGCTCAAAATGTTCCTTTAATACCTCCAATTTTCCAGATCTCTGTTTCTATTATTTTCCTCTATATCTTTGCACTGTTCATTTAAGAAGGCCCCCTTGTCTCTCCTTGCTAATCTTTGGAAGTCTGCATTCAGTTTTCTGTAACTTTTCGTATCTCCCTTGCATTTTGTTTCCCTTCCCTTCTCTGCTATTTGTAAGGCCTCATTGGACAGCCACTTTGCTTTCTTGCATTTCCTTTTCTTTGGGATGGTTTTGTTGCTGCCTCCTGTACAATGTTACCAGCCTCTATGCAAAGTTATTCAGGCACTCTGTGCACCAAATCGAATTCCTTAAATCTGTTCTTTACTTCCACTGTGTACTCATAGGGGATTTGGTTTAGATTACACCTGAGTGGCCCAGTGGTTTTTCCTACTCTCTTCAGTCTAAGCTTGAATTTTGCTATGAGAAGCTGATGATCAGAGCCGCAGTCAGCTCCAGGTCTTGTTTTTGCTGACTGTATAGAGCTTCCCCATCTTTGGCTGCAGAGAATATAATCAATCTGATTTCGATATTGCCTATCTGGTGATTTCCATGTGTAGAGTTGCCTCTCGTGTTGTTGGAAGAGAGTGTTTGTGATGCCCAGCTTGTTCTCTTGACAAAACTCTATTAGCCTTTGCCCTGCTTCGTTTTGAACTCCAAGGCCAAACTTACCTGTTGTTCCTCTTATCTCTTGACTCGCTACTTTAGCATTCCAATCCCCTATAATGAGAAGAACATCTTTCTTTGGTGTCAGTTGTAGAAGGTGTTGTATGTCTTCATAAAATTGGTCAATTTCCATCTCCTCAGTATTGCTGGTTGGTGCATAAACTTGGATAATGAGTACTACCCATCTTCATTTTCCCTACTGACATTCGATGGAAAGTTAAGAATCAGGAGGTGAAAAACTGTTCTAAATTGCTCAGGTAGTCTAGTTTGTTAACAAAAATGCTCATTATTAGGTTCTAATTTCTTCATTTCCAATATACCAGCCATTCTTTCCCTATGTGTAATATTTATGGATTCAAAATAAATATATTTCCAAAATATTTTTAACTTAAAAGGATACCTGCTTAATTTCACAATGTTCATTGAAGCAGACACAAGTGCCTAGAAATTCTGACAATTCAGAGCTTCTAAATTAGAGACTCATTTTATTGTTTGTAGAAACTATCAGATCCTAACATTCAAAGGTTCTTCCACCTCTATGTACAACTATCCCTCCTTTAAAAAGCAATTAGATTGAGACAAATGTCGAAAAAGAAAATGCATCAACTTATTATATTCCTGTAACAAGGCTTTCTGAAAGAATGAAGGAAAAGGAGAGACAGGCAGAACAACTAAACTAATATGATCTTGTCAGAAGCCTTCCAAACTACATGGATGAGAAAGATTTTCCCGTTTCCGAGTTATGGGCACATTGTGCACTTTTTGGCCTGTCTATAAATAGGAAAGGTAACTGCTAAGAGAAATAGAGGAAGAAGTGCATTGCAAATGTTGACATCACATGGTGTAGTCAGATGAAGGGAAGTCCCAAAATGCAGGATGAAAATGATTGTTCCAACATGGAGAAATCCATGGCTTCTAATACCCATCAAGGGTAGTATAACAAAGAGCTGATGCCCCGAATAGAAAAAAATGCTTTGATAATTTCTTTATGCAGTTACAGAATTTATTTTTGCACAAAAACAAATTCACAGATTTTTTTATCAGCCATTTTAGTATGCTTTGCAGCTCCTCTGATCTGTTTCTTATTTCCTTGGCCTAATGTTCAACTGCTGACTGGGTGGCTTAGTGGTTTAGATATCTAGCTGTAGAGCTGGAGGTTGTGAATTTGATTTCCCATTGTGCCTCCTACAAGTACAGTGGTGCCTCGACTTACAAACGTCCCTACTTACGAACATTTTGACTTACGAACAGCTCCGTTCGCAAAATTTTGCTTTGACTTGCGAACGGAGCTTCAACTTACAAACAGAAAAAAGGCAGGGGGAAAAGGTGGGCAATTAAAATTTCTAACTATAAGTAGCAATGAGGCTGCTTATTTGTACTGTGGCGCTTTCATTTTCGGCAGTTAGAGTGTGTGTTGTCGGCTTGGGAGAGCCTCCTTCTGCTTCAGCGTGAGTGAGTGTGTGTGTGCAGGGAGGTAAGCTGCTGTTTTCTCCTTTTAAAAACTGTTTTGGGTGGGTTTTGGCTGGGGCGGGTATGTTTCTGTGCTGTGTTGTTGGTGACTTTGCTGTTATTTTTTGAGTTTTTTCTTCTTAAAGCCTCAGCAATGGAGGTGGCTTTACTGTTTATTTTTGGAGGCTCTTTCCTTCTTGGAGTCTCAGCAACGGAGATGGCTTTACTGTTTATTTTTGGAGATTTTTCTTTTTCTTAAAGCTCCAGTGCCTTCCAACTGGGCTTGCTGTGTTCTTTTTTTTTTTTTTTTGGTGTTTTTTTCTTCGGCTGGAATGGATTAATCGGTTTATGGGAAATGGTGCTTCGACTTACGAACATTTTGACTTACGAACACCATTCCAATACGGATTAAGTTCGTACGCCGAGGCATCACTGTAGAACCAACCTGTGTGGCTTTGGACAAGTTGCTCAGTCCTGGGTCATCCTCAGAAGAATGGAATGGTAAACCACTTCTGAGTATTCATTACCTGGAAAAATCCTGAAAATTGTCACCATAAGTCAGAATTGATTTGACAATACATGATGATGATGATTATGTTCAGCTATTGGAGATGTACTGCAACTTTAGAAACATCTATCAGAGACACTACTGAGCACTGCTCAGTTTTAGTTCCTGGTCCCTAAGGACCACATTGTCAAAATTATATATGTTAAGACTACAGAAAATACAGCTGCAATGGCAGGGAAGAATTGTGGCAACTGTAGGATGTATAGCCTCTGTCGTGGTGCTTCTGTATGCCCACTAGCTGTGGAAGTTCAGAAAAATCTATGGACTGAAAATGGCCACATCTAGTTATTAAGCAGGACCTGATGTACAAAGAAAGTTTTGCAAAGTTTATTTTCTATTACTGTTATCATTGTTCAGACTAGCAAATACAATTCATACTCTGGTGGGAATCATTTAATTATCTGTAAAGAATGTCCGTTTTCTTTTCTTATGTCTGGTGTTAGCAACATTTCATTCTACAGGGCAAAAAGGTCCAACTAATCTGCAGTCCAGCTGTAATCAGGGTGGATTTGATTTAAATCCGTTTGAAATCACAATTTAAATTACCATTTAAATTTTAAACATTGGATTTATTTGACAATTTAAATCAAAACAATCATTTGAGTTTTAAAGATGGAATTGATTTGAATAATTGATCTTTATTCATTCTGGCTGTAATAATTGAAGACATGAAATTACATCTCCAAAAAGAGCCTAGCCTTACTATGGGATTGTGCTGGATTGGCAAACCTACACCTACAGAAAACACCATGTGCAGTAGGTTCAGTTCCAGGTGTTTAATTAGTCTCCTCTACCTCCCAAAAGGGACGTGGTGGCGCTGCGGGCTAAACCGCAGAAGCCTGTGCTGCAGGGTCAGAAGACCAAGCAGTCGTAAGATCGAATCCACGCGATGGAGTGAGCTCCCGTCGCTTGTCCCAGCTCCCGCCAACCTAGCGGTTCGAAAGCATGCAAATGCAAGTAGATCAATAGGGACCACCTCGGTGGGAAGGTAACAGCGTTCCATGTCTAAGTCGCACTGGCCATGTGACCACGGAAGATTGTCTTCGTACAAAACGCTGGCTCTATGGCTTGGAAACGGGGATGAGCACCGCCCCCTAGAGTTGAACACGACTGGACAAAAATTGTCAAGGGGAACCTTTACCTTTACCTCCCAAAAGCTTAATCAGGAGCAGATCTGGTCCCAACAAGCTTTACAGTCATTCACGTATTTATTGCCTACAGTCCAGACGTGCTGCTGTGAGATAATGCATGGTCTTTGGAAATCAGCACAACAAACAAAATAGGCTGGAACTGTGCTTACGAAGTGAAGCAACAGTACAAAAAATAAAAAATGGATGGTTCCCTGATTAAGGCTCTGATCCCTAAGTGGAGAGCTTTACTAGGCAGCCTGCCACACAGCAACTTGTTTCTCACTTTTGACTCCAGTTCTTCTTTTTATATATTTTTTTCATGCAGATTTACAGTAGCTACCATAATTCTCATTCCCCCTGGCCACAAAGGAAAGAAATTCTCATCTATAAAAGTATAAAAATTATTTTTTAACAGCAGTGTGCTTCAAAAGCATGTGCAGTACCCTTACAATGAAAACATTACAAATATTTTTTCTAAAAACAAAGTTATTGTTAATCCCAACTCAATAATTTGTGAGGTTATTTTTGTATATCAGGGAATGGAGATTAAGCAAGATTAAGAAGTGAATGGTGTTCCAACTTTTCCTGCTGGGCACATTTCTTTATTGAACTGAGATAAATGCTTGAAAGAAAGGCACAGCATTTCATGTGTGACAGAACGACAAAGAGAAAAAGCGATTCGCCGAAACACTGTTAATGTTTTAGTCTCTCTTAGAAAACTTTATTAGCTAAAGTTGGTTAATAAATGTTAAAGTATAATCCAACAGTAACGAAAGAGTGCTGTTTGGAAACTAAAACGCTTTTCACAATACATATTCATAAGGGGAAGTGCAAAGGTCTGACATTTCACAAAATAACCAGATGAAAACTCTATTGGCTTCTTTCCAGATTCATAGTGCAATAATGGAAGTTGAACTGGCTAATTTAAGTTAGCTAATAAGATACCAGTTGTACACCTGGTCATGTGGCCAAGCACATGACTAGCACCTATTTAATTAGCTTCAAGCAATCACCACAACTTCTGTAATTATGGTAACATATGCAGAAAAAAAACTCAACAGGATCTGGACCCAAATCTGTGCAAAGTTATATTGTTGTCAGTATAACTTGGATATGCCACATCAGTAAAAATAACAACTTGAAATGTTTAGAAACAAGGAATGTGTCATATAGTTTTCCTACTACTCCTGGAAATTGTCAGCATTAAGTTCTGGAAATTGAAGAGGGAAATGTTTACTTACAAAAATTTCCCATTGGTCTTTGTCCCTAGAAGAACACGCTGTTCTGAATCTTCACGAGATATCATCCCATGGAACCAAGGCATCTTTAAATGTGCTGTTGTCGCAATCAGTTTTTCTAGCTGGGGTTTCTGACTAATAATTGCTTGCTCAAGAGCATGACCCTGCAAGTGGACAAAATGGGGCAAAACTGTAAGACTGTAATACAAAACAGCTCTATAAGGCAAGGCAAGCTTACAGTGGTATAGATACTTTCAAAGGTTTTGCAAACAGGTATTTGTCTAACAATGTCTGAAGCTGTACCTTGCAAAACATGTTGTTTCATATCTAGCTAGCTATCTAAAAACAACAAAAGAGACAACAAGAAAAATAAGTCTCAATACTTCAAAACGGGGATAGATTTCAGAGGAATAAGAATCACAGAAGAAAACCACCAAGAAATATGCTTTAAGTAATACCCTGGCTACTAATACAGACTTGTTGCTATGTGGATGCTATTTCGAATACTCAGCTTCTTATTCCCAAAATTTAGAAGAGAAAAAGAGGCCAGCCAGAAAGAATAGCATTTTTGTTAGGGTACAAGACTTGGCATACACGCTTTGGGTGCTACAGAAAAAACTATGAGGATTCAATTCACTGTCAATTTCTTACGTTCCATCTTTTTCCTTAGCATCAGGTGCCAAAGCACAGAGAGAATACCATTGTAGAAGGAAGATAACGAACTCACCTGTAAGTTCCATGTTTTTTTGACATATTCCCTGATTAGATTCTCCTTCAAGTCCTCAAATTGACTAGTTTTTGGTTCAACTCCTGGTGGTCGACTACAAGGTTTTCGAAGTAAGCAAACAAGACCATCAACCTCATCTGAGTGGTAATTAATGAGTTCTACAGGACTTCTGTGGGATCTTCCTCCAGTAATGGCATAAGTGCCACTAATTTCCCTCTCAATGGTATAATGATAAACTCTTCCATCATGCGCCAAAGACAAAGCAAAACCACCTAGATAGTTTCGGCTCTGTCGCAGTAGGTACAGTCCATTGCTCAGTCCACTTTGCATCAAATAATCTTCAGCTTCTTCCCGTGTGATGTTACCAAAGAAATAAGGAAGGTGGCTGATGGAACTAACACTTGCCATTTTTTCCTTTCACTTTTTAGTTCTTTGCAGTAATTATCTTACACCTGGAAACAAAGGAGCATATGTTTAAGAAAAGTAACTTCAAAGAGGAAATCAAACAAGAGGCAGCTGGGAAGTTGTAAGTTGCCCACCTGCAATAGTTGTACCAAGAAAGCAGACTGAGAAGAGAAAGAAGTCACCTGATCACAGCCTTCCATGTTACGGAGACTTGTATTTTATTTTGATTTAACTATAGTCATTACTTCTAATTCTGCATAAAATTTGGATGTGCAAATTTAAGTGCATAAATGTGTGTGCTGTATTTTGTCTTCATTTTTCATAATACATGTCTTTTTCAAAAAACAATATGTAAGCCACCACCTTACACGTAGACCAGAATTGCCTGCTTATTAACAGGTGGGAGACACTGCAAAGCAAAATAAATAAATAAATAAATAAATAAATAAATAAATAAATAAATAAAATTAGATATTTTGAAAATGTTGCTGCTTTTATATACAGTACCGTAGTATTCAGTTGTCAATTCAGCTCTCAGCAGTATCAAATTACAGAACACACTGGGGTCAGTGACTGTCTCTCAATTTAATCCACCTCATATGGTTGTTGTAAGCATAAAACAAGAACGAAAGCCATGTATGCTGCCTGGAGTAGAAAAACTGGGCATGAATGTGATTTAACTACAAGAAAATAAAATATTTAAGTGTTTTTCTTTTGACAACTTTAGTTCTAAGCTAATTCAGGAGGTTGTGCCTGAGCGAAGACTGCATAAGTGTCAATAGAGAGGTGTGTTAAGCTAGAAAGAAGCAAAATCAAGAGACCAAAACCACCCCTTCAAAAAGATACTTGCAAGTCTATTCTCTCTTGTCCAGTTTGGTCTGAGCTGGGAGACACACACCACATAGACCTTACAGAGATAAGGATCAAACTGTCTACAGTATTTTATTTCCTTAGCATGAGAATAACAGCAGTAGGAGAAGAATCAAACAGTAGGAGAAGAATCCAAGCTAACAAGGCAGTGATTTTACTACTGTACCAGAGTCCTTGCTGGAAAATGCATACATGCCCAAAGCTCTAAGGAAGTAAATTCATTTTAAAGCAAAAGGAAGCAAGGAGTAAAATATAGAGAACAGCTTCTGGAAATATACAGTATAATGAAGTACCAAAGCTGGTGAGGCATAACCTGATGGCACAGACTTAACATGCATAACCTGATGGCATAAAGCCTCAAAACCACACACAGTAAATGAAGGAATAAAAGCTCATGGAACAAGTGTGAGACAAAAGGCAACTTTCATTTTACTTGACTAACTAGCTCGAATCAGCTGAGCTGAGCTCTTAGCAGATAATAAAATGAGCACTTCGGTGCAGGCCAAGTACTAGAAAGCCAGCTTTCTAATATTTGGCCTGCATACAAGTTCTTACATGAATGGAGCTGAAAGATGATGCAGCAATGAGCAGGTTTTCTTAACCTTTCATAACATAGAGAAGAAATAATACAGGTGTTGAAGGCATGATCTCACACTTACACAAGACAGAAATGTCCAGAGGCACAAACAAAATTGATTTTTTTAAACAGACACATAGAAAACTGTCATCTTGAGATAATTAATCCAGCTCACTATGTCAGTTTCCAGTTGCAGCAGCTCTTTATGGGAGGGGTCCCCAGCCCCCGGTCCGCAGCCCAGTGCTAGTCCATGGCCTGGGCCGGACTGCGGAGACAGATCTCCCCCTGCACACACTGTCCCCCCCGCGCACAGCCCCTTCGTGCCCGCATGCAAGTGCATGCACACCCGCACACCCTGCCTTTCATGCATGTGTGTGAGCCTGCATGAGCGTCCCCCACCCTTTGTGCATGCAAAATGTCCCCACTCCTTCGAATACAAGTGCATGCCCCACCTTCGCCAAAAGGTCCGTGGTGTTAAAAAGGTTGGGGACTACTGTTCTAGGGTTTTAAATGAGGATTTTTTTCTTACTTGTACTCAGAGATAGCCAATACGTTTTGATGGTTTTCAATTTAAGAACTGAACTGGGACTGACTCTATTTAGCTTTCAGAAGCAGATGCGATGGTGTTTCCCCCTACCATCCCAAGGGGTAAATAATAGGCTTTGTGAATACTTACTCCAGTAAAGGATGTATGTTATCATCCCTATGTTCTTGGTGTGTAGCATAGGCTGAAAGTACTTTAGCCAACAAGTTCATAGCATGGAATATTTAAAGGGCTGCGAAAACATATTCTTTGTACACAGAAGATCCCAGGTTGAACTGCTGTCATCTATTGATAGTGTAAGAAAAGAATTGTGCCTCAAAGCCTGGACAGATATTTCCACTCACTGTCCATGACAGAAGGCATGTCAGGCCAAATGGTCTGACTCCGTAGAAGGCAGCACTATGTGAACCTAAGAATCAGGGATTTTGCAGCTTTCATGTATAGCTGTTACTTAAAGGTTTGTCTACATTCCTACATACAGTTGAAATATACAATCTACTAGAGATGCAGATGCATTTTCCATCTCTCTGAAAGCTACATGTACTGAATTAAAAGCAAATTCTAGGTCTGATTATGATTCTATAGCTATAGATTGTACCTTGCCAATTATTTTTATACTTTTATACCTACTATTTTTATACTTTGTTGCAGTTGGCTATACCCTACACTTTTTAATTTAAGGCCTGGTGGGGGTTTTTTTAACAGCAATGGTCTCAGGCCAATGCTTTTAAAATCATTACTTTAACTTTACACAGGAAGCCACAACAGCTCAACTGTTCAGTGTATAACCTGCCTTTCTATTTCCTCCTGTGGGTAGTGGACATTCAGAAGAAAAAAAAGGCTGCTTCAGAAGAAAAAAAAAAAGCTGCTTCAGAAGAAAAAAAGGCTGCTTTAACCTTTCGTTAGTAAGCAGGAAACTAAATGGCAGAAGAGAGAAGTAGTGATGCTCAAACCAGTCTTCGGAAATATCCTCCAGAGTATTTCAGTAATTATTTACTTAAAGCAAGGGTGGCCCACCCAGAACAGGTGGCCCTCTCTATCCTCAAATCCTCCATACCACCACCACCACTGACAAGGTGGCATCACCTTGTTGGCAAGGTGATGTCTCTGCTTTTTAAGATGCTGTCTAGATTTTACAAGAAAGTAAAATCTGTCACTGGCTCCATATCTTCCCCTTCTATTTGCCAGGAGTTGATGGGACCAGTGGCCATGATCTTAGGATGTTGTTTTTTTGATGTTGAGTTTCAGGCCATTTTTTGCACTCTCCTCTTTCACCCTCATTTAGAGGTTCTTTAATTCCTCCTCACTTTCTGCCATCAGAGTGGTATCATCTGCATATCGGAGGTTGTTGATATTTTTTCCGACAATCTTAATTCCAGCTATTCTGGCTGATTAGATTGGACAAAAAAAAAATCAAATTTAAAAAAACGACAAAAATATTGTGGAACTTACTAAAAATACAGTTTTAATGTGACTTTTGTGGATCAAATCCACTTCCTTTGACATTAGCATAAGACGGCATGACTGTCATATTTATACATGGGTTCCATGTCCATGTATAATGGGACTATGTGTGAACAGACACAGCAAATTGTGACTCTAATGAATGAGAAAGTGTATTTGATCCATGAAAGTTCAAATTATAATACTGTATAGCAGTTAGTCTTTGAGGTGCTGCAGTGTTTATGGCTCTTGCTTTTTTATTTTGTTTTTTAATTTTTGTCTGATATGCTTGCATAAACTAACATCACAACTTTTTGAAAACAATTGTGGCTGATGAATTCTAGATGGTGTAGCACAGAAGATAAATTTTCAAGTCTGGTTTGAATCTCATTCCCAAACAACCGCTAATGGGACTGGGAGTATCATATTGGATTGGCTCTTGCTTTTATACATGACTATGGGCGTGCATGGAAAGTCAGACAGCAAAGGAAGTTAAGCTAGAAACGTTTCTTGTATCAATCTGCATCTCTGAGAAAAATAACATATTCATGCAGCTGGAAGGGACTCTAAAGCTACTGGGTCCAATCCCCCACTCCATGTAGGAATCTGAATCAAAGCAGATCTGATAGATGTCTGATTCCATGGGATCGCTATAGTTCCCAAAAGTAACTTTTCTAAGCTTTGGTTCAGTTTACTTTAAGAATGGGTAAACTTCAGTCCATTTTTTTTTTTTTGTAAACGCAAGCATGTTAATCCAGAGACGACCCTTGTACCTCTCTGTAAGAGCAGCTCAACCCATGTCACTGTCCCAGATTAGGAGAATAAGATGTTTTCTTCATTCCTTTCGAGTGTTTCTCTGATCCAGCTTGGCCTTTCTAAATTCCATTTCTAAAATTAGGGTCTGGACACATGCCATTGACTCCAGTTTTTAGAGTTCACTTCCATCTTCTCCCATGCTGCCCTCCACTATGGCAGGTTAGGGAACTTGGGACCCATCAGATGCTGCGGGCCTATAATTCCCACCAGCCTCAGCCAACAGAGCCAATACGAAGGAACACTGGGAGCTGCAGTCCCGATATCTGAAAGGCTGCCCTTTGCTCACTCTTGCCTTATATTCTGCAGCACCACTACTAATTATGTTTGCCATTCTTCACAAAAGGAAGGAAGGAAGAAAGGAAGGAAGAATGATCCCTCAGAAACAACTGGATAAGTTCTTCAGCAGCTTTTCATCATCACCATTAAAAGGCGCAAGGTCATTTGTAAACACCTGTCAAGAACCTCTGGGTCAGCATGCAAAAGAGCCCCAAGATTTAGAAAGCTTCCAGTCAGAGGTGACATCATCTCACCAAGTCTATGATACTGGGTTCAAAGATATAAGTACAAGAAAGTACATACATTTGCCATGGCAACTCACCAGCCTTGCTTTATGAGTCATACCTACCTGCAACTCAAGGATATGGCTGAAATATCAGAAACTGGCCTTAATGGTTAAGAAAACAATATGACTATAAAATAGAGGAGATCTAGAAACTCTGAAGAATCAATTCTCTCTAAGGTTTATGTATCATTATCTTATGATACTTTATCTGTTATCTCTGAATTTACCCAAGTGGATATTCTATCCTTTCTGAGTATTTGTCTGCTTGTATTAATTAAATTTACTCTACATCAGTCTTACAAGAACTATCTTTGCCAATTTACTGAAAAGCAACTTCCTGTGTTTCTCTGAAAATGTGATTGATCTAGAAGCAGCACTTTTGAAGTTACCAACTCTTTCTTTCTAGATCTTATTTGATATTTTTTGAAAACGCAGAAACACCAGGCAATTTGTTTAAAATAGTCTGTACTTGTTTATATTGCATTGCTTTGTATGTGTGAGCCTGAACTTATTTGTAAAGAATTGTTAATACATTTTCATACAGATTTTCAGAAAGATTGGCATAATGTAGTGTCAATAAAATTGACAGCAAAAATTATTAGACCATATACAGTGGGGTCTTGACTTGAGAACTTATTCCATATTGGAAGGTGGTTCTCAAGTCAAAAAGTTTGCAGGTCAAATCTGCATTTCCCATAGGAATGCATTGAAAACCATTTGATCCGTATCTGCTCTTTTCCGTCCATAGAAACTAATGGGAAGCTGCTATTCCGCCTTCGACCACTAGAGGGGGATATTTTGGTTCTTTTTTTCTTAGGTCAAGAAAGGTTCAGGGAAGGCAGGGAAAATACAGTCCAGGCAGTACCAGGCATTGAAGATTGTCTCCCAATCCACTCTCTAAACGCTAGGAGGAGTGAGGAAGCAGACAGGCACCCCTTTTACTGGCCAACAGTTAACTGAAAGTTCAAATTTTGCACTTTCCCTGCCTCCCATGTGGTTTTTTTCAGTTTTTTTCAGTTTGTAACTCAAATCTAAGTACGTAAGTCAAGTCAATATTTTCCTATGAGAGTGGTTCGTAAATCAAAATGTTTGTAACTCGGGCCGTTCGTAAGTCAAGACCCCACTGTATATAAAACAAAGAGAAAACAATTGATATGGCATCAAGTTGCTTCTGTCTTACAGTGGGCTGATGAATGGGTAACCTCCAAAAGGTTGTACTGTTTACAACCATACTCAGGTCTTGCAAACTCAAGATTACAGCTTCCTTTGAGGTAATCCAACTTTATTGAGATGATCCATCTTCCGTTTATTCTGCTGCCTCCAACTTTTCCCAGCATTAGTATTTTCCATTGTCCTGTCCTTTCATGATGTGCCCAAAATATGGCAGCCTCGGTTTAATCTTAAATTTCAGTTTAGCTTTTTTAGCCAACCCAAAGTCTCTTTAATTGACTTTATAATCTGGTTTAGCAAAAAGAATATCCCCCACTTTGCCATACAATTGGAGACCTGAGGAAACACAGAAGGCATACTAGACAGCTGTAGTTTAGAGGCCAAAACAAATAAAGAACAAGTTGGCTGGTTGATTTGGCTATCTCTCCTCCCTGCCAATGAACTGCCTTGTTATGCAACACATTTACAATGCTAAAATAATTACTGTGATTTCTGTAAATATCGAAGGCTGTCTGTGGTACTTTTGATGCATTTCAACTCCCTTGTACATTCTTCTACAGCCACATTGTCTGAGGACAGCATGCAAACATATAATAAAATCTCAGAATGAATAAAAATAGACAATAAAAAATTAATTAGATTATAAAAAGTATTTCAAATTTTTAAAATTTATTAAGTCCATTTCCAAGAAAGCTCACACTAATATCTAACAGCTGGTTGTTAAGGTGCCACAATAGTTTTGTCTTCTATTATTTTTATTATTTTTTATCAGATTGCCTGATTTTTATTGTTACAATTCTGTTTATTGTTCCAAAAAAGCTATAAGGATTTATAGTTTTGATTTAAAAGTAATTATAGTGCAAAAATGTGATTATGATTCTAATTCATATGATGAAACAATGACCAAAATCCTGTTGCACAGCTACATTTGTGTACGTTACCACTTATTGCCACTAATTAAAGAATCCCTGCTTTGATTTTGGGTTGTATGCAATTCACCTGGAATTAAAGTGCAGGTTCTTTATTTAGTGACAATCTGTTTCTGTTGCTGACTTCATTTTTCCTACTGTGGCACAACTATGCAAGAGGATACTGACCCCTGTATTCATGCAAATCTTTTTTTTTCAAGTTTTGTAAACAGAATCCAACAATTTTCTGAAATAACTCAAGTTTCTACATAGATTTTTCTGGTTAGTCCTTCAGTTGTCCCAAGTAATAAATTTAGTACATTAGTACCATCATACATTTTTCAATACTCAAATTGAATTTTCATCTCCAGAGATACATACTTCTGGAAATGAGGAACAGATAATTATTCCAGTTTTCCAACTCTAACTAAAGTTACCGATAGCTAAAACAACTTTTCATTTTCTGATATAACTACAGAAGTAAACTGAAAGTTTTTCAGAACCTATTACTGTTTTTTAAAATTCACAACGTGAGCCTTCTAAAAATAAAGTCTGTATTTCTGAGTTGCAAAAATTCTTTTTCAAGTTATGCAACCAAGAATACAACTTTTCAGGGGGAAAGGTCACATAATTAAACTGACTCTGAATAGTTTATCAGACAAAACAAAGCAAAGCAAAACAAAAGACCATAAATAAAAGTTAAAAATAATAAAAGACAAACACATTTTGGCACCTTAACAACTATTATATTTTAATGTGAGCTCCCCTGGATTAACTCCACTTCCATGAAAGCTCACAATATCAGCTAGACTTCAAGGTACCACAATATTATTGTCTTTTTCCTTTGTTTTTTTTGTTTTTATCTGATATACACAGGCTAACACAGCTACTTTGAAAAATCTCTGAATAGTGATTTATAATTAATCCTTAACTAAACCCTACTTAATCCTTAATAAAGGTAGCACCTACTGCACTCATCTTCTGGAGTCAGATGATGATTATTAAGCAATTTCTTGATTATTCTCTTTCCTTCTCTCATACCTTTTATTCTATCACAGTAATTCTAAAGAAAATTCAGAACTAATGTTAATGAGATGTATTCACCTTAATTTCATACATTTACAGAAGAATATACTGATTATCAACAAAATACCGTATTTTTTGCACCACAAGACGCACTTTTTCTCTCAAAACAAGTGGGGGGAGAAGTGTATGCGTCTTATGGAGCAAATACTGTCCCCTCCACGCCACCATCGCTGGCTTCCGAGGCCTCCGGAGGCCTCAGCAGGCCCCGTGGGGGCCTCCCCCCGGCACCATCACTGGCTTCCGAAGCCTCCGGAGGCCTCAGCAGGCCCCATGGGGGCCTCCCCCCGGCACCATCGCTGGCTTCCGAGGCCTCCGGAGGCCTTAGCAGGCCCCGTGGGGGCTTCCCCCCGCCACCATCGCTGGCTTCCGAGGCCTCCGGAGGCCTCAGCAGGCCCCGTGGGGGCCTCCCCCCGCCACCATCGCTCCCTTCCGAGGCCTCGGGAGGCCTCAGCAGGCCCCGTGGGGGCCTCCCCCTGCCAACATCGCTCACTTCTGAGGCCTCCGGAGGCCTCAGCAGACCCCGTGGGGGCCTCCCCCAGGCACCATCGCTGGCTTCCCAGGCCTCCGGAGGCCTCAGCAGGCCCCGTGGGGGCCTCCCCCAGGCACCATTGCTGGCTTCAGAGGCCTCCGGAGGCCTCAGCAGGCCCCGTGGGGGCCTCTCCCAGGCACCATCGCTGGCTTCCCAGGCCTCCGGAGGCCTCAGCAGGCCCCGTGGGGGCCTCCCCCAGGCACCATCGCTGGCTTCCCAGGCCTCCGGAGGCCTCAGCAGGCCCCGTTGGGGCCTCCCCCAGGCACCATCGCTGGCTTCCGAGGCCTCCGGAGGCCTCAGCAGGCCCCGTTGGGGCCTCCCCCAGGCACCATCGCTGGCTTCCGAGGCCTCCGGAGGCCTCAGCAGGCCCCGTGGGGGCCTCCCCCAGGCACCATCGCTGGCTTCCGAGGCCTCCGGAGGCCTCAGCAGGCCCCGTGGGGGCCTCCCCCAGGCACCATCGCTGGCTTCCGAGGCCTCCGGAGGCCTCAGCAGGCCCCGTGGGGCCTCCCCCAGGCACCATCGCTGGCTTCCGAGGCCTCCGGAGGCCTCAGCAGGCCCCGTGGGGCCTCCCCCAGGCACCATCGCTGGCTTCCGAGGCCTCCGGAGGCCTCAGCAGGCCCCGTGGGGGCCTCCCCCAGGCACCATCGCTGGCTTCCGAGGCCTCCGGAGGCCTCAGCAGGCCCCGTGGGGGCCTCCCCCAGGCACCATCGCTGGCTTCCGAGGCCTCCGGAGGCCTCAGCAGGCCCCGTGGGGGTCCCCCACCACCACCATCGCTGGCTTCTGAGGACCTCCAGGAGGCTTTCCACTGGTAAGGTGCTGCTTTTTACTTTTTAAAAATGTTCTGGGTGGGTTTTGGAGGGTAGATTTGGGCTGGGGGGGTATGTTTCTATGTTGCTTTGTGTTTTGGTAATTTTTTTGCAGTCTCAGCATGGGACTTGCTCTGTTTATTTATTTTTTACTTTATTTTTTTGGTATTTAAAAATTAGTTGCTGCTTTTTACTTTTTAAAAATGTTCTGGGTGGGTTTTGGAGGGTAGGTTTGGGCTGGGGGGTATGTTTCTTTGTTGCTTTGTGTTTTGGTACTTTTTTTTTTTTGCAGTCCCAGCATGGGACTTGCTCTGTTTATTTATTTTTACTTTATTTTTTGGCATTTAAAAATTAGTTGCTGCTTTTTACTTTTTAAAAATGTTCTGGGTGGGTTTTGGAGGGTAGGTTTGGGCTGGGGGGTATGTTTCTATGTTGCTTTGTGTTTTGGTACTTTTTTTGCAGTCCCAGCATGGGACTTGCTCTGTTTATTTATTTTTACTTAATTTTTTGGTATTTAAAAATTAGTTGCTGCTTTTTACTTTTTAAAAATGTTCTGGGTGGGTTTTGGAGGGTAGGTTTGGGCTGGGGGGTATGTTTCTATGTTGCTTTGTTTTTTGGTGATTTTTTTTGGCAGTCCCAGTGTGGGACTTGCTCTGTTTATATATTTTTATTTTATTTTAATTTTCGGTATTTAAAAATTAAGTGCGTCTTAACGTCCGGTGCGTCTTATGGAGCGAAAAATACGGTATTTAAAGAAAAACATGGCTTGTAACCCTTCTCATAGTAACAACCTTATGTTCAAAAATTTCATTGCTGTCTATGCTTCAGATAAATTTGCAGTCTGAACAAGATTCCGCAGTCATGGTCTCAGTTCTGCACGAGTAACTACATATTCAAAAGTCAGTCACATCTACTGCTTTTCACACAGTTGTATCAGACTTACTTTATTGAATCCATACATAACCACGCTAAAAGTAATCCTCTGAAATCAATGGGATTTTAGGTGCCTATGGCTAATTTGATTTCATTGGGTTTACACTGAGCATAACTAATCGGGTTTACTCAAGCATAATCAACTGGATCCAATTGATTACATATTTAAAATATTTATATGCCACCTTTCTCTTAAAATGATCCAAGGTGTCTTACAGTAATAAAAGAAACAATATTAAAAGCTAAAACAAGTAACTATTACAATATTAAAAAAAGAATTAAACAAACTTTAGAACTAGCGGAGGAAAAACTGTTGTAAAAGACATTAAAAGCAACAATATTATAAAATTATATATACACATACATACATACATACATACATACATACATACATACATACATACATACATACATACATACATACATACATACATACATACATACTGAATTGACTTACTTTGAGGCAGCTAGGCATAGGGTTACAGTTTTAGTAACCAGAAACAGTTATTTGGGGAAAGAGACTAGATACACTGAATATTGCCAAACCGAACTGAAACCTTGCTTCAGTATCATCATGCATGGAGGGACACAGGGGGCTGTGCGTGTTTCATAGTCAAATGTTCATTATAAGGTCTGAAATGGTTCCACGTATACAAGTCTAAAGGTATAGAAGTTCCTCCATGTAAACTCAAATCATGCTTTTCAGGGTTTGCTGTAACATAGGATGAGGGGTAGGAATAAAGAACCTAAGACATTTTTGCTTTGGCAAGGGCATTTTTGTGTTTATATAATAATTATGTAAAGATCAGTGTGAGAAGAATAGTGAGGGTGGCCTCCTTGTCAGTGTCACCAGGAATTAACAAGAGAAGAAACAACAGGACCTGGGGAGGCAAGCAAAATGGGAATGGCCCCCAAATAGAGATGAGGAGGTTTTTGGCAGCCTTGAAGAAAAACACAAGGGGTGGGGAGAAAGGTGCTTGGGAACGAGAAGGCGCAGGGGGATCCAGCAGACCACTCCCCTGGAGTAGAAGGAGGAAGACCTTGGGAAACCATGTCCCCCTCTGACATATGAAGATTGGACAGTTACTGATAATGTTGTTGACCTGGTTAAACAGAAGGAGTTGGAAGATGAACCCTTTGAAGATGTTGTCGATAAGAGACACCTGTTGTGTTTAATAAAAGTGTTGTGTTTAAAGCAGAAAAGTATCCTGTAGTCAGTTTGGCACTGGGTCCGAGACACACCATAGACACTAAACCCAGTCAGTCAGGTATACTGTACGTAACCCTGTTCCCCTGCATCTGCATCTCCCTCTGTATGTTTGAACACAGAGTTAATGTTTGTTGGAAGCCTCATCTTGGTTATGTATGCATGTCTCTTTGTTTTACCTTCAAGGTCAGATGAGGATGTAATATTCACAAATTTCCAGTGTTGCCATATAATCTAGTCACATGCTAACACACCTCACAGAATTTAATCCTTGACATTTTTGACTGGGTTTATATTATGAGGCAATTAAAAGAAAACAGTACAGAGATTGAATGAAAATGTGAATATAGCACTTAACGTCTCAACCTCATGTGTTTCCAAATGGAATGGTCCCAGTCTAAACAATCAAAGGGAATTGTGCTGCTATTCCTTCTTTTACTCCTTTGTGGATTAGTTGTAGAAAGAAAGAACTGGAGCGAAATTTGGGATAGTTACAAGTGCAACATACTTTCTGGATAGCCTCCCCAAATTTGACACCCTTTGCTTAAATAATATTTAGCAACCGAAATCGTGGTGCTTAGCATAGTAAATTGTATTAGAGTACTATGTAAATTGCAGCCTGAAAATGCAGAGCTTAAAGTGTTTATTTATTAATGTTTGGAGCTATATAATTTTTTCAAAAAGTATAATCCTGGTTTTGTGTTAATTCCATCCTTTTGTTTCATCATGTACACATTCCCTCTGGGACATACGCCAGGTCAACCCTACACTCCTACAGTACTAAATTTGTGCCAAAGTAGTACAAAACCTATTATTTTTCATAAAATAAAAAAAGTGCACAAAGTAAAAGCTAACTCATTTGCTGGTGCTATTTCCTGTAATGCATGGCATTAAACACTTCTTTTAAGGTTTTCTGCTTTTCTTCCAGCTCTTGCAATTTGCAAAGTGATTCTCTCTCTCTCTCACTCACTCAGAACTGCTACAGAATGAGAGAGGAGTCATGTGACTGGTTCTTTCAGTTTTGAAAAGCAGTTTTAATAAATACAGCCAGGACAGCAATTAAGGTGTGATATTCCAGTTCAAATAAGGCTGGGCTAGGCTAGACTCCTCCCTGTTGTATTTCTGAAGACACATAAATAAAACTCTATTTTAATTCTTGTTGTTTCAATTATCCGGAAGCCACCTTCAGTCCCACTGTAGGGAGAAAGGCAGCGATAAAGAAACCTGAATGAACTTCTAGTAATATGCTGCTTGCTGAAGAGAGTGTTTTAATGGGTGTATGTGAATTTTCTTTATTTCTGTGTTTTTAATTTGGAAGTGGCTTGACCCTTTAAATTCAATCATATTTTAATATTATAATTTAGTTAATTTTGTTTTAATAAGATATTGTAATAGGTTGTGTTTTACCTATGCTTCTTTTTTTTAACTAATTTTGATGCGAACTGCCTTAAGTTCCAATTTTATATGAAAGAGGGGACAAATATCAAATCAAATAAACAATGGGAGAAGGACCAAAGGCACATGGGGTTTAAATGAGCAAAGAACAGCAAGATTCATCTTGCACTTCCCGGAGATGTGAATTCCACTGCTGGCTATGAAATATGGACAGGCATGCCTAGAATTGACTGAATATTTGTTGAAGGCACAAGTGTCTAGTCTTCAAAATGTCTCTGGCCGAACTTTTAAATCACAAAATCCTGTTGCTCCAAACATCTAAGCATCTTTAACATCCCTTTTCTTCTTGGTTCTCCACTTTCATGTCATAAGATACATTCTGGAAAATCTAGTCCCTTCCAAGTCAACTACGATCCAGAATGTCAATACTACACATTCAGAATTCGTGCGGAGCACTAGCCATAAAACAGGGAAGAGCAAGAGGATTGGATCAGAGTTTCCACTACAACACTAATTATGCAGAGCAGTTATTTTATTTATTTATTTATTTATTGGATTTCTATCCCACCCATCTAGACCAAAGGTTTACTCTGGGCGGTTTACAAATTTTAAAACAATAAAACCAAAAGAAAACATATATTATAGATTCAATGTGGCATAGTAGGCATCCTTCAGTCTCGAGAGACTATGGTATCGTGCCCTGTATGGAGGACTTGGAACAGCGTCTAGTGTGGCTGAGAAGGCCAATTCGAGAGTGACAATCTCTTCCACACTGAAGACAAATCCAATCTGTCCCCTGTCCAGCTCTCTGGTTTTGCTGCTTTTGTGACTTCCTCTTTGCCTCGGCCTGCTGGACAAGGGTCTCTTCAAATTGGGAGAGGCCGTGATGCAACGCCTGCCTCCAGGCTGAACGCTCAGATGTCAGAGTTTCCCATCTGTTGAGGTCTATTCCTAAGGCCTTCAGATCCCGCTTGCAGATGTCCTTGTATCGCAGCTGTGGTCTCCCTCTGGGGCGATTTCCCTGCACTAATTCTCCATATAGGAGATCCTTTGGAATCCAACCATCAGCCATTCTCACGACATGCCCAAGCCAACGTAGACGTCTCTGTTTCAGTAATGTATGCATGCTGAAAATTCCAGCTTGTTCTAGGACTACTCTATTTGGAACTTTGTCCTGCCAGGTGATACCCAAAATCCGTCGGAGGCAACACATATGGAAGGTGTTCAGCTTCCTCTCCTACCGTGCATGAAGGGTCCAGGACTCGCTGCAGTACAGGAGTGTGCTCAGGACACAGGCTCTATAGACTTGGATCTTGGTATGTGCCGTCAGCTTCAATGTGGCAAAAGTATAAGAAATTAAGATACGGCAGGAGGGAAAGCCTGCCCAAATAGCCAGGTTTTAAGTTCATTCCTGAAAACACCCAGAGAGGGAGCCAGGCGGATCTCCACTGGCAAGATGTTCCAAAGGCGAGGGGCCACTGCCAAGAAGGCCCGGTTCCTCGTTCTTTCTTTCCGGACCTCCCTTGGCATTAGGCCCCTCAGCCGCTCGGCCTGGCTGGAATGAGTGACTCTGGCAGAACTGGGTGAGAGAAGACGGCACTTAGGGTTTTATATGTAATCGTAAGAACTTTGAAATCAACAGGGAAATGAATGGGCAGCCAATGCAAGGCGGCCAGAGTGGGGGAAATATGATAGTATCTTTTCACTCCTGTAAGAAGTCTGGCCGCCGCATTCTGTACCATCTGAAGTTTCCATGTTAGTCTCAAAAGCAGCCCCACGTAGAGCGCATTACAGTAGTCTAATCTTAAGACTACGAGTGCATGGACCAAAGTGGTGAGTGTCCCCACAGCAAGATAGTTGTAGAAAACTGGGCAATCCGCCCAAGGTTGAAATGTGTGGAATGGACCACTGACGACACCTGGGTCTCCATGGTGAGTGTCAGGTCCAGATGTACACCCAAGCTGCGAACCTCACTCTTGGTGGTAAGAGTCACCCCTCCTGCAAAGGAGACGGAGTTTCCCAGACCACTGATGTCTGGGACACCCACCCAAAGGACCTCCGTCTTGCCCAGATTCAGCCTCAATCCATTCACCTGCATCCACTGCAGAACAGCCCCCAGGCAGTGCTCAAGGGACGAAACAGCATCCATTGTTGTTGGAAAAAAAGATGTAGAGCTGAGTACCATCAGTGTACTGATGACACAAAGCCCCACATCCCCTGATGACTCCTCCCAGCGGCCTCATATAGATGTTAAAAGCACTGGAGAGATAATCAAGCCCTGCAGAAACCCACAATTGAGGCTCCATGGGGCTGAGAAACTCTCTCCAATCTGCACTCTCTGGGGACAGTTCTCCAAGAAGGAACAGAGCCATGCAAGAGCCTGGCCACCGATTCCCAACTTGGAGAGCCTCCCCAGGAGAATACCGTGGTTGATGGTATCAAAGGCGGTTGAGATATTGAAGAGGACCAGCAGAGACATTTTGCCCCATTGGCCTCCCTCAGTAGGTCATCAAACAGAGTGACCAATGCCATTTCCGTGGCGTGGCGTGGCGTGGCCTGAAGCCCGACTGAAACGGATCCAGGGGATTGGTTTCTTCCAGAAGAGCCTGCAGCTGATCGGCCACCACCCTCTCAACTACCTTGCTGAGGAAAGATACATTGGCGATGGACCTATAATTACCAATATCGTCTGCCACCAAGCTCGGTTTCTTCCTAATGGGCCTAATGAGTGTCTACTTGATGGGAGAGACCCATTAATTATTGCCATAGTCGATTCAGATGTTATAGGCCTGACTGCTTTGATTAGCCAGGCTGGGCAAGGGCCAAGGGAGGAGGTGGTGGCATGACAGCGGTCAAGCACTCTGTCCACCATGTCTGACGTCACAGGCTGAAAGTTAGCTGTGATGAAGACTGAAACTAGAAGAAAATGAAAGTAGGATAAATTAATTAAGTGAAGCAGCTAAACATGTGAAAAAGGACAGGCGGCTGATGAAAATGGGAACTCCCTTTGTGGTTACTGGTGGACATGGGAGCCTGGTGGTATCTAGGCTTCCTAACCAAACCTCATCTCTAATTCTCCTCTCCACAAAGGATTTTGGAACACCAGTACAGTACTTGGTGGCTCCTCCCAACAGATTCTGTCTATCCTTGGCTTTTGAAACTATAATAGGACTTAGTTCACTACCCACACTTCCCTTCCTACACTTGCTGCCTGCTTCTCTTCTCATCCTGCCCATTACAGAGGCCAACAGAAACAGAAACAGAAACCTTTATTGGCATGCTGCATAAATAACATAAAAACACAATAAAATACTGGGGAAAGATTCATTACAGGCAAGAGGAGGTGCCAGGAAATCGTAATTGGAGCCCCTCGTTTTGGGGAAGCATGTTGCGGCGTCTCTGAATAATGGCCTGGACGTATCTAGCAGTGGATAGAGTGACTTCCTTACTAAGGTCACATAGAAGGTATTGTATTTTCCTCAGGTCTGCCCATCCGGAATGAGAGGAGAGAAAAACCGTCAGATGTGACAGACGGATGTCCTTGTACAGTGTGCAATAAAATAGCATGTGTTGCAGGGATTCAGTCTTTCCCTGGCCACATGGGCAAACTCTCAGTTCTGTTGGTAAGCCCTTGTACCTACCCTGCGCTAGACTTGATGGTACTATGTTACATCTAGCGAGGGTGAATGCCCAGCGGTCTTGTGGCTGTTCTAGATGATGTAGGTAACTGGGTCTGCATCCGAGGGTAAGGGGTAGCTGAAAGTGCAGCGGGGAGCAGACTTTCAGGGCCGCGCTAAACAGCGTTTGCCCTTCTATGTCCAAGACCCTGTTTTTGATGGTTTGAAAGACCCTGGGGGGGGAATTGAACCCATTGAGTCTGGTGACAGCCCTAGGGTCTTAATTTTTTTGAGGAATAGGGCCAGGCCTTTGGGTAACAGACTGTCAGCAAGCAGAGCTTGGAGTAGGATGTCCTTGGGAGAAAAAAAGCAGATTTTGACCCAGTATTTTAAGAATCTAAGCCAGGCCCTAGTTTCAATTCTCTGTTGACCGCCTTCAAGACATAGGGCAGCATATGGAACGCAGTGGGGGAGGCCTAGGATTTTGTATAGAAATACAGATTGGACTCTCTCCACGGAGCTGTGTAGTGAAGACATCCAGATGGGGACGCCGTATAAGAGCTGTGAGACTGATTTCGCGTTGAAGATCTGCAGGGCTGCAGGGATGTAGCCATGGCCCCAGGTGTGATGGAAGCGTAGGATGGCTTGTGTTGAGAGCTTGGCAGACTTAGTTGCTGCCCGTTGGTGAGTTGTCCAGGAGTGTCGGTAGTGGAAGAAGACACCCAGGTACTTGAACTCTCTGACCTGCTGGATGGAATTCCCGTGGAAGGACCATGGGAAGGATTTCCAAGCTTTGCCGAAGACTATGATTTTGGTTTTCTCGAAGTTTAGTTGCAGGTTGTTATGTGATAGGTAGTCAAGGCAGCAGGTAATTAGCCGCTTTAGTCCAACCCTTGTACGGGAAAGGAGGACCATGTCGTCCGCGTACAGTAGGATTGGTATCTGTAAATGGCCTAATTTGGGACTGTGTCCGATGGTATTGCGTAGAAGTGGGGCGAGGTCATTAATAAATGTTGAACAGGGTGGGAGCCAGGACGCAGCCTTGCTTCACTCCTCTGTTAGCGAGAATGGGATTGGAAAGAGCCCCCTTCGACGAAATTTTTATACGGCAAGTGGAGCCTGCATGCAATTTTTGAATTAAGAATAGAAGTCTCCTATCGATGCCCAACCTAGCCAGCTTTAGCCATAAGATGTCTCTGTTGATAGAATCGAAGGCCCCTTTTAGGTCTAAAAAGGCTGCATAGAGACGGGTGTTGGGTTGTGAGGCGTATTTAGAGATCATGTGAGATAAGATCAGGCAGTGATCTAGTGTGGACTTTCCCGCCTTGAAGCCCGCTTGTTCGGGTCCCAGGATGTCTTGATCTAGAAGCCAATCTTGAAGTTGGTGAAGTAGGTGACTGGCGTACATCTTCCCAATAATGTCGAGCAGGCTTATAGGTCTGTAGTTGGTTGGGGATTTCTTGTCGCCCTTCTTGTAAATCGGGATTACTATAGCCTGTGTCCACGTCCTAGGCATCATACCGGATTCATTGACGGCCGTGAATAAAGCAGTGAGCACCGGCGCCCACCACTCGGTGTATGCCTGGAGCAGTTCCGAAGGGAGGGCGTCGGGGCCTGGGGCCTTTCCAGTTCTAAGTTGGCCTATGAGTTTTGTTATTTGGCTAGTTGTGACTGGTGCCCAGTCTGGGAGATCGCAAGGTGGAGGCGAATCAGTTGGCACTGTGGGCTTGCAGCTGTCGTGAAAAGTGGCCAGAAAGTGATGTTCCCACGTCTCGGCTGGTATATGAGGGAGGTCCTGTGAGGTCTTCTTAAAGATGAAGGAACCGGAAACCACATCCCAGAATTTTTTGTTGTTGCCTGAATTGATCGCCTCAGCTAGATAGGACCATCGGACCATTGCAGAGCGGAGCTGAAGTTTCTGTAGGGCTGACCTGAGGTAGGTTTTCAGCTCAAAGTACTGGGAGGGGAGCTTAGGGGCCTTAGAGGATCTGTAGTTGTTGTAGATCCTCCTCATGTCCTGCTTCAGGGCGATGCAGTCCTTGTCTAATCTAGGACGTGTGGGCAGGGTCTGTCTTTTCTGAAGTTGTTGGGGGGGCCGCCCAAGGCTAGCTGCTATGGAGTCTATTAAGTTCTCGAATCCTTGGATGAGGTCTTCGGGCTTTGGTGAAGATAGCCAGTTGAGGGAGCCTTGCGGTGTCATCTCTAGATTGATTATTTTTTCGAAGTATTGTTTGGTTCTATAATTCCATTTGATTCTGGGCAGGGTCACTAGGGCTCCTCAGGGGCCAGGTTGGTCAAGGGTGTCGAGTCTATGTTGGGAGCAAGACTACAGCATAAGGGGAGATGATCACTGGCTAGAGGCTCACCCACCCGGAACTCAGCCACACGCGGTAGCAAGGAGATCGGGATCAGAATGTAATCTATTGTACTGGATCCGCGTGGGGAGATGAACGTGAACTCACCCTCGCAATCAGCCTCTGTAAGGCCGTTTAGCCAGATGAGGCCTCGGAGTAGGCAGAGTTGTGCCAGGTGAATCCCCGCGTCGTTGATTTGGTGGTCTTTGGACAGCCTCCCTGAGACATAGGGATGTAAGGGGGAGGCGTCGCTGAATGAGTCCATAAGACGGTTGAAAATGGCCTCACCCTGGCCTACCCTGGCATTGAAGTCCCCTGCCAACAGCAAAGGCATCCCTGGGAACTTGAGCTCGAGATTGTCTAGGGCAGAGCTCAAGGATTCCCATTGGCTAGATCTGTGAGACTTAGAGGATGCTGGAGGCATGTAAACATTGACTACTAGGAGCTCTTGATTCCTGGATTTAAGTTTTATGCCCTGAATTTTGCAGTTGCCATCAATTGTAAGTATGGAATTTGAGGTTATTAAGTCAGCTACTAATATTGCTAATCCCCCAGATGGGCGGCCCTTTGCCGTGGGCCTTTGTGCTGGAAGAGAGTGTACGGCGTATCCAGCTAGGGATATGGGGTGAACTGCCCACGTTTCTTGTAGCAGTATGATACTAGAGCCTCGAAGTAAGTCACTGAACTCAGGGTCCTGCATTTTACTGTACCATCCCGCCACGTTCCAGGAAATCAGTCTTAGATTGGAAGAGGGGACAATAGAGAGTGAATTGGCAGTGAGTCAATTGGTAGACAACAGTGGGGCGTGTGTCGTTGGATCCAATGGGGCGCACATCGTTGGGTCCGGAGGCAAGCTTTCAGTGTGGGAATCCAACCTGGCTAAGTTGTCTGCGTCCGGAATGTCCGAGGGTTCTGACAAATCCGGCGGAGCCGTGGGGCAATCATTGGGCTCCTCTGGATTGTGAATATCCACAGTCACTTTAGCTGGATTGAATGAGGAGCAGTGCATTTGCAGAGGTGTCAGGAAGTCTTCGCTCTGGCTGGGCTCTAGAGTGATGGGTAGTTGGGAGAGAGTTGGAAGTTGAGCTGTGTTGCTGTGACCCCTTCCATCGCGTCCTGGCAGGTCCTCCAGCAGTCTCTGGGCTGCTCTGTTGAGCTGAACACCAGTAGGCAAAGGGGCGGATAACAGCACGTGATCTGCCGTTAAGTGAGTGGTTGGG
The DNA here is from genome assembly GCF_051106095.1 of Pogona vitticeps. Taxonomy (NCBI): domain Eukaryota; kingdom Metazoa; phylum Chordata; class Lepidosauria; order Squamata; family Agamidae; genus Pogona; species Pogona vitticeps. The sequence goes on along the minus strand of NC_135784.1, from coordinate 246,826,530 downwards.
GGCAGCTCTGCCTGAGGGCATTCCTTGTGTGAGGAGGTTCTGCCCTTGCCAGCTGTTGCCCATATCGTGGGCTCATTGGCAGTCGGTGTATTTAGGGCTTTGGTCCCCCGAGGGGATGAGAGTCCTGCGGGGGGGCTCTTAGGTTGGAAAGATTCGACTAGGGTCCTCAGTTCCTGCCCTAGTGCCTCAACCTTCCTGAGCACCAGGTTCTGATTTTCCCGTGGCAATTCTTTAAACCCATCGATGGCCTCATTGGGCAGAGGCCAACAATCACATCCCCACTGTTTTGCCACACAACCGTCCTGGTGATCACCCGACTAATAATTACTCTTACTCTTACGACCAACTTGGTGCAATATGGGCTAAGATGCTGAGGCACAAAGCTAAAAACAAAAATAGTGTCCTGAAACAAACACAACTGTGCTCTCATTCTAATAAAACTGTATTTAAAAGTTCTTGTAAAATTATTTGCAAAAGATTCCAAATTCTCCTTTGACTACATTATAGCTTTTACTTCAGTTTTGGTTGTGTGCAAACTGTGGCTCTCCTAAGACATTTATGCCTGTAACTCAAAGGGGGGGGGGAATTAAGTGGAGGATTGCCACTGAAAACTGTGGTCTTGATGCTGGTTATTCAGTTCTGTGGCACTTTCTCTCTGCCAGTGTAACTGTCTGACTGAAATCACGCTGGTTAGCACAGTAAGTTGCAACTAGAGTAGGCCTATTGAATCAGTGGGAGATTTGGTGAGTCAACTTCTCCATAATTTCCACTGATTCAGTGGGCCTACTCTAGTTATGATTTATTTAGCACAACAATTAAATTATTAAAGAGAGCTTACCACTTTTATTTTTGTCTAAAATGCCTGCTCTTTGCCTTAATCTTTGTAAATAAGCAAGGAAATCTTTAATTCACTGCTCATGGATGTAACCCAGTCTAGCCATACTGAATGTACAGGATTATACAGTATTTCTTGTCATGCAGCATACACTGTGAATGCAGTAGTAATGGAGTTTGACTCGGACACACATCCTAAAAACAGTGTATTTGATGTTTCATGTCAAACAAGTTCTCTCAAAAAATGAACAACTGTAATGTTTCTTTGTCTAAATAGCAAAACTGTACATTCATGTTGTACAAATCTTTGCAATTGTAACTGAATTAGCTCTGCAAAAAACATACTGTATTCCATTTTAAGGCTGTAGCAAACTGCCCACTTTCCATGCAACAACTCATCCATAAACAAAAACAATAAAAAACAAATATCTAGTTTCAAGAAGAGTTCTAGAGAGCTGAAAAACTTGCCACCAACGGTCTCAGTAAAGATACTACCGTACAGTTACTAAAAGAGAATACTGTATTCTAGTTTCTCTAAAGATTAATGGCATGTACTACTGTTCACACCAAAATGAACTGAAGAAATTGTGAAATCCTTCCACATGTTAAGTTAGAATTCTGTATTGAGATTTTGCTTTGGGGGATACAAAAAGGAAGAAACACAGAGGGGTTTTTCTAGCACACAGAAGAAGTAACAGCCATTAAGCCCGTTATTTTAGTTGTCTTTGTTCTATCATCATTAGTTTAGATGACTCCAAACAGCAACAATTTGGATGTGGAGACTTTTTTGGGTTACAGAATTGTAATTCCGCCTCCATTACATGCATGTGCAATATGAATTTTAAGTGCAGTCCATATTACTTATGGAGCAGAACAGACTAAAATGTTTTTTGAGGGTTGGGCACATTAATAAAAGAGCCGTTGTGCAAGACAAGCTTGCATATTTATTAATCTACATGCCAGGTTTAGAAATGCACGTATTCATCACACCACACTGAGTATCCACAGTCTCAGTGCACTGTTTTTAAAATCCATTTTCTTTATGAGAAAGGTCGGCCGCCCAGCCTGGAAGCCAAGGCTGTGTACACTGTGCATTACAACCAACACTCCACTTTGACAGGGGAAGCTTGGCGTCGGCTTCAGGGCTCTGCAGAGCCAAGAAGGTCGGTGGGCTGTCCTCTAGGGAAATCGCCATCTCTACGTCTACCCTCGTCAGTTCTCCTCAACCCAAAACCAGAAGCGCCAGCGCCAGGACTGGCAGGGGGCTCGCCGAGGTGAAGCGACTCCCTTTCCAAATCCTCTCTTCCTCAGCTTGGCCATGGCCACGCCTCTTTTCCCTTTCCCTGAAGAAAGGCCGCTCCCTATATCGGCCCCTCCGCCACAGACAGACACCCTACGAGTTACGTCTTTAGGGCTCTAGCTGCCCCCCCGTTTCCCAGAGGAGCCCAGGTGTCCGGGACGCCTTCCTGGGAGTCACTTCCTCCTCCTCCTCCTCCTCGCCAAACGTCCCCGCAGCCTAAAGGCCGAAGAGCTCCCTCTCCCAAAAGCCCCCCTCCCGCTCGCCTCCTCTCGACAGGTGAAGCCGGAGGCCCTTACCTTGAGGAGAAAGGGTTGGGAAAACTCTTTGAGAAGTCCCGCCAGGGACCTGCCCTCGCCAGCGGGGAGCGGAGCGGGGCGGCGGGGAGGCAAAGAGGCCACCCTCCCCGGACGAAAACCCGCGCCAGTCTCCGCGAGGGCGCGTCCCAGCTCTTGACGGGAAGCGCCCCGACCTCCAGCTTCGCTCTCTTCCGACGGTGGGAAGCGAAGGGCCCGGTCCAGAAATTCTGGCGGCCGCCGTCGCCGTCGCCCTCAGTGCCACGCCTGGTGGGCCCCCCGCTTGAGGCCCCAAAGTCCGTTCAGGATGACTGGAGCGCTAGCTTCCTCATTTTCTCGCTCGCAGCCCCAGCTATTTCCTCAGCGCTGGGTTTCAAGCTGAGCCACACTTCCTCGTCGGGCAAAAAGCGCATCTGCCTTCATTTGCTTAAGAGAGTTTCAGAGCCGGCGAATAAACAGGGAAGGGGGGGGGGAAGAGGTGCAGGCTTCTTTTTTTTACCCGAATGACTAAACCAAGGGACACTGCGGGGGCCCGAGGCCGGGTGGGGGGAAAGTAACGTGTCCGGAAATTTTGGACTCCTGTGAAATTGGGGGGGGGGGGGGGGTTGGGGATCGAGTGTAGCATTTGTCACTTACCGTGTTGTAAACTCATCCGATCCCATTGACTGGTGGGGACCTGCTATAACTCTGAGCTCGTGTTGGAAAGCATGATAACGGGTGCCGCCTTTATTTTTAAAGAACAAGCGGCGAGCCTAGGATGAAAAGAGATCCCAGCCACCTTGGCTTGGTTATTGATCTCTCTCCGGAGAGAGGATTGGTTATTTAAGGAGCAGCACCTTCTCATGCCTTCACCAGGAGGCTTCTCAGAAGTGGCATGTTGAGGGCACTTGGGCCCAACTCACTGAACCATATTCAGTTCCACCCCAGTGAGACTGACTAGATAAACAGGTTGAGGGGACAGATCATCATCTCCTGTTGTATTTTTCAGTGGGGTGGCTGGGAAGGCAGAGATTACCCTTTCCCAGTGCTGTGCTCCAGAAAAATCACTGCTTTCTGCTGCAAAAGTGCTACAAACACCTCTTTCTTAAAAATACTCTGTCCTCTGCTAGAGTGCCACAAGTCTGGTCCATTTTGCCACAGTTCCAGGAAAGGGTGAGTGTCAGGAAGTAGAAATAACAGCTGCCCTGTGTTGTTTGCATACTTCCTCCTTTCTTCCTGGAAGCATTCCCCCACTGCTTACAGAAACAGACACCACCTCAGAAGAGCTCCTCAACCTTTTGCTCTCAACTATAAGAGGATGAATTAAGCAAGTGAAAATTTTTGCTCTCCATGGTTGTTGACTTGCCCCCCCATCTCCAAATCCAGTGGTGTGGTAGCGCCAAGGCTTACAGGACTGAAGTGCCCTATATTTTTGATCTGCAGGAAAAATGACATAATTTGCCCTTCCCATTGCTTAGGCATCTGTTCACATGGAGTTTAGTTGAGGGAGAAATAAATAACTGGGGAGAAGCTGAAAATACTGCTCAGGGGCTATACATAATATGATGCATAGTATCTGGAGATTGCTTGGTCTTGAATAGAAAACCTGCTCCCAGTGGAGATGGAAACGGATAGAACTAATTTGTTGATAAAGCTCAATAACTGCTCTCTCCCACCTCAGATATTCTTTATGAACATGGTTGTGGAGATTGCGGTGTTGAACACCTACACTTCCAAATTTACCAGCACAACACTGGAATACTTGCTCATTCTATCTCTTTGAGTGATGCAGCAGGAAAGACTGGGCTTTGCCATCCAGAAAGAGGGAGGGAATAAGCAAGAAGTGGGCTTCTGTTCCATCTACTCCTGAAAGTATGTTTATGTAGAATTTATCCTACAATGAGTTCCTACTGTAGAATAATAGGGCATTCCCAGCCACTCCTATGCAAAGGTGTGAATGAGGGAAAATGATGAGCAGGTTATGCAAGACTTAGATACTTGCCATTTCAAAACTTTCCAATATGTAAAATTCCCATTCAGCAGGTTGAGCTGGTTTTCCTCTTGGATATTATGTAATGATTAGTGCTTTGGAAAGACTAGAAGATGACAAATCTGCAGGGATAAAAACCTTTAGGGTGAAGAGAACTATGTCTAAAAAAAAAGTCCTGCATCTTGAAATAAGTTGGGTATGTAATGATATTGTGATGATGTCCAACATTCAGTAGGAGAAGAATTAGAAGATTACACAGAGATTTCATTGACAGCAAACAGAAGTTTCTCTTTACTATTTCTCAGTTGAGACCTCACTGTTCTGCATAAGCAATTCAGATAGTACCTTTCATTGATAGGTATTGTTGCATTTACAGTATTAACATTCGATTTCTTTCTGCCAACACCCTAAATGATGTGATCCTTCATGTGTTACAAAATATGTTCCATTTAAGACATGCCTTACTGAGCACAACACTTTGGTGAGTTCCTTAGAATTAGAGCTTAAAGTCATATACCGGCCTTTTCTTTCAGTCATTTTATAACTTTCCTCATTAAAGAATCTCTTTACATAGTCAATTATTTGTAGGAACACCTGAAAGTTGCAAGATATTATCAAAGAGCATTCTAAGTTGTAAGCTCTGCCAGACCTGTTCTGTGGTCTCTGCCTGTATTCTGCCAACTCTGAGATGGTGAAGCCCAGACTGATTGCAGCTACAGAAGCTCCTCCTATTGTTGAAGGTGGCAGAGGAAATTCAAACTGTAGCAGATTTTAATATTAAATGAATGTTATTTTTTGATGTTATTTGGATTTTTAAAAGTCCTTTGCTCAAAATACTGGTGGATTGTTTAATCTTAGGTGTTATTAATATGACATGGTTTTGATCATTACTTTTTCAAAAATTATATGTATATTTGAATAATACAATGACTTGTAATTGTTATTGAATTATCTATTTTGTCATCTAAATTTTTCTCATCTTGTTGTGAACTGCTTTGAATATTGTTTGCCATGAAAAAATGACATTTAAATAAACCAGTGCTTAGTCATCTCAATTTGCAGAGGTCTATATATCCACAGTGCATCTACAAAAGAAGGCAAACAACCATATTATGCTATCTATATTTATATATGTATATTGAAATTTTACATACATTTGTTTGTGCATGCACACATGTGCATCTGTGCATAATTCTATCATCTCTATTTTGTAAAATGAAATTCTAAGACATTTTAGATATTACTTATGTTCCTTGCACCTACCATGTTCTCTACATTTGTGAGTTTGCATGAAGTCGTTGGAAATAGTACAAAAGAGATTTTTGAGGCATTCTTGTGTTATCCATGAGTGTACCAGTAACCATCCTATAAGTGGAAACAGGCCTATCCTCTATTTAATCATGTATCATTAAGGGTATGATTTGAGGCAAACTAAAGCCATATTTGGTCAGTGGCCAGAATTCTGTTGTTATCTGCATAAATTTCACATAGTTTGCAGCTAAATGACAAGGTGTTGGGGTGCATCTTGGTTGCATGTCTTGTCATGTACCCAATTGCACAATGGAGGTATGACTGGCACCTCATTGATTAGCTGCACTTACCTGTGGCAAGTTGTGCCAACTTTACACCAACCCCACTAAGACTGTGAATGTTACTGAATAAACACAAAAACTGTTATTGAAGAGACATGGAAATGCACAGGGAAGAACAGGGCTGGTATGTTTCCCTTCTTTTGCATTTATTCAATAATGGCTCCAGAAGATGTTAATGAAATGGCTGATAGAAGACTGTCAAAGAAATGAAATGGTTGACAGAAGATTGTCAAAGAAATACTGGTACAAACAGGTGACATAAATAGTACATATCAGGCAGATGCAGCACTGTGTGCTTTTTTTACACTGTCTCCTGTCTGACTGGATGAGCAAACTGCTTAATTCCAAACAGGTATGGATAGGGACGTGATGAAAAATTATTATTCTCAGTATTTAAAGAAAAATAATAACTTGTCAAAGTATTTATGGAAACACTCTTCCACATCTGAGAAGAGCCTTTGTAGTTGATACCAGCTGCTGGTATGTTACTGTAGGGCAAGGATGCAGATTATGGATTGCAGCTTCCATCAGCCCTACTCAGCATAGACGATAGCAATAGATAGTGGGAGCACCAATCCAATGAAGTTGACTCCAAGGGCCACAGGTTACTTTGCTATTTAAAAGGCAGATCTGTATGTTTATGGAGGAAGCTGAACAGGAGGCATAGCCCATCATTTATAGTTTTCTGTCTTGCATGACTCTCCCAAAACAATTTTTGTAATTTTGTCATTTGTCTTCGTGTACTAGGAGATTAATAAATTATACAGTGGCAAAATTAAAAATAAAGGCATAGCTTGACAACTTGCATTATTTGTAACAGCAGCTAAGGAAATTTGAACAAGTATCTTGAAGGAACTGTCAGTTGATGGCAAATCAGATTGATACTGTAATTTGTTTAAGCAAATGAAAATTTGATTTTAGTTATGTTGGAAAGCATAATTTCTTAAGTTTTGTACCCTTATGAGCCAGTGGCTCTGACTTCCCTTGACCTCCCTCTTCACCCTAGTGCCTTCTCTCTTCTTTTTGTACCTTTGTTTTGTGCCTCTCTCTCTTTTTTAATCTTGGTACTCATTCAGTTAATATGAGTTCACTTCACAGAATCTCTCAGCCAGAAGGGCTCCTATTAATGAACATTTTGAGCCCCTCATCCATCAAATTATGGCCTGTCAAAACATGTTCATTTCCAAACTCAACTTGTCAATGTATTTAAAATTATGTGTCACACAACTTGGTAGACAACAAAAAATACAGTTTTTGAGACATCTCAAAGTGATTTTCGTACATACCATTTAGCTTATATTTTACATCAGAACATTCTCAAGATAATCCCTTCCATTTGGTAAAAATCCTTCCAGTCATATAGAAAAAAATTATTGGAGTGCCCCAGGGGCTCCCAAAATGATATTTGTGTATGCTACATAGCCTACATTGTTAAGTCACAACACCTAAAAGATACCCTTTATGTGAAAATCAATCCTGTGTTTAAGAGGAAAACATTGGGTGCCCCTGAGATCCCCGCAGTGATTTTTGTGGTTCAGGGAAAATTCAGCCAGCTATTTAAGAGAAACATTTGGAGATGGCCTTGCAAACCCCCAAAGAAACTTTTTATGTGTGCTACAATGTAGTTACATAGCCTACATTTTAAGTCACAGCACTCCAAATATATCCTTCAAATTTGATGAAAATCCATATACTGTACCTGTTTAAGATCAAATCATTGAGATGCCCCCAGGGGTTCCCAAAATGATTTGTATGTGTGCCCCACATATATTTTTTTAACTCAGACCATTGAAATAATAACCATGCCATTTATTAAGAAAGTGAGTCAAACGTGCCCTAAGTTGAGCAAAAGACTCCTCAGGTTTCTTTGGAATTGATCTAAATTTTCTCGTTAGATGCTTTGAATTAATCCAAAATCGGGAATATACCTTTCAAAATCTCTAGCTTGTTCCAGAGACATCTGTGAATAGATCTCAGATAAAGCTCCCCCTATCTGTTTTTTTTAAACTTTTTTTTCATAAAATACAATATAAAATACATAAACCAAAATACGAATCAGTTGTTTTCCCCACCACCCTAGTTGGGGCCTGTTGCAGTAATGTTCTTCACCCATTGTCTTCCTTTATTGTCCTCTTCTCCAGAACTGCATTGATTCCTGGTTTGGAACTTTCCCTTTTCCTCTTGTTAGCACATATTGAATAAATCTGCCCCACATATCATAAAGGTTTTTTTTAATCTCTCCTTTCTTAACCTTTAAATTACAAGTTAATGTATCATTTATAGCAATGTTCCATATATCATTATACCATTCTTCCATTTGAAATTCAAGTTTTGATTTCCAATTCCTGGCTATTATTAATCTGGCTGCTGTTAATAAATTGGTAATCAACACTCTGCTCATCATATCATATTCCACATTTACAAATATTGATAACGAAGGATTAAATTATATATCTCTTTCACATGTATCAGTTAATTCTTTAAAAATTACAGTGGTGCCTCGCTTGACGAGGATAATCCGTTCCAGTGAAATCGCTGTAGAGCGAAATCTTCGTCAAACGAAATTAAAAAGCCCATTGAAATGCATTGAAAAATCGTTCAATGCGTTCCAATGGGCTAAATACCTCATCATGCAGCGAAGATCCTCCATAGGGCGACCATTTTCAAGTGCCTGTAAAGTGAAAAATCCATCCTAAAAACAGCGGGGAGCCATTTTGCACAGCGGGCGGCCATTTTGAGAGCCGTCGATCAGCTGTTTTAAAAACATTGTTAAGCAAAAAATCCCCAAAGCAGGGAACCAATCGTCGTTAAGCGAATTTTTCCCCTTAAAACATCATTTTGCGATCGCAAAAGCGATCACAAAAGCCTCATTATCAAACGGATTTGTCGTTTAACGAGGTAACCGTTAAGCGAGGCACCAATGTAGTTTCCAAAATATTTGTACTTTTTCACATTCCCACCATATATGAAAATATGTACCAATTTCCTTTTCACATTTCCAACAAACATTCAGATAATTACAACTAATTTTACTCAATTTTATCAGTGTCAAATACCATCTTAAACCTAGTTTTTTAAAAAAATTCTTTCTCACTGACATAAATCATAAAACCCTCATTTTGTATATCTTCATCCATTATTCATCATTTATTATTTTTCCTAAATCTTGTTCCCACACTAACTTCAATCCTTCATTCTTAATCTCTTCTTCTCCTAAATTTAGCAGGAGTCTATAAATTTTACTTACTACACCCTTCACTGACTCAGTCATCTGAACAGCTTCATATGATAATAAAACTTTTTCATACTTTGTACATTTTCTACCTTTGTTATACTTGTTTACCCATTTATTAGTCCATCTTTCTAATTGCATATAATTCAATCATGATATATTCTTATTTTGAAGAATTTGTTTCATTTGATATTTCAATCTCATTTTATCCAACCAATCTTTTAATCTAATCAGTTTTTTTCTTTAAATAATTCTAAATAGACTTTCATATTGGCAAGGAAATTCTCTATTTTAGTCACTAATCCTAATGGAGAGTTAAATGGACATAGATATACCACACATTTAACATCATTTTTTTAAAAAAGAGGATTATTAATTTCACTTATTTTATATTTTTTAGTTATACCAAACAGATGTTTTTCAATACCTCCCTGTAGTTCTGATTATTCCATTTTCTTCCAAATTAACCTTTCTGGGTTAAATATAACTTCCACCACAAACCTCAGCTGATTAGCTGCATAATAATTTTTAATATTTGGTATACCTATACCTCCTCTCTTTTTTTTGTCTTATACGAATACCTTTTATTTATTTTGGCTTTCTTTCCTTTGTTACAATACCTATTAATCAATCCTAGCCAGAATTTAAAATCATCTTCTGTTAATTGTACTGGTGACATCCTAAATAAAAAATTAATGTTTTCATCAGCGCAATCCTTCCAAACCAAGAAAGTTTCTTTTTTAAAAAAATATTTATTTTTTACCTACTAGTGGGGGGAGAGGGAAAAAAATTTGAGGATGGGAGAACAGAGAATATACAGTCATCCGCACTATTCATATTTCAATATCAAACCAACTTTCTGCTTTCTTTTTTAAAACTATTTGATTACCCTCCAGTTATCAACCTACAATTATATTTTAGTTTAAACCTAAGTTACTCCAACACTTTAAGGAAACCAAGACCATTTGTAAAATACATCCCATTGTTCAATTTCCTTTTGATTTGGACAATCATTCAGCACACCTGAAAGAATATTCCTTTCTGTCCCTTAGTATATTTTCTCAGTACACTCCTCTTGTTTCCATAGCCCTGCTTTCTTCCAATTTTGGAAGAGAAGAATGGATCCAAAACAGTAATCCAATTTTTAACATAACATTTTATGACCGTTGTGGCTAAATAGCTCACTGGGTAACTCTTTAACCCATCTATATTACCTGGTACCTTACTCAATAAACACAGTTCTGAAGTTAGTGCAATTTCATTTAACTGTTGTTTAACGTCTGATAACTTCTCTTCCATCAGATCTTCTATCTGACTGAGACGCTAATTTACTTGCTGAAATCCTTTTGCATGGTAGCCTGCCATTCTTCATCTGATTTTTGTCCCTATTCCCAGATTTTGAAATTGGGCAGACAAAGTCCCCAACATTTGATATTTTAATTTTTTCGAGGCAATTTCAATCTTTCTAATAAGTAGGGTCTGTATAAATAGTACTATATCCTTGACCAAAGTGGCCAACCCACTTGGGTGCTTTGGATATTTTCTCCCTCTGAGGCAATTATTACTGAGCCCTCAGTTTCTTCTTCACTTTGAATTTGAGAGTTCCCATTTTCCTCAGCACCTTGGGGGTCAACCTGTGCCTCCATAACCAACTTTTTACTTTGTTTGGGTGGCAACACAATTCCTTATTAAACTAGACAGGTTCTTTTCCCTCACAAGATCGAAACGGACTTTTTTTTCAGTGGCTTTCCTTATAAATAAGTCATAGAGTCATAGAGTTGGAAGAGACCATTGAGGCCATCCAGTCCAACTTCCCGACAGATGGCCATCCAGCCTCTGCTTAAAATCCTCCAAAGAAGGAGACTCCATCACCCTTCGAGGCAGCCTATTCCACTGCTGAAAAGGTTGCACTTTTCCAAGCAGCTTGCCTTGGCTAATTCCAAGCGTGCAACCCTTGCCACAAAATTTCGCTGTCTGTGCGATTCTTGTCTCCAGACACAAGAAGAACTTTCTACTTAGCTTTTCTTTACTTTTAGCTTTTATTATCACCTCAGACCTATCCTGACTTAGGCTTATACTCCATCTGCTACTGCTCTTTACCCTCAGAACTCCAGATTTTGAGCTAGCCACTTGGTCTTGTAAAATCTGAGATAAATGGTTTATCTTGAGTAGGTATTTTCCCTATCTTAGGATTCTCCAGATCTGGGTTCGGAAGCCCTGAAACGAAGTCTTCCAGAAGACTGTAATGGGTAACCACTTCTTACCACAGATCCTAACCCCTCCTAGGTAGGAATACCTTCAAACTCAAACCAATTCCATTTTTTGCTGGATTGTTTCATATCCCAGTGCTCTGCCACCAATTTGTCACATTCCCGCCTGTCCCTAGGTTGTTTCACCAAGCAAAAGGCACAAGCTATGTGTCGTGTTGCTGTGACCAGTTGATTACATCAAAATTGTTTATTATTAATGATAGAGGTCCAAGCAATGTGTCATTTTAAAAAGAACCAAATAGAAGTTGTTTATTATTACAGGTGATGAAGGTACAGTCAATGTTGTTAACTCTTAACAAAACATCCCACTTCATCCACCCTCAACCACCAATCCTCTCTCTCTCTCTCTCCATTCCCAAACTCCAAATTCACAAATCTTCTCTCTCCCCCTCCTGCAGGGACTCTGGTGACTCCGCCTCCCCAGCACTCTCATTGGTACATGCAGAAAGCCCATTAATATTCATGATCTGGGCAGATGCCACAGTGTGCCCCACAATGTTTTTTAAACTCAGACCATTGAAATAATAACATAATAACCATGTGCCATCAAGTCAACCGTGACTTATGGCAACCATTTTCAGGGTTTTCCAGGTAGAGAATACTCAGAGGTGGTTTACCATTCCCTTCTTTAGGGGGATCCCTTGGACTGTGCAGCTTGCCCAAGGCCGCACATGTTGGCTCTACTCACAGGAGGCATAATGGGGAATTGAACTACCAATCTTTGGCTCCAGAGAACTAAACCACTGAGCTATCCAGCCAGCAATCAGACAATTCCAAACCTAAACTAAAAATTTTGTGAAACTCTGTTCAGCCATTTTTACATGATACAATAAGAAACAGATAGGCAAGCAGAGAGAAACTTACTTTTATTTATATAGATTTGAGATAGTTTTTGGTATCATGTGCACTGGAACATAGCCCCAAGCAGCAAGATTTTAGTGTATCATATGCTGTTTTGTACCTATTATGTAAAATGAAAATATCCTAAATATGTCAACAGGCTAATATCTGTTACAACTGCTGGGTCTGATTCCACTTATATCAGATTGTTTCACATTTTTAAAAATACTGTAGGCTACCTTCAAATACGTTTTTGAAAAGCCGTGAACGAGTATAGATTAGTAAAAAAAAAAAAAAATCTATATCAGCTATAAGAGCCTATGTGAAATTTCATATATATGGGTGGGTTAGACCGCGTATGAGTTTTTCTTGTTTTTCAAATAAAGTTTATATAGAAACAAATAAGAAAAATAACTTGGTTGCTAAAACAAGCATCTCATTTATTGTTGTTTCTAGGTAGGCTTTACTGGAATCAGAGATCAAACTGCTTCAGAAGTTGATGAGAACGGAAACTACAAGCTTACAGTGTCCAGCTAGCTTAACCACATGTGAAGGATATCCCCTGCTGTGGGCTTGCATCTTTTTTGCTCTGTCATAAACAAGCCTAGGTGGTTACAGCAATATGGTTACATGCTGATTTTTTTATTCATAAAATGATGACTAAAATTTTTGTACATAATACAGAAGACAATAAAAACACTGTGCTGTATGTCACAGTGCAATAAGGTAAAAGGTAAAGGTAAAGGTTCCCCTTGACAATTTTTGTCCAGTCGTGTTCGACTCTAGGGGGCGGTGCTCACCCCTGTTTCCAAGCCATAGAGCCAGCGTTTTGTCCGAAGACAATCTTCCGTGGTCACATGGCCAGTGCGACTTAGACATGGAACGCTGTTACCTTCCCACCGAGGTGGTCCCTATTTATCTACTTGTATTTGCATGCTTTCGAACCGCTAGGTTGGCGGGAGCTGGGACAAGCGATGGGCGCTCACTCCGTCGCGTGGATTCGATCTTACAACTGCTGGTCTTCTGACCCTGCAGCACAAGCTTCTGCGGTTTAGCCCACAGTGCCACCACGTCCCTCTACAATAAGATTATGGGTAAAATTGCAAACTGTGTATCCCTTGCCCTTTTGATCTGGACTAATCTCTACTAAAAGTAGAGGGAGAATAACTTAGTTTTGCTCACACGATTGATACAGCTGCCTATTTTGTTTTCCATTTTATATCTCTTGGCAACTGTGATAAGCTTCAGGAATACAGGTAGCATTAGGGTATGTTCTCAAACTCATGCTTAAATCCTGTCAATGCAATCTCCATGCATCTCTTGTTGTTGTTTAGTCATTAAGTTCTGTCCAACTCTTCATGACCCCATGGACCAGAGCATGCCAGGCCCTCCTGTCTTCCACTGCCTCCTGGAGTTGGGTCAAATTCATGTTGGTAGCTTCAATGACACCGTCCAACCATCTCGTCCTCTGTCGTCCCCTTCTCCTCTTGCCCCCACACTTTCTCAAGATCAGGGTCTTTTCCAGGAAGTCTTCTCTTCTCATGAGATGGCCAAAGTATTGGAGCCTCAGCTTCAGGAACTGTCCTTCCAGTGAGCACTCAGGCTTGATTTCCTTCAAAATGGATAGGTTTGTTCTCTTCGCAGTCCAGGGGACTCTCAAGAGTCTCCTCTAGCACCGCAATTCAAAAGCAGCAATTCTTCTATGGTTAGCCTTCTTTATGGTCCAGCTCTCACTTCCATACATTGTTACTGGAAAAACCATAGCTTTGACGTTGCAGACCTTTGTCAGCAATGTGATGTCTCTGCTTTTTAAGATGCTGTCTAGGTATGTGATCGCTTTCCTCCCAAGAAGCAGGCATCATTTAATTTCATGGCTGCTGTCACCATCTGCAGTGATCATGGAGCCCAAGAAAGTAAAATCTGTCACTGCCTCCACATCTTCCCCTTCTATTTGCCAGGAGGTGATGGGACCAGTGACCATGATCTTTGTTTGTTGATGTTGAGCTTCAGACTATTATCTTTCATACCCGGATGCATTTAATCATACAGTACATAGTAAGAAAGGGTCCTCACCAAGGTTTGGCAACAATAGTGCAGAACCCATAACCATGTCTGATCTACAGACTTCTAATGGTTTAGGACCCTTGGTATTTGAAGTTCCACTTTCCCTGGTATTTAAGCCACATTTAACATCTAACAACTTGCTTTGGATGTCTTCACTGATCAAAATTTGGTGGATATCCATTCAAATGCCCAGCTTTTGTTGGATTACAACTCTCTGCCAATATAGTTGGTGGCGAGGAACTCTGAGAGTTGCAGTCCAGCAGCAACTGGGGCACCCCACCCATACGTGAGGAACATACATTCTTAGTGGTAACATCTACATTAATCAGGTCATTCAAACCACATCTTTTCGGTCTTTACAGGCTGCCAATTCCTTTTGAGTCCAGAGTGTTGGTACTTTCTTTTAAAGCCCAAGTATATGAATAAATGTCAGCTCCAATATGAATCTGTAATCAACATGTTATAACCAGTCAAAAACTTTTCCCAAGTGCATTTTTATAAATTGAAAATGAGGAAGAGATCAACTTTAGGTGAGACCTCTGTGACTATGGTTTTGAAATGTTCTCTAAGGCAGAGGTCCCCAACTCCCATGGCCCCGTGCCAGTCCGTGGCCTGAGCTGGACCGGGCTGTGGAGACAGACCTCCCACCCCACCCCCTGCATGCAGTCACCCTCGCGCAGCATATTTGCGCATGTGAGAGCACAGTGCTGTCATTTGCACATGCATACGAGTGCACGTGCCCCACCACAAGCACCACACCACCGTTTGCACATGTGCATGAGCACACCCCCACACAAGTGCCATGCTGTTGTTTGCGCATGCATGTGTGCGCTCATATATGCATATGCACAAGCACATGGGGTGCCCCACCTTCCCCAGCTGGTCTGCAGGGTGAAAATGTTTGGGGACTCCTGCTCTAAGGAACCATATCTGGCACCAATCCCATTATTTTTAGGTTCTAGATTAAAATTTGTTTTCCCCACATAAGCATTTTCATGGAATCATAGAATAATGGAGTTGGAAGTAGACTATAAGGCCATCAAATCCAACTGTTTGCTCAGTGCAGGAATCCAAAGAAATGAATATCTGACATATGCTTGTAAATATTGCTGCTGACTATTTGTCCCTTGCATATCAATCCTTTTCTGCAAACTGCATGTTTTTTGTGTGAGTCTTTTTATGTTAAATAGTACAGAAATGGTGTTGGAGGAGACTCTTGAGAGTCCCCTGGACTGCAAGGCGTTCAAACCTATCCATTCTTAAGGAAATCAAACCTGAGTGCTCACTGGAAGGACAGATCCTGAAGCTGAGGCTCCAATACTTTGGCCATCTCATGAGAAGAGAAGAGTCCCTGGAAAAGACCCTGATGTTGGGAAAGTGTGAGGGCAAGAGGAGAAGGGGATGACAGAGGACGAGATGGTTGGACGGTGTCATCCAAGCTACCAACATGAATTTGACCCAACTCCGGGAGGCAGTGGAAGACAGGAAGGCCTGGCATGCTCTGGTCCATGGGGTCATGAAGAGTCGGACACGACTTAATGACTAAACAACAAAAGTACAGAACTATTTCAGTAAGTAAATACATACTATCGAATGCCTTCTCCAGAAGGCTTATCTACACCTTTGGTTATCAAGGGTAAACTAACATTTTCAGTCGGCTGAAATACGGAGCTGAGTGATTTTCTAATTCTGATGTTGACTAATTTTTTTCTCTACAAAAGCTGTTGTTTTTAGTGAGGACCTTTTATTTTGGGGGAGAACGTGTGCTATAGATGGTTGTCAGATTGTGTGATCTTTGTACTATTTTCATGACTTTGGGAGTGGTTGCTGCTGGCACTGAATTCTCACTCTTGTTGGTTTTTTAATTTTTTAAATTAATTTTCATAGGGATAGGGGTAATGGTACAAATAGAGGAACCAGGTTAAAGGGGGAGGGTAGGGTAGGAAAGAATTCCAGAGAGCAAAAAATATTCTTACATCCACTTATACAATATATTAAAAATGGAAATCATATAAAGAGAAAAAGAAAACATTATAGCAATTTTTCAAGATATCTATCATTACTAATCTTCCATTTTCTTGGACCTTCTCTTTCTTTTTCTTTTTAAGCTTATTAATTTTATAGGTTTAATATGATCCCGCCAAGTTTATGTCTATTGCTCTAAATCAATGTTATAACCATTAGTTTGTATTTATTTTATCATATATTCTTTCACCACAAAATACCTTCTTAAATTTAACAATGTTTATCTCCACTGCTCAATCTCCATATTCTAACCAATATTTTGTACACTGAATTTTCACTGTTAATTTCAATGTGTTTTCATTGATGAGATGATATACATCTAATCATGAGCTGGACAGTTCAATGATTTAGGGATCTGGTTGTGGAGTCAGAGGTTGGGAATTGGAGTCATCATGAAGTGTCCCAGGAGAAGTGTTGGCTTGGGCAAGCTGCATGGTAGTCCAAAGGTGCCCCTTGAAGAAGGGAATTGTAAGCCACTTCTGTGTATTCTCTACCTAGAAACCTCTGGAAAGAGTTATTGTAAGTCAAAATTTATTTGATGTCACAGAATTATTATTAATGAGATGCTAGGTATGTTCCTACAAATATGCCGAGGAATGCAAGTAGCCCTTCATTAATGAGCGGCAGATTGCCACCAAGACATACAATCTGTCTTAAGAAAGCTAAATTGGCAATATGATTCTTACCATATTATCTAGGACCTATGTATTGATATATGTGATTTTGGAGGGAAAGGATAAGATGCATCCCTTTACTATGGAAACAAACTAGCCAGTCACACCCGGATGTAAAGAAAAGGTACAACACATGTGCACAGGATAGCAGAGGAAGACCAGCAGTTAAACCTGACTTTCTTTTCAAGTGTGGGTTTTGGACAAGCAAAATTCCGCATGGCCATTAGACAGTTAACTATTATAACTGCTGTAACTGATTTCTTTTAATGTAGTTTCTAGATTCCTGCAAAGGGAAGTGAAATTCTGTGTTGGATTGCCTTCAGCATCCAGCAGATGGCACAATTCCTTGCAGAAACTGAGAGAGCAGTCTGTTTACCATTTACTAAAGATACAAATATAATACATGAAAACATAAATGCATTAAAAATGAGGCCCAATTTTATTACAAATATGGGGTTGGGGTGACATATGGAATCGGGGAAGAGAATATATTCCCCATTCCTCTCTAATGTTTTATATAACGTTTCATATATAATGCATTTGTGACTCTTAAGGTGGTCCAAGTTAGAAATCCCACAAAGTGAAACTCTGAACCTTTTATTAAACAGATTCCAAGGTTGGGAACAAACACATTCAGGTGCCCACCACCACCAACCTGAAAGCATGAAACCATTTTCCAGAGGACAGCTCCTGGAATCTCCTAGTCAGCATTTTCTTGGGGTACGAGGAGTTGTCTGAAAGCTGAATTTGTTGCAGCTCTGACTTCTTAAAGTTGCTTCTGTCACAATTGAACTGGGAATCTACTAACTGGGCACCTCCATAAGGGAATAGCAGGGACTAGGGTAGACATATGTGCTGGTTCAAGGTAAATCGCACTCCGCTATGTGCAAGAGAAGGCCCTGTTCTGTCCCTGTGCATTAGATTAGGCATCCTTCAGTCTCAAGAGGCTATGGTAACGTGCTCTGAATAGAGGACTTGGAACAGCGTCTAGTGTGGCTGAGAAGGCCAATTCGAGAGTGACAATCCCTTCCGCACTGAAGACAAATACAATCTGTCCCCTGTCCAGCTCCCTGATTTGGCTGGTTTCAGGATTGCCTCTTTGCCTCGGCCTGCTGAAGAAGTGCCTCGTCAAATTGGGAGAGGCCATGCTGCACTGTCTGCTCAGATGTAAGTTTCCCAGCTGTTGAGGTCCATTCCTAAGGCCTTCAGATCCCGTTTGCAGATATCCTTGTATCGCAGCTGTGGTCTGCCTCTGGGGCACTTTCCCTGCACTAATTCTCCATACAGGAGATCTTTTGGAATCCAACCGTCAGCCATTCTCACGACATGCCCGAGCCAACATAGACGTCGCTGTTTTGGTAATGTATACATGCTTAAAATTCCAGATTGTTCTAGGACTACTCTATATGGAACTTTGTCCTGCCAGGTGATACCAAAAATGCATCGGAGACAGCGCATATTTTGTTTGTTTGTTTGTTTGTTTGTTGTATTTATACCCCGCCTATCTGGTCAAACGACCACTCTAGGAGGCTGCTAACATATAAACCATTTATCAAATATAACAAATTTTTACAATTAATAGAGAAGTTATTCAGGATGAAAGAAAGAAAGAAAGAAAAGAAAGATATAAAAAGAAAAAGAACGTGTTCAGCTTCGTCTCCTGCTATGCATAAAGGGTCCAGAACTCACTGCAGTACAGGAGTGTACTCAGGACACAGGGTCTATAGACCTGGATCTTGGTATATGCCGTCAGTTTCTTATTAAGCCATACTCTTTTTGTGAGTCTAGAGAACATGGTAGCTGCTTTGCCAATGCGTTTATCCTGCTCGACATCTAGGGAGAGAGTGTCAGAGATTGTCGAGCCAAGGTACACAAAGTCATGAACAACTTCCAGTTCTTGTGTGGAGATGTTAATAAGGGAGGTGAATCCATACCCTGGCCCATGACTTGTGTTTTCTTCAGTCTGATTGTTTTGATTTAAAGTTTTATTATTATTATTATTATTATTATTATTATTATTATTATTATTATTATTATTATTATTATTATTATTATTATTATTATTATTATTATTATTATTATTATTATTATTATTATTAATAATAATAATAATAATAATAATAATAATAATAATAATAATAATAATAATAATAATAATAATAATAATAATAATAATAATAATAATAATAATAATAATAATAATAAATCTATCTGTGCTTATTTAACATCCTGTCTCCTGGGTTTTGTTTATAATCATTTGTTAATACAGCTACAATACATATTAAGTTCTTATTCTATACAGTGTGCTTCTAGCCATTGATAAAACAGATTCCAAGTTTGATAGAATTCTGAATCTTCCTTCCCTTTGATTTTTAATGTCTGTCTGTCCATTTCCAAGCAGTCCAGTATTTTTTAATTATTTCTTCATTTGGAGGTGCTTCTTCATTCTTCCAGTATTGTGCAAATATAATCCTTTCAGCTGTTAAAATACACAGAATTAAATATACATTTTGCTTATCAACATTTTCTGATATTTTACCTAATAGAAAAAAAAATCTGGTTTAAAATTTACATGTTTTCTGGTTATATTTACAAGCCATATATGTATTTTTACCCAAAACCTTTTTGCTTTATCACATGTCCACCAAAGATAATAGTAAGTTCCAGTTTTTTATGACATTTCCAACATTTACTTGATCAAAAATTTACTTGATCGTTTTAGTTAGTCTATCAGGTGGTAAATGCCATCTATAGAACATTTTATACAGTGGTGTCTCGCATTACGACATTAATTCTCTCCAGCGAAATTGCTGCAGAACGAAAACGTAATGCGAAAATAAAAAGCCAATTGAAACGCATTGAAACCCCTTCAATGCATTCCATTGGGCTGGAAACTCACCGTCCAGCGAAGATCCTCCATAGGGCGGCCATTTTCGGTGCTTGTGCAGCAAGGAATCCGTCCCAGAAAACAGTGGAAGCCATTTTATTTACCCGGCGGCCATTTTGAAACCACCGATCAGCTGCCTGAAAATTGTCATTTTGCGAAGAATCGGTTCCTGAAGCAGGGAACCGATCATCGCAAAGTGAAAAAACCCTATTCAGACCATCGTTTTGCGATCACAAAAACGTTGTCGTAATGCGGTTTTGTTGTAATGCGGGGCAATCGTAAAGCGGGGCACGACTGTATAAGTTCTCTTCATAAGATGATGCCATTGTCATTTTATAGTTTCGAATCCACAGCTTTTGCCATTTTCAAGATTAATATTGTATCCAAAGTTTTTTGCCCATTGTACCATTGTTTCTTTGACCTGTTCATCAGCCATTTTCCAATTTAAGAGAAGTTTATATATATTTCCCAATTAATTTATCATCTGACATTAAAATTATTTGGTCAAGGGTTGTCTGTTCTTTACAAAAATCATGTATTTGTAAATCTCTTTTGTACCTAGATTGTAGTTGCATTATGGGCCACCAAGATGAGTCTAGTCCTTGATCTATCAGATCTTTTTTCGATTTTAATTTCTTATTTACATCTAAGATATCTGTATATGTCAAGATTTTCTCAAAGTTCAGAAGATTGGGATGTATGAATGCTTCTATAGGTGAAACCCATCCTGGTATCTTTGTATTCATTTTCATTTTTTCCCCAGATTGTGTACAATTAATTTCTAATATAATGGTTTTGAAAGTACCTGTGGGTTTTGGCATTCTGGTACCAAAAAAAGGCATGCCATCCCAGCTCTAAGTCATGCCCCTCTAAATATAAAAGTATTTTGTTTCTCAAACTAGTCTGATTGTTAATCCAAAGTCTTGGCAGGCCTTGCTAAAGCGATTCATGAGTTGTTGGAGGTCTTCAGTAGAATGGGCAACAACAGCTGCATCATTGGTGAAGAGGAAGTCCCGCATGCATTTCAGCTGGACTTTGGTCTTTGCTCTCAATCTAGAGAGATTAAAGAGCTTTTCAGCTGTTCTAGTCCAGAGATAGACACCTTATGTTGCAGTTCCAAAGGTGTGCTTCAGCATGGCAGCAAAAAAGATCCCAAACAGGGTAGCTGTGAGGACACAGCCCTGTTCATAGCCTGTATATAAAAGCTGGTTTGCTCAGTTCAAATGAGATATTTAGGAAAATGCATATCAGCTATCATTAGTCTTCCCCCCCATCCCACACAGTGATTTCTGAGGAGAGAACAGGCTCAGCAATCAATAAAAATTGATTCCCGCCCCCCCCCCCCCAATCAGCAAACAACACTCTGTGGAATGCATGGTAGAGAGCTGGTTGAAAGTAAGTACCAACAACACAGCACAGAAACATACCCACCCCAGCCAAAACCCACACCCACACCCACCCACCCACCCATACACACACACACACACACACACACACACCGAAGCAGGAGGCTCTCCCAAGACAACACACTCTCTAACTGCCAAAAGTTAAAGAGCTACAGTACAAAGCAGCCGCATCACCACCTACAGTTAGAAATCTGAATTGCCCGCCTTTTTTCCCTGCCTTTTTTTCTGTTCGTAAGTGGAAGCTCCATTCGCAAGTCAAAGCAAAATGTTGCGACCGGAGCTGGGTAGGGACGTTTGTAAGTCGAGGCACCACTGTAATGGGAAAACCAGACATCTTCCATCAATTAAGGAAGCTCTGAGAGATCTCAAACTTTCATGATGAATGTTCTGCATAAACAGCTCATGGGTTTACAGCCATTTATTGTTTAAATAGTCCAAGCTTTCGAGGGCAATATCCTACGTCACTTTCATCAAGGAAGGCAAGATATTTGTTTTAGTTCATATCATGTCTTCCCTGATGAAGATGACTCAGGATATTGCCATTGAAAGCTTGGACTATTTAAGCAATAAACATCTATTGACACGACTGGAAACCCGTGAGCTGTTTATGCAAGGAAGCTCTGTTTCTAACAACCTACTAACAAAGGACTCAATTCCTTTGACAATAAAAACCAATGTTGTATCAGGTTCTGCTTTTTAAAAAAATTAATTTTAGCATACACATGAGGTATGTGCATATGCAAAGCATTGTGCTGGTAGAGAGTTTTTCTGCTCTCCTGCCAAAAGTCTGTTTATTTCATGACAGATGTGGGATTGATACACTGAATGACACATCCGCTTTTTAAAAAAATTCCTGCTATCTGATTATAGTGTTATATCAGATAGCAGAATTTTTTTAAAAAAAATTAAAGCACTGGGCTTGCCAAAAAGCTAGCAGCTGCCTGATCACTCACCCCTTACCCCCAACAGAGTAGACCTTTGGACTAGATGGGCGGGGTATAAATCTAATATAATAAAATAAATAAAATAAATCACTTGCCTGCCTCTAATTGGCCACCCCACTTGCTCATCCTTTCTCTTGCCCAATTGTCCTTGCTCACTTGACCCCTTGTTCACTTGCTTACTCACCTGTGAGGACACACGCACCAACACAAAAGTTTTGTATTGAGGTTAAAGTAAAGGCGACTTTAGCCTGAATAATAATGATAAAAATCCCTCTGGTTTATTCCGGCAGTGGGAGCAGGCCCATATTACCATTATCGGGCCTATTTCGTGCCAATACAGCTGGTGAAACGGCAATATTTCTCCAGCCCTATTGCTTCCTCAGAATGTCATGCAGCAGAGCTGTTTCGGGTGGTCCGGGATCTTCTTCAGCTGGGAAATCCGGTGGAGGTCCTGGACTGCTCATCAACTTGCTGTGATGAGTTTGCCATTCATTTTGAGGGAGAAATCACTCAGATTCGCAGTGGGTTGGACTCCACCATTACTGCAGAATCAGAGGATGTGCTGTGCTTAGGTCAAGTATTAATGGATGAGTTTCAATTGTTGAGACCTGAGGACATGGACAGGGTCCTTGGATCTGTCCATTTTACCACCACACCACTTGACCCTTGCCCATCTTGGCTAATTGGAAGATCAACTAGGGGGGTTTGCACCTGGGTCCAGGAGGCTGTGAATGCCTCTTTGAGAGAGGGAGTGGTCCCTATCACCTTGAAAAAGGCAGTAATTCGGCCACTCCTAAAAAAGCCTAACCTGGATACAAGATTGGTGGTTAACTACCGATCAGTGGCAAACCTCCCTTATTTGGGTACAGTGTTGGAGTGGGTTCTGACCGGGCAACTCCAGGCACTGCTGGATGAAACAGATTTTCTGGATCCATTTCAGGCCGGGTTTTGGGATGGAGGCTGCCTTGTATGATGAACTTTGCTGGGAGAGAGACAGGGGGAGTTTGATCCTGTTGATACTCCTGGACCTCTCAGCAGCTTTCGACACCATCAAATATGGTGTCCTTTTGGATAGGCTGGCTGGGTTGGGAGTTGGGGGCACCGCATTACTGTGGTTCCGCTCCTTCCTAGCTGACCACGTCCAGAGGGTGGTGCCGGGGGACAGTTGCTCTGTGCCATGGCATTTATGTTATGGAGTTCCTCAGGGCTCTATACTGTCCCCCATGCTGTTTAACATCTACATGAAACTGCTGGGAGAGGTCATCAGAGAGTGGTCGCATAGACCAGATGGCGGGATACAAATAAATAAATAAATAAATAAATAAATAAATAAATAAATAAATAAATAAATAAATAAATAAATAAATAAATAAATAAATAAATAAATAAATAAATAAATAAGGAGGTTTGGGCTGAGGAGTCAGCAATATGGTGACGATACTCAGCTCTACATCTCTTTTCCCACCAATCCAGGTGAGTCGGTTTCTGTGCTGAACTCGTGTCTGGACCTGATAATAGACTGGATGAGGGTTAATAAATTGAAACTCAATCCAGATAAGATGGAAGTGTTGTTAGTGGGTGCTTCGCCGGACAGGTTGGAGGGCCACTTCCCTGTCCTGAATGGGGTTACACTCCCCCTAAGGGACAGGGTCCGCAGCTTGGGGGTGCTCCTGGACCCCAGTCTAACACTGGAAGCCCAGGTGGACTCAGTGGCCAGGGGCGCCTTCCTTCAGCTGCAGAAATTATACCAGCTATGGCCCCACCTGGACGAGCAGAGGCTCATGACAGTTATAAATGCACTAGATTACTGCAATGCATTCTACGTGGGGCTGCCTTTGAAGATGGTCCGGCGACTGCAACTAGTCCAGAATCGAGCTGCACAGCTAGTGAGTGGTGGGGCCTCTAGGGAACACATCAAGCCGATTCTGTTTAAGTTACATTGGCTACCAGTTGCTGTCCGAGCCCAATTCAAAGTGCTTGTTTTGACGTATAAAGCCCTAAATGGCTTGGGCCCTGGATACCTGAAGGACCGCCTCCTTCCATATGAACCAACCCGGCAGTTAAGATCTAGCCAGGGGGCCCTTTTGAAAGAGCCGTCCCTCAAGGAGGTAAGAGGGATGGCTTGTAGACAAAGGGCCTTTTTGGCAGCTGCCCCCAGACTATGGAATGCCCTCCCGAGGAAGATTCGTCTGGCGCCGACGCCAGATCAAAACCTTCCTGTGCCAGAAGGTTTCTAACTGAAATAATATCAACTGTGGGTCCTGATGACAATTTTAAGAGTATATATTTTAATTGTACAGTGGTGCCTCGTATAACGAGTGCCCCGTTTAATGACGAATTCGCATAGCGATGGCAAAAATGCCATCGCTTTTGCGATCGTATAACGAAGGTGCCTATGGGGAAAAATCGCTTTGCGATGTTTTCCCCATAGGCACCATTTTCCCCCGGCTGAGCGGCGGGAGCCTCCAAAGGAGCGCTCCTGCCACTCAGCTGGGGGAAAATGCCTGCGGTGGCCTTCGAAGGACCCTTCCGAAGGGTCCTTTTGAGGCCACCGCGGGGGGAGGGTGGGGGGATCCAATGCCTGTCAGGCATCCTGGGCTCGGATCCCACCTGCCGCTGGTTACCCAGCCTTGGGTAACCGGCGGCGGGTGGGATACGAGCCCGGGATGCCTGAAAGGCATCCGGATCCCCCCGCTCTCCCACTCTCCCCCCGCGGCTTGGATTGGACCCGCGGGGGCTAGCCTGCCATGGCTGGACTCCCAAGAGTCCAGCCATGGCAGGGCTATCCTCCCCCACCCTGTCCCCTTCGCTGGCAGCCACCCCTCGCTGCTTTCCCCAGCCTGGATCGGGCTCCTGGGAGTCCGATCTCGGCTAGGGAAGGCAGCGCGGGGCGGCGGGGACAGGGAGGAGGGGTCCCGAAGCCTTCGGGATCCCTCCCCCACCCTGTCCCCTTTGCTGGCAGCCACCCCTCGCTGCTTTCCCCAGCCTGGATCGGGCTCCTGGGAGTCCGATCTCGGCTAGGGAAGGCAGCGCGGGGTGGCGGGGACAGGGAGGAGGGGTCCTGAAGCCTTCGGGATCCCCCTCCACCTTGTCCCCTTAGCTGGCAGCCACCCCTCGCTGCTTTCCCCAGCCTGGATCGGGCTCCTGGGAGTCCGATCTCGGCTAGGGAAGGCAGCGCGGGGCGGCGGGGACAGGGAGGAGGGGTCCTGAAGGCTTCCAGGCTTTTGCCTGGAAGACTTCGGGATCCCCCACCCACCCTGTCCCTGCCAGTTTTTAGTCCATTGGAACGCATTAACCAGGTTTTAATGCGTTTCAATGGGCTTTTTAATTTCGCTTTACGATGTTTGCGTATAGCGATGTTAATCCTGGAACGGATTAACGTCGCTATACGGGGCACCACTGTATTTTAATTGTTTTTCTTTTTTATTGTTTTTTAAATGTTGTAAGCCGCCCAGAGACCTTTAGGTTTTGTGGGCGGCATATTAATTAATTAATTAATTAATTAATTAATTAATTAATTAATTAATATTTTTCTGTGTATAAAATGACACTTTTTCCTAAAATATTCAGAGGAAAAATTGAGGGTCCCTTTATACACGGTTGTAAGGAGGAGGGGAACTATCAAAGAACTTCCCTGCTTTGCCTCTCTACTTTTTGCAAAGAAAGTCGAGGGGGAAAGCACTTTCCTCACCAAAAAGGTGGTGGAAAAAGTGATTCCTTCTTTCCCCTTCACTTTATTGGAGGAAAGTGCTTTCCCCTTCCACTTTTTGCAAGGGGAAAGCAGCTTTTTGCAAAGAAAGTGGAGGGGGAATGCACTTTCCTTGCAAGAAAGTGGAGGGGGTGTCATGAGTGCAGCCAAAGATCCGGAACCTGAAGGATTAACTGTAGCTGAGGAGAATGCTGAACAATTAGAAATACAAACACCTGAATCACCTCCAGATTCTCCTCCCCCAGTAGACAGGCTGAGGGCCAGACTTCGGGGAAGACGTATGACAAAAGGGTCAAAGGATCGCTTGAAGGCTGCCCACAGAAACATCCGATCAACTAGCCCTGAGTTCTGACAGGATGAAAAGGCTTCCAGCAGTTCAAGGGGCTGATTTACTATATAACAGCTCTCAGATGGCTGAAAATCTGTGGAAGCAACAAGTCAAACCTCTGGCTTGCATTCACGCTCCTGACAACCTGGAACCTTGTTCTCCAGACTCTTGGCTTTGAACTCTGACCCTGGACTACGTTGTGCGAGTTGGCTTTGGTATTTGGATGTCGGCTCTGCATTCCCTGAATTCCTGACATAGGACTGTCTTATCAGACTCTGCTGTTGTAACCCCCAGGAACGTGACAGGGGGAAAGCAGGAAACAAAGCGTTTTGATCCCTGCCTTCCCCCTCCACTTTCATGCAAATAAAGAAATTTTGGGTTAGAAAAGTGGGGGGTATCTTATACATGGGGTGTCATACCCAGAAAAATATGGTACCTAGTTTGACTTTCAGTTTAGCTCCTGGTTAACACAGAAAAGTGTTCAGTAGTGGCTGCTTGCTCAGAATGGACAACTGTTGCTAGTTTCTTTCCCCGTTGGGGAGGCAGATTGACATCACCATTCTAGGATTCGTGAAAGGAGTACCTCCCCTAGATGGAGTTGGAATCTGGGATCTATTGCATTTGAAGGACTGCTCAAGTCAAGCCTGTTACTCTCTGAGGGGGCTTTACACCTAATCCATTCAGAAAGGATGTGATAGGTTCCTCTTCCTTTTCTTTAATTCTTATGCAAGATAATATCAAATCTGGCCTAAAACCTCATCTGAGCAACAGATATGCTTCCAGTGCACAATTCTTAGAGCTGTCAGTCAAAAGGCACTGTGTAGCTATTGCTGGTTCATTTTTTACAAATCAAAAGGGTATTAGTTTCCTTTTTTTCAGAAGGAAAAAAATGACTATAGCAGGGGTAAGAAAACAAATGAGGTTGTCTGGACTCATTCCCATTATAAAATCCCAGGAACAAAGCAGGAGGATTCCATGATGAAAGCCCACTTAGGAAGCATGTCATGTAAAACTGTGGTTTCTTGCTATGCCCAAGTTAATAATGAATTCAAATTAAGCACTGGAAGCCATGATTTGATTCAGAAACAGCTAGATCTCACTATGCATTCTTTTCATCCCTGCCCCCAAACGGAATTGTGACAAATTAGTATGTCTCTATACTTCTGACCCTGTGAAGTAGGCAAACTGAAGATATCCTTCTTCCATTCTTTAGAGATAGCATGGCTACTTGTGGTTTTTTAAAATGCTTTCTTATGGATATGTGGGAAAGCAGGCTTGCACGTTGGATAAAAAAATATTCTGTGATTTGACAGACAAAGTGTGAAAGAGAGGTTGCCTGAAAAAAGAGATAAATGAATGAGGGAGCATGAAAGAAACATGAAACGTTTGTATACCCCTCTTTTGTTAGCACAAATGCTTGCATTTCAGTGGCTTGCTTTTGGCAGTCAACAAAAGAACATAAAATGCCAAAAAGAAAGCCGTTCTTTATGTTTTGTCTCTTTTGTTAAAACACTAGGGATACAAATAGGAGCCCACAGGAGTTGGCGGGAGAGGGGGCACTTACATGATTACCTTTACTTAAGCATATAATTAATTCAACAGGATATTGGCCTCTGTTTCTATGCCACTGCAGTAAGATTTAGAAAGATCCCAAAATGGAATTGAGGATAAAATATTAATCTAAGCCTGTAACAAATCTAGGTAAATTTTGGAACAAATCCTTCAGCAGGGAAGCATCACTGGGATGTGCATCAGGCTCCTCACCAATCCATGTCTGAATAAGGGTCAAAGTGTGTGATCACTGGAATGGATGTAAGCCAGGCCTTCCTCTTTCAGTTTGCCAATATTGTGAAGCAGCTTAAGCTGCTCTAGGACACTGGCAACTTAATCATTTCCTCTGCTTATCTATATAAGTTATTTTTTTAATTTAAAAAATTAAATATTTTCTTTGCCTTGCCTTAAAGGGACAGTCGAGAAACCACCCACAGTTCAATCTATGGTGGTGGCTTTGACTGCAGGCAGTTTCTGGACAGGCCCATTTAGAGAAGGCAAAGAAAAGATGTTTTCAAACTAAATTTTCTAACTAATGTAGCACAGAAGCAATGGAATTATAGAATCATAAAGTTGGAAGGGGCGTATAAGGCCATTGAATCCAACCCCCTGCTCAATGAAGGAATACAAATCAAAGGATAAATGCCAGGTGGTTCTCTGAATTTCTCTTGAATGCCTCCAGAGTTGGACCAGTTGCGTACTATTGCTGAGCCAGGTCTCTCGCAATTATATACAGTCAATATTTCCCTACCCCACTTTTCCTGCCCTCTGCTGAACAAGGGAAGCGATTAATTTGCCAATAGAGCGTACCTTCGACTTACAGACGGCTCGACTTACAGACTTTTCAAGTTACAGACTTCTCTGGCCGCAAAATTTAGGTTCAACTTGTAGCCAGAGAATCGACCTACAGACCAGAAAAAAAACAAAATGGAACAAAAATGGAACAAAAACGGCCGGTTACGGGATTAATCAGTTTTCAATGCATTGTAGGTCGATGGAGACTCGACCTACAGGCTTTTCAACCTGCAGCCACCGTTCCAATACGGATTAATTCCGTAAGTAGAGGGTCCACTGTATCCTGAAATGGCTCATTTATTAAGCTGCTCCATGGTGTTGGTAGGAGCCATTTCTACGTGAACAGTCAGGAGACCCACACTAGCTCTCTCCAGCAGCTAATGTAGGCATACTCTAAGTTACACTGTGAGTCATGATTCCTAGAATTCTCACTTCTTCTGTCACATTCCTCAAGAGATCTGCCATGCATTAAAGTTGATAGCTATCTGTCTGGTGCCTGGAATGCAGAATCCCTGAGGATTAGAGGGAGCAGAGGATCATTCAGTACAATCTGCTGTCTCATCAGATCACATTCCCTCACTGAGTGTCAGGCAGGGCATTTTCAACAGTGACCTTTTAAGCAGCCTGCATATGGTGATGGCAATACAAAGACCACTCTTTTTACATTTCATATACAGTACTGGAAAAGAGGACTGATCTTGGTCAGGGAGTTTGAATGCAAAAATAATACACAGATATAGTAAAGATAACACAGTATGCATGAACTGCCCACGCAAATTTTGATTTCATCAGCATGTGGCTGACCAGTCTATTCCCATTTAGATCGCTGCTTCATTCAGCTGTCCTACTTGTCAAATGTATTTGGCATGAGATTATTCAATCACATAATAATTGCAGTCATTCTGTTCACTGTTTCTGAAAATGTACTTCAGCACCAAGGCAAAACTGGTCAGCTTCTTGTCACACTTCTAAACAGATGACAATTGACCTTTCAGTATAAATAGAGCCAAAAGACTTTTGTGAGAGAAAGGCTATGAATGGTTATTAATATAGTTGTGTCTGACACCTCCACAGTGAAGAGTACTATTTAGTATGTATGCCCTACACTTCCAAAAGCTGCTCCTTATAGAAGATTTTTTATGTTCTGATTTCAACACTCTGTCATTTAGTTCCCAGATGACCCTCTCACCCATCCAGTCGTCTTCAGATAATTCCACCAAGGGCAAACAATCATTAGAACACTCGTTTAAAAAGCTGGAAACAGCCCTTAGGCTTTGTGCCTTTCCCGTGTTGAGAAAACAAAAAGCCAATTAGTTTTTAAAGCCATAATAATGTATACCGTTCTATGCAGCGCCTCGTCCAACAAGGCTGGCCCCGACAAATTGATCTAGTTGAGCTGTACTTGCCATGGAAGAGTTGATTTGAAAGAGGGTCAGGTGGATATGCGTATTTGCCCTAGCTGAATAGGTTTCTGTTTTTAGCCTATTCACAACAGATTTTCACATTGCTTTGTATTTAATTTGAAATTTTGATTACAATCCATGCTGAGCGCATTCGTGTCATTAAATAGAGCGATGTACAAAGCATTTGAGCCTACACTCAAGAGGACAAGCTCTTAGAATTAAAATTTACTATTTTATCATTCATAGTCTGGTAGCCATTTTAACGGTGATAGAGCTACAATCATGTTTCATTGAAATAAAAGGGGTGAACCATGTGGCCATTACAAAACACAAATGCAAGACTAGGCAATACCTTTATAGGCCACTAATAAAAAAGTAATATATACATATATTATACAAGCTTTTGTGGATAAATCCTACATCTTCAAAGCAAGTGTCAGACGTCCAAATGTTCATGGCAAAATGGGGTTTGCCAGGAGGTATTTCTTAGATGTAAAGTTCTTGGTAAGATGAATTTCGCCAGGCACATCCATCTTAAATAGGGCAGAAAGTTGTTTCAAAGTTATGTGGAGGCATCTGTGGGTTGGGTTTCACACTCCAGTTCTTCAAACAAAGGAGCACAAACTATGCATGCACACACACACATTTGTTGCAAAGGCACAGTGTGTCAGCATGGGATGCTGACTTGATCATAGAAAATAATTCATTCACAGAATGCAACCAATACAACTAGGCAGTGCAATGCCTCGTTGTATTGTTGGGCAAGTTGCAGACATGGGGAAAGTTCCTTTTTGGAACTAAAACTCAGAGTCTGCCTGTCTGCAGATTGGATGCCGCCCTCTCTTTGGGTGTGTGTGTGTGTGTACCCTCTCCACTAAGAATGAGGTTCACACCTTGGGTGTACTTCCGTAACCCAGCACTATCAACGGAGTCCCAGATAGCATCTGTGGCCTGCTCCGCCCAGCTGCATCCCTGCCTTGACTTCAACAGGTCGAGAACATGGCGGCCAAACTATTGAATGGAGTGAATAAATATCAACATACCACTCCAATTCTGGCCACCTTACACTGGTTACCTGTCTGATTCTGTGCCAGCTTCAAGGTGATGGTTTTAACCTATAAAACCCTTGTGATTGGGTTCTTTATAAAATTTTGACGGTTGCACATTTTGCGCAGGAAAATAAAGCAACGGTTCATTCAAAACATTAACAGATTTATTGAATTTGGTTTCAAGAGAGTCAGCAACAACTTTGGTAGGATCAAAATAACTCAACTCTGGTAAATGTCCATTCAGTTCTGTAATTACATTTTGACTAACATTGTCTGGGGAGCCAGACCAAATCGTTTCTCATCCAACGGTTTCCTTAAGGGTACACTCCATACCGTGCAAATCATGTCACAGCATGGGTGGTGTGCCCAGTCCCTCTCGGGAGGAGGCTTGTTGAAAGTTGGGTCTGGGCGTACCACCATCTTTGAGCGACCATGTCTTCTCAGGAACACGACCACCATCCATTCTGTTGTCTCAGTTACAGTTGCCTCATCCTTTCCCTCAATAGGATCTGGTAGAAGACCTTCTACTTTTAAATTCCGAAAATCATCTAAAAGATCACACGCTTGTTTGTATCCCTTTTCCTCCTTTTCTCTACACTGATGTCTTGGTACACTGAAAACTCTCCCATTCCTGCTGTAATTTTCTCCTCCCATACTTTAGCTCCTCCTCTTTTCCGTTTCCCTCTTTTACCAGAAAAAATCTCTGTTTTAACCCTTTCATCTCTAGTCAACTCCTCTGCTCTTTCACTTCCTCTTTTGATTCTGTTAACGCAATTTCTTTTATTGGAGGAGATGGCGCACTCTCCTCTTTCAACTTTCTTTCACAGCCCTAAATGGTTGGGGACCTCACTACCTGGCAGAATGTCTGCTTTTAACAAGATCTGCCCATCCTACAAGAACATCCCAAGCAGGCCATCTGAGGATGCTAATCCCAAGAGAGGCCTGGAGGGAGAAGATGAGAAATTGGACTTCTTGGCAGTGGCTCCTTGGCTGTGCAATTCACTTGGCCCCTTCGCTGGCAATACTTAAAAAGTCACTACAAACCTGGCTAAAACATCATACCATATTTTCCCCAAAATAAGACGGGGTCTTATATTAATTTTTGCTCCAAAACTGCATTGGGGCTTATTTTCAGGGGATGTTGTTTTTTTTTTCATGTACAACAATCTACATTTATTCAAATACAGTCATGTCATCTTCTTCTGGTTACTGCACAAGGGTGGAGGGTGGGGTTTCACTTAACTGGCGCTTATTTTTGGGGTAGGGTTATTGTGGCAGACAGCCCACACGTCACTCCTGTCAGTCATTTTAGAGTTCCAGTGCAGGGGCCTATGACAGGACAGGAGGGGCGGAGTCAAGAGAACTGGGAGTGCCAGAGAGGCAGTTAGAGTGTGACAGAGAGAGAGTTAGGGACAAGATGGTGAAGCATTTGGACAGTTAGAGAGAAGACTGTGAAGTGTTTTGACAGGATATTGGACAGTTGGTTTGTTAGAGTATATTAAAGAGTTAAAAGGAATTAGAAGTACATAGACAGGGAATATATTGAGACCTTGATTACAGTAACTGAATACAAGCAAGCTTATACGTACTGAAATACACGTTTATTGAATGAAAGATAATAGAACATCCATGATTTTCCTTCTGTGATTCACTTATGTATCCTTGAATAAACCTTGTTTTATTTGGCAGCAAGAGTGTGAGACTCATAATTGATATAGTGGGGATAATATCCTCTGGTGGCAGTGAATAAAAGGGTAAAGAACAAGTTGTGCCCAAGGTGAACTTG
The DNA here is from genome assembly GCF_051106095.1 of Pogona vitticeps. NCBI lineage: Eukaryota > Metazoa > Chordata > Lepidosauria > Squamata > Agamidae > Pogona > Pogona vitticeps. Next base: position 246,793,579 of record NC_135784.1, on the reverse strand, counting down.
TGTGAGAGGCAAAACACACAGGGATCACTGGGGGTATGCGGCAGTTATATTACGAGCATCCTGAAAAATCATACTAGGGCTTATTTTCAAGTTAGGTCTTATTGGGGGAAAATAGGGTACCTGCAAGCTCAGCTGAGTCTAATTAGCCTATCTGTCCAATGTCCACCATTCTTAAATGTTTTAATTGCTTTGAATATTTTTAAATGTTTTATTTTGATGTTTTTTAATGTTTTGAGTTTATTGCTTATTTGTATTTTATTATCCCTAGTTTTTGTGATGTTAAATGGTACTTCATGGTATTTATATGCTGTAAAGCACCCAAAGTGGCATTTTTTTTTCCAGACAAAATGCAAATCAGCCCAGAATCCCACCTTCCCAATCTGTAGCTTTTCCTGTCCACTAGGGAACTTTTTCCTTTTATAATTTCATGTCTTTTCAGGTTGATTCAAGCATGTGATCCATTAAATCCATGGAGAAAGGGGGGATGAGGTGCAAGTACACACACCCTCAAAGCACCTTCCTATCTTATCCCTCATCTCCTGCTCTTATCTCATTAAGGTACAAACACACCATACACACCCTGCCCAGCAAAGCCTCTCTCCTAAGACTACTACTGTTATTATTATTATTAAGCATCTCCTACTGGGCAATGCTCTGTCATGTTATTTTTATTTTTTTAACAGCTTAATAATGCATACCCCTGTATCAGAAGTTAACAACTGAGACAAGGAACAACTTGTCTCGTTGCCTATTCATTCAGTTCTTTGAACAACACCACATGCAAGGCTGTAAGTAGAACTGCAAGCAGCTCAATTTAAGTGTAGCCACTTCAATTGAACAGATCTGAATTCCCTGGAACAACTTCATGGCTAGTGAATGAATGCACATTTCCTTTGCTGTGCAGATGCATCCTCATTTGCTTGAGGAAATTCACCCAGAGATGGATTTACTCAAGCAATGAATGGGTACAGGAGAAAGAGCCCCCTATATATGGTTATAGAGTCTCCTAAGAGAGGCATCTCTGTGTGCCCATCCGTTCAGTTCTTACGATAAAGTTAAGTGAATCTGCCTCTTCCAGGAAGAGAAAGAAGCAGGAAATCATTTCAGAGAGAAGGAGATATAAACCTACCAATCTATATGTAGATCTAGAAAGAAGAAGAGGCAAAAACACTACACAGATAGGTTGATGAACCTCACAGGCTGCTTTTCTCACATAGCCAGCCCTCCTTCTCTTCCATTATTTTCTTATCAGCTTTGATTTCAAGACTACTGCACATTCCTTCTTTTCTCCCTTCCTCTGGGCTGTTAAATATTTCATGGCCAAATCAGAAAACAACATTCTTAATAGAAAGAAAGCTTCCTCACCATCACATTCAGTTCAATAAAACTGCCTGTTTTCTTTAGTTTTTACACATCCATACAGCGCTTACTGGTATCTGAAAGCCTATTCTGAAAGGAAACATTTAGCAACCTTGCCAAAATGCATTCTGCTTGTCAGATTTATCTATGAAATTTCAGCAAACTGAGGAGAAGAACATTTACTACACTTTGTGTGATCATGATACTCACAATATAAGAACATTGGGGCAGTTAATGAAAGTTCAACCTCTCTGTTCCTGCCAATGCAATCAATTCTGGTAGCACGTACCAGCATCTTTTCCTTTTTACTGCATTTTGTCAGAGTTACTGTATGGACCATATAATACTGTGCATAAGTGCACAGGATACATTGAAGACAACTAATGAGAGGCAACCCTGTAAGTATTTGTCCAATATTGTCACCCTTACTGGGACTGAAGGGGTCTCAAAGGAATGATGTAGGTTGAATGATGTAGGTACAGTGTGTTTGGAAAGCTGACACGTCAGTCACGAAACAATTAGTTGCCAAGGCAACCTTTGAGTGCAATATGCAGACCTAGAAGAGGCACAAGAGCACAAAATGCGTCTGTTGAGAGTCATACCTTGGCAGATATTATGTTGCATGAAAGAGGCAGAGAAACCACTTCAGAATAATGACTGTTCCACCAGCAGCAATTTCCAGCTTAACCTAGAAAAAAAGACAATGAAACAAATTTGTTTTCTCATGCTGCAGAGGACAGGACCCAGACTAATGGGTCAATGTGAAAGACATAGCTGAAAAAAGCAAGGAAGAACTATTTAGTAGTACCAGCTGTTTGACTGTGAAACTGTGAAAGTCTGTGACTTTTTGGCATACTAAAAGCAACTTCATTCCCAGTATGATTTAGTGCATGGAGTGATAGACTAGGACTCTAGAGAACAGGATTCGAATTCCCATTCAGCCCTGGAAACTGATTGGGGAAGTAGAACCACTCCTTAAATATATCACTTACCTCTTAGGGTTGCCATTAGTTGGTTCCAACTTCAGAGGACAAAACAATGACAACAACAAAAATAACATCAGACATTGGTGGTTTTCTCTTAATCCCCCATTTTGCCTGTCCATTAAATTACCATGAATGAAGAATAGAGTAACAGAATACCTGTAAAGACTGAAGTATCCATCTCTGAAAAAGTGGGCTTTTTGCTCCTGTCGTAATAGGGCGTGGTATAGGGGTATGTTTGGGGGGCAAGGTGATTGTTAGGGCATCATACACGAAATGTCATGAACTGGTGTTGTAGCGAATTGCCTGGACCAACAATGGAGCAGATGACTTTTGAGGTTTCATCCAGCCCTATGGTTCTATATTTCTAAATTATTAAAAGCTCTTGAAGTACTACTGAATGTTGTAATTTTTGGTTCATGCTAATATTTGAAGCTGTGGCTAAACACACTGGAATTGTTTGTTCGTGCTAATAATACCAGAGGAAGAAGAAACAATATTTTAAAATTATGTCTTTCTGTATTTTTCCTCTGTCAATACATTTACGAATACCAGACACCAAAAAGCCTAACACTGAAGACACTAGAAAAATTCACATCTAGCCAATAGGCCTAACTAGAACAACAAATTAGCTCTCTTTTCTGCCCAAACTGCCCATTTGAAGTAACAGATTTATTTATTTATTTATTTATTTATTTATTTATTTATTTATTTATTTATTTATTTATTCATTCATTCATTCATTCATTCATTCATTCATTCATTCATTCATTCATTCACTGTATTTATTTAACTTATATGCCACCCATCTCGACAATGTCTACTCTGGGCGGCTCACAGCAATTAGATTTAAAACAATTCAAATAACAACAATATCACAACAATAGAAGGTCACTTAAGATGAAGAAGAGAATAGATTAAGTGGTGCCCAGAGGGAAGGCCTGCCTGAACAGCCAGGTCTTAAGTTGGCTATTGAAAATCCCCAGAGAAGCGGCCAAATGGATCTCGGAGGGGAGATTGTTCCAAAGATGGGGTGCCACCGCCGAGAAGGCCCGGTTCCTTGTTTTTTCTTTCCAGGCATCCCTTGGCGTCAGGCTCCTCAGCTGCCCTCCTGGCTAGAGCGAGTGATATGAGTAGAACAAGGAGGAGGCGTTCTGCCAGATATTGAGGTTCTAAACCGTTTAGGGCTTTATATGTAATCGCTAAAACTTTGAAGTCAATGTGGAAGCGAATGGGTAGCCAATGCAAGGCAGCCAGGGTGGGGGAGATGTGTTGATGTTTTCTCACCCTACTGAGAAATCTGGCCACCACATTCTGCACCATTTGAAGCTTCCTCATCAATCTCAAAGGTAGCCCCACGTAGAGCGCATTACAGTAGTCTAATCTCAAGATTACAAGTGCATCGACCAGAGTGGTGAGTGCCCCAACATCAAGATAGGGATGCAGCTGGGCAATCTGCCAAAGATGGAAATAGGCAGAGCGGACCACTGACGCCACCTGGGTGAGCGCCGGATCCAGGTGGACCCCCAAGCTGCAAACCTCAGTCTTCACGGTAAGAGTCACCACCCAAAAGGGAGGGAGTTTTCCAGACCGCTGATGATGGGGCTACCCACCCTCAGGACCTCCATCTTGTCCAGGTTCAGCCTCAGCCCATTTTCCTGCATCCATTGCAGCACAGTCTCCAAGCAGCGCTGAAGGGACAGAATGGCATCCACTGCAGTTGGAGAAAAGGAGATTTAGAGCTGAGTGTCATCAGCATACTGATGGCACCATGCCCCACACCCCCTGATGACCTCACCCAGCAGCCTCATATAGATATTAAACAGCATTGGGGAGATAATCGAGCCCTGTGGAACTCCTCAGTTGAGGTTCCACGGGACCGACATTCTCTCTCCAAGCTGAACTCTCTGAGGACCATCTTCCAAGAAGGATCGGAGCCAGGCTAATGCCAGGCCACTGATTCCCAGCTTGGACAGCCTCCTCAGGAGGATATCGTGGTTGATGGTATCAAAGGCAGCTGAGATATCGAGGAGGACCAACAGAGACATTCTGCCCCTATCGGCCTCCCTCAATAGGTCATCCAACAGGGTGACCAGTGCCGTTTCTGTACCATGGGGTGGCCTGAAACCCAACTGGAATGGATCCAGGGCATTTGTTTCATCCAAATGAACCTGAAGCTGGTCAGCCACCACCCTTTCCACCACTTTGCTAATGAAAGAAACATTAGCGATGGGCCTGTAATTGCCAATATCGTCTGCTGCCAAATTTGGTTTCTTCCTTATGGGCCTAATGAGTGTCTCCTTGAGGCCCATTAATTTAAGACCCATTAATTATTGCTGTGGCCCATTCCATTGTTATAGGCCTGGCTGCTTTCATTAGCCAGGCCGGGCAAGGGTCAAGGGATGAGGTGGTGGACTGACAGTGATCAAGTGCTTTGTCCACAATATCTGGCATCACAGACTGAAAGAGATCAAGACTCAACTGGCAAGGTGAAGTGCTGGACATCTCTGCTCAATTCACTGTATCCAAAAAAGGAGAGAGCTCCCGGCGGATGGCCTCCACTTTAGATTTTTAAAAATGCTGCAAATTGGTCAGGTGAGATACTAGAAGGAGGCCCATCATTTAGACCAATTCCAGATAGGTCGCGAACTATTGAAGCTTCACTTACCCGGTTGATTTGAAGCTTCACTTATCCGGTCAGTGAGGTCAGCTCGACTAGCAGCCCTTACCTTAGCCAGGTAAAGCTTAAGTGAGACCCTGACAGCTTTCCAATTGTAAACCGTCGGGCTTCATCTCCACTTGGACTCTAGCCTTCTCCTAATTTACTTCATCACTCATAGGTCCTGATTAAACCAGGACGCAGGCTGAGCTCTGCGTTGGAGAGGGCATTTAGGAGCAATCACGTCTATAGCCCTGGTAGCGGTGGTAAACCAGCCTTCAACCAGAGCCTCGACAGGAGCACCAGTCAGATCAGCCGGAATCCCTCTCATGGTATCCTGGAATCCTATGGGATCCATTAGCCTTTGAGGGTGGACCATTAAAGTAGGTCTTTGCTCCTTGCGGGGAGGGAATGCCACTGAGAGTTTACATTTTATTAGATGGCCAAGCATTGGAATGGATGGAGGAGGAAGACAGCAATGATTGTTGTAACAGTCACCATCTTGAAGGCCATACAGTATATCCAGGGCCCAGGAAGAACATACATAAACATCTCAATAGATAAGGGAAATGGATACTCTTGCCCCCAGACTTTCAGGCGCATCTTGGGTACAGGTCAAGGAGACATGAGGGCACAAAATGTATATTTTCTAATGACCAGTGGATTAGCTTAGTTGGCATCGCTGGCCCAATGAGAAACTGGATCCAAAGCTGGGGCAGAGATGACCAACAGAAATGTAGTACTTTATGGCTTTTTGTCTGTAACCATTATAAAACAAGTGTACACTTATTTTCCGGGTGTTCTCTGCTTCTAAGAGAAGTTCCAGCTGACCTTTTCTTGCTGCTATTCAAATAAAAACAGGCCTTTGGTCCAGCTGTTTGTGTCTATGCCTGATTCCTTGCCAGAGAATTTTAGAACCCAGATTTCGCTGGTAACACTAATATTTGAAACTATGGCTAAGTGCACTTGCCAGATCTGAAATACTGGCTTGAGTGGCAAAGGTTGGCATGAGTAACTGAATAACTGAATCCACAACATGAAGCCTTGGCGAATCAAAAGCAAACCTTACTCCATTACAAAAGACAAAAAAGGTGAACAGAATATACCTAATTTTATTGATAAGAGATCCTGGTTAAAGGGCATTTTTAAAAGCATTCTCTGACTAGATAGCTCAGCAAATTTGCCATCTGCCTGTGGAGCCAGAGGTCAGGAGTTCCATTTCCCACTGTACCTCCTGGAAGAAGAGTCTGCCTGTGTAGCTTTGGGAAGCTGTGGAGTCCCAGAGTGACCTCAGAAAAAGTCAAGGGTAAACCATTTCTAAATACTCAGAAAACCCAGGAAGGAGTCACCATAAGTCAGAAATGACTCAATGGCACATAGTTAATTACTTGGCTGCTAAATAGGATTTCTTCCCCATGCGGTTGCTCATTGCACCCTAGTTTTTTTGTGTGCACTCAGTTAATTAGCTGCACATTCTGGATGCAATGACACCTACTGGCCACCCAAAAGTTCTCCAAAGACAAATTAAATTAACCCATAAGTTGCTCCTTTTCTCTTGGTTTTAGGTTGGAATAGCCATTGCTGTTCCAACCGAAAAACCCAAATCCAGTTCAAGGTTTTCAATTCAAAACAAAGCTGTGTTATGCAGTTTGTGACTCTGTATTCTGTATACAGTATTACATTATTTAGTGTACCACAGGAGATGTAGTAATAAAGGATTAACCACTGAGGGACACATATTCTTAGAAACATATGCCATATCTACCTTTTGTGTGTCTATTTTTGCAACTTTGAATAGGTAGCCTATTTGGAATTCTATTATACAACACAGCAGAGAAGCACAATTTGGGTCAGAAAAGAAATAACAGGAACAATGATAGACCAATGCTGGGATGAGGTGCAGCCAGTCTTACTCAGTCTCGATGAGAAAGCTGTCAGTGAAGGATTCTTCTAATGCAAGTGTGCACATATTCAAGGTCTGATGTGCAATCTTGGGGGCTGTATATAGGATATTCTATAGGTCAGGGACAGCCCATGCACACACATACAGTACATGCCCATATGAATACAACATACATAGATGTTATTCTTTCAGACATGGCCATTTTGATGTAGAATATACAAACCTCAGTTCTACACACATTTTCTGAGAAGTGGAACATAGTTCAGCAGTTTCCAGATACACAAAGCACAGCTCAGTACTTCACTTATCTCCATTGACAATCCATCCTGCCCCTTTAAGAGCTGTCACATACCTTTCTGGCATAGTGCTAGGTCATGTATTCTTTTTGGTATGATTCAATGCAATCCTAGTTATCTCATATAGCTTGATGGTTAGTGTGCAGATGGTTAGTTTGAACCCAAATGGAGCTGTGGGTGGTGTTATCAGAGGTAACAATCATGTGATGTAACAGGTGAGTTATGACATTAAAAGTCAGGACAGAGAAAGCCTCATTTTGTTGTTGTTTAGTCATTTAGTCGTGTCCGACTCTTCATGACCCCATGGACCAGAGCACTCCAGGCCCTCCCGTCTTCTAATGCCTCCTGGAGTTGGGTCAAATTCATGTTGGTAGCTTCAATGACACTGTCCAACCATCTCTGTAGTCCCCTTCTCCTCTTGCCTTCGCACTTTCTTTTCCAGGGAGTTTTCTCTTCTCATGAGATGGCCAAAGTACTGAAGCCTCAGGATTGTCGTGCTAATAAACAAAGTAGTAGTAAAAAGTCCTTTGTGATGGAAATAAACCAAAGAGTCAAGAGGTGATACTGGAGCACCTACTTCTGTCAAAACTCAACAAGTCAGCTTTCCCTTTCCTCTCACCCTATCTTAAATTAGCGTTTTTAACAGTTATACAAACTTAACACTCTAGAAGTATTTTAGAGGTGCCGTGAAAAGGGCAAGGAATTTACACTTTTTTGCTTCTTGTGAAGATTTTTTTAAAAACTCATTAGCACTTCATCCTTGTCTCTGCAAAGAAGATTAAAATGCAAAAGAGAATGCAGTTACTATTATAAATTCTGAGGCATTCTAAACTAGGAGCAAGGGACCATTTATCTTTTGAAGACCACATTTCAGCTGCATGTCAGTTGTAGGCAGGACCACCCCTAAAATTAAATGGGTGTGGGTGTCTTCTTTTCTCTTATTCTGTTAGCCCACCCCCTCCCTCCTAGGAGATTTGCTGATTATTTTGCACAGGGATCTCAAATGGCTACTTGAAAAGGACTTCCTCCCTCTTGCCCTACCTTCCACCACTCCATCATTTCAGCTACTCTTCCACCCTGCCTTTCCTTCTCCCTCAGGGCTTTTCAACTGCTATGAGACTAACACTTCATGAAATTAGGTTGAGCACACATACAATCCTCAGGTCACAGGATGCAATCTCTACAGAGTCTTAAAGAAATGACCCACAATATAAGGAGCAGGAACATTCTCCTTCATTCACTTGGCAAGGGACCGTGCTGCCTACCGCAGTATGGGACCACCCACTTCAAAGTAGAAAGTCATGGGTTCGGAACACTCAGGTTTGAGCCAGTTTTCTACCTACAAGCCACATAGGAGGATATGTCTTTCCAAATGAGTGAAAATGCAGTGTGTGTGTGTGTGTCAAAATCAATGTCGCTGGAAATCTACCTGTTATTTCATTTTCGTGAGATATAGAGGTGGGGTGGATGGCTGAAAGTGTCTTATTAAGAAACACAGTTCCTAGTGGTTTCCATGGGTAGCATATTATTATTATTATTATTATTATTTTTGCAGAGTATTTTTCAATGGAGAACACCAAGGGCTGCAAACTTGACTTTTAAAGGCCACCTGCCCACGTCTAGTCTAAACAGTGATGGTTAAAGGTTGTTTACAGTCATGGGAATGTACGAATGTTAATGGCAGACATTAAGAGTAGTTGAAAGCTTGTTAGGCTCTGGTCACAGGAGGGAAATGTCTTCCACTTTGGGGGGGGGGGGTAAAAGGTATGACTTCCCATACCTTTGTTGTACTGCATTGAGATCATGTGGTATAAATACCTGGGTATATATACCAATGTGTTCTAACATTACTGATAGATACGTTTTCTTCCATTTGGATCATTGTGAAAAGCTTCACTACAATACCGATTTGTTCTCTCTACTGGGTTTTGGGGACTGCAGCCCCTTAACTTTCATTAAAAAGATTAAACAGCACATCATTATGTTTAATGCTGGATAGATTTTTCTCTATGGCACTGGTGCCTCTGGAAGCAATGCATTGCACTCGATGGACCAGGCACTCTCGATCGTGGTTGTGCCACTTCCCAGACAGTGGATGGACACCAAACAATGCCCTGGCATACCTGGTGGACTTGGGGGTGTGGTGGACTTTCTTCCTCTGCTCTTCTTTATCTCCCCCCCCCCATGTCCCGTGTACTTCCGCCACCAGCCCTTCTGTTTTGGAAGGCGGTCTGCAGCATTTGCTTTGCCCACTCTTCCCCCCAAAAAACCCACAGCGATAGATTTCTGGAAAATGACAGGTGGCACATGCTGTGTCAACATGTCACTACTACAGCAATGGGTTAGCTTGCTCTGGGCTGTTTGGCACTCCAGGAACAAACTCTTTAGTGTGTTGCATCTCCTGTTACAAGTGTGGGAGCTCAATCACACAGAACATGGCCTCCTGCTATCTGCCATTTTCCCAAAACGATGGACTGTTCTTAGAAAAATACAGACATTTCTGTGCAAACTTTGGCTCTCGGCGGCCAAGTTTATGCAGCAGGACAGTGATTTGTTGCTGCCAGTGGCTTGGCAAGGTACACAGCTGGAGTAGTCATGCTGGGTTATACCTGGAAGGGGGAGGTGGTGGGCAGAAGCCCTTCTGGTGACTTGGGACCAGTCCTTGTGGCTTCAGAACTTCAGGATTACCAGGCAGATACTCTGTGAAATTGTAGATGCCCTACGTCCCCATCCTGAATGTCAAGACACTCTCATGAGGGAATCTGTACTGAATGACTAACGTGTTGCTATTTGTGTTATGTTTCTGTCCTCTAAAATGATAGACCATGAAACTGGAAACCAATTTGACAGAGGAAAATCAACTGTGGCATGTATAATGATGAAGGTTAGCCAAGCTACACAGCATGTGCTTTACCAGAGTATGGTTTATCCAGGAGAGCATAACAAGTTAAGGTGCTGTGCTGGGCTTCAGTCTGATGGTCCCTGTGGCTGCTCCAGGGTGTGCCCAGAATATCCACCAAGCCTTCTCAGTGAGAATGTCACCTATTACTGGTGCCATTGAGGCATGGGTTTAGAGCAGAAGGGTTGCCCTGTCTCTGTAGAATAAGCCAGAAGCCCCTTAAGCCTGGAACATTTGACCTAGTAGCTTTGAATTAAATCATTAAACACACAGATTACCCTCTAAAGAGAGAGAAGAGCTTCATAAAGTGATGAAGTTAAGAATCTAACATTATCTTTGGGCATGCACCACTGGGTCCCATGATAACAATGTTTAAACCAGTGAGACAGCAAGCCTGGTGTAGCACTTATATTTTATTTATTTATTTATTTATTTGTTTATTTATTTATTTATTTATCTATTTATTTATTTATTTATTTATTTATTTATTTATTTATTTATTTATTTATTTATTTATTTATTTATCTTCTTTACCACTCATCTGGCTACTAGGCCACTCTGGGTGGTTTATGTGTTAGACTTGCACCAGAAAAACCCATGTCTAAAACTCCATCTGGCCACGTAACTCATGGAGTTACCTTATGTCATTTGCTACCTCTGAGTCTAACCTACCTTACAGGGTTGCTCTGAGAGGGGAGGAGAAGATGGCCTCTTTTTTTAGAAGAAAGATGGAACATACGTGCACAGCTTGAAAGGTGTTTTTTTTTTTAATTCCACACCATAGCATCAATGTTTGAGTTTCAAAAAGTAATGTCTTACTGGTTATTAGGATGTGCCACTTGTCTGATGGTTTTGTTTTTTGTTTGCTTTTGGGACTCCAATTTCCAGAATTCCCAAGGCAGAATTCTCAGAGTTCCAGGCCACAGACATCTACCTACATTTCACTCACCTGGACCAAGGCTGCTTGGCTGTTTGGAGCCAAAAAGGAAACTATATTGGTGCTTCCTGGGAGGCTGCCTGTCCCATCAGTGGTTCTCTGACCCCGACCCCCAAAAACATTGCTTGGCCAGCCACTGCCTCTCAGACTGGTGCCTGTCGCCCTCCGGCCTTTCCTGCCACCTGGCTGGCAGCCCATGAACTAAAGAGCACCAGCGTGGATGAGGCCTCTTGGCTGGTCCACCTCTCTTCCACCCCACCACCACTCAGCCTTTTCAGGGGCAACTCCTCTGCCCTGGGTGCCCCCCTCAACTAAGGTTTTCAGACTCTTGAGAGGAAAGGGAAGAGAACCAGGACTTTTAATTATGTTACGAAATACAAATTAATTCCCTTCGTGTTAAATGTCAACTGTGTGTTTCCAGGTTTTAAATACATCAGTCAATCAATACATGTTTCCACCTAATTCTCCAGAGGTCCCAGTGCTCCTCATTGTTGGCCTGCTCTGTGGACCCCCCCGAGTCCTTCTGTGAGGCCACAGCAGGGCGAAAGCAACTCCCACCCCAGAGTAGGGCTCCTGACTGTGTCTGGAGGAAGATGCAGGTGGCCCAGCCAGCTTTCCCATCAGCCAGAGAGACTAGGCAGAGTCTATAGCTGCCTTAGGCAGCAGAGATCCTAGGGTGTGAAGAGAGATGAAGAACTGCTCAGTGCACACTTAACCAGTTGGCCCTTGCCCTTGGGTGCCAGGAATGATGGGTGGAAGGGCAGTCCTCAGGCCTTCTGGAAGAAGAGGCCACTGCTAGGGCAGCCTGGGCAGCTGCTGGAGGTGGGCAGGGGACTGTGGGAGATGCTGGGCTTCACCCTCCATAGCGACTTAACTTTCCTGAGGGCTCGGCTCAGGAGCTGGGCGTGCTGGTGGTGGAGGAAGTAACATTTCCCCCCCACTCTGTGCTAGAGCAGGAAGGAGGGGGGCAACAGGGGCTTTGGCCCAGGATGCCCAAATATGGGGAGGAGGTAAATATGTGATGCTGGACAGATACCCCATCCCTGTTGCCTGGGCGCTGCTCCTGGTCTCCCCCTTCTGGCCTGAAGGAGATTCAGTTGCCTGGGTGGGTGAGGGCTTCCCATCTCTCCCTCCCTCCCTCCCCTCTGGGGCTGCTAAAGGGTGAGTCAGCACCAGGGCGAGTAAGTTGTGGGGCCCGAAAGGCCAGGGGGGAGGCTCCGAAGTGCTTGGACACCCTACTTGCCCTGCCCTGAGCCCTGATGGGGAAACAACACAGGAACAACTGATCAACTGCTGGTGAGGGTGGGGGGTGGGAGAGAGGTGTCTGAGGTTCTGCATACAGCTCCCTCCCACCCATGATACCATTGATTTTGGACGCTTCACTCCTCTGAAGGAGACTATAACTCCCACCATCCCCAGTTGGGCCTGTGGGAGGGCTATTTCTTTGCTCAGGGGAGGGAGAGAGCTGGACAGGGGCTGGAGGAGGCGGACGAGTAGCTGCTTGTACCATTTCTCTGTCTTGAGCACCTGAGGAACTTAGGCACAGTGCGGCCCTGCTTTGGCCTCCCTGCCCTGGGCAGCAGAATGCCTTCGGTCAGCATGTGGGGCGGTTGAGAAGCCATTTCAAGCCTGTGTGCTTTTGCTGTGTTAGGTTTTGAACTGGGAGGGGTGGGGAAAGCAGGAGCTCCACCCCATCCACACCCACCAGCCCTCCTTCTTCCCTAAGGGCACCGAGAAGGGTTGGAACAGAGCCTTGCTTCTCCTCATCCTCCGCCTCACCTCTCCATCCACTGGACTAGATGCAAAAGCTTCTTCCCAGGGGGTGGGGCAGGTCTCAGGGCCAGAGAACAGCCAGGCATGCACAGCTAGGGGCGGGGCATAAGCGAAGGTCTGCCCCTGGGCAGAGTCTTCCACTGTTGCTCGGGGCTACCAGGTTGCTTGGCACATTCCACTGGATGCCTGGTCCCCAGCTGTGCCCAGTGGCAGTTGAACTGCCCACTGTCCTTGGACTGGAAGCCCAAGCAACAGGGGCAAGAGGCGGCAGTGGCGGCAGCAAAGGCTGCCTCCCAGGGGGTGCTGGTGCCCTGGCGGCTGCTGGCAGGTCCATGGAGGGACCTCACTCTGTTGGCATGACAGTTGCTGATGCCAGTGGTTGTGGCCGTGTCCTTCATGTGCTGCTTCAGCGCTGTTGGTCTTGCAGGTGGCCAGGCTGGGGCCGTACAGCACGGGGTTGTCGCATCAGCCTTCTGGGCAGTGAGAGAGGGCTGCCATGGCCGCCTCAAAGAGCCCTCGTTGCCCCTGTCAATCTTCCAGTCCTACATCCCTGTCTGGCTCAGGTGGCCCCAGCACACAGCCCTCCTGCCTCTGTGGACCTCCACCTTCTGCGCCTCCTGGAATCCCTATGGGTGCCCCATCCCAACTAGTAAGAAAGAGCACTCTGCACGGTCTCAGGAGGAGGAGGAGAGGGCAAGCACCCAGTTGTCTCCTTTTTGTCCCACCCCTTGCCCTGCCCCTTGCTGCTCTTGAGCCTGCTCCCCACCCTGCATCCACCCCAGAAAAGAGATCTTGGCTCCTGGGAGCCCCCCCCCCACTTTGCCTGGACTTTTTGGAGGGCTCTGCATTGCACATCTCCTCCTGAGCTCAATTCTGCTCGCCCGAGTTCCTGCCCCCCCCTTCTATCAAGGAGGCAGATCCAGTCTTGAGCCCCCTGCCTTTTTCCCTTCCCTTTCCCCCCTGAAGGGTAACTTGTGCAGGTCTCAAGGAAATGGAAGAAACAGCACCAAGGGTGGGTGTGGGATTTGCTCGCTGGGGGGGGGGGGCAGCCCTCCATGGCAGAAGAATTCTTTCTTCCTGGTGCTTCCCACCCTCTTGGCACACAAGAGAATTCTCAACCAGGGGCTACGATGGGGAGGCTAGCAGTGTGCACCCACACATGGAGCCAGGCTTGCACAGTGGTGGCCAGAGGACCAGATGAGAAGCCTGTGGCCTTTCGGTCTCCCCCCATCTGCTTGGCCCTCCCTAGTTAGTGGGGCTCAGAGCCTGGCCACTTCTGCATGCCCAAGATCCCCACTCAGCCAGCTTCCCCAGAACCTCCTTTAGTGTATGGGAGCAGTGGGCAACGTCCCTTGCTGGGGGTTTGGAGAAGGCCCCCCCTGAGCCTGAGTCTTTTTCGGCTTCAGTTCTGGCATGTGTTGTGCTCAGGCAACTAGAGAAACTCAGGGGCATCTCTGAGGGAAGGGACACTTCTCCGCAGGGAGAAGGAAAGAGAGGGGCAGCAAGGAGGCTCCCGTTGGGTGAGAGCACTTTTTCCAGGAGGAAAGCTCTTCAGCCTGGCCTGGCCTGATGGGGTGGGTATTTAGTATCATCACTCTCTCTTCAGGACCCACCTGCTGCTTTCCTCCCCTGGCCCCAGGCAGAGGGGGAGTGGGGGCAGATGGGCTGCTTCAGGTCAGGCAGCGCTCCAAGGGTTGCTCCCTTTGCATTCATTCCCTGGGGCTCTCAGGGCTGGAACCTTTTGGGATGAGGTGGGGAACAAGTGGCCTGGGACTCCTGGGGTACTGTTTTATTTCCCCTGAGGGGGGCTGACCATCTCAGTCACTTCTGCTGTTGTTTTATTGGACACCGCTGGTCTGTGTCCTATTTGGGTGTCTCCTGCCCCTGTGTCTCCTGCCCCAATGCACCCTCTCTGTATACCTCCTGCCCCTGTGTCTCCTCCCCTGCTGCCTCCTCCCCCACTGCCTCGGAGATGCAAGGCCAGCAAAGAGGGAAGCCCATCTTTCTTGATCCTAGGAGATCAAGCATAGGTAAGGGTAGGCAGATGGTCTCAAGGGAGGCCGCAGCCCGAGTGGAGGGATAGCATGGTGGGAACCCATGTAGCAGCTCTTCAAGACTTGGTTAGAATGAAGGAAGAGGCCTGATGTATCATGCCAAGGTTGCGGCCTGGAAATCACTGGTGAGGGACCATAGGAGCTGTAGTCCAGCAACATCTGGAAGGCTGCGAGTGCCCTAAGGATTGCTACTTCTGCATTTGTTCCCCGGGGGTCACAGGGCTGGAGCCATTTGGGCCAAGGTGAGGAACAGGTGGCCCTGGGTGGGAGCAACAGGAATCCTGGGGTACTGTTTTATTTCCCCTGGGGGGCCAGGCCTCTCAATCACTCCTGCTGTCATCTTTTGGGGGGCAGGGTGGCAAAACATAACTCTCTGGGGCCTCCTGGCCAGTGTCTCCTCACCTACTGCCTCAGAGATGCAAGGCCAATGAAGAGCCCACCCTCTGACCTCTTTAATAAGCGCAGGTGAGGTCAGGCAGGCAGGCAGGCAGTCTCTAGAGAGGCCTTCAACCAGGGTGGAGGGACAGCACTGTGGGGACATCTGTAGCAGCTCTCTGAGACTTGGTTAGAAGCTCTCTATGAAGGAAAAAGGCTGACATGACATGCCAAGATTGACCACTTGAGGCTGAGCAGTCAATGGTGAGGGATGAAAGGCATTGTAGTCGAGCTGCCAGTTCCCCTGCAGAAGGAGAATATTGTGGGAGACCCTTGTGTCACGTTCCCAGGGGTTTCAACAGGCAAAAGCCCAATAAGCCAGTCCAATATCAGAAGTCCAGAAGATGCAAAGCAGATACCAAAATGCCAAAGCCAAAACACAAACTGTAGTCAGAAGTCAGAGTCCAAAGCCAAGGGTCCAGAAAACAAGGTCCAAGATAAGCAGGAGCATGGATGTGAGCCAAAGTGTTGACCTGTTGCTTCCACAAGCTTCCAAGCCTCTGGGTGCAGATTTTATAGCAGCAGCAGTGATCTAAACATTTCATCCTGCTAAAACTCAGGGCTGGTCAACCTGATGTTCCTATGGGAAGCATTCATGCAAGCCTTGGATCTTCGTGTCATGAGTCCTTGCCAAAGCTTATCCCTCACTCTGGCTACTGGGGGAGGAGAATCTGGTGGTGATTCAGCTGTCTATGATTCTGATTGCCCAGCATTTTCCTCAGCTGTAATTAACCCCTCAGATTCCAGATCTTCTTCGGCTAAACTCCTGACACCTTGAGAGTTTGCCTGGCCGAGCAGTGGCTCTCCCCCTTCCAGAGGAGCTGGTCCTTCAGGATTGGTCTCAGATATATCTCCCCACCCCACCCCATTTCTGAAAGGAGAAAGCAGCGCCTTTCAAGAGGAAAGCCAAAGTGCACCCGGGGGCTCTATCTTCCTTCCCTTTTGGGGTCACAGATTGGGCACCAGGCATGGGGGCTGGGGACAGCAGCAGCTCCGCCACCAAAGGGATGATTTCCATTGACTTGAGCAGGGGGCCCATAGGGGCAGACACCCCCTTTGAAGCATCTGTGAAGGAAAGCTCTCCGAGAGGGTAGCTCAGAGCTCCAGTGGCTTTGGCTTTGCCCTGAGCATCCCAGAGACCAAGCGTGCATTTGAAGGTGAATCCAGCCTAGCAGTGACAGAGGCGGCAGGCCTTCTGGCAGGTGCATCCTTGGGCCATGCCTCAGCAAATTGTCTTCCTGGTCAGGATGGGTGCCTAGCAACGCTCCATTGTTCTGGAGGGGAGGGCTCTGGGGTGGCTGGAGGCCTGACCTGGGGCCCTCCCTTCCTTTGGCAGTCCTGTGGGCAAGGCTGGAGGGGGCATGCATGTGTGTCAGTGCCTGTGTGGGAATGGGCCAGATTAGGGGCTCTTCTGCCAGGCCCATGTTCCACACCACCCACCCTGGGCTGGCAAACCCCAAGCTCATTGTTCCCCCCCTCATGATCTGTGGCATTTGGAGCCTAGAATGTAGGGCAGAATTGGCTGCAGAGGGATCCCATGGATCCATCCAATTGTGATAGAGTTAGTTAGTTGGTTAGTTTCCGCTGGTAGAATTTGAATTCTTCTTTCTGTAGCAGTTGTCCCAGATTTTGAAGAGCCCATGGATTGGGTCTGGTCACAGGTGAGGAAGGTGAGGACTTCAGAGTGCTCCTCCCCATTGTGGGACAGAGGGACGTGTCCCATCTCCTCTGCCTCCTACTGGAGGAGAGTGTGGGGAGAAGTGGGGCGCGAAGAGGACAGGGACTACTGTGGGGGCTGAGCTCCTTCTCAGGGATCCTGGGCCCTCACAGCCACCCACTCTGTCTTCCAGCAGCCCCAGCAAGGAGCACAGCAGCTTTTTGTAATGTTGGCAGCTCCCACCGTCGCAGCATCAGAACCCATATTTGGTAAGGGCTGGAAAGGCCAGCACAGGTGGGCAGCTCATACAGGGAGGCTGCTTGGGACACCTCTACAGATGGGGGAGTGAGGGATGTGTGAGGGCTGCAAGGAGATGGCATTTCATGTGCTCTGACATGGTTGCCCTCTGGCTGGCTAGCTCAGCCCAGGGAGAGGGCTTTCCTTCATTCCCTCTTGGCCAAAAGTCTAGTGAGTTCACAAATGTACACTTAGTCTAGAATGAATTAGATGTTTTTTGGAGGAAGTAATACAAAAACTACAAGTAGTCCAGACAGTTGTCATAAAATCAATTGCTTAGATAGGCTGAGTAACATAATTTTGTTGTTACATATTGTCAAGTCACCTCCAACCTATAGCAACCAAATGAATGAGCAATCTCTAAAATATCCTGTCCTTTATAACACTGCTCAACCCCTGTAGTCTGTGGTTCCTTTATGGCAGTGATGGTGAACCTTTTTGAGCCTGAGTGCTCAAACTGGAAAAGAAAGAAAGAAAGAGAGAAAGAGAGAAAGAAAGAAAGAAAGAAAGAAAGAAAGAAAGAAAGAAAGAAAGAAAGAAAGAAAGAAAGAAAGAAAGAAAGAAAGAAGAAAGAAAGAAAGAAAAGGCAACAGGCGGTGGGTGGTGGCGGTAGCGGTGGAAGTGGCGGCAGCAGAAGTGGTGGCAGAAGCAGGAATCCTGGGCACAGAGATGCCTCCAGACCCCACTCCAGATTTACCTCCAGTCATGCCCAACCACACCACTGCCTATAGCTCGGCTGGCCCACCACCGCCAGTGCCAGCCTCCTCAGGTTTGGCTGCCAGGGGTAGCGATCCAGGGACTTATGGCTCGCGTGCCCACAAGGAGGGCTCTGTGTGCCAGCTGTGGCATGCATGCCATAGGTTTGCCTTTGCTGCTTTAGGGAGTCAGTCCATCTTTTACTTGACTGTCCTCTTTTCCTGATGCCTTCCGTTATTGTCTTTTCCAGAGAATCCTGGAACATTACATAAGTAGTGAGGTAAAAAGCCTTTGTCCCTAGCCAAAGAAAGTAAGAGCTGGACTTCTTGATCCATTCTTGGGTAGGCAATTTGTTTATCTATTATTGAAATCCTTTTACAGTATTTAGGGAAGGTTACCTTGAGATCAGAGACACAATGTCTTGGGACACTGAAATATTCCAGGTATTATTGTTTCACATTTCAAATGTGTGTTCCTCTATTCTTGCATACAGAGATTACTTTGTTTGTTTTAAGTAAAATACTGTAGAGCATATATTGCCTTAGATGATGAGCTTTACATCTGTAATGTTTTGGTTTACATTATTGGGTCCAATAATAGAGTTTCCAGTGCAGACATGAAGGAATCAACTACTGGGTAGGTATGTGGTAAAATTTTTGGTTTAAAAACCTCCAGCTACGCAGTGAAGAAAAGTCCAGACAGAGACCTACAGAGCAGATTAGTATGTTGCACATATCCCTTAAATACATCATTCCTTATTAAATAGTTTAGTTAGATTTACCTCAATTTAACTGGCCTAACATCATCTCAGACTCTGCTGTTGAGAAAGAATAAAAATGTTTCTCTTTTACTTCATATTGGAATACAAACAAAAACATATTCACTAGTTAAAAGATAAAGATAAAGGTTCCCCTTGACATTTTCAGTCCATTCGTGTCCTACTTTAGGGGGCGGCGCTCATCCCGCTTTTCAAGCTATAGAGCCAGCGCCTGTCTGAAGACAGTTTTCCGTTGTCACGTGGCCAGCGTGACTAGGGAACGCCATTTTACCTTCCCACCGAGATGGTACCTATTTACCTACTCGCATTTACATGCTTTCGAACTGCTAGGTTGGCAGGAGCTGGGACAAAGTGACGGGAGCTCACTCCGTCATGTGGATTTGATCTTACGACTGCTGGTCTTGTGACCCTGCAGCACTGGCTTCTGCGGTTTAGCCCACAGCACCACCACATCACTAGTTACATAGTATGGTATCTTATTGGGTTAGATCCATTATTTGCTTCACTAAGTGACTAGTTACATGAACACTCCGAATGCTGATACTGCCATTAGAAACTGAATCAAAACTCTAACATTGCTAAACTGACACAGAATCCTGAGGAAAAAATAAAAATAACAATGTAAAAAAATAAAAACAAAAAACAAAAAGGTGGGGAAAGGAGTCTGAGATAGAGAGGAAACAACTGGCTACTTTAGGTTATTGACATTCACCCGAACTTCCTCCCATCCAAATCTCCCAGAGGCATAACATGCAGGTTGCTATTCCAACATCAACATCTGTCACAAGGTCTGCTGTTATGTTATGAGTTACCTTTTCAAGTTACACAGCATACTTTGTATGCAAGTACAGACCTCCCGTCCAGAGCCCATGAGCTTCCAGACTGGAGTCCTTGAAAACTTGTGCTGAGCCAGAAAGTAGGGATAGCCTCTGATAAACAGTAAAATTTAGAAGATATATAGTTAGTTATACATATATATAACTATATAGTTAGTTATAGTTATTAATCAGGTTTTTAATGCACTCCTTCTCTGTCTCTCTAATTCAAGAGGAAGATTGCTTTTACTTTTAGCTACTCTGTTTCCCTGAAAATAAGCCCTAACCTGAAAATAAGCCCTAATATGATTTTTCAGGATGCTCATAATATAAACCCTACTCCAAAAATAAGCCCCAGTTGTGAAACTCCGCCCTCCACCATTGTGCAGCAACCAGAAGAAGGTGACATGACTTTATTTGAATAAATGTAGATTGCTTTACATGAAACAAATAAAATACCCCCTGAAAATAAGCTCTAATGTGTGTGTTTTTTTGGGGGGGAGCAAAAATTAATATAAGACCCTGTCTTGTTTTCGGAGAAACATAGTAGATGCTGACTGTTCCTTTATGCATTTGGTGCTTGCCAAAAATAGGCACTTTGGCACCAGGACCATCACTTAAAAGCTTTCTTGTGAAACAAGGACATAACCTGCTTCAAGATTTTGCTCAAATTGTGTTGGTTGCTTTTTAGAGCAGTTGTTAGAGCATGCCATAAAACTAGGTCAGCGTTATATCAGTTCTAAGGATGACAGATCCTCTTTTCAAGAGATAGAATTGTGTGGTCATGGCATGCCAAAAGGATCTGGAAGAAGGATTAGCAGTTCATTCCCAATGTTTACCCTAAAAAATGACTTGGTAAGAATGCAGGCTCTTACTAGTCCCAGTGTCATAAATTCTCATTAAGGTAGACTAAGTGGTAAACTAAGCTATCCTTTTCAGGATACAGGAATCACACAATGAAATGATGTAGAACAATTCCCTGCTTTGACTAAATCAGATGACAGAATAAAGGAGTTAGGAAGCACTTTTTGAAAGGGATTTATTTGTCATCCTTGTGGTGCCACTTGATAGAGGAAAAGGTTTTTGATGGAAAAAAAATGGAAAGAATGACAGAAATATAGAACAGCTTTATGGGAAGAATGACGGAAATATAGAACAGAATACCTTTACTGGGTTCAGCCCTTACCTATCCCCTTAACCATGGTAACTAATCGCATGGAGCAGGGATAGCAGCAAATTGCTTTTCATTAATGAAATGTGGGTTAGGTATGTGGCTTTTGTCATTTTTTGGACTCCAAATCCCAAACCACATCTCCTCACTCTTAACTTTTTGGGGCATCAACATTGCACAGGTAAAACACTCACACAAAAACTTCATGCCATGCCAGCAAACTCTGAAACAACTGAAAATTGTTAGAAGTGAACGTTCAGGCTTTCAAACTGCATCACACCCTCAACAATCAAGTTTTTTTCTTCAACCAATATTGCTTGCCCCAAGATTTACCTTCCTGTCTGAGCACTAGAAAATCACAGCAACTGCCTGAGATTCCAGCTGATGCCTTGAGGCCTGGCAACCCTTATTCTTTTTCTTCTTCTTCTTTAAATGTCACAACTTGGGTTGGCAGTAATGACACTTTGCTGAATCTAGTTTAGGGAAGGAAACAGCATTTGCAGGCCTAGCTTCCCCATTGTGTGGAACCACTTAAAGGATCTGACGGTTGGGAAGGCCTTCAGGGTCACATCCGACTGAGAACACCTACACTCCTAGGCAACAGAGAAACCACACAGTGCCTGGCACCAATATGGGATTCTGGATTCTGCCATTCAGTTACATAATTGAACAAGTGAGATGGGAGATGATGGTTCATTGTCCAACAGTAGATCCAAGCCTGAAGCTTGGATCTACTGCCCTATGTGGCACCATGGTCCCTCAGCTGTCAATAATACATTTGTATCCATAATTGCTCCAGCAATGTTTGTGTGCTTCCTTCTTTCTCCTTGCCCTCTGTTTTTTCCATCAATGCTACGGTAGCAATTTCTGCATTTTATCTATTTGCAAAGATTTCAGTACATATTCTACAAATGTAAGAAAAATATCAAGGGAACACTAAGGCATTTTATCACTGAATTAAAATGAGAAAGTGTATCTCTGAATGATATATGTACTGTAAAATGGGCCATTTTTCTGCAGCTTCAGCATTAGAGTGTGATATGTCCACAAGGGGACAGATGTAAGAACAGAAAATGCCTCCAGTTGCCAAAGTAACTGGTCAAAGCTCTATCACATTGAGTGGCAACATGGAAGCATCTTAGTTGACTTTAAGAAATGCAAAGGCAGATCCTTAAGGCTCCTGAGGTCCTGTGGAGTGAGAGCTCCTGTGGCCTCATTGTGTTTTCAAACCTCATACATATATTCTGCTGCTTAACTTAAGAGCCTTTCAAAATAACATCCTGTTGTTCACCTGCCGTTATGCTTGTTATGCCAGTCAGAAAGCATGGATACATCGACTTTGGAGGGTTGACTGGTGCTGCATCACATTCTGAGAGGTTAAATTCTCCTGCACAAAAGAATCTGCCTTCTACTCTTTCGCACATTTCATTCAAACCTGTTTATGTTCTTGCTCCTTGTTTATGAAGGGAGAAGATTCATCTCTGTTGCTGAGGTAACTGGGTCAGTATGGTGGCTTGTGCATCTGAGTGCATGTTCTATGGAAAGAATTGCAGAATTGTACCAGTATTTAATGACACTGACTTCCTTAAATCCAGAGGATTTTTTAAAAATGTATTAATTGTTTCACCTTTAATAAATCGTCCATCTAAATGTAAATGAATTTGTATACCACTAAATCCTTCACATTTGCTACTCTTAATTGTTAGCAAAGGTGTGAGATATAATTTAACAAACAAATTTACTATTTATATTTTGGCTCTGTTGTCAGTCCCTCTTATAGTAACCTACCAAACCAAAAATAGGCTGAATAAATTTCCATTTCCTTAATTGTCAGCCTATCCAAAAATATTGTGTGTCCTAACAATTCAAATGTCTGCCTTAATTTGATTAGTTACTGTTTAAAACAAATAAAAAAATACAGCCCTTATTTTAAAAAGCGTGACTGATTTTGTGTAAGACATTTATCAGCATAGAAGGCTAGACTACACGAGGTGAATAATTTTGTTCACCTTGACATAAAGAACTTCCTTGCAATTTGCAGTGTTCAGAATCTAAGTCTTCATTGGTAAAAACTGTTGTTTTGGGCCTGCTATTCAATTTCTGCAAGTGTTGATGCTTTCTGTCATGTGGAACAGAAAACAAAAGTATTGCAGATCATAGAAGAATTACATCTGAAACACAAAAACCAACTCCAGGTATCACATGCATAAAAATGGCACTAGTGTTACAAAATACTATTTGAGTGTATATTTTATAAATAAACAGCCAGAATCCACTTTCCAAACACTATGACCATAAAGGGTATTGAACAAATAATTTTTGAGATTTCTGGATATCTGTTTTTAATACATGTGAAGCAACAAAAACAGGGTCACTCCCTGACAACATGTTTTCTTCCCCACAGAGAAAAGAGAGGTGTTAAACCTTTAACAGATGTGGATCTCCAAGCCAGAGTGGATCTTTTGCAAGCAAACTGTAACTCCTCTGGTTGTTGTGGGTTTTTCGGACTCTTTGGCTGTGTTCTGAAGGTTGTTCTTCCTAATGTTTTGCCAGTCTCTGTGGCCGGCATCTTCAGAGGACAGCACTTTGTGCTCTGCTGCAGTTTGTTTGGGAGTTGAGTATTTATGGCTGTGAGATCAGCTTTTGCCCTTTTCAGGAGATGGGTGATTATGGTGATCAGTGTGTTTTTGTTGTGGGTGTATTGTTGTGATAAGGAGGAGAGATTATCTGTCACTGTGATTGATGGGTGTTGTTAGCTGGTCTTTTGTGTGTAGTGATCTCCAGTCCTTGTGGCTGGGTAGAGTTCATTGACCGTTTGAACGTTGTATTTTTCAGTGTTGAGAGCCAAGTTTTGTTGAGTTTCAAACTTTCTTCTTTTTTGTTGAAGTTCTTTTAAAAACTAACCACCATTGTTTTAAGGATAGTTTAATTTTTCATCGATTTCTGTTTCCTGTCTTGTATGAAACGATGTTGCTCTGCAGGGATAGAGAATATCTTTGGCAGTAAAATCCTTTCATTTCTATATCCATTACAGAAGCGCTGTGAGGAAGTAGATGTGTTTTAAAATATTTTTACTCCACTTTTCTCCTTAAAAATGACCCAAGGTGGCTTAAAGCATTAAAAGACAGTATATAAAGCTAAAAATAATGAGTATACAAAGGTGGCTTACATCATTAAAAGATAATATTTAGGGCAATAATAATATTATATTATTGTATGATAACTTGCTGTTCCTTAAAGTAGTAATCATTTCCCAACCATTCTAAGATGCCTTCTGTCCTTAAGCCAGTCTTCATACAAGCCATAGCCAACAAAGCCATGCTGTCAGGGAAGAATGGGAATTGTAGTCCAACACTCCTGGAGAGGCACCAGTTTTGGCTCTGAATGCCAGCTGATAAACAGTTTAATCGCTTTGATGTTCAAAGTTGATTTTAGTTACAGTTCAAGCTTCCCTCAGCATTACAGTTTAAGTGCAGAACACCACAATACCAACACTGAGTCTTGTGGCATCATAAAGACTAACAAGTTTTATTTAGCATAAGAGGAAAAAGAATATATGAGCCACAGTCTTCAAATAATAATACCAGGGTTTTCTAAGTATATCCTTTCCTAATATAGAGCATTCAGAACAGGTTTATCATCCTTTCTTCTGAGTGTACATCGGGCCTGTGCAGCTTTCCCAAGGCTACACTGGCTGGCTTATTTCATAGGAGGCCCATTGGAGAATTGAACTCATAATCAGTTCTAAATTCATTGAAATATTTAGCACCAAAACATATGCCAAATAAAGCCATTTTAAATCTGTAAATCAGAATGTCATTTCCATTAAGCATGGGACAGACTCAATGCTAGCTGGATATGCTTAGTCTTGTTATCTCTGGATGTAACCATTACTGATTTCCCAATCTGTGCCCTGTGGTTCAGAAGGATAAACTGAAGACTATTTGGTCAACACTGGAGGAATAGTTTTTAACACTGCTTTCATGTTTTCTGTCAGCTTATGTTATTATGGGTAGTGATTTCAATGCTAGGATAGGTGGTATTGACCCCAAGACGCTGGATTCTGGACCCTGGATGACAGTTATTCATTTTAATTCAACAATAGTAAGAGGTTCTAAGGGTAGCACTATTAATAACACCAGGGCTCCACTTGGTCCACTTTTCTTCCTTTCTTACAAGAGCTAAATATACTCAGTCTGGCAAATAAGACATTATAGTCTTTAAGGGAAAAATAAACTCTGCTGGTTTTCTGCAATATTCATCACAGTCATATTTATTTAATTTATAGCCATGAAACAGACCCACTAATGGATTGTGTGGGATCTGTCAGGCTATTGAAGAAGGGTTCCTTCTGGGGGATGGCACAGTTAATGCATCATCAAATGTGGTGTTCCTTTATGAGGATAATACCATTTTTATTCTAAGACAGGCCTGCCATATTTTGCATTTGAGAATATTAATCTGTTTTTGTTTTTGTAAATTATCATTGGGAGATAATTACGGTTTTGTTTTCCTGTCTGATTTCTCAGGCATGTAACTCTGGAAGATTTGCATACTTCAGCGGATAAGGGGAGGAAATGCACATTTACCTTAACTCGTGGTTTGACCCTGACGAGAGTAAGGGTGCAACTACAGTGCAATTTGTGATTTGATTTCAGCCTGCTGTATGTTTGCAAATACTGCACAACCACTCTCCATCACATAGAACTATGCAAGGCTAACTGCATGGCAGAGATTTGTTGGCTAAAGCAGCCAAAAATAGATGAGAAAAGCCAAAGCTCATCCCTTTCAGACAATGTGCATCCCACTTTTATTCAGTAGGTGGCAGTTAAACGCTTAGATGAGATTTGCTATTGCCCTTTAGGTACTAATAGTAGCTGAAGCAGCCTCCAAAGCTGCAACTGGTTCACCACAGAGAAAAGAGAGGCAGAGAGACAGTCTTTAACTAGAGGGAGCTTGTCGCTCACAACGCAAGCATTAGCCACGGCCCAGGCAGGCAGAAAGGAAGGAAGGAAGGAAGGGAGCAGGCGGCTGGCATCTGAGGCACAGAAGCACAAGCAAGGCAAAAAGCATCCAAGAACAGCCACCAACTAAAGGCAAAAGAGAAATATAAGGAGTGTGAGAACAGATAGCAGAACAGCCAGCTAACAGCTACTATAGCAGGGCTGTACCTCAGCTACTATGACAGGCAAAAACTGAAGCAGACGAATTAGAATTATTTTCCTCAGGTAAGCCTCTTCATTTTTTTTAAAAAAAACTCTCAGCAGTCTGTGCATGGATGTTACATGACAAACAGGACTTCCAATACTAAATGGTTGGGAGGGTATAATTTGCAATGAAATGAAAGGAATGTGTCTGAGAGGGATGTATGGCCATATACTGGAAAAGGACTACAAATGATTCGAAATGAAGTGCTGGGAGGAAGGACCAAGAGAATGTTGGGATGCAAAAGGGATGCTGGTGGTGGGAGAGAACTTTGTACCTCAGCATCTTTCCAAACGGGCTAGATCCCGTCTGCTCTATGCTTCTGAAAAACAAATTAAAACATGGCAGTTGCATTTGAAAATCAGAAAAAAGAAAGGGGAGAGATTTTTAAACTAATAGTCCCTGACATTATTAGAACTGGAAGATGGGCTCTGGGTGGGTCGATTCTTAACGACTTTAATAGCCTGAATAATCATTAGACTCCCAACCAATTAAAATAACTGACTGGAAACTCATAGTTCATGATTTGCATTTGGTTCCTCATTTCCCTTCATAACATATCTGGCAGAATATATTAAGATATTAAATCTTAAGGCATTTTCATCATAGAACATTTTTAGGTTGGTGTTTCAGTATAAATGTATCTGTTTACACAGAAGTGTGGTTCTATTTGCTTTCCATAAACAGAGATCATATTCAAGCCTGTTTCCCAAATTAAACATCAATTTAAGCTTAATTTTTGTAATGAAATGTTAGTAACTAATGTTGACATATATGCTAAAATATGGTATTTTATTTCCAGAAATTTTACAGCCCTTGCCGCTTTTCAATTTACAATAATGGAAACTATACATATTCAGAGCATTCAGTATTGAGGTTTTCAATTTGTTTTTGTTGTTGTTGCTGTTTTTACAAAGTAGAGAAGAAGAGGAATAGTTTAGGAAGCCATTCCTCAGTTCATGCATATGTATAAGCCATTATTATAGAAGATCATTTGCAAACATAGAGTAAGGTTTACTGGTCATGTACAGATGCCAAGTTTCAGCTGTTGTTAAATATATGAAAAATTATTTACCTGGACATATTTGGCTACATCTCCAAAGGAAGGTAACGGTCATACTATTATTCAGTGGGATTTAGACAAATTGATATGTTTTCTCATATTCCTGATTAAGAAAAGAGTTAGCTAAGACCAACCAAAGTAAGGAATGTGACAAATAAATTTGCCTGGAATGCAATGGCTACTGCGGTTTGACAAATCTCTCTGGTTGCATATCCTGTATTTAATTTCTTTTATTAGGAATAAATGTATTAAAATATAATTAAGCTGCTATGAATTTCTTCTGATTTCTGTGGAAAGCAGCAAGTGACAATGTATCATTAATACCTTTTAACTATACTGTCTTAATTGTTTTGACTTTTTATTTGGTTGGGCCTTCATCATAAAAGTCAAATTAAATCTGTAAAAAGAGCTGAGAAAAGCAAAAAGACAAAGAATCACCTTTAGCCAGTGAGGATTATATAAGACTGAGCTTTTTTCAGCTAGGGAAGATTAATTACCGGGGGGGCTTCATAACTATAATAGTAATAATTCAGCAGTGGAATTAACTTCTCAGGAAAGTTGCAAGTCCATCTAGGCCTGTATTCTGCTCCCAAAAAACACAACTAGCCAGGCATCCACTGCAATTTGCATGCCCAGAGGAAAGAATCTGCTCATGATGGCCTTCCTCTGTTATGTCACCCCAGCATAAGAGGCACAAAAAACTTGGTAACTCTCTTCTTTTAGGATCAACTGGAGAACCTAGGCGATTTTGTATCAATGAGTACTACACAAATCTGGACAAAACTTGCCTTTAGTTAGCTCTGACTTCTCGCCATGCTTCATGTGCTCAGATACTGCATCTGCGCTCAGATGCGCAATTGCATATTAATAGGAGGAAGGACTATAGTTTGCTAGTAAAGCACCTACATTGCACAACAGAACTTCTCAGGTTCAATCTCTGGCATCTAAAGTAAAAATGATCAGGCAGTAGAAGGGCTGATGCCAGTCAAATTAGGCAACTTTGACTAACTGGGTTATCAGGCTACCTTGACTAGCAGCCTGACCTTGGTCTAAAGCAACCTCCTATGTCCTGTTAGTCTTGGCTAGTGATCCTTGTCTGGTCTTCACTTCTGCAGCACTGTTGAACCTAACAATACAAAATCTGCTTCCCACCAATCAAGGAATTGACAATGTTATTACGTACTTTCTGCATTTCAATTCCCTTTGATCCCAGTGTTCACAGTTGCTACTCTTCAATATTTTGATTTGTTAATCTGAAGTTTAAACTTGATGCACTTGTTGGTTGACAGCATCCACAAAAGCTTCTGCTATAATACATGTGATCGGTTGTAAGGTACCTTAGAACTAAAACACACCTTTCCTTTTTGTAATGATATTAAAAGAAAAATCATTCATGGCACAGTATTTCTGGGATTCCATTTATTTCCTTTTTAACTAATGATAATTGTGGTAGCCCTTCTCTCTACTTGCTGAGAAAAAATTTCCTGCATGTTTCACCTACTTGCCCACACTCTGCCATGCACTGGGATGCTAGGACTAACCGTTTAAAATGTATGCACACAGAAGGTGCCATCTAACAATCACCACTGCTGTGTAACTTCCTTTGAGCTTAATGCAGCATGCATGGCTGACTTGTAGGAACCCCACTGAAAGAAATGGAGGTTACACAGCTGGACTGCTTGACAGATTGTGCCTGATGCTGTGGACTTGTTCCAGTGGGAAAAATTCCCGGGGATTACTAGGAATCACTGCTTGAATGCCAAATGCCTCTATCTTTATAAAATACAAATTTTAGCAAAAGACATTTGGCCTATAGTCAATCTATGATGGCTGCTTGATTCAGTGAAGCAAGGAAAATTATTTGGGGCATGTATTTATCTGTTCTGCCCTCTCTTCCCCAGATCCCAGTGCAGGCTATTTTGGGTGGTAAATGGTCGACAGCTAGAAATAGTGGGTAAAACATCCAGGTGTTGATCCTAAATTGAGATCCTGCTTGTCTGCTTTCTTTGTTGAAAATAAACCCTCAAAACCTTTGAGATGGTTATAAAAGTCGGAATAGGCAAATACTGTAGTTCATATCTCTAGACGGACATAGATAACAAGTCTATAAACGTATTAGCTGTACAGATATTATTGGCACATATCAATAAACAGACACATCAGCCATCTTATCTATATAGATATACTGCTATATAAAAATATAATTAGCAAGAGTATCATCATTCAAAGGAGGATCCACATTTTCTTGTACCTGATGTACTGTACATCTGAAACAATGTCTCAGTCAGAAGCCAAGGCATCTAAAAAGCACTAATGAAATTTGGCAAAGGGATGCCAGAATCCATATTCTAAAGTCCCTAACTGGGAAGTCTGTCAACACATGCTTTGAATCCTTTTAACCCAGTAGAGCAGATATTGTATTAAAGCTGCAGTGACGGAGTTCGTGTCAGAGTGACTAGGAAATATTGTAGTACTAGCATCTCTCTCCCTCTCCTTTAAGATGGATGTTCTGTAAAGCAACAGCAGGGGTAAAAGCACATAAATTTGCAGGTTGCATAAGGTTCTTTCCTTAATGCTCAGCAGCTCTGCATAAAAATCGATGCCAGGCCAGGCAGTAATGAGACTCACTGAATTTCATGATAGTTTCTTTATTTTTCCTCTTCAAATGGCAACATAAATCATACATTGGTAAGATGATAATTTCAGTGATAAAAAACTAACTGTACCATTGGGCATTATTCATGCAGTGTGCTCCTTATGCTCAACAGGAATTAGCAGGAGTATTAAATGTAACTGTTTGTTTGTTTGTTTATTTAAAAACCACTCTCCCAAACAGTCCAAGTTTAGCTCATTTTGAATGTTTAGGTGACTGTTATAATTTTTAAAAACACCGATTACAGATATTACAGTGAAGGCATAATTTTCATCTGTTCCTTTGTGGACTGCTTTTCTGCCCCAAAGCACCCAAAAGTCATATAGAAACTCATCTTTAAAACATAAACAGATGTGAAATTACAGTATTCCCAAGTACTGTAATTAAAGGTGTCAGAGGACTAAATAAACAAAGCAGTGTTTGAACATTTCATAATGTCTTTGAAAATCTCACCACTGTTTTAACAAGATATTGTTGGACTGCAACTCCCCTCAACCTTAACTGTACAGCTAGCTAATCGGAGCTGTAGTCCAACAACATGTGAAGGAACACACATTTCTCATCCTCGCTTGGCCTTCCCTCCTGTCAGCTAAGTCTTATATTTTTTCCTATTTTATCCCATCTTGGTAATCTTTCTTCTAATTAATTGTATTAATTAACATGCCAATTGTATTTTATGATTATCTATATTTTATATTGACTTTTTATGCTGTAAGCCGCACTGAGTAGACATGGTCTAGAGGGGCGGGGTATAAATTTAATAAATAAATAAATAAAGTCTACCAACATGAATAGAGTGACATTACCAAATGCAGTAGTCAGTGTTTGGTCAGTAAGTACCAATGCTGAAATTGTGTCAGAACTGAAGACTACTCAGGTCCATGTAAGATGTTTTGGAGTCAGCCCTACCAGTAGGCAGAAGGAGGCAACTGCCTCATGTAGATGTTCTCAGATACTGGTTCAGGTTTGGGAACTGAAAAAGCCTTGGTTATTTGACAGATCACCTATGACAGGAGTTAGACCAAGTGAGGGTATCTGTATTGGTTACATCAGCTATTGCAGTGGCTTTGGATATACTTGACTGTGGTTTATACTCTAGTTGCATTTGTGTGAATCTGCACATTTTACACTGCCCAGAAGACTTTGTTATGCATTTGGTGGAAGACATGTTGTAATATATAGATAAATCTCCCAGCTCACTCAGCTGGAATTTGTAGGCAATATAGTAGTGACTGCATACATTCTGGGGAGAAGATTCTGGAAGTGGTGCACAGTGGATGGAAACTAGATAGATGGTTTTAGCTTCTGACCTGTGTTGCCTCAGAGTTCCTTCTTCACCCCTCAGATATTTATCATCTACATGGAACTACTAGGGGAAACTGTCCGGAAATATGACTCCTAGCCTAGCTTCAAGCAGACTTAGTTATTGGTTGTTGTGGGTTTTTCGGGCTCTTTGGCCGTGTTCTGAAGGTTGTTCTTCCTAACGTTTCGCCAGTCTCTGTGGCCAGCATCTTCAGAGGACAGCACTGGCAAAACATTAGGAAGAACAACCTTCAGAACACGGCCAAAGAGCCCGAAAAACCCACAACAACCATTAGATCCCGGCCGTGAAAGCCTTCGCGAATACACAGACTTAGTTATTATTATATATACTTAAATTACATCTAGATTTGAGTATGACATGTTCTAAATAGTGCTGCATTTGAGAACAATCCAAAAACCTATCTGTGAAGATTCTCAGTCATCCAGGAGATCCCTGATATATGTGTTCCTTCATTTAAAGGACAAAAGACACTAATTTGAAAAATAGGTGGTTTGAGAGAGGGGTCAGGTGCATATAAAAAATCCCTCACTCCACAGGGGTGGAGGCCTTAGATACAATCTGTATCCTATTTATCATGGTGCCTTTTCACCTGTCCCCAGAAAGATTAGGACCAGACACACCAGAAACACCACTGTTAACAACTGTTAACGACCCATAACAATGGGTGGAGAAGGACTGTAGAAGTGGGATTATCCCTCACCCCCAGTCCTTTGTCCTTCTAACCAACATATTCAGAAGGGGTGGGGGAGTGAAACCAACACAGAGGATATATCAAGGATTTGCGAAGGCTTTCACGGCTGGGATCTAATGGTCGTTGTGGGTTTTTCGGGCTCTTTGGCCGTGTTCTTCAGAACAGGGCCAAAGAGCCAAAAAAAAACCACAACAGCTATCAAGGATTTCCTACCAATTCTCCTCAGACTGAGGAAGCTACTTGGATGAGTAGCAAAACATTTCAACTTAACAAAAAAGAAGTCCAGTTGCCATGACTCAACTTCCAGGTAATTCAAAAACTTGAACTGGCAAAAAATTCAGATTCATTGAGCGTGTTACTCCATTATTACATCAGTCATACTGGGTGCTTATGTGGACAAAGTTAAGTATAGGATATGAGCTTTAAAACACTAAGAGAGAGGTATCTGGGGTTTTGGATATTGCCTACTCTCATAAGTGATGTAGGCATCCTTCAGTCTCGAAAGACTATGGTATCGTGCTCTGTATGGAGGACTTGGAACAGCGTCTAGTGTGGCTGAGGAGGCCAATTCGAGAGTGACAATCCCTTCCACACTGGAGACAAATCCAATCTGTCCCCTGTCCAGCTCCCTGGTTTTGCTTCCTTTGTGACTTCCTCTTTGCCTCAGCCTGCTGGACAAGAGTCTCTTCAAATTGGGAGAGGCCGTGATGTACTGCCTGCCTCCAGGCTGAACGATCAGATGTCAGAGTTTCCCATCTGTTGAGGTCTATTCCTAAGGCCTTCAGATCCCGCTTGCAGATATCCTTGTATCGCAGCTGTGGTCTCCCTCTGGGGCGATTTCCCTGCACTAATTCTCCATATAGGAGATCCTTTGGAATCCGACCATCAGCCATTCTCACAACGTGCCCAAGCCAGCGTAGACGTCGCTGTTTCAGTAATGTATGCATGCTGAAAATTCCAGCTCGTTCTAGGACTACTCTATTTGGAACTCTGTCCTGCCAGGAGATACCAAAAATCCGTCGTAGGCAACGCATATGGAAGGTGTTCAGCTTCCTCTCCTGCCGGGCACAAAGGGTCCAGGACTCGCTGCAGTACAGGAGTGTGCTCAGGACACAGGCTCTATAGACCTGGATCTTGGTATGTGTTGTCAGTTTCTTATTGAGCCATACTCTCTTTGTGAGTCTAGAGAACATGGTGGCTGCTTTCCCAATGCGTTTATCCAGCTCGGCATCTAGAGAGAGGGTGTCAGAGATGGTTGAGCCGAGGTACACGAAGTCATGAACAACCTCCAATTCTTGTGTGGAGATGGTAATAGAGGGAGGTGAGTCCACACCCTGGCCCATGACTTGTGTTTTCTTCAGGCTGATTGTTAGTCCAAAGTCTTGGCAGGCCTTGCTGAAACGGTTCATGAGTTGTTGGAGGTCTTCAGCAGAGTGGGCAACAATGGCTGCATCGTCTGCAAAGAGGAAGTCCCTCATGCATTTCAGTTGGACTTTGGTCTTCGCTCTCAATCTAGAGAGATTAAAGAGCTTTCCATCTGATCTAGTCCGGAGATAGACACCTTCTGCTGCAGTTCCAAAGGCATGCTTCAGCATGACAGCAAAAAAGATCCCAAAAAGTGTTGGTGCGAGGACACAGCCCTGTTTCACTCCGCTTCGGATGTCAAAGGGATCTGATGTTGAGCCGTCAAAAACTACAGTGCCTTTCATTCCATCATGGAAGGACCTGATGATGTTAAGGAGACGAGGTGGACATCCAATCTTGGGAAGTATTTTGAAAAGGCCATCCCTGCTAACCAAGTCAAATGCTTTTGTAAGGTCTATGAAGGCCACTAAGAGTGGCTGTTGTTGTTCCCTGCATTTCTCCTGCAACTGTCGGAGGGAGAATACCATGTCAGTGGTGGATCTATTTGCTCGAAATCCACACTGTGATTCCGGATAGACTCTGTCTGCAAGTACCTGGAGCCTCTTCAGCACAACACGGGCAAGCAGCTTCCCTACAACGCTAAGAAGAGAGATACCACGGTAGTTATTGCAGTCACCCCTGTCACCTTTGTTCTTGTACAACGTGACAATGTTTGCATCCTTCATGTCTTGTGGTACTCCACCTTCCCTCCAGCAGAGGCAAAAGATTTCATACAGTTCGGTGATGATGATCTCCTTACCGCATTTCAGCACTTCAACAGGGATGTTGTCCCTTCCAGGTGCCTTGCCAGAGGTGAGGGAATCCAAGGCCGCATTTATTTCTGCTAGGGTTGGTTCGCTGTCCAGCTCTTCCAAGACAGGCAGGCACTCAATGTTATTTAATGCTTCTTCGGTTACTACATTCTTTCTGGAATATAGCTCGGAGTAGTGCTGCACCCAGCGTTCCATCTGCTGTGCTCGGTCCTGGATGATCACACCTGTAGTAGACTTCAAGGGAGCAGATTTCTTCTGTAATGGACCTAAGGCCTGCTTGATACCATCATACATTCCTTTGATGTTACCTGTGTCCGCTGCTATCTGTATCTGAGAGCAAAGCTGAAGCCAATAGTCATTGGAGCATCTCCTGGCAGCCTGTTGGACTTGGCTACGAGCGGCTCGAAGAGCTTGCAGGTTGTACTCGCTAGGACAGGCTTTGTATGCTGCTAGAGCTCTTCTCTTATCCTCAATGGCTGGCCTTAACTCCTCCGAATGGGCTTCGAACCAGTCAGCCATCTTTCTGGTCTTCTTGCCGAAGGTGGACAAGGCGGTGTTGTAGACAGTGTTCTTGAAGTGTTCCCATCGTTCAGGTGCATTTACATTAGCTGGACCTGGAAGGGTTTCCTCGAGTGCTTGGGCAAATTCCTTCACTTTTCTTTGATCGCGAGTCTTGTTGATGTCAATACGCGGTCTTCCTTCCTTTTTCATGTGATACAATTTCTTTGTTCGCAGTTTTACTCTACTACACACCAGGGAGTGATCAGTATCGCAATCAGCACTCTGGTAGCTGCGTGTGATCGTAACACTAGGAAGGCTAGAACGTCTAGTGAGGATCAAATCGAGCTGATGCCAATGCTTGGATCTTGGATGTCTCCAGGAAACTCTGTGTTGCAGCTTCGTATTAAAGAATGTGTTGCTGACACAGAGACCATAGTAACAGCAAAACTCCAGTAAGCGTTGGCCATTTTCGTTCATCTTTCCAATGCCAAAACGGCCTAGACAAGTGGGCCAAGAATTGTGATCAGCACCAACTCTAGCATTAAAGTCTCCAAGAATGAACAGTGACTCTCTTTCAGGGACTTTTTTGATAGTAGCTGCCAGATCGTCGTAGAATTTGTCTTTCACTTCTGGAGTGGATGACAGTGTTGGTGCATATGCACTAATGAGGGTTACTGGTCCTGCTGATGAGTGGAGCTGCAGAGACAGGATTCTTTCACTCCCCACAGTGGGTGGAACAATGCATCTCAGGAGAGTGTTTCTGACTGCAAAGCCAACACCATATTCCCTGGTCTCATTCGATGGTTTTCCCTGCCAGAAGAATGAGAAGTTTTTTTCTTTGACAGATCCCGAGTCTGGCAGTCTTGTCTCTTGCAGGGCAACAATGTCCATCTGCAGTCTACTCAGTTCCATGTCAATGACAGCTGTCTTGCGCACATCGTCTATTTCTTGCAGGTCGTTAGGAAAGCCGTAGTCAGGAAAGCCAGGGGTCATTGTCCGTACATTCCAGGTGCCCAGCTTTAGGGCAGAAGTTTTCTTATGATTGTTGCATGGTGCACGGTTGTCGATCTGCTTGTCGGGTTTCACCCTAAACCCCACGCACCCCGTGAGGTTAACAGACCGTGGCGAGGTAGCACCTTACTGGCTGGGGGCTGCCCAGCTTAAGGCGGGCGGTATCTACCTAGTGAGGTGCAATGACCTCTCCCACCGTCAGAAGTAGCCCCTGGCGTCCTGCTCTACGCCAATTGAGCAGAGACTTATAACCGGTAACTGCTACTTCCCGTGTTGTTTCGACGCTGTATGCGAAGCTGGAGTGTCCTCTCCAGAGCACGAAGCCTGGGTAAAATAGTATGGAGGATAGGCTGTTACCCAAGCAGCAAATCCCCCCTCTCCACATCGCTGAAATGGTCCAGTGGAAAGGCAAGAGCCAATACAACTGGTTCCAGCAACGTCGCAGGAGTTGGCAGAATGAAAGAAAATGCCTCCGGGACTCCGGCTCCGGATTTTGCCTCGAGGTTATCTCCTGAAGCCCTTTCCATGAGTGGATATAGCCACAAGGCAGTGGAGGTTTAAATTTGGAGTTTTCCTTCTCCTAGATGGGCTGCCTTCCAGGGCTGACGAGTCCCACCTACCCGGATAAGTGATGTACTCATAGAATATATATATTTGTCACTGGATCAATGGATCCATGTGAGCTTTTCTAAGGAGGATCTTAATATTCTGGATTTGTGATGGGTAGGTATTTCTTTATGTACACTGACCCACATTGTGAATGACTAGCTAGTCAAAAGCAGCACTTCAAGCTAACTTATATCATATATAACTAGGAATCCATCTAAAGCTGTGAATATTGTTCAGGTGCAGCCCTATGTTGTTTATCACTTCCACAGACATTTTCCAGTGGATGTCATTTCCTTCCAATAGAAGCTTCAGCTTCTTCAGAAAGCAGAAAATAGCTGTTAACTGAGACTATAACTAGACCACCTTTCATTATTAATGCAACATATAACATACCATAGTATAAGAACCATAGGTTGAAATCCTGCTGCATAGTTACAGAAACAGCGTAATTTTTGGAAGTGTATTGTGGTGAATTAAGAAATCTCTGTAGATGTTATCTGTTGAATACTGAGTTGCATAACCTACAGAGAACCACCTAAAGTCTTATGGAAATTTCCTAACAGGAATTTGCTTCCAAACATCATTCCATTTTCCAGACTAAACATATCTAACTCCTGAACATATTTAGTCTTCACAGGGCTTGTTTTCCAGATCTTTAATAATTTTGGCAATCTTCCTCTGGATGCATTCCATTTTGTCAATTTTCTTCATAAAATGTGGCACCCAGAACTGGGTCCAATACTCCAGATGAGGTCTGACCAAAATAAAATAATAAAGTATTATTACTTCCCTTGGTCACTTTATTTCTTTTGAATATATATTGGAAGATATTTACTCACGCTAGTTACATTGTGAGAATGTCAGAAGAAATAAGTAGCTGAAATACAAAGCATCTCACCAAGTGTTATTTAGCTGTTTAGGCCTTCAAAATAGCAAAATCAATGACTTCTTGTTGAAAGCATGCCAGTTGCTTTGCTTAATCAGAAACACAACCTTGTGACCAGTGAATGTTGGACAGGCTGCCTAGGCGTTCCGCACTTTTCCATTTGTACATTGAGATAAAATATAAAGCTTTCCTGCTTCTGCAATATGCTGATTTCAGTACAGTGGTGCCCCGCATAACAAGCGATTTGTTTAACGACGAATCCGCATAGCGATGTGTTTTTTGCAATCGTAAAAGCGATCGCATTGCAATGTTTCTAATGGCCAAAAATCGCTTTGCGATGATCGGTAAGTGTTTCGCTTACTGATTTTCGCATAGCGATGTTTTTTTAACAGCTGATTGGCGGTTCCTAAATGGCCACCGGGTAAAGAAAATGGCCGCCCGTACTGTTTTTGCGCCCTTTCCTCACTTACCGGGCAGCGAAAATGGTGGCCGCATGGAGGATTTCCTCATAACGGTGAGTTTTTTGCCCATAGGAACGCATTAAACATGTTTTAATGCATTCCTATGGGCTTTTTTGCCCCGCATAGTGACGAATCCACATAGCGACGATTTTTGCAGAACGGATTATCGTTGCTATGCGGGGCACCACTGTACTTACTGGTAAGGCTGAGAGCCTGGAAAAGTTTGTGGGGGATTTTTCATTGTAACTCCTAATCCTTTCAGGGGGTGAGGTATTCCTCAAAGTTACAGCCCAAGAAACAACTTTTCCAAGCACACTTGACCACTTATCAACACAGGCAAAAGTACTGCAACCCGTGACTATGGGTAGACATCATATGTTTTGAGTGATGTCTGGGACTTAACTGATGTTGGTGTTTACAGTGCACTGCAAACGCCAAATCATGGGAAGCAACTTTTTAAAGGCTCCCTAGGAAAGAAATCCGTATACATTCCTTCCTCACTGCAGCTTCTCCTATGGAGAGTTCCTTCCCCTACATTTTAAAAGACAATGGAGAGGTAATTAAATGTTTCTGAATTGGAAATCTCTGACATGGAAATGAACTTAATTGGGCTTTGTTGCCCCTGCAACAAAGCCCAGTTCAAAATAGGACAAATCTCCCAAGGAGATTTTTAAAAGCACAGAAAGCAGAGTAAAAGACCTGAACCTTTCTGAATTTGATTATGTGCTCTTTGTTCAGTTAGAAAAATAACTGAAAAGAACAGTGCTCAACTAGGCACTTTTGCCTCCAAATCAGGACAAGTCATGATTTGATATTTTGAGCACCATAGTCAGACAGTCTTAATTATACCTAAGCCTCTCACTGGATGCTTGGCCAGACCATATTCAAAACCTTTAAGGGCATATAGGCATGCCCATTCTTTTTCTTACATAAATAGCCTGAGAAATTACTGAAAGGCCTCTGGCTCAAGAGTATAGGAAGGGGAACTCTTGTACTTTGTCCTACTTTTGAGAAGTGCAAAAGACTACCAGAGCAGTCGGGTGCTATGAGCATCTTCAGTCCCATAATAACACTCTACATTCAACTGTATTAAATTCATTGTGACTTAAAAGCTGAGCGCTCTTACCTAGGTATACAGCTCATTGAATGTTGTGGGAATGACATATGGGTAGCCTTGCAGATGACTGTACAGCTACTTTCTTTCAGTCATTTTCAATTTAATGGAATTATTTCAAAAATTTATCCTGTTTTATTGGTTACCTGTGATAATCATTCTACATTCTTCTGAGGGCCAGCTGCATTTGCCCATCTGTCTAGCTAGACAGATTGATATCTATCTGTCTAGATAGAAAAATGGATACAAATCATTTGTGCTAACAACTTCATAGATTTGGCAGGCCGACTAACAGACCTAATTCCATTGCAGAACTAGATCCCTCTTTTGCCACCTTGTAACGACATGTTCCTGTCTTTAAATGAGGGTTCAAAAAGATATGTATATAGTGGTGCCTCACATTACAAGTGCTCCGTTTGACGTCGAAATCGCATCACAACAAAGATTTTACGATCGTAAAAGTGATCGCAAAACTATGTTCCCTATGGGGGAATTCTGCTTTGCGATGATTGGTCCCCTGTTTCGCTAACCGATTATCGCAAAGCGATGATTTTCGGCCGGCGGTTTCAAAATGGCAGCCGGGTGAAAAACATGGCCGCCCGCTGTTTTCTGGCATGGATTCCTCACTGCACGGGCAGCAAAAATGGCCACGCTATGGAGAATCTTTGCTGGACGGTGAGTTTTAAGCCCCTAGGAACGCATTAATTTGGTTTTAATGCATTTCTATGGGCTTTTTAAAATCGCATGACGACGTCATGCGAGGCACCACTGTACATTTATATTCCATCCTTTCACCAATGAACTCAAGGTACAAAAGTGTCTAGAACCTGGACTTCCAAGTCTAAACCCATCACTAAATACTGCACTGCATTGGCTCTCAGGTTCATTTACAAAACTGCGTTATGTTCTGACAGTTGTTTTACAAGATGATCTTCAAGCCACTATAACTGGGCATGAGTGGTCACCACAGTATATGAAGAACCATGTGATGGTCCAAGGCCATATTGATGCGAAAGAAGTTTCTCTGCAAGTATCTGAATGGTCTTGCCCTCTGTCTTGTATACAACCAGTTATTATAATTTTGATTATCAGTTGAATCTGAGACATGTGCTAATACTGTCTGCTAACATGTTACATTACAATTCTGTGGTAATTTTAAGTCTGGAGGTGGACAGAAGCACAAAAAGACCTACAGAAACATTTCTTTCTAGCAGTTATGCTTATTTTGCTATAAGTTTCCACCTACATATTAAGACTACTTGGCAAGCTTCCTAAAATCTAAAAGCAAAGGCTGGTCAGACTGAAAAGAAAAGGGAAAAAAGCAAAAAAAAAAAAAAAAAAAAAGCATCAGACATAATTGGTGCAGTAGTGCAGTGGGAAAGTGTGTTCTTTTAAATTACTGCACAGTGTGAAGTCCGTTAGGAAATATGGTCGTATGAATATTAAGTTGACTAGCTCTCAAAACGGAATGTAGCTTCGAAATTCCTCTACTGAGTATGATGCAACACGAATTGATTCATTCTGTGCTGCATAGCATGAGGTTGTTGCCTCTAATGTACTCTCAGGAAACAGTTGAAATTGCTATTCTGTGCTGTTGATTGTTTGTCAGTTGTGTCTGGTTTTGAAAAAGCATGCATTATGCTGCTAAAATCCTGTGCTTATGATATTATGAAACCACGTCCCATATGAACACAGAGGTTTGGCCAAAAATGGGCAAAGAGCAGAGCAATCCTAAGAGGTGTGTAAGTGTGTGAGAGATAGATTGCTGTGTATTTCCAAAGCCCTGCTGGCTCAATCCAGCAAGTCAGGTGACAGCGGGGGCACCCAGGGGAAGGCCTTTCTTTCCCACTTTCTTGGTATTTTTGACTTTTCCAAACAAGAAGTGGTGACCATCAATCCGTGAATCAGATGTAAAAGGCACAGCACCAGTGACTGAAGTTAATACTCTATTTGGATACATTTTTCACTCAAGATTCCATATGTTGGAGTTGTGGCAGTTAAAATGGAATCAAACTACTGTAACTATGTAATGTAGATACACTCAGAGTCTTTTAAATTTGATGCACATCATTTCTTGTTTGGGATACTGTAATTATATGCATCACATTGTTCATATATAGATTTCCCCCACCTCTATTTTCCTCCCTAGCGTGTATTTGCAAGATCCTCAGGCCACCTGGGCCTTGGGTCCAGAGGATTCATATCTGCTCTCAGAACACACACTAGTAGGTATGGGGGTATTCGTATACAAATACGAATACCGCCGCACAGGTGGCGATAACGAGGGTCCAACCCCATGGAGCTGGATGGTCCACTCTCAATTCCGCCGCGACCTCTGCAATCCTTCCAATGGCTCCGGAGATCGCGATCAGCTCGCCACTCCTGGGAGGAGGTGGGACGACAAGCCTCTCTGCCAGGTGGCTCACCGAGCGCAATCTCCGGAGCCATTGGAAGGATTGTGGAGGTTGCTGCAGTGGCAGAATTGTGAGTGGACTGTCCAGCCCCATGGAGCTGGACCCTCGTTATTGCCACCTTTGTGGGGGGTATTCATATACAAATACCCCCATCTCTACACACTAGTGCTAACTTTGCCAGCAGTAGATCTGTACCCATAGACTTTTCTCTGGGGTGGGGCATACTGGGATCCCTCTTGGAGTTCTCCTTCATTAGTGCAAGGGCATATAATTCTCATCTCAACCCTCTACTGGTTCAGAGAGGGTTAGGGTTGCACTTTATGGGGAAAACACTGCATTGAATAGAAAAGAGGAAACAATTTCTGTTTGCTGAGAAAGGCACTCAGCAAAGAATATTCATTGCATTTCATTAAAGTTGGCATCTTGTGTTCTGCAGCTAAATTTGGTGTGACTTGGCTTGCTCTGTAGAACTGTACTTAAAATGATTCAGAAAACTATGCCTGAATTATTAATCCTTCCAATTCAAGTACAGCTTGACCATGCAGTTCTTTTACTTCAGAAAATAAATATAGCAGAAGATGTAATAGACAAGTTCTCACATGCTTACCTCTATCTATCTGACAAAAAAAAAAAGGTTTGCATATTGCTTTCTTAAACCCTCATGACAGGTAATAGTTATTTTAAAATGTCAATGATTTAAAATACATTCCAGAAACAGGAAAACATACTTTCTGGGACTATAACTTCTAGAATTTCTCTGGCTTGCATGACTAGCAGCACCTGTTTCTGAGCTTTGAAGACAACCCAGCTGTTGTTCCAGTGTTATATCAGACTTTTGTTCTATTTTTGTTACAGTAAAATCAAACATGCCAAATATTCAGAAATCACTTGAGGATAAAGTGCCATCAATAACACCTTTAAATGCCCTTGCCCTTATTCATGTGCACATTAAGGCAATCAACATTTCTTCAAAACATACTTCCAAGTCACTTCAATCCCAATATTTTTCTTTCTCATGTTAATTACCAGTTACACATTCAGCCAGGTTGGTACCCACAACTGTAAGAAAAGCTCACTCAGAGCAAGGCAAATCTTTCACATAGGAGTTTCTCCCAAACTGGGCATTTGAATATGTTATTGGTGGGAGACTTGGAATTGAATACAGCACAAGCGATAGGAATTCTGAAGAACAGAGTGGTCATTTTTCATTACTTACGTATGCTTGTCTCTTTTTATAGGCTGATCATGTTTCAAATGTACGATATTCTCTTGAAGGCCAACGTGCAGTCCTAGGAGAGGAATGTAACAATTTCTTCAAAACTATCCTACTCAGGGAGTGGTGATTAAGCATTTCATTAAAGAGAAAACCTTTAATCATTACTTGGGCTCACATACAAGAATTTTTATATCAATCTTATCTCTTGTTTGCCATATTTAACTTTTCACCCAACCTCCTAATCCTACAGTAGCAGGGCTCACAAAAGCAATTTGAGAACTCATATTTGTGACAGCCTGCATTGGATGCACATTGCCCATCTCCTTGTACTCTAATCAAGAAAATTAGGAGCATGCCTGGGGGACAGGAATTTCTCCCTTTCAAAGTTGAAGAATAAGCTGCCTTTTTTTGTTTCTTTCGGAACACTTTTCATTTGTGTGCTGTTGTTCTGGACTTAATCCATCCATTCCTTTGTCAGATTTCAACGTTCACTTTGGCAATGTGGCTTTTCTGCCTGCCTCTCCATGCAAGTCAAGAAAGACAATTCTGTCTCCACTAGTTTCATGGTGGTAGTGGTGGGGAAGGGAGAAATTCTATAGGCATGAAAATAACTGGGGAGATGAGCAACTCCACCAAAGGACCCGGTTGCCCCAGTCACATAGCAATTAGATGTTCTTATTAAGGGGTATAATCCAATTAAAGCTGCAGCCCAGTATGCACTTACATGGGAGTAAGATTCCAGTAGGCTGTATTTCTGAGTCAACATAATAGGATTACATGGTGAAAAAATATTAGCCAATTAATCATGTGTTCTAGTAGATTACTTGATTCACTGATTGCATATATTTGTGTGTAAATAAATATATGTAACGTGAATAACATATATTTAAAAGTATGCTTATCTTAAAGGATCCAAAGGAGTGCAGCAGGAACCATGTTAAAAGAGAGAATGTTTATTCTATACTAAAATGTCCCATCTCTGACAGTTATAAGTACTTCTCAATTGTTGAAACTTTTTGTCAATGAAAAATGTTTTAATCAACTGATGTAATCCATTCATAGACAAAATATTGCAGCCCTCTGTTTTATGCATCTAGGGCAATGATGCATATATCTAAAGGAAGAGTTTGCATTCAAAATATACTTGGATTCAAATATGGCTTCTCTTTGTAGTCCTGTGGTCCCTGTTGGATCAGATGATGGCCAAATGAAAATATTCTTTCAAGTAAAATGATGCCATTTTGTGGCACATTGAAGCCTAACACGTTTTATTTGGTATAAGCTTTTGTGGACTGTAGCCTACTTCTGCACTTTCATTTAAAGAAGGGGGACAAAAGTGTAT
This sequence comes from Pogona vitticeps, assembly GCF_051106095.1. NCBI lineage: Eukaryota > Metazoa > Chordata > Lepidosauria > Squamata > Agamidae > Pogona > Pogona vitticeps. The sequence continues at coordinate 246,750,200 of NC_135784.1, read as the reverse complement.
GCCACATAAACCTTCTTGATCCCTTAGGTCTCACATTGCTACTAGTTGTTTTTGCTGCAAGACACCAACTTGGCTATGCCTTTACATTTACCTGAGCTTTGAACCGTTTACTTTTACATTGACTTTACACAGAAGATTGATTGGGCCCATTGAAACTGGTGCCTCTGGTGTATTTCACATGTACAAATACTTCAGGAGGTATCTTTGAGGGCTACCTGACAAGAAACTCATCTGCTAGTCAGTGAACTAATTTTCCTGTTGGTATGTCCCAGCCAGGTGAACAATCATTTTCCTTTATGACAAAAACAAGTTCATTGACAAGTAAAACATCTACAGAGATATTAATGAAAGAGCAAATCAAATATACTGTAGAAAAAGCAAGACCAACCAACCGTCAAGGTTTATCGGTTGTCCCTTAGTGTTGTATACTATAATTGCACCTGGAAAATCATGTGTTTTTGTGTTTATTTTAATCCCACCCCACCCCCTGAATGGTACACATCTGTTGTAACCAATTTTAGCAAGCTTTGGAGAGGCATCATCCCATCTGCCATATTCATTTACTTGTAATCATGCCTGCTGCAACGTGATTAATCCTCACAGTAGCTCTGTCTAAACTATAGTCCTGGTTAGCAGCTGTCTCATAGATTTAGTCAGAATTTTCTTCTAAGGAAAATTTCCTTCTAGCTGCCTCCAGCCTTGTCTCTTCCTGTAGGCTGCATTGTGACATGAACTAAACGCCTACTTTCTCTTTCCATTCTAGACTTTTTTTTCCCTTACACTCTCTGAACATTTTCTCGGCCCACTCCTTTTTAAAATACTTCAGGGAGTTCACACTTCCATTGGGTATGACAAATCTTCATACCATCCCTGTTTTTCTACATTACATCAACTGTTAATCCCATTCATATGGCTCAGCCAAGCAGAGTGTTGCTTATGCTGTACATTTTGCTGAAAGCAAACTAACTTTTCTGAGAATGGCTGGAAACAAAGGAAGTTCTTATCTAGAAATTTCAGATAAAGAATCTCCTCTGGAACCTTGTTCTGTAACTTTACAGAATGTAACAGTTCTGAAGATTTGCTCTAGCTAGCTCTCCAGCCAGACAGTCCAGTTTACTGAACAATCCACCCTTCAATAAAGCTGTGGCCACACCAGAGAAATTCCAACCCATTCTTGTTGTGCTTCACAGATGAGCATCCCAATGTGTTTTGGGCTTACAGATTCATTTCCTTCAATTTGAATCATTATGGCCATCTACATTGTGGTACTGATTTATTTCCTCTGTTGATTTATGGGGCACTGTAGCCCCATAACCTAATATTTTATTGGATTTTTTTTATTTTAAGGAAAACAGAACATTGATACGTCGGTTACTGTTTCATGATGAGTACCTTTTCCATTGTTGCACTGGTGCTTCTGGAAGCAATGCATTACGCACAAAGGACCAAGCACGCCTGCCCAGGGTTGACCCTGAAAGTAGGTGGAGTGGTTTCAGGATGGTTTGCAGAAGCAATTCCATTTGTTCCAAGAGTTGAAAATGTTGACAGAGTTTACTAACACATTTACACTCTGGACATGGGGGTGGGTGGGTTAAATTTTGTCTGTCTGTCTGTCTGTCTGTCTGTCTGTCTGTCTGTCTGTCTGTCTATTAGATTTATACCCCACCCATCTAGACCGAAGTCTACTCTGGGTGGCTAACAATAAAAAATGGAATAAAAACAATATAATAAAGTAAAAAACAACAATAGTAATGTGGCACAAGATGAGGAAAAGAAAAAAAATTCAAGTGATGACAGGAGGGAAAGCCTGCCTAAAGAGCCAGGTTTGCTCTTAAAAACACCCAGCGAGGGCGCCAGACAGATCTCTGGGGGCAGACTGTTCCAAAGGTGAGGGGCCACTGCCAAGAAGGCCCAGTTTCTTGTTATTTCTTTCCGGGCCTCCCTCGGCGTTAGGCCCCTCAGCCGCCCTTCCTGGCTAGAATGAGTGGTTCAGGTAGATCTAGGTGAAAGGAGGCGTTCCACTAGATATCAAGGTCCTAAACCATTTAGAGCTTTATATGTCATTATTAACACTTTGAAATCAATGTGGAAATGAATGGGCAGCCAATGCAAGGCAGCCAGAGTGGGAGAAATATGCTGATTTTTTCTTTTCCCACTGAGAAGTCTGGCCACCCCATTCTGCAACATTTGAAGCTTCTGCATCAATCTCAAAGGTAGCCCCAAGTAGAACACATTACAGTAGTCTAATCTCGAGACTACAAGCACATGGACCAGAGTGGTGAGTGCCCCAACATCAAGATAGAGATGCAGCTGGGCAATCCGCCACAGATGGAAATAGGCAGAGCGGACCACTGATGTCACCTGGATTTCCATGGTGAGCACCGGATCCAGATGGACCCCCAAGCTGCGAACCTCACTCTTCCAAGTGTCAGTCCCCCAAAAGAGAGGGAGTTTCCCAAACCACCAATGGAGGGACCACCCACCCTCAGGACCTTTGTCTCATCCGGGTTCAGCCTCAGTCCATTCTCCTGCATCCATTGCAGTACAGCCTCCAGGCAGTGTTGAAGGGATGGAACGGCATCCACTGTGGTTGAAGAAAAGGAGGTGTAGAGCTGGGTGTCGTCAGCACACTGAAATTGGTACTGAAATTGGCAGCCGCATAGCACTAATGGCAGCCACCTTCCACTGTGACTTTATTTCAAAAAAGTTTCAATTGGATCACAAATGCAGTACTGTAACTGAATACAGTGGTGCCTCGCTTAACGAGCGCCCCGTTTAACGACGAACCCGCATACCGATACGGATTTTGCGATCGCTTTTGTGATCGCATTACGATGTTGACTATGGGGAAAAATCGCTTTGTGATTTTTCCCCATAGCCCAATTTTCCCCCAGCTGAGCGGCGGGAGCTTTGAAGCCCCGCCGCTCAGCTGGGGGAAAATACCGGCGGTGGCCTCGGAAGGACCCTTCCGAAGCCACCGCCTGTATTCCCCTTCGGAAGGGGCATTTTCCCTCAGCTCAGCGGGAGCCCCGCTGCTCAGCTGGGGGAAAATGTCGGCGGTGGGCGGCAGCCTCAGAAGGACCCTGAAACCACCGCCGACATTTGCCTTCCGAGCTCTCAAAGGGCCCCCCTCCGACATTGGAGAAAGCCTTTTGAGAGCTCGGAAGGCTCTCAGCGGCGGCGGGGGGAGGGTAGGGGGGTCCCGAAGGCCTTTGCCTGGAAGCCTTTGGGACCCCCACACACAGCCTGCAGCCGCCACCGCCGCCGCTTGAAGCCGCCCCGCGCCGCCTACCCCAGCCGTTCTCGGACTTCCAGGCGTCCGAGCACGGCTGGGGTAGGCGGCGCGGGGTGGCTGCCGGCGGCGGGGACAGGGTAGGGGGGTCCCGAAGGCTTCCAGGCCTTTGCCTGGAAGCCTTCGGGACACCCCCCCCTGCAGCTGCCGCCGCCGCTTGAGCCCGCTGCCCAGCTGGGGGGAAAGGCCGGCTGGCGCTTGGGAAGTAGGGTGGAGGAGGTCCCCGCACTCCTTCCCGAGAGCCCGCTGCCCAGATCGGCGGTTCCAAAATGGCTGCCCATTTCGCACCTCGCTTACCGAGGTGGCGAAAATGGCAGCCCTATATAGGATCTTCGCTGAACGGTGAGTTTTTGTCCCATAGGAACGAATTAAACAGAGTTTAATTCGTTCCTATGGGTTTTTTTCTTCCGTTCAGCAATGTTTCCGTATAGCGACGTTAATCCTGGAACGGATTAACGTTGCTATGCGGGGCACCACTGTATATCGAACTGCTCTGGAAAAAAAATACTGTGTTTCCCTGAAAATAAGACAGGATCTTATATTAATGTTTGCTTCAAAAAACATACTAGGGCTTATTTTCAGGGGATTTTTTCATGTATAACATTTATTCAAATACAGTCATGTCATCTTCTGGTTGCTGCACAATGGAGGGGGGCAGGGTTTCACTTAACTGGGGCTTATTTTGGGGGTAGGGCTTATATTACGAGCATCCTGAAAAATCATACTAGGGCTTATTTTCAGGTTAGGGCTTATTTTCGGGGAAATAGGTTAGTATAAGCCTTCAGGGAAGTGGAAAGTGAGCCACAGTTAGCACACTGGCCTGGTCAATGATTCACTTATGGCCATGTGTCATGTGACTGCAAATTTAAGATACAATCTCACTGGGGCATAAGTAGAGAACATTTTGCTGGTGCGACCACAACCTAAATCTATTGAGGATTAAGGTTCAGTGTTCATTTACGCTGCCTGCATTGAACATTCCAATCCTTCCCCATGGGGCCAACTTTATCTCATCCAGAGCACCTTATTTGTGTTTCTTAGCATTTGGGGGCTTCCTAGGACATATTTTTCCCCCCTAACATTGTTTGGGAGAAAAAAGAATACTTGGCAAATGAGTACCTGATACCAACAGATTTGTTGGGATAGTTTTTGTCTCAGGTAGTATTTGTCAGTTAACAAGCAAATGAGACAAATAAGGAAAACGTGGCCAATAGCTAAAACTCATAGACGTTTACAACTCTTTAGGCAACATTGTTGTAGTATGTCTACATTGGAGGTTTAATTTTTGGTAAATTCTGCAACAAAATGTGACTCTAAATGACCTTCCCAAATGGATATTAATCAACACAGCATTTTTGCACTGGTTTCTCACATTTCTGCCAGTAATGCAGGCCTCCATCTTTTGCATCCATAGCAATGATGCCTATAACTAGAAGAAGAGTTTGTGTTTATAATATACTTACCGTATATACTCGAGTATAAGCCGACCCGAATAAAAGCTGAGGGACCCAATTTTACCACAAAAAACCGGGAAAACCTATTGACTCGAGTATAAGCTGAGGGTGGAAAATGTAGCAGCTACTGGTAAATTTCAGAAATAAAAATAGATACCAATAAAATTACATTAATTGAGGCATCGGTACGTTAGGTGTTTTTGAAGATACTGCCCTTCTGAGCTGCGAGACACACTTCACTGCCTGCGGAGGGAGGACTCATACAGGATGCTGTGCTTATCTACTGCTCTACTGCTGCATAACAAGATGGAGGGAGATGGAAGATGAAGGAAGAAGGTGGGAGGAGGAAGGTGGGTACATAGAATATGCAGAAGGAGGAGGATGGGAGTGTCCTGGAAACGGAAATGCAGTGTACTTAACCCATGTCATTGGATCACCCACAGAGGCTGCAGGCACCCCTAGATGAGCTTAGGAGTCCAGAGAACACCCGCACTGCAGGGGAGAACATGTAACTTTGACACTGACTCGAGTATAAGCTGAGAGGGTGCTTTTTCAGCAAAAATTGTGCTGAAAAACTAAGAAACAAATGAAACTACTGCATATGGGGCATTTCACAATGTTCTGCTCAAAATACAAATTTTAAATATCCTGAAATTTTAAAAACTCTAAATCTAGAAGATTCAGCTGAACATTTCAGAAGCATCTCTGATTAAGTTTTGAAAATCTTGCTAAAATCAGGGACAACATCACATCCTCTCCTGTATCATACTGCATCTTACAGTTTGCATGTAAGATAAGATTAACTGCACATCTTGTGTCCGATAAAGTTAATCACACATAGCATGCCAGATCTTGTTTTTATAGACTATTACTGGATTTTACAAAATTTACTACCAACAGTACTATGCATTATCATCACGATAAGCCTAGAAATGTGGCTTTTTGTCATTCCCATTAAGATGCAAATACAATCTAGGGTCTGATAAATGTTTCTTTTTCTCTGTGGCAATATTTATTTGGTGTACTACCCAAAGCATTAAAAAACATCAATGAATCAGACATATTTAGTCAGGAAAAAAGTGTTTCTCAGAATGAAAATATAGTGTGTAGGAAGGGGAACAGACAAGTAAGAAAATTGTATTGCAACTTGTATAATTCCTGGAAAGCAAGCAAGGGATAGATCAACAAGTAGACTAGAATGGTGAAGAGGAATATCAGGCATCTAGGGTGCTTCTGTCCATAGGCCCTGAATACAATACTTGATGCTAGCCAAAATAGACATGGTAAGCTAGGACACCCAATAGAGTATCTCTCTACTACACAGTTACCATAGCTATTAGGGCTCCATTGCTTCTCTCATAAGGAGTTTTCACTCATTTCCTCTATAAATACATTCACACTGAGTCTTTCCTCACAAAGTGTCTGTCACCACTTTCTTCATACTGTGTTGGAAGTATCACTCCACAGTAATGTAAAGCCTACACTCTCCTGCTTTTGTGTAGGCTCTACATGTGAGCAACAACCCCAGTTCTCCAGAGCTCCTGAGCCTGAATATAAGTAAGAATATCCTTACTACAGGCATGTCACTTTTCATTCATAGAAATTTATGAGAGAGGGGGGAGTAGCTAGGCATTGCCTTCAAAGTGCATCCACAGAGGGAATGACTAGATACTCCTTAAGATGGGTGATGGTAGAGAGCCTTTTTGTACTGTCCTGAACTTCAGCAGAGAATTCTGACTACTGTACACCACTGTACACTAAATTACATCTTCAAAAATTCCATAAGAGGAAGCCATTATAATTAAAGTGACATCAAATTGAAACAAAGTGAGAAAAAGGGAATGTCGGTAATTTCTCCCAACATAGTCTTCTTCTTCTTCTTCTTCTTCTTCTTCTTCTTCTTCTTCTTCTTCTTCGCTGTCAAGTTGCTTCCAACTCAAGGTGACCCTAGGAATGAGTGATCTCCACAATGTTCTCTCCTCATCAGCCTTACTCAGCTGTTGTAGATACAAGTCTGTGGCTTCCTTTACAGATTCAGTCTAGCTTGTACGTATTTGGTATTTCTCTTTTCCTACTGCCTTCCACCTTTCTCAGTAATATTGTCTTTTCCAGAGAATCCTTTCTTCTCATAATGTGTCTAAAATAGGACAGACTCTGTTTCAACATTTTTGCCTTCTGAAATAGATCAGGCTTGATTTGATCTAGAACCAACTTGTCTGTTTGGCAGTCCAGGGTATCTGCAAAACATTCCTCCAGCACTGCATTCCAAATAATTTTTTTATGTCAGCTTTCTCAACTGTCCAGCGTTCATACTTATACATGGTGGTTGGAAATACACGAATGTATATAATCTTGGTCTTTGACTCCAGTGACACATCCTTACATTTGATGATCTTTTCTAATTCCTTCATTGCTGCCCTTCCAAGTCTCAGTCTTCTGATTTATTTGACTGTAGTCTCCATTTGAATTGATGATGGAACAAAAGTATACAAACGTTTTAACTATTTCAAGGTACACAAAATCTCCAACTACAGTTTACTTATCTCCCTTTTATTATTAGGAACCAGAAAACTGTAGAAGAATTAGAATTAAGGATAAAGTTATGGTCTTTTGCAAATCATTTACATTTCTATAAAGATGCACCGTTCATTGGCTTTCAATGGAGAATAAAAAAATTCACCAAAAATTAACGAAAACTCAGAGCAACACCAAATTAAGTTTGCATAGGTTTCAGGAGGTGGGATAACGATTGCAAGTATTTAAAACAGGTTTCAAACAGTTTAAGACACTTTTACAGGAGCGAAAAGGGACTTCGCAAACCCATTCAAATGCATTGAGTCGGCTTCAATGCATTTCAGTTGAGGAACCGCGTTTCCCTCAATGATGTTTCCTATGCCGATTTTCACTTAAGGCCGGCAATCCGTTCCAATTGGAACGGATTAACTGGTTTTCAATGCATTCCTATGGGAAATGGTGTTTCACAGAATGATGTTTTCACAGAACTGTGTTTTTTTTGGAACCAATTAACATCGTTGTGCGAGGCACCACTGTAATGATCAATTCTATTTCACACAGATCAGGAAATTGAGCAGTAAGTGATGTATTCTCTTATACAGCTCTGCTTTGGACTGGAACATGGAATTCTAAAGTGGAGATGAAAGAGACAACTGGTCTTCATGTTTTCTAGTAACATATTCTGTTCTTCCCATTTCTCTCACTCTCAATGTCTTTCGTACCACTTCCCCACCACATTGTTAATAGGTGTTTTGTATTTCTACTCCTCACAGGCTTTCTTTCCTGGTTGACCATCACACTCTTTGAAAAACCATGCCTGAACAAAGCAACGATTACAGGGTGGTGGTGTTTGGAGCAGGTGGAGTTGGCAAGAGTTCACTGGTCCTGAGGTTTGTTAAAGGCACTTTCAGAGACAGCTACATCCCCACCATTGAAGACACCTACAGGCAGGTGATCAGCTGTGATAAGAGCATATGCACTTTGCAGATTACCGACACAACAGGGAGCCATCAATTTCCTGCCATGCAGCGCTTGTCTATTTCCAAAGGACACGCTTTCATTCTGGTGTATTCTATCACCAGCCGGCAGTCATTGGAGGAACTCAAGCCTATCTACGAGCAGATATGTCAGATCAAAGGGGATATAGACAGCATTCCAATCATGCTGGTGGGGAACAAGAATGATGAAGACCACAACCGAGAGGTGCAGACCAGCGCTGGTGAAGCCATGGCCAAAAAGTGGAAATGTGCCTTTATGGAGACCTCTGCCAAGATGAACCACAATGTGAAGGAGTTATTCCAAGAGCTGCTAAACCTGGAGAAACGTAGGACTGTGAGTTTACAGATTGATGGCAAAAAAAGTAAGCAGCAGAAAAGAAAAGAGAAGCTGAAAGGCAAGTGTGTTGTCATGTGAAAGAAGCAATTCTGAAGCACTCATGTAGACTTATTCTTCTGACTGTACCAGATGTGAAACCTACATACAACAGGAAAATACATGAGGCTGTTTCACTAATAGCTAATTTAAAAGAAATATAGGACAAGTTGAACATTAGCCATTGTGGGGAGTAGATGTACTATGATCCTTTCAAGAAGTTATCCACTTATAAAGTAGCCATTAACAACAGAAATAGTTCCAAAGAACGACTGATATCTAATTTCAACACGTTAGAATCTATAACAAAGAATTCCTACAAGAACCATGTAAGGAGTTAACAATTTCGAGATTCATGTTCATTCTGAAAATGTATTTAATTATAAAATGTATTTATCTGCGAAACTTTATACTGGGAAATGTATCTAAATTTAAGGTAAAATGGCTTCCCTGAATTGCAATTTTTCCCAAAGAGTCAGGGATGGAAATCATGCTGTTCCACAACCATTTTTTACATCCCCCCCCTTCCAGCAATTTATTAGGATTTTTTTCCAAAAAAGGAAGAATCGTACTCACAACAAGTACAATTCTCTTCTAACACAACCTGTCTATACACACATCTTACTTTACCTGAAATCCTTCCCATTCAAAACTGGCAGTGGATTTTTTTTTAAACATGGAAGTAGCCTTCAAGTGTCATGTGGCTGGACTTTTGTGGCCCCCTCAGACTCCTGGAGCTTGCTTATTCCTTCCCTATGTTGTGCCCTGTTCTTGCACACATCCCTCATGGTACTCATGGAATGGTGTTTGAACAGAATGAAATGTATCCCATTTTACTGATTCACCTAGCTCATCACAGCAACTGCTGGCTCTATTACAGCAGGAGACCAGGCTCTCCCGTCCAGCTGGCATGACACAAAACTCCAAATGTTTTTCTGTTCCACATCATCAGGTTGCCTTCCCTTTGAAAACAATTTGGACATTTTCTGACCAGCAGTCCAAGAGAACATGAAAAAGATTGAGATGGAGGGGGAGGGTGTTTTTTTTAAATGAAGGATTAAATTTACAGGGCATGTTTCTCTAATACTTAACATATATTTGCTTTGTCTTGTTTTTCTCTTGCAATGCGTAATCAGAGTAATGGTAATCTGTTATGTTAAAGAGTTGTGGTCAATATGGAATCAGCTGAATTATCCACATGGAACAACAAAACAACAACAAAGTCTAACTATAAATGGCAGCAACACTCAAATTGGCTAGGAGAAATCGGGTGTTTGTCTTACAAGGGATCCTTTATTTACCAGCAGAGGAAGTGCTGTAAGTGATGTTCTGCCTTTGCAGATGTTCTCCTGGTGGTGTTCTATCTCCAGTGCGGGACACGTTGGGACTGGACATGGATACACCATTTCCAGAGCCCTATTGTTTTCTTTAACAGAGACTAAACAGAACTTTACATTGGCTGAGGCAGGTTGTTCCCTCCCATTCAATACGGGGGGGGGGGGGGAGAAGATGAAGGAAATTCTGACCCTCTCTCCTTCCCCCACAGCAGCAGTAAACTGGCAGGGCTGTGTCAGTGGTACTGACAGGAAATCTTACTTTATTTCGAGTACAACCACCAGCATACAGTCTATGCTAGTTTTGAGATTCTGGAAGCTGTAATCCAAAAAAGTAACTTCTCCAATCTCTGGCTGGGCTCTGCCAGCAAGGTTCTCCACATCCCACTGTAAGTGGTTTGCTGGATTCCTCTGTAAGGGTGTAATCACATGGGGAAATAGGCCACAATTTGAACTGCTTATGGAGCAGCCTGGTGAAATCTATTTCCTGGCAGTCACACAACCTATAGGGAAATGCATTGCAGCCTGACTCCATTCCAGGCCCAAGCCAAACCTTTTTGGTCCAGCTGCAGTTCTTCTAATTTGGGGGGCCATGCTGGAAAGATTCCCTGCAGACAGAAAGGAGATTGCTTCTATTAAACCAACCCTTTCCAGTGTGATCAGGGACATGCCTCTTAAAACTTTTTATCCTAGTTAAAGAGGTTTGTTGTCTTTCCTCAGTTTGTCCCATTCTGTGCAAAAGTAGAGTACAGGGAACAAAGCCTAGGGAAGGAAAAGTGTGATGTAACACAGGTTTTCCAGACATAATCTTCTCATATGTAAATTGCTGGATTTTGGGAATAAAGTATGATTGTTTGCCTGTCTGCATCTGATATGCAGACAGGTATGCTTCCAGGACAGACAATAGGTATGGTGTCAGGGCATGTTGCCCTGCCATATTCACCATCATATTGGTTCTCCCGTTATCACTTTCCCTCTTATCTACCTCCCAGGAAGAGCATTTCTGAATTCCTCCTCTTGGGGAGGCAACATTTGGAAATGTTGTGTTTCCATTGTCAACAAAACAATTGGTTTTTAGATTTTCAGTGTCTTGTTGAAATCTCTGTGCACCTAGTATGTGAGTCATAAGCAATTTTTAAAATAACAGAAAACTAAACAGAAACCTAAATAAGAATATGTTAACATATAGGCATGTGTGCATCTCAAATCTAGGAAAAAAGTTGTTAATATATCAATAGAATATATTAACCTATTGGCAAGTATGGATCTCAAAAAGCTAGAAAATGTAGTGTCTGTAAAAATAGCATGCATGTTACATTGAAATGTCACCAAAGCACTATGTAAATGCATTCTTTACTTTTACATATGCATTACTCACAAGAATTAAATATTCTGAGCTCTTTCATCTCAGGAGCTGTTTGCATGAAGACAGAGATATTATTCACAATTGCTTGCAATATAAGGCCAAATTTCATTCCAAATTATCTTCTGACTCCAAAGTAACCAATGGAAATATTTTTATTTGTTTGACCAAGAGAGATGTAAAGAAAGCTGATGACAGACAGAAATTTCCTGCAAGTGTGATAGCACAAGATTGTAATGAAAGTTTGACCTGAGTAGAAGCAAGAGGATGGGAGAGAGTGCCATTCTGCACCTTGACCTACACAGAGGCATTTGACTATCTAGAGAGAGCCTAGGTGAATAAAATTGAATATGCATAGCTTCTGTTCTGCTGTTTGACGTGCTGATTAGAGATGGAGATAATTGTATTCATAAACAAATATTCTAAACGAAATGAATATTCCGATCCCAGGTGTGTATAATGTGGGTCTGGCCCTCCTAACTGGCCTGTCCACTCACGCTTCACCATACCACCAGCCTCCCACTCTTTCTGCCAATTGTGGAAGTACCTCCTCCATCTTCCTGCTTAGTTGGCCACTCCAGGCAGGGGGTGAGAGGACAAGCTTGGCTGGCTGCTGAGTGGCCAGCCAAGCAGGAAGATGGCAGAGCTACTTCTGTGATTGGCAGAAAGAGCGGCAGGCTGGCGGCATGGTGAACGATCAGTGGATGGTCCATTTCTGAGAACTGGACCCACTAAGATACACTTCAGATGAATATACCTATCTCTAGTGCTGATATGGAGAATGACTACATGCAGCAAATTATCTCACCTGGGTAGCATCTGTGAGTCAGATGGGCTGAAGTGTGTTTTCTCCCCTAAATTTTTCTAAATTTATATGCAGATTGCTATTCATAGGATCTTCCTTCATATTCCTTCTCTGAGGTCCTGCTTGTTGCTGTTCCAATTTAGTGTGTGAGAGGAGAGATTAAGTATTGATCATGGCTGAAAGCACATCTAGCACGCAAAGATAACACTATTCTCCTGCATTACCTCTAAAGAGATTTTCTAATTAACAATTAAATAAAACTTTAACAAGTTTTCTTTCTTATCTTGTTACCAATTTCCAAATTACTTACCTGTCGTAGTCACAAATTTAGCAATAGGCCATTGCACTCTGTCTGGAAATGCCAAATACTCCTAACCCAAAAACATGCAAGCTGGTTGGGATATTGTCTCTTGCTGTGATGCTGCTCCCTCTTCTTCATGTAGTCACTCTGGGCTGCGTGTCTGGAGAGGACAATGCTCGATAACATTCTAAAATGTGGTATATGGTTAGGGGTCAACCCCTATTAACTGCATTCAGAAATATTTCTTTCAGGGCAGCAAAATCTATTGAAACTACTTCCTAATATATGGGTTGAATTTAATGGATGCCTTCCTCCAGAGGAAGGAAACTATTAGACAAATCCTACCTGAATGATCATTCCAAGACTGCTTCTAAGGGAGTAATCTACAATGCTAACCTATATTTCATTTTTCATTTTTCTCGTTGATTGTGCTGAATCAGGATTGCATATCAAAACCAGCCATAAGCATTTGTGGGATTTTTGTATGGTTTTGTAGTGAAGGGGCCCTCTTTCTAACTGGCAAAAAAATGCAATGGCATTTTATAGGGCAATAATTCAATATGTAACCAAATAATTGCTTGTTTCATTTGTAAGGCAGTCTGTCTTTTCCATCTGGGGCTCTATCAAGTGACAAACTGGAAGATGGAAACATGATTTGGACTATGTTGTCTTTTGGGCAATCGTGCAAGTAACAAGCTATGTATAGACCTTGCTTCTGAGCAACAGATGGGCATTTTGCATAGGAATCTAGGGTGAACTTGTGAAGCATGTCAGAACTGCAGGGGGATTACATTTAGCTCTTAGTGCTTCCATTAAACATGCAGCCTGATATTTTCTAGGGGCCACACCAACACAACTGTCCTTTTAAAAAAATAACTAAAATCCTTTTGTGCAGTTCTGTGTGTGCAATGGGAATGATACCACAACCACCAGCAGCAAATCGCTGCTGATTAAAGGCAAATCACCATTGATTCAAAGCAATTCTGAGGTGCTCATGTCTAATACACATTGGGAGGATGTTGTGTGTATCCTGAAATCACCAAAGGAAGCCTTTAATCATTAGCAATTTGCCACTGATGATGACACCCTCCCCACTGCACACATGAAACTATGCAACAGGATTTCAGCCAATGACCTTCTGCACTCCAAGCCATACATGCATGTAGAAATCTATACCAAGAGCCATATGGGTAGGCAGAACCTCCCTATCAACTGTCACAGTTACATGGCTTTCTACAACTATTCCTCTATTCTCTTCCTTAAATTACTTCTGATTAAAATCAGGCTTACAGATTTCAGTGTAAGTATAACTATCGTTAAACCAAATATGTTTAGCTCATTTGTAACAGAGGCTTCTCCCATCATGGAAAAAAAAAGGTTCTTTATCATCACTCATAAATTCTTTTACCTAGATTACCTATGTTTTACATACTTCATTTTTAATTGGTCACTGGAAAATAAACATGGACTAAATCTGCAAATCTTAATTTGCCAAGACATGCATATTTGAGGAAATCCCACCAAGGGAGAAAAAACAGATTGTTACAAGTACATGTTCCTCTAAATGTCTTTGTTCACCCACTGTTGTCATCCAACTCTTGGTGTCTAATCGCCATGTCTGTGAACACGAAAATGCTATGTACTGCACAGCATACCAATTTACCACACTGTGGAAGTGTTTTTGAAGCAGGTGGTATTATAGGGAAATCAGGTTTTTCTGTCATATTTAACTAAACAGTCAAATACCCTCACCATTTATAATCAGTTGAAGACAGGCAACTGCAGACAGAAAACAAAGTTGCATTTCATGTGTTTATATGGTTGTGAAGGGTCATGGAGGCTGGATTTTGATCACTGATGGGAAAACTTGTGCATTATAAACACCATTGTTTTTGCTATTGGGATGTCAGAGAGTATAAAACTAAGTACAATCCGGTCATTGACATTTGTCCCAGAGAACCATTAATATACAGTACTCCTGTAAATGTATGGCATCCCAGAAGTTGGCACAAATCCTTCTTAAATTCAGTACAGCATATATTATATAATATAAAGAATGGCTTGGTTTGTTTAATCCCCAAATGCTGCCAGTGACTGCAATCCTAATCCATCTGCACCAATCATCTAGAATCAAATTAAACTATCTAACTGGTTTGTTTCAAACCTGTTTCAATTAATTTTGAATATTAAGGTTGTCGAAGAAGTCATCTCTTGAGGGGAAAATGAGTTAATAAAAAGACAATATATTTTTGCTCCTTCTGGATCCCACTTTTGTAACAATATAATAAGCCATGATTATGTTATATGACCTTGCATTCTGTCAGTGCAAGGCTAGTATAGAAGCAATATTTATTCCTGAACCAGTCATTTTAAGGACAATATATTTTATATTATACCCCTCTGTTGTTCTTGTAATTTATAATAGATTTTACATAAATATGTTTATCAAAATATTTGTTTTGCTTTGCTGTTACTTACTGCTATAAGGCTTTTTCCTTAAAAAAACCCAAAAAACACATACGTACATGTGAATGAAGGAAACTCTTATGAAAAATAGTTATACAGCTTTATTACATTTTGTGGTTTATTTTCAAGTGACATAGTGATAGGAAATATTTGAAAATGTATCCACAAAAATGATGTGTTAAAATGTTCAATAAGTTCTAGTATCATGAAAACATTATATGGCTAGATATGCTGCTCACAAAGCATGTATTTTATATAAAAATATGCGAGCTATTAAGATAGTTATATTCCAATGTATTTAATGTTGCAGTTTTATTATCTAATACTTTATTCAACAACAGCTATGTAATTTGTGCCTATTCGTTTCTATGTTCCCTGTAATATTATGTACATAAGATAAACAAAATAAACATTTTAAATTGCATAAATTACCCATTGTCTTTTAATACACAGCTGGAGCCCTTGGAACGGCTTGGTATTTAAAGAACTGGCTGCTTCCGGGTATCTGTCTAAAGCTGAGGAAAGAGGGCACTGTTGAAAGGATCTTTTTGATCAGAGTTATAAAATGAACACTCTTTGCTCAGCCAGCACTTCTTGGACTGTTCCCTCAGCAACATAATCTGTGCTCTGGGATCCACATGTTGATGGACCACTGTGGATGCATTTGGCGGCAAAAGTGTGCATACACAGATGCCCACAAAACATTGCCCTAAACATGCTTTCATCCATGGGGGAAAGCATTCAGGTGATGTATATAGTTTATAACAAGGGCACACGTGTGTACATCTGTAGAAATGTTCAGCAGCTGAGGGAGGTTTGTTTCTATCTATGTGTCAGAGATGGGTAATATCCAGAAGTCTCGAAACCACTCAAACACACTCTTGAGTCTTGGAGGGGAATTCTTGCAAACACCATCCTCTCCTAGGTTTCTTAGAAAAACAGGTTTTTAAAACTGAAAGGGGGGAAAAAACAACAACCTTGGTGTCCTCTAGTGACCATTTTTTAAAAGTGGGATAGTGTGCCAGACAGCATACAGAATTTGGCAAAATTCCCTTCCCCCACCCCCACACAACCCTTAGACTGAACAAGATGACTTTTTGATTATTTTCAATAATATACATTGGGTGTCATGGTTGCTGAGGTGTCATTTGGGTCCCCTGGGGGCACATATGGTGCAGGGGGCTCATGTTGTCCATACATTTTATTTAAACTCCATAGATTCCATGCATCTGACAAAAAGGACTGTAGTCCATGGAAGTTTATGCCAAATAAAACTTGAGTCTTTAACATGCCACAAGGGTTTTTGCTGTAGGAGACTATTGCTGGCTGGTGTTTCCACACTCTTTACATCATCATCATCATCATAATCATCATCTTATCATGCAGATATCAGAAAAATAACAAAAGCCTAAGAAAGAAGTTAAGAAAAAATGACAGATGTAAACCTTATCCGCTGCAATATAGGTCAAAATATGCAAATGTGTAGTTAGTTCCTCTGTAGCTTTTCTGTTTCCTTTCATTTTGTGACATACTTTTCTACTCAGTGGCTTAATTTCAGTTCAAATAAATGTGCTGCTGGCTCAGATTTATTTCCTCATGCCCAGCCCTGCTGTTTTCAAAGAGCAATTCTGTTTTATGAAGTTTTGGATTATCCCACCCTGCCCCAACTACTGATAAATAACTCTGAATACAGTTAAAGAAAATTAGGTAACAACATTTTATGAATGGAATAGATTAAAAAAAACACTAAAGATCGAACTTACCCTGATTAAAGTTCAGTAGTTAAGTACTGGTTATAATACAGTCAAGATTGTATTCACTTTACATGTCTGCTGCTTACATACCAGTTTCCACAGGATTTTCCCACTGATTGTATCGATCTGTTTTTGTGTGTCTTATAGATGGAATATTTCTGAACACTTGTCTTTTAAATTGTTTTTAACTTTGTTTTGTTTTTACACTGTATTAGCTGTGTATTCTGATGTAAACTGCTTAGATATTTTATATTATTATATCAAGCAGTATGCAAATACAGGAATTACAAAGATATACAGTAATTACATATGCAACTACATAATATCATTCCATTTCATTCTGTTTCTTTATGTCTGTTGAAATGGATGTGTCCACGAAAACATACATTAAAATATAATAGACTTTAAGATATCATGTTTTTGTTCTTTGTTTTGTTTTGTTTCTTTGATTTTGTCTGGTATGTAACTACATGTTATTGTTATGTACCAACCACCTGCTTTTGAGTTACAGGGATAAGTAGCAGTTTTCTTGAGAGACTTAAGTTATAGGTGAGTTGTGACCCCCAAGAGAGATACAAAGTGTTTTCTGGGGAGTTGCCATGGTTACTTTAAATTGCAATAATTTTTCATAGGAAATTTCACCACAAAGGATTTTGACACGTATTTATTTCAATATGGTTACACTACAGAAGGATTGTTTGGGAATTGTCATCAAGAGAAAGGACCCATAAAATACCCAAGGTTGCTTACAGAATCGCTAACTGACAAAACATATGTGCCAGTCCTACCACAGAGTTGCCAGTTGCTGCTGGATATATCATGGACAAATGTCCACCTTCTCTTTCTATTTTTAGCGTGTTTTCATTAAAATGCCTTTCTACGCAATTGTGGAAGAGGGTATGACTCAACAAAGATTGGAAAACGCTGACTTAAATTAACACTATGGCAAATCAATCTCAAAATGGCTGCCAGTCCAGCCCTCAGTCCTGTTCTAGTACTCTCCAGTCCCCACTCCCAGGTTGCTATACAACTGGAGCAGAAATTGATATGCTTAACGCAACTTCTGTGCAGTAGGAATTCACATATTTTGCACAACTTCTGTTTGAAGCAGATTGTTTTCCAACCTATTTTACTATGATCCTAGCTTCATTTCATGTGCAGACAGGATGCCTCCCTGGCAACAGTGGTTGCTAGGATAGTAGAAGTAGTGTGACGTATTGCTGTGCTTCCTTGTGAATTCACTGCACATGTGGCAGTCGGGGGGGAATCCTTACTTTGTGGGGTCAGAAGAAGGCAGAAGGGATATGATCCAAGTTATTACTAACATTTCTGGCTAATAGATTCTGGGATTTATAGCCCTCAAAAGTGACTCCCCCAAATACTGTTTCAGAGGCAGAAAGCTGGATATAGATCCATGTCCTAGGAGTATGCCTGTGGCTGTCAGTCTGAGCCTTTGGGGTCAAAATCCCTCGAGTGAGCACCCTTGGAGTCTGGAACTCCGAAGCCCAGAGAAAATGTCCCCTTCTACCTCAAAGCCTTTTCACGTGCCCGATACACCTCTGAGACTGCCTTTTAGCACCAAATTTGACAGGTCAGGAGCACACAATTAATTGAGGTCAGTGCTTGAAATGGGGATGGCAGGGCTTGTGATACCACAGAAGTTGGGCCTTTGCAATGTCACAGAGGATATAATAAAACAAGCTCATGACTCAAAATGGTGGTGCTTTATTCCATGTCTTGCCCTAAATGGTATAAATGTCCCAAGTGCACTCACTTACGAGCTTTTCTTCTACTCTCTTTCTCTGAGTCCTGGCTTCTCCATGCCCTGATCATTGGCACTTGCTGGGGATGGGTGGAAATGGATGCCCAGACTTTAAAAGCCCCTCGCAAGCAATACAATGAAACTTTTTCTTCCTCCAATGTGCTCATTCTGAGATGTCTCTCCCCCTCTCCCAAAAGATCCAGTGAGGCAGAGCAGTTCCCCCCCCCATACAATCAGTGCCTTTCTCCTACCTTCTGTGGTACTTTCACTCTACTTGAGCAGAGTTGGGTTCTTGTTGTTACAGAATTTGTTTGTGAATCAAGTTTTGTTCTAAAGTACTTCCTATGGAGAGTTCATTTCCATGTCAGATGTTCCTAGTCAGAAGCCTCTAATTAGCTGTTAAAATTAGCAAAGAAAAAGCTCCAGAGATAAAACTGCCCTGAGGAAGTGGATTTGTAAGGATTGCTTCCTTACTGACATGCTTTTCATGGTGTCCGTACTGCACCTTCAAAAGCCAGTAAGCCCGGTTTCCCTCAGAATGCATCATGGACAACTGTGCTTATAAGGGGGTGGAACGTTTGCCTGCCTGATCACACCCTGAGTTCAAAACCAGTCCTCTTTTCCACTGGGGATTCATTTCTGTTCATTCTATTGAGTTGAGCCTGGGATACCAGTTTCAAAATCCTGCCTTGGAGCTTCTGAAACTCCACTTGATGCCCCACAATGCCTGGTCAGGGCAGAACAGTTAGAGCCTTATCATACTTCTCCTCAGGAAGCCTAATTCAGTTTTTATACACTAAGTCTTGCATTTTGTGGTACACCTCAGTCATAGACATGATGGCATGGCGGTTTGCAATTTGATGCTCCTCCTCCAAGGCAAGACATTAAGAGATGAGTAAGAACTTCTGTTGAAGCTCAAGGACAAAGACCCAAGGAAATGTGTCCAAGAAACAGTCAAGAGGATCAATTCTAATACATAAAACACACAGACAAAATGCTGCTCAGCTGTGTAGCCTGAGCTCATAGCTGCCAACCATGCTAGGTGCTTTAATTAAGATTTCTTTAATCAAAACTAACCTTAATGAAGCAGCTGCTTTGTGCAGCTGTACTGCTCAATGCTGATCCTATTTCCCATTCTAAGTCAGAGAAGAATGTGTTCGTATCAAGGTGGGATTATGCTTTTTTAAATAATACAATTATAATAGAATAGGAAATCGTTCAATGGTTACTAGATAAAGTTATGAACTTCTGTGACATCACAACTTGTAATGTGTTGGTTGTGTATATGCTAGTTAATGAGAAAGGGTTGGACTCTGGGGAACTTGTAGCTATTCTCCTCTGTGGATCTCTGTACTTCTACTATATATATAAAAAAGAGAATTTTACCAGAAGTTCAAAACTCTGCAACACTGTACCCCCAAACACTGCTGGCATGTCCATTTGGAACTGCCAGTCACAGGAACTGAAAATAAGGGAAATGATGCTAATGACTAAAGCTGTTACAGCTTGTGCTTCTCTTAGTACAATGTGATTTTTAAATATTTTGTTTATAAAAAGATAAGAGTCCAGTATCAGCAATAGTGATTCTCCCCAGGATATTCCTGTGCCAATGCCAGACACTTAAGTCGACATTTTTCCCTTTTGAAAATATTCCAAATGCACAGGAAATTGTTCTTAAAGCCCTAGTTGGCATTATTTATTTTTACTGCTATTATTGCTGCATCCCACTTTCTTCAACTAAATGTAGACAAATGTGTATAGAATACTGGATGGAAAATCAAGAAATAGTGTGCTATGCAGTGGTAAGCCTCATTTAATTTTAGGAAAGTGTTACAGAATTGCAGCCTAAGGTAATACATCAATAAGAGGAGGGGTTTTCAAGAAATAAGCAGCTGGCATTTGTTAATGCTGATCATAGTGTTCTCAAAGTTCATGTGTTTTCATGCTAAAATGGATTAAACCAAAGTTCGGTAATTCACCAATATTTCAATTCACCACCATTTCAATTAGCTAAGTATTCCATCCACTCTTTCCTGTGAGACTGTTAATCATGTTGGATGGCAGGACCTTACATCAATGGAAGCATAATTTTGGCACAGTCAACTCATTCTTTATTGCACGTAAAGCTACCTCAAATGCATATTATACAGAAAAGTAACAGCTCACAGTTTTGCTTTTCATCAATGTATGACTAGGCTGCAAAAGCTGCTGACAAGATATTTGTAATTCGAAAGTTGCAGGTTCATAAGACCCTTCCATCTAGGTGAAAATTCATCATTTTTAATCTTGTACATCTCGCTTTCTGCAGAGACATCTCTAAGTCGCATTACTGGGAAATGTCATCTTAATTTTGAAAAATAGCTTGAAAAAAAGAAGTGCCTCATTTTTTATGTGCCTCCCCACTTTTTAAAGAACTGTTTGAAAACACAGAGACCATGAGGATATTCTATGAACCTTGCTGAAAAAAGAAGCTGGGCAAGGATAGCTTGTGGCGCTCTGGACATTGTTACACTAGAACTCTCATCATCCTACCCAGTGAAGGCAGTAGTGAGAGATGATGGAAATTGCAGTCCAGCACTACCTCGAGAGCCACATCTTCTCCAACTCTGACCTAAGCATCTCTCCCACAAATTGCAGTGGGGCTGAGGGTCAAAATAGGGGTGATGGGGGGCCATGTGCATTTATTAACATTAATACCAGGCACACATAACACAGAGAAGTTAGTGTCTAATTTGACATGTGATAGACTGCACAAATGAGAAGTTCCAACTCTCTCACTCTACCTTGCTCCATTCCGTTGCTTGACATAGTTTTCTTCCAGATTGCCTTCATAGCCAGAAGAGCCTCTGAGTCAAAGAGAGCCCTGCCCCTCTGCTCTCTATACCTTTCCCCGTCTCCGTTGTTTGCTGGAATCAGTTACAGTGGGGTCTCGAACTATGGAATTAATCTGTAATGGAACGGAGTCTGCAGGTCGAAAATGCATTCCCCATAGGAATGCATTGAAAACCAATTAATCCGTAACCCACCCAAGAAACACCCCCCCCACACACACACAAAATTAAAAATAAATTTTAAAAAAAACCATACCTTTTCAACTTCTTCAAGGGGTCCCTCGCCACTGCCATCGCTGCTGTTGGAGGGCTTCGGCATAGCTGCCGGAGGCCTCGCAGAGCTCCTCCGCCGCAGCCATCAACGCTGCCGGAGGACTCTGAGGGCTTCAGCACCACTGCCAGAGGCCTCTCGGAGGTCCCCCACCGCCGATAGTGCTTCGGAGGCACTATCGGCGGCGGCGGGGGGGGACATCCAAGAGGCTTCCCATGGTAGTAGTAGTCTGTTGAGGCCTGTTGTTGAAAGTAGTTATCATGTTTTGTCACTTGGCTTTTCTGGCCTGCTCAACTGTAAGTAATAAAACATTTTATTCTCTCTCTTACTAACGTCTCAGAGTGAGTTAAGACTGTAAGTGCCAGTTAACGAGAGAAAAGTGAGGGACTACTCTGACAAACCTGAAGCTATTCTGTGAATCCCTGCACAAGGAATTTAACCAGAAATTCAAAACTCTGCAACAGGCTTGAGACATTTGATTCCTCTCTGTGCCTTATAGAAGAGCCAGCCTGTGTGGTTTGGGGGCAAGCTAAGTAGTTGCAGAGTTCCCCCAAAAGAAGGGATTTATAAACCATTTCTGAGTACTGTACATATCTGTGGCGATCCCCTCTGAAGCCCCTATTCCCTCAGGTCTTCATGAGGTTCTCGCTCTTCTTTCTTCGCTGCCACCAAGTATTGCTGTCTCAATACCATTCAATCAAGGAGATGTGTGTTTTTAAAACTTAAATGATTTATTATATCAGGGAAGTTGACATACGATTAATAATCAATAAGCAAATCACAGGATGCTAATCACTTGTATTTGGATCAGTTCTACTTTAACTTCAAACTTATACTAACACTCTGTTCCATTCAGAGTTCATACAGATCTCTAACTCACTCTAAGTTCACTTTTAAGTTTCACACTGTCTCTCACTCACAGAATCTCTCTCTCAGACTCCATCCAGCAGCCTTTATATCCAGCCCCAACCCCCTTGGCTCCACCTTCTGTCCTCTCACTGGCTCCTACTCCACTGTTCAGCTATGACAGACAGGTGAGGTCAGGGCTGTTCGCTACAATATCTACAAAACCTGGGAAAGGGTCACCATAAGCCAGAACTGACTTGACAGCATGTGATAATTATTAATGAACCCAGTAGATTAATGATTTATTGGGGATGGTTAATTGCTGAAGAAGCAGGTTCACATCAAAACCATTCTAAGTACTGAAGAAATGCTTTTTAAAAATTAGCTGAAAATAAACATTTTAGAATGGCGCACACACACTGTTAAAAGGAACAAGATGTAACTCCACTTTTATGCTTTTAACACTGTTAAAAGCATTTTGCCGAAAATGTATTGTACTCTATCCAGCCTGCACGTTGTGGGTGGAAGAGCCTAGGAAAGTTGCAGGGAAAATATATGTAAGGAGGAAGACAGTGATTTTTCATGTTGGTTTGTATCCTTTGCACATGACAAGAATATGAATGTTGAATAATTTTACTCAGTCTACCTTGAAATGGCTTTATGGCAACGTATATTGATCTTTTCCCACCTGCTATAATATATTATATTATATATATATATATATATTATATATAAAATATATATATCAAGGTGGTAAGTTGTATCACTTGGGCTTCTATGCTGTCTTTTCCTCCTAAATGGATTTTCTGCAGAAAGAAATCAGATAGAAGAAGCACTTGGGAAAACAGTATGGTTTCAAATGGAAGATGTCACTGTCAGTTCTCACCCATAAAATTATATGAATGAGGCAGTTTGACTACAAAAAAAAAAAGCCTTGTCTAGCAGAATTCCAGGATGCAAGCTGCTGAATTTCAGTATCAGCCTTGTAATACAGCATCTTACATTTTAATATGCAGATATCTGAGACAGATCTAACATATCCATTCATTACATTATGTTATTATTTTGATATTTTCTTGAGGAAGTGATGGAGGTGCCTCTCTTCCCCGTTATTCTTTTTCTGTTATCAGATCAAATTCTAATTTGATTCTAACTACAGGCCGCAACTCACCACCAAGCATATTCTTTAACATGCACTTTTCAGTAGACTTATTTTCTTGCTCCTTTATCTGGCAAAAACACAAACAGGTTTTTGTGGAATATTTAACCAAGCCCATTGCTGCTCTCACTCACACTGCCCCCCCCCACAAGGTAACTGGGTAGATTTTAACCAGTTAGACTATGCTGTGAACACATTTATATAATATATTTCTCACATATCTGACAGTCAAAAATACTGATGGCATGGTCTGGAATTTTAGAAGTAGCCGTGTTAGTCTGTGAAAGAGTATCAAGCATGTTTCAGTTGTTATGACCCAAGGATGTGGACAGGGTGCTTGGATCAGTTCGTGCCAGCGCTATGCAACTCAACCCTTGCCCATCATGGCTAATAAAGGAATCTGCCAGGGGTTGGCAGGGTGGGTGGGTTTGCACCTGGATCCTGGAGGTCATCAATTCCTCATTAATAGAGGAGTGGTCCCTACCCCATTAAAAGAGGGAGTGATTCACCCACTCCTAAAAAAGCCTAATCTGGACCCAGGTCTAGTGATCAACTATCAACCAGTGGCCAATTTCCCTTTTCTGGGCAAGGTGTTGGAACGTCTGGTGGCTGACCAGCTTCAGGCTCTCCTGGATGAAACAGATTATCTAGATCCATTTCAATCGGGGTTCAGGCCGGGTTATTGGATGGAGACTGCCTTGTTCACCCTGTTTGACAACATTTGCTGGGAGAGAGACAGGGGGAATGTGTCCCTGTTGATTCTCCTGGACCTCTCAGCAGCTTTCGACAGTATCGGCCATGGGGTCCTTCTGGACAGATTGACTGGAATGGGAATGGGAGGCACCATTTTATGGTGGTTCCACTCCTACCTGGCTGATTGGGTCCAGAAGGTGGTGCTGGGGGACAGTAGTTCTGATCCATGGTGGTTAGGTCATGGTGTTCCTCAGGGTTCTATACTGGCCCCCATGCTATTCAATATCTACATGAAACCACTGGGGCAGTCATTAGGAGGTTTGGGCTGAGGAGTCAGCAATATGCTGATGACATCCAGCTCTACCTCTCATTCTCTACCAATCCAGGTGTGACAGTCACCATTCTGAACTCATGCCTGGACTCGATAATGGACCGGATGAAGGTCAATAAACTGAGGTTCAATCCAGGCAAGTTGGAAGTGCTGCTGGTAGGTGCTCCACTAGATAGGTTAAAGGGCCATGTCCCTGCCCTAGATCGGGTTACACTCCCCATAAGGGACAGGGTCCGCAGCGTGTGGGTGCTCCTTGACCCCGGTCTGACCTTGGAAGCCCAGGTGGATTCGGTGTCCAGGGGTGCCTTCTTACAGCTACAGAGGATATATCAACTTCACCTTTACCTGGATGAGTGGAGCCTGGCAACAGTCACACATGCACTGGTAACAACCAGACTGGACTACTGCAATGTGCTATATGTGGGGCACCTTGAAGACTAGCTGTTATATTTTAATGTGAGCTTTCATGGACAAGTCCACTTTGTCAGACATATGGGGGGAAATGAAATATTATAGAACATTCTAAATATTCATTGGCTATAAGAGTTTAGAGTATGTGGTCTGGAATTGTAGATTGGTGAATGTTTTCCTTATCTACAGCTGGATCCCTGTCACTAGGTAAAGTAGGTCTGGAACAATTTTCCATGATCAGGTCATAGCAGCTAGAAAATTAATGAGAATGAATCAATTCTCAGTCAGTACATTTACTATAACCAAATGCATGCTCGTTTAATTTTATTTTTTTATCAGCGTTCGGACTATAAACCCAATTCTGTCATTGTTGTGACACAATCTTGTGACCATGTCTCTTTACATAATTTTTCAAGCTAAGAAACTTCTGGAGGTAACCATTCTCTATTTGGTCCATTATCAGCCAACAGTGTAGTACTATGTGTGTATTACACTTTTGGCTCAGAATGAACCAACTACAGCATAGGTTCTTAACCTGTGGTCTGTAGACCCTTGAGGGGCTGCAATGTTCTCACAGAGGATCTGCGAAGACTTGGAGAAATGTTATGATATTTTGCAGTAAACATAGAAAGAATTAATGAATAAAAAAAAGCAAGGAAGAAAAGGAAAAGTAGAACAAAATCTAATTTCCCTTACTTATTTGTGTAAAATTTACCTTTTCTAACCTACCGCCTCCATTAAAAACAGGCAAAAGTAAAAATTGGTTATGAAAATAACTGTTTGACAGCAAATAACGGTTTGATATTTCTGCAAGTGAACTACATTGTTCTGTTTGAGGACATGCAAGTGAATGATGCTGAGTGGCTGAGAGACAGCACATAACATTTCTGAGAGACATAACATTTCTTGCTACTGCACAGACAGTCAGAAGCCACAGAAAAGTAGAGTCTGAGTCAGTTAGTGTCAGTATGAGTGAGTATTCAGATGGACTCCATGATCATGTTTCTTCTTTGATTTTTGCTAATAAAACTGCTGTGTTATTGCTGGGTAAAGTGACTTTTTGATATTATTACAATGAATTTTGTAACAATATATTTTAGCTGAGCCTCAGAATGGATTGCTGGTTAAATTTGAAATGTAGAAAAACTGATGCTGTTGATGAGGGTGCATCCTGCTCAAAGCAAAATGAAACTTCTTCCAATCATCTTAAAAAGTGTCACCATTATAGCAAGGAATATCTATTGATGAGCCCCTTCATGAGAAAATTTAAATAAATATTTGATGCACTTTAGGGTTTTAAATCTTAAGTCTTGGTGATCGGTGACAACAAAATGCATTTAAAAGGGGTCCATGATAAAGAAAAGGTTAAGAACTGCAGAACTAGAGGTTAAAATATCAAAGGTTAAAATATTTTAGATCTTAATATAACCAATTGTACTAATCATCAGCATACAGTAGTACAGCTAGCTTCTTGGTTGCTATTGGTGGTGCCTGGAACATGATGTTGGGGACTGCACTATACAATTGATGAGAATATATAATCGATGAGAAAGTCAAATAAGAAGGAGGGGGACAAATAGGAAGGGGGAGGGGAAATACAGCCATGCTTAACTCAAGTATATGTAGTAACTTCTGCCATTAGGGCGCTATTGCACCTACCCTAAAGTTTGATCACATGGTTCCAGTATTGCTTAATTTCTGTGTGAGTTTGTGAGGGTGAGAGTAAAGGACCTCTCGTCGGAGTGCCATCCCTTCCACAGACAGTAGAAAGAGAGATCCAAACCTCACCCACTTCGTCTCCCCGGAAAACAGAGCAGCAGGGAACAGACACCCAGGAACTGGAAAAGGAATTGCACAAGTTAACTGTGGAGAAGCGGGTCTCAGAGGAGTTGGCAGGAACAGAGAGAAGAAAGAGGGTGGAGATAGAGGTTGGGACAGCAGATATAAAAAGGAGAGACAGTCAGTTACCGCCAGGCTGGGAATGGCTCTGGCTGCAAAACCCTTGGACTGGAGTTTGGGAGTGATTGAGAGTGCCTAAGGAGGAAGCAGACTATCGTCGAAGGAGGGAGATCCCCCTCTAGACTCTCCTGCTGGGGCAAAGCCGAGGATCAAGAGTGGCAGAGGAGACTGAGAGAGGAAAAGGAGAAGGTAGAAAGAGAAAAGAGAAAACGATTGGCATGGAGGGTGGAAGAGATGAGGATGAGAGATTACAGGGAGGACCCTGGGCAACCTTTACCCCCAGCAGAGATACAGACTGGACCAACCCCACCAAGGACGAGGCCATTTCCTTACTGGAAGGAGAGGCCAGAGAGATTCTGAAGAACAGAGCCAGAGTGGATTGGCCCAGTCCATGGAACACAGTCCATGAGACTACTCCAGTCTTAACTGATGGTTGGAAACCCTTGCCAGACCCATTGGCGACAAGAGAAAAGTTATGGGACAATTGCATAGACACTGGATTTTTATTGAACACTCCAATAAACCTTCCCCCTGTTTCAAAGTTTTAAAAGTCTCCTAATTTTATTGAAGAAAAAAAAACAGACTTTAAGGACGACCCTCACAGAGTTCTGTATTGATTTTACAGTAGTATGGTTCAAGACTAAACATTTTGCATTTGCATTTATTGCATTGTGAAGTTGGAACCAAATGCCAGCAATCCGGGGTAGTGGTTGTCTAATGGTAGAAACTGAGTCCTCCTCATTTATTGCTGCTTTGCAGGCAGGGCTCATCTTCTGATCACCAGTTTCCACCAGTTCACTGTAGGACAGTCTTCTCCACCTGCTACTATCTTCACTCAGCATGGTGATCTGACTACGAAGATCCTTTCTTTTCAAACGTCATGGAAATGTATTCTCTCTCTCTCTCTCTCTCTCTCTCTCTCTCTCTCTCTCTCTCTCTGTGTGTGTGTGTGTGTGTGTGTGTGTGTGTGTGTGTGTGTGTGTGTGTGTGTGTGTGTGAGAGAGAGAGAGAGAGAGAGAGAGAGAGAGAGAGAGAGAGAGAGAGAGAGAGACAAAGCGAGTATGGCACTTGTCTGAAGCACTTGCAACAGTAGCTTGAGTCTGACTCTTTCCACTGTAGGTTCTTTAAAATCTCAAGTTTTGTTCCTCTGAATTTCAGCACTGTGTCCAGCTCTTACCGCTGAAATCAATAGGATTTAAGCATACATAACTTGTCTGGGTAGTCATTGAAAACAGGATGTGAGAGTACATAGCTTGCCTGATTTGTCCTAGAGTAGAAACCATTGATTATTAAAAACATCCTGTGATTCTTAATCATTTAGCTCCATCCTATTTTTTTAATGTTTAAGTTAGTCATTTCTCTTTCCAATGGCATTTGCAATATGCAGTATATTTCTCAAAGCACAGAAGACTTTCCCTTCACTGATTCATTTTCTCTTGCAAATAATGTTTTGTCTCTGCGTCTTGGCAGAGACATAGGACTACGGCAGTCACTTGGCTCTGAATTTTTCTACCGATGGCTGTATTCAGTTTCACACATCCTTCCTTTGTAACTTGTGTCTGCTTGGATTTGGCTCCTTCTAGTTTGATCACTTACTTGCTTAGATGGCAAAATTACAAGTGGTACTCACTAAGCCATTCATTTTCTTAGAGGACTGTATTTGTGTTGTTCTTAAAATTGTGCCAATTCAGTGTCATATTTCTCATCTTTCCCATTAAAGTTTTTGCAGGCAGATTGAGTCATCATGATAAAGCAGGTTCTAATCAGGATGCTCTTGCTAGGAAGCTTTTAAAGGAAAACTTGCAGGTTTCATTTCATCAGACATATTTAGGTTTCCAAAAGCTTGGGTGAAAGAAAGAAATAGATAGGTTGTCCCTTCGCAAATGCAATTTAAATGTGATTGTAATCTAGCCATATTACTAAAGAATGGCAGATCAGCACATGAATTTCCACGGGTTAATGTATCATATTGCAGATATCTCTTTCTCAAAATAGGAAGCCAGCATTAGTAAAGCCATTGTGGACTTGACAATTAGAATAGATCAGAGAAGTAATACATTAAGGCAATAAAATCCCATGTTCTCTTAGGCATCCTTCAGTCTCAAGAGACTATGGTAAGGTGCTCTGTATGAGTGTCCTTTCCAGAGCACGAAGCCTGGGTAAAATAATAATGGAGGATAGCAGAAATTCCCCCCTCTCCACGTCACTGAAATAGTCCAATGGAAAGGCAAGAGCCAATACAACTGGTTCCAGCTACTTTGCAGGAGTTGCCAGAATGACACGAACTGCCTCCGGGACTCCAGCTCCGGATTTTGCCTCGAGATTAACTCCTGAAGCCTTTTCCATTAGTGGATATAGCCACAAGGCAGTGGAGGTTTGGAACTGGAGTTTTCCTTCTCCTAGATGGGCTGCCTTCCAAGGCTGACGAGCCCCACCTACCCGGTCTAGGTGGATCGCGTTTAGTCAGAACTCTCCACTATGACCTGTCCATCTTGGGTGTCCCTGCACAGCACAGCCCATAGCTTCTCTGAATTACTCAAGCCCCTTCGCCACGACAAGGCAGCAATCCATGAAGGGGAAAATCCCATGTACCGACTGGGTTTATATATGATTCTAAGCCCCACCAGCACCAGCTGGTTGAGAAGGGCTACCTTCTTCCATCCTGTGTTCCGTGAACTCTGAACATGAGGGCTGTAACAGAACAGGATTTGTTGTAACAGGGGAAGGGGTAACATACAACAACTTAGCTTCGTTCTGCCCAGTTCCCTTCCCTGGGTTTTAATCACCAACTACAGTGTCTCTTGCCTCTTGGTTCACTTCACCGAGGGATAGGGATTGTCATTCCTGATCTCAGCTCTGTTCACTGGGGTCATGGTGGGTGGTAAAGCTGAGAATCCTAGTCCAATCAACTCAGCAATCATCCTGCCCTCAACGATGAGGAGTGGTATGCCTGCAGTGAGGGCAGGTAGACTGGGAGATTGTTCTGGGTGGTCCCTGGATGGTTGATGTCCTTGCCTCCTTTCCTCCCGCACTGGTGTTCGTGATGCCTCTTTCTCCGACAGCATTAGAGCCAAGTGGCAGAAAGTTCCCCTGGCTGTGGACTGGGCTGCTTCTTCTTCCTAGCCTTTCTCTTTCATTCCTCCCAGGAGGGAGGTTTGTAAGGCAGCTGGGAGGATGTCTTGTGCTTCTTACTCTCTTCTTGCAGGACCCCCATGCCTTGGGACCCTCCGTGGATGACTCCTCTCCCTAGTAAGCTACTGAGAAGATCTCTAGGGCACCTCCTCAGTCCTCTTCCCCCAGGGTTTCTCCTTCTGCCCCTTTGGGTCCAGTAAGTGACTTTTGGCTCTTCAGTTTAGCACATCTGCTCTTTGCAGGCCCTCTCTGGTGGTGGGTCTGACCCTTTTATATCACCCATCTGCCAAGGGCACACCCTGGGTTTCCTTTCCTCCAGGGAGCACCTGTCTGTCCCCAGGGTTTCCACAGCCATGAACAGGTGCAGAAATTCAGTTTGAACTGCAGCATCCTTTGTTGAAACTTCTTGCTCGCTTCCTATTGATGAGTCAGACTCCAGAGTCACCAGGCCCTTGACTGTCTCTGAGGGTAAACTGGTCCGCTCTTTGAGCCCTGGGTGGGAGAGCAATGGTTTGCTGACATGCGTATGCTTGCCACTGTCCTTTCCACAAAGATCTCAGACTATAGGCCAGCCTCCTATTGCCTCTATGCAGATGAAAAGGGAAATTGTCTAAACACACCATCCATGTTCCAACAGGGATGTAAGAACTGTGCCCATTCTTACAATGGTTGTGAGACTGGTCACACACAAGGAAGCCTGCCAGAGTAGGGGGGCATTTACAAGATTGCCCTTCCACTGTGCATTTAGACAGTAGGATATTAGACTCATTTTTTGGGCACTGAGAAATACAATGGTCTTTTGGAAGGGTAGGATTGATTACATGCCTGATTTCCCCCCCCCCAAAAAAAAAACCCTGCTGAAATTGACGATTCTGTTGGTAATAATTCCTGTGAAAGATACATTTAATTCAATAAAATACATGAGAGGCCATTTGTAAAAAGATATTAAGGAGAAGAAACAAATGTTTGGCTGCCATATGAATTATTCTTTCCAAATATTATCATGAAGTTAGTCATGGTTCAGTAGCATCACAGAAATTTATATTGTGCTTGGAGAACTGTTTATTCCAAGCATCTGAGCGAAAGGAAAGCATTAGGAAATAATTCAGAGTGCATAAGCAAGGAGATGTTACTGATAATCAGATGCTACCAATGTGTCTGCATGGCTGTAGGACTCATGCATTCCCCATTTGTCCATTGTAAATGTAACTATTCTGTAATTATTTTTTTTCATTCTTTTCCTAGCAATAAAGATCAAGCAAACAGAAATGAAGGTTTTTGACCTGGAACCTTAAAGAGGGGAATGAAAATGAAGGTCTTGTCTTTTCTAGTTCTATTGATATCTATCACCATCACCATCATGGTTAGAAGGAAGAGATTGATTATGTTAATTATGATGATGGAAAGGAAACCATAAGTAAATACAGCCCTTTGATAGAGATAGCCAATAGGTATACAGTAATTTGTTCCTTTTCATGTAACATGGTGATAGTAAGGGATCAGAAAGAGCTGAAGCCCCAGAAAACTGTTCCTACTTAGAAAAAACTAACCCCTGTTAGCATCTATTCTCTGTTTTCAATCTGAGAACAAAATTATAATGACAGATCAGAGTGTTTCCCTTCCCATCCAGTTGAAAGGTGCTTTGTGCCTAGATTAATTCAGATGAAATGATGGCTAGGGACAACAGAATGGTCTTCCAGCGTTTAAGCCACAAGTGGTCAAAGAAGGGACTCCAGATGTGGTTGGACTGCAACTCCCATAATTCTTCACCATTGATTGTACTGGAGATACAGAGAGCCAGCACCGCCATCTGCAACATGGATTCAAATCCAGCAACATCTGTAGAGCATATTTCATCCTATTCTGCTCTAAGCAGTTCTTCCTTATATGAGTTTATTCTTAGTGGCAATTAAGGATCTGTAGTCCATATTAAGAGCTCAGGAAGTAACCACATAGAGGTTTGCCCTGGCTTGACACAAATGCCTATGTATTCTTTATTCATATCAGAGCGTTGCACAATTCAAAACGATGGACATATATGAAATACAGATAAAATTAAAAAGTTAAGATAATTAGATTAGTTTTCACAAGAAGTGGGCTACTTCAATAGTGTTATTTCAGACATTTCCTGGCTCTTCTTTTGTACATGAAGTGGTGCATGAATTGATTGAATTTCTCTGCACTCCCAGGAAAGTTGTCTTGTATCCAAGTAACCTCATTTTATTTGATTTTTTAAAAATCTTCCTACTTCACTTCAAAGTCTTTTACAGTGGTGCCTCACTTAGCGACGGTAATTCATTCCGCAAAAATCGCTGCAGAATGAGAACGTCGCTAAGCGATATTAAAAAGCCCATAGAAATGCATTGAAACCCCTTCAATGCGTTCCTATGGCCTGGAAACTCACCTTTAAGCGAAGATCCTCCATAGCACCACCATTTTCGGTGCCTCTAAAGCAAGGAATCCATCCCTAAACACAGCGGGCAGCCATTTTGTTTACCCGGTGGCCATTCTGAAACTGCCAATCAGCTGTGCGAAAATGGGCGCTTTGCGATAATCACTTCCCTGTGATCATCGCAAAGCGAAAATAGCCCATAGGGACCATCGCAAAGCGATCACTTTTGAGATGGCAAAAAGTCCATCGCAAAGCGATTTCTTCGCTAAGCGGAGCGATCGCTATGCGAGGCACCACTGTAAGTCATTTCCAAATGGCCCAGTCAGAGTCTTGCCGTGGTGGGAGATACTCTTCAGCATTCATCCATTTGGCAAGGTGTGTTGCTTTTGCTCTTCATATTGCCTATCCTCTTCTGGTTTAACATTTAGAGCTGGAGATGTATGCTGAAAACCTTTCCTTGATTTTAGCCACTGTCAAGGGGGTTGGCGTCCATAAGGTTGATGATTTGGTCCTGTGTTACCTTATTTTATTTATCATTTCTTGCACCTCTCAATGTACTTTTGGAGGAGCAATACAAGCCAAATAATAGACTTTTTCAGTGGGGGTGGGTTTAAGGCAGCCTGTAATAATTCTGCATGATTCATCAAAAACTACAGCCACTTGTTTAGCATGTGCTGATTTATACCATGCTGCACTAGTATATTCTGTTGTGCAGCAGCACAGGGACAAAATTGTTGTTCTTATTTTTTGTGGGTATGTACCCAATCTGATCCCACCAGTTTCCTAAGTATTACATTCTACGTACTATATCTTGGCATTTATATCACTGTTACCATCCACACAGAAATACTTTATTATTCCAGGACGGTGCATTTTAAGTATCCACACATCATACAGCCCCCTTCCCTCTCACCCTTCTCTGCTATTATCATCACCTTCTTATCCACCCCTTTCGCTGGCATTCAAATCCTTCCTCTTTTAAAAAATGCTTAGCTAGTGAAATAGTGCTGAACTGACAGATATTGTAAGCAAAATGCAGCATTACTGCTATGTCAGTTTATAGCATTATAGCTCTAAATTAGGAGGGGAAAAAAGTTTTAAAAATACAATTTACAAATTGCATGCCAGTTGTAGTCCTTATCAGTGTCAGCAGAAGGCAAGCAAAACGAACAGAGCTCCCTCCCATGTCATGCCCAAATCTGTACCTCATCAATGACATCATCTGCTCCTGCCCAGCAGCTACTCCAAAGGACTGATACAGGGGATCATCCAATACAAATGAGACTAGAAATGCTACAAAAATTTGAAAAAAACAACAACCCACAAGCCCTGCTGACTCTTTGGGTGACAATGTCATTAAAAGGCCAAACTACTTGCATCAAAATGGCCGTTACTTGCTACAACTCATAAAAATGGAGCTAAGGGAAGAAAACAAGATGTACCTTTCCAAATGAACAAAGACATTCTCTGCTTAGCAAAACAGTTTTTGTAGTTCATGCTTTATAAACATCTTTCATTATCAAACCCTGGGGAGCCTGTTAAAACAGAGAGAAAATTAAAAACAAATGAACACATCGCCCTAGTGCTGAGAAAATCACCAAAGACCCCTACTGTGCAACAATATGTAATCTCTGTAAGCTTTCTCTTTAATACTATATAGTATTCATATCTCTGGTTTCTTTTGGTTCAAGGAAATTAATGTAACTATCGTGTTCTGCGTTCCTTTTCTCTTTCATTTTAATTATTAAAAATACTCAACATTACTAGACAAGGCCAGCCAACCTGACTGCTATCTAAAGCAAGGTGGCTACTTCAGGGAGCAGATTTCAGGTGCCATGGAATGTCAGCAAATGGTTAGCTTGTATTGCTCCCAGAGGGAGCAAGTGACATTTGTGGGATTTTCTCCTTTCTGTGCCAAAATCATATGGTTGGCTTGGGTACCATGCACTTAAGCTCAGGCAGGCTGGGAAGTCCTATTTGCTGTTCTGCCTCAGGCATTAAAGTTTCTTGAGCCATCTCTGTTGCTACAGTCTCCTGCTTTGTTGAGCCTCCAAATTAAACTGAGAAATGTCACAGTTGCTGTTTCTTATTGTAAGAGATCATATAACACGTGCCAGTCAGCTTTTTCTATGAAACCCTATTTAAGTGTTCCAAACCTCAGTATGGGAGATTCACCAGCCCCCTCTGTGTTCTGTTCAGGTTTGTGCCATTCAGCCCTTTGAAGTTTTCACCCAATATTAATATCAAGCAATCCTTGCTTGTCTCCTTTTTGGAAACCACATCGTTTTTTTCCTCCTCACCCATGAGACCGCAGGCCACTTTCTGTGGTTCCCTCAGCTTGAGTGTTCACATTGGCAGGAGCAGTTTTTGGTCATAGAATGCAAGTAATACGAATTGAGCAAAACAACAGGCTGCTGTTTTCTTGCATTAGTTTTAAAAATGAGAAGCATTGGGTGTATTGTCTTTTTTTTCTGAAGGGCCAATCAGCCAGTCCTTCTGTGCTTGCTGTGTGAGTGCTTACCCTCATGAAGAGAAATGACACTCGGTTTGGGCAGAGAGATTTTTGTGCTAACTGCAGAAACCTTGAGGGAAAAACGGCCATGGGAAAAATGAGAGGGAGACACTGAAGTGGTGTGAGATGGCAGCAAAAGAGAAGAAATGTTGCTTTGCTGACTGGTCACTTCCGACTGCAGTGAAGAAAAAGGACTTCTATGCCTTCTGATTTCTGAGAATGTGGGGCGAGTGTCGTGTTGTCTTGCATGGTACATTTCTGTTTAGTTTATTTCTGTGCTAGCTAAATTAGGATAAGTCACTCTTCGATTTTTTAGCTTTACTTTGATTGAGGACTGGCTGTATGTGTGTCTCTCTGTATATGTATATGGGTTGCTGCACTGGGTGTATGTATGGCCCTCTAAGCTTGAGCTATAAACCTGTGATTCATGGCTTTCCTTTTACTGTTTCCTCATTTGCTCTTAGCCTTTGCCTGGGTTGGAGGTCTTATGCATGGCACTAGCCAGGGCAAACCTGAAATTGCTGCATGATGAATAGAGCTCCTTTCCTCACCCTCAGTCGGACTCCAGTACAAAGAATGCCCATTCCTCAGCCAGCAGGAATGAGCTGCCAACATCAGTGGCTGAGGAAGGAAGGAAGGAAGACTATAGAAATAGCTTGCCCCCAACCTGCAAATATATCTGCCTGAAAGTTGGCACAGTAAACCCTATCCTTGTGCTCCACTTTCTTGCCAGTTTTCATGGTGCTATGTAACAATTGGCTTTTCTGCTCTTTTACTGATTTCTCTGTTTGTATTTTTTTTATTATTTTCTCCTATTTTATTATTGCATTTGATTTATTTGTTGTCAATCATCCAAAGTAGTGCTTTGCACTAATAGAGTGGCATAAAAGTGGAAGTAATAATAATAATAATAATAATAATAATAATAATAATAATAATAATAATAATAATAATAATAATAATAATAATAATAATAATAATAAAAACTAACTAACTAACTAACTAACTAACTAACTAACTAACTAACTAACTAACTAACTAACTAGCCAAATTTATAGCTCTTTGCTTGTCCCCAATCAAGCAAATGGAAGCTCTGGACAACTGGAAATCTGGACACTGCTCTGGATCTAATCCCAGATAGGAGGGCATCATAATGGTACTGGCTCAAATAGGGCCTTGATCTTAAGTGCTTACTCAGTCACCAGATCAGACCAGGGGAATGTTGCATGTAGATTCCTAGAGCCTTTCGGGGGGGGGGATCATTTTATAGAACCAATTGTTGATGTGTACCACCAAGAATTTGGCTTTCTTTTCTTTCTGTTTAAACCAGACTTTGACTTGACAGCCTCTCAAAGAGAGGACATTTTCAGACAGTGGACTGCCTAATGTAAAGTAGTACAAATCGCCACCCTATGAATGCCTACAGGAAAAGACATTATGCCCAGGATAATGTCTTCTCATTCATGAAGAGACTAGGTCTTCTGCTGGAAATGTAAGTCACACTGAGTCAACATGTCTGCAGCTCAAGTTGTTCATGCTACTATCTCAAGTTAACTCCCATGGAGTTAAGGGAGGCTGAAGGATGGTGGTCACAAGTGTAAGGAAATAGAAGGAAACTGGGAATTGTAGTCATGCAGAAATGGAGTCTCTTAGGTTCTGTGTAAGATGAATTCAGAAAGAGATGTTTTTCATGAGCTTGTTGTGCAGAGTTGTTTGTCCAAGTCACAAGGTCAGACAGTCCAGGAAAAGACGAAACAAAAGACTGAGATAAGATACCTGTAGCCTGGAGCATGAGAACTTTCGGCGGTGATCAGAATGATCTGAGTTACAGCCACTTGGACTTAATTGGTTGACAGCTTGAAAGTGTAATGAAGAAGGAGGTCCTAAAGATATGTAAAATGAGAGAGTTTGTGTATGTAAAAAAATTGGTTTGGTGAATGCTGTGGAATGTGAGGCACAGAGGCTTGTTTTTCTTTCAGGTAAGAAGGGGGGGGGGATAGCCCAGCTTCTAGATGCCAACATGTAGCGGCATTGAGCAAAGATGATTACCTAGCTGTTTTTATTTTAACTTCTAATTGTGAGTTTATTTAAACATTGTAACAGATGGATATGTTGAATGCTTATGCTTTAAAGCTACAACTGTATGCTAAAATTATTTTCTTAATAAAACAAATGTAATTCTTCAACAGAGGACAAGTCTTTTGCTACAGCAGGACTATATCTAAATCCAGTGTGGTTAAAAGAAAGGTAATAGTTTCCACTGTAAGTTAAAAGGTCCCACTGTTCTACTTTGCAAGGCTGGTGTGCATTCTAAGGAAGCACAAAGTCTATGGTTTGTTGCTTTGGAGGCAATCAAAGGTTACTTTTAAGGTTTAGGCTTGTCTAGAGGCTTATTATGCACTTCTGAGGCCTAAAAGACCTAACTCAGGAAATAAATGTGATAGTTTTGTGCCGAGAGGGACTCCCTGACCACAGTCTTGGTCTCTTTAGGGAGACAGGGTCGTTACAACAAGTTCCCTTTTAGAGTTTTTAATTGGAAGGGCTACCAGAAAACAGTCCTCCTTGGCCAGAAGCCACTTAGTGACTGTCTTCTTTGCTTCAGTGAAATGCATTGCAATTCTGTTTAAGCTATAAAAATAACCTCTAACTTTGCATTTTCACATATAAATTACCACATGTGCTTTTATGCAATGCAGTCTGGGACATGTTCTCCTTTTTGATGGTATTTAAGTGGCCACCCTGTTCCCAAGTGAGCAGTTGTAAGATTTTCAATATTCATAGTGGTTCCCAACCTTGAATTCCTAGATGTTCTTGGATTAAAACTCCCAGAAGCCTTCACCACTAGCTGTGCTGGCCAGGATTTTTGGGAACTGTAGTCCAAAAAATCTGAGAAACCAAGATTGGGAACCATTGATTTATACAGTAGAAGTATACTGATCCTTTTTCACTATAGGCTGTGATGAATTAAAGAGGGACTAGAAAAAAGGAAATTCAACCGACTGTCATTAAGCCTAACAATTTCCTGGATGTTCATTAAAATCAGTCACATCAATGATAGTAAAATCCACATACAGTATTTCATTTCCCTTTCCCCGGCACATACCTCTACAATCATTTCATTTGCAAGCAAAGCTTCAGATTTCTCAAATGGGGTGAAAGTGGGTATTATGTAACCTTCTGGTAACAAAGAGCTGTGCTATAGCTCTCCATTAAAGCTTTCAGCAGGGGAAACAAAATTGGCTGCTACTGCTGGCCATCAAAGCATTGTGCAGCAAAGGGACAGACCTTGCTGACACTATTTTTGATGGAGGTGAAAGTTTCCAGTCCATTACCCTTGGTATCCCATATGGATTTTCCTGTTGTCTCTATACACTCAGCATTTTTGCCAGTAGTTTACTGGCCAGAATGGGAGGGCTGCCTGATTCCATACAGACCCTGGCATCTCATGGTACACAATTTGAGATGTGGGGGTGGCACCTTACCTTAGATCATAAGCTACCACTGCATACAGGGCAGTTTTCATTCCATTTATTTATGATGGATTGTAATCTGTCCCTTATAAATGAACTTAGAAAAGCAGTGTGAAGTTGCACCATTTTAAAAACACACCTCAAAAAGAAACACAAAACAAAGTAAAAGCAAAAAAAGACATTGTGGCACTTTAAAGTCTAACTGTTAAACAATTTTTTAATATAAGCAAGCAAAATAAGTATATTGCGTGGTACACAGGCCATTGCCAGATACATCGGATAAAACAATATAGAATGGTATAAACAATGTAATATTCTCCATTAAATTATAGTACAATAAAATGTTAAAAGCCATCAGATTGATTTCTACAGCACAAAATTTTGACATCTAAGGAGAGGACAAAGACAGATGGAAAACATTAACCAATGCCATCAGCAAGCACCTATCGCAGGGGGAATAACCCCAAAGATGTAGTTACTTAAGTATTGACTTAATTGGTAGAGGCAGGGGATACAAATTTCATTTTTATCAATGTAGAGATAAACCGTGCCATTCGGAAAGTGACAAATTTGTCTCTGTCGGAAAGTAGAATCTTGAGGTTTTTTTGTTCAGAATTACTAGAAAGTTTTTGTAAAATAGGGTTAAGGAGTCTTTCACGATAGGTGTCTAATAGGTGGCAATAGAACACTACATGTGTCAAATTCTCCGCTGATTTTTGATCACAGGATTAAACTCTCTCATGATATGGAATTTGTGTATAGCGGCTTAATAAACTGGCTAGTGGTAACATATCAAAACGTGCCCAAGTAAAAGCTTTTCTATAATCAGAACTCATTAGATCAGTGAAAGAAGATGGAAGATTCAAAGGCAAGGATAGAATGTTCTTATATAAAGGGACCGTTTTTAGGGTGCCTAACTGACCTAACTCTGTTTGAACCCAGTGGTAATGTAAGCCTTTGTGGAACACTGTCCACTTCATCAGACATGTGAGCTAGATAGAATACAGAAACTACATGTCAAAACAGTCAACACAAGGCTCTTAAGAGACAGTGGTGTTTGGTTGCATGTCACACCTAGTAGTGATTTATGACTCCTGTTTGGTATTCAGTTCTTTTGTAGCCTGTTTGGTTCTGTAAACAGCAACATGATTAAAGGAAACAACAGAGAACATCACAATGTGGTAATGGCAGACTTTACCTTTGAGCCTTGTTTTGAAAAGATGGGTCTGGTAATTGTGGAGGTAGTTAGCATTAGATAGCAACTTAATTCTTACATTCGGTATTAACTTAAGAAGTCTTGGCTAATATATAATCCACTGATATGCTTGTCTTTTGGAGTTATAGCCATGTTAGTCTGTGCAAGCATTTCATATTTTAGCTTTTTATATTGCCTTTTTAATACTGTGAGTCACCTTGGGTCCTTTTGAGGAGAAAGGCGGGGGGAAAATATTTTGAAGGAATGAATGAATAAAAATTTAACAACTTTGTACAAAGATATAACAACAAGACCAAACCCATCTGAAAAACATCATGTCTAAGGAATGTTCTGAATACAGGTTTCTCTCCTTCAACACCAGCGTTAGCTATTAGAGCAAAGCTTAACAAATTTTGTGGGTCTGGAGGCCATTTTTCTCCTCCTTAGAACTCTGGAGAGACATACTCCTGAAAAGAATTCTCTCAGAAATTACAGGTTACAACCCCAGAGGCCTCAGATGTTCTGAGTGCAGTTTAAATATAATTCACTATCCAGCTTGTTCTAGGCATTAAACATCCTTTAGAAAGGGATGGAGGGCAGAATCCTGTTGTCATTTCTGGTTAAAGCAGACTCAGTGAATAAGTACTGTAAATGAATGGTAAGTCAATACTTACATCAATCCCACTGAGTCAATGGGTCTACTGCAAGAATAGGATAGGATAGAATAGAATATATACTGTAATAGAACTGCATTGCTGGAAGGGACACTATGGACCAAGTCCAACCCCTGTCAAGGAGGCACAGTGGGGAATTGAACTCTCAACCTTTCGTTCCACAGTCAAGATACCTAAATCATTGGCCAGGAAGTTTATTAAATAGTGTGATTTGCAGGATTGGAGCAATTCCACCACCTCCAAGGGGTTTGGCAGAGGACCGAGGATTGCCTGAATTAGAGCTTTATGTTGCTAGGGCAAAAGTCAAACGTAAGATGGGTGTGGCGACTTTTCTTGTTTAGCCGTGACCACTCTGAGATGCCATTTTAGATATGATAAATGGGACAGAAATTAATTAAACAAATCAATAAATAAGATACACCAAGAACATGCAAGTTATACGGAGGTTATCCTTTTTACATAACTACATGTAGAAGAAGTGTGAATGCAAGAAAGACCCAATTTCTGGTAGAGTCTGAAAGCATTGCATTAAAAGGAATACAGTTATCTCTCACTCATTACTCTTTTGGGATGATAAGGATACAACAAAGTCATATTTCAAAAGAAATGTAACAAGTGGGAACAAGGTTATTGGTTATGGATATGAGTAATATTTCCTACCTACTTACTTTTAAAAGCCATTTTATATCCTCTCTAGGGCCTTTGGGCTTGAATTTCCATAGTTTTATGGCCTACATGCACAAAGGTGCATGGAAAAATGAATTTTGATGATGACTTTAGGCAGGAAGGCAGGAAGAGAAGGAAAGTGGGGGAAAGCCTGATTAAAATGTTTCCCTTTCAAGAGAAAGTATAATAGGGGCAGCAGTATTTGATTGGGATGGGGAGAGACTTGAGATAGAGAAACGTGAGGAAGAGAGCAAGCCAGAGGATTGGTCTGATGCCCTGGAATGGAGAGAAGGTGCCAGCATTTTCCCCAAGTATGCAAGGCTCACCGGGGATTTTGAAAAATTGGATCTTCCTTTCTCATAACCCAGCTCTCCCAAACAAAGCAGGGGTTGAATGCTTTGGTTCATGCCAGAGGCAGACAGTTTTGCTTGTTAGGCCCTCCATGAGCCCATGTCAACCCAGCTCCAACATGGCAGTGCAAGTGGAGGCACCAAAGGCCTCACTTTTAAAAGACTGCACCAGATGACAAAAGGTCTGAAGGAAAGCAAGTTGACTCTGCCATGAGCAGTAGTGAATTGATTCCTGCAGAGCTTTGAGAGTGACAGAGATCCACATGTTCACTTTTATAAGGCTGGAGAGACAAGCTATTCATCTACAGCAGTGGTACCCAACCTTGGGTAACCCCTGTGCTTTTGGACTGCAGTTCCCAGAAGCTTTCACCACCAACTGAGCTGGACAGGGATTCTGGCAGTTCCAGCCCAAGAACACCTAGGTTACCCAAAGTTGGGAACCACTGCCCTACAGCACTACCCAAGATGTGACTTAGAACCTCTTGTGGCAGACTAAGTCTAAGGATGCAAAGATGAAGAATGATTAAGCCAAAGACAATATGAGAATTTGCTCTTTTATAGATAGTTCCTGAATAAAAGTTCTGGGAGTTAGAAATATATTTGAACCTTCATTTAACTAATGCGTAATCCTGATGGGCCTTTTGGCATACCCCTACCAACGGACAGGCTGAGGATCTTCACATCCTTGAACATAACATGCATGAGTTATGTTCAAGACAGATGTCAAAATTAAGGAAAGGGCTTCAAATAGAGGATACTTCCCTGTAAAAGCAGACAACCATCTCCGCAAACAAGGCACATGACTTTTTACAGTAGCATATATATCTAGGGTGGCACCTTATATTATGTGAAGAAACCCAAATATATTAGGCGTTCAGGAGCCAAAATAGGATGGGTATCCAAGACCTCTACACAATGCAGGATCTCTATACAACCTGCATCCCATGCTTACATTGTGAACATTTCCAGGTAGAAGGCCCCATACATTTAATTAAAAGGCACTCTGCACCTATTCCATCTTTTTTCTCCTTAACTTGCTTTCCACAGTAAGAAACATGATGTAAAAAAAAGCTGTAATAAAACAAAGGAAGGTTATGAGTAGAAGCTGAAACCATCTGTAACCCCTGCAAAATTCATTGAATGAAGCAGGATGATAAGAGCCTCATCTAAAAACCACCCTGTACTTCAGTTACAAGACACATGTGCTACTTAAGCTTATCTGAGCCAAACAAGCTTCCCACCCACCTTAAGGCACAAAATCATTGAATGTAGGAGACAGATGGCTCTCAAATGTCTGAATAAACAGAATTCCTAAACGGAATCATTCTAGAGGACATTTTACTGGATTGGAAATCCTTTCTAAGCAGCAACCTTGTTCTCTGGAATTTCCTTCTAACTCAGAGCTTTTGACATTGTTTTGTGATGAACCTTGGCAACTTGCCAGGATATTGGCATAAAACTCTATACATCTCTGACTAAGGCCAGTAAAAGCAAAGTGTGCTGCGTATATACTGCCCCATAGCACTTAAAGCACTCTCTGGGTGGTTTACATAATTACAAGTTAATTGTGCAGGCTACACATCCCCCCCCCCCCCCCAGTGAGCTGGGTAGTCATTTCACCGACCTCGGAAGGATAGAAGGCTGAGTCAACTTTGAGCCACCTACCTGGGATTGAACCCCGGGTGGTGAGCACAGTTTGGGCTGCAGTACAGCAGTTTAACTGCACCACGAGTCTTCTCCATTAACCCCATAAGCTTGCTATTAAAAGACTTGCCACACAAGTTGCATTGGAAGCCAAAAGAAAGATGGCCAAATGTAACCAGTAACACAGAACAGGGATTAATCTTTCTTTCATCTAGTAGGTAATCATAAGTTCTTTCTATTAAATGGCAAGTCTGTCAAATTAGAAAAAATGGGAATACTTATTAGATCTGCCAGTTCTCAGGGCATGAGCTGAAGTCTCAAGGAACAGCTATAGTTCTCTGCATGGAAGCAAGATAAGCAACACTGGAGAGGGAGATAGTCTGATTTGTT
Organism: Pogona vitticeps; assembly: GCF_051106095.1. Lineage (NCBI taxonomy): Eukaryota > Metazoa > Chordata > Lepidosauria > Squamata > Agamidae > Pogona > Pogona vitticeps. Next base: position 246,706,858 of record NC_135784.1, on the reverse strand, counting down.
TGTATGTGCAAGGACATTAAAACTTGGGCACCCATTTCCACCCAGTCTAGCATGGTGCCAAAGCTTACAGGATCCACATGTAGGCATGTCTCTGTATATGTGCAGCTCCAAATGGCCTTAACTCTCTCTTGTCCCCTTTGTTCACTTCTGGCTTATTTGCATACCAACATTGGACCCAGGGTACCATTTGAAACAAGACAAGGAGTGGAGCACCATTATCAGGACTAACTAATCATGTTGCTATTCAAACACAGTGCCACAAAGTCTAGAAGAAAACTCTCTCTACTTGCCTGTCCCTCCTCTGTGACATCAGAAGAATCCATGCCTTGGTCTTAGATTTGGGCCCTGGAATGTCAGAGAACAGGATGCGACTGACCTGGCACAGATCACAGACTAGTCTCTGTGCAAATTACAATGATTGAAGAAAATGGAACAATTGGAGACTTCAATAGGGATATGTGCAGGGCAATTTGTTTACTCCGTGGGATGTTAACTAAATAACTGACTAAATCCTGCTGGGTTGTTAAATGCCTCTTCACTGCAGTGAGCTGGTTCATTTAAAACAATATGGCAACAACAACACAGAAATCACACTGGGAATTTATGGGCAGAAGGAGCCAACGTTGTTCAGATGTTGAGCCTGAAGACGCAAAATCTCAATTTGAAATGTCTGGCTTGTTAAGAGCTCCTCTCTCATTGTGACTATGGACCGCAAGAGAAAAGGCTGACTCATAATTAATAGGAAGTATAACAATCAAGAAATGCTGGCTAGGTCTCACCCGATCCTACCACTGTCATCTTCTCACCCACCTCATGGCTGCCTGACATAGTGCTACCTTTTTTAAATCAGAGAATTGCTGCCACGTGAAAAGCTTTTCAATAACAGCTGTTATAGCTGCACAGTGATTTTTTAAATAACATATTCTATATTTAAATAAATCCACACCCCATTTAGTTGCTTGAAGGGCACATCTAGAGATAAGAGTACAGGCAAAAATGCTGCTGTTATTTTCATCTCACACAGCTAGGTTTGCCAAATTACTTATTAGCTGAAACCATCTGGTATCTCAGAGCACAAAGCTTCCTCCAGAACAGAGGAAGAGGAATTGAAACTTCAAGCTAGTTAATAACTCTGCATGTGTCTGTCTTGGTTCTCCTTCCCTTTCCTTTATGATACTGAATATTCTCTCTAGTCTTGTCATCATCGTTGGTGTTCCCCAAGGGGTGAAATACATCATTTTGTGGAAAGCACATGATTTTCCTCAACTGTATAACTTGCATTTAGTAGGCTTTGTTTTGGAATTGGAAGATAAGCAAAACACGCTAAATTTAGAAATCTAACTGCTGAGGCACAATATCTCTGAGTGAATCCCATTATGGGTGGAAAAATGAGTTAATCATATGAAATACTACATAGGGATCACCACAAATACAATTTGTGCTCTACCAATGAGCAAAAAGAGCAAATGATCTAAGCTGTAGCACCACATCATAGTCTTCTGGGCATCTTGCTGAGATAGCCCACATACACTTCTTGCTATAACTGCTGCACTTCTGTGATTCCATAACCCTGCCAGGCAACTGTTTCAGAAGATGATTCTGAATGCACTTTATTTAATAGGTTTAAAAAACTATGGCAGCAGCTGCACAAACATCTCCAATTCCCTATGGAAGATTCACAACCCTAGGCAATTGTCCCATTTTTACAATTCTAGCCACAAAGCAAACTGTAACTGCTAAAATAACTCACAGAGCTTTTTATAGGTTATAAATGTTCAACACCACTTCTTTGGACATTTCAAATTTGTAGAATGCCATGCACTCCCCCCCCCAAAAAGTTGGCTCTATTATGGAATAGGGATTTCCCAATATGTACAAAAATTATATTCCTTTTCATTGGCCTCGGAACCTGGGGTGGAGTGGGGATCAGAAACTTTTAATTAGCAATAAAAGGCTGCAGCTGATGACATAATCAGCCTTGAGTTGTCCAAGACTACATGTATTCAGAGTACTACAAGCTTCTGGTACAAACCACATCTAAGACAGCATTAAAAGTAAATATGTACATATGGGATAGAACCTCTATCTTGTCTGGATTAAGTTTCAGTTTGTTTGCCCTCATCCAGCCCATTGCTGACACCAGGCACTGGTTTAGAACTAAGACAGCTTCTTTTGAGTTTAAATGGCAAGGAAAGAGGGAGGTGGGTGTTCTCAGCATACTGGGGATACCAAACCCTCAAACCCAAGATGACCTCTTTCAGAGGTTTCATGTATGTGTTAAATAGTATGGGGGACAAGAGAGAACCCAGAGGGATGACACAGGCAAACATATTAAGACATAAGACATAAGACATAAGAAATTTATTTGTCATTGCGCTCACAAGTGGGTGCAACGAAATGAGGTGCTCTTCCCCAAGGTAAAACTGGACAACACTACAAAAAAATGGAGTCAAATAGGAGTCTCCAGTACCACCCTCTCCCTTCCAGGAAGACTAGAGCCACTGTAAAACAGTGCTCCAAATCCCATACCAAAGAGACTCCCAGAAAGATACCAAGGTCGATGGTATCAAAAGTGACTAAGAGTTTGAGCAGAACCAACAAGGACATATTCCTCCTGTCCAGTTCCTGGCATATAACATCCACCAAGGCAATGTCTCCATCCCACAGCCATGGCCTGAAGTCAGAATGAAATAGGTCCAAATAATCTGCTTCATCTGGGAATCCTTGAAGCTGAGAAGGTGCCACATCTCAGGCAGCTCAAGGATGTTGAGAAATTGAATATTTGAGACTGGCTAATAGTTGTTCAATGAAGTGGGATTCAAGGAGAGCTTTTTCAATAATGCTGTTATAGCTATCTCCTTTAAACATGCTGAAATCCTGCCCTGCTGCAAGGAGTTACTCACCACTCCCTTAACCCACTCAACCATTCCCCTTCTGCTTTTATAAGCCAGAAAGGGCAAGGATCCAGCACACATGTGAAGCTGGATTTCATTTGGATATCAGGAAGTTAACCTTCTAACTGTTACAGCAGAATGACAGTGGAACCAATTACCTGGAGAGGTGGTGAGTGCTTCAACACCAGAGGCATTCAAAAGAAACGTAGACAACCATCTGGCAGATATACGTTTGATTTTTATTCCTGCATCAAGCAGGGGGTTGGACTTGATGACCTTATAGGCCCCTTCCAACTTCACTATACTATGATTCTATGAATTCTACCTCCCCACCACTCAGATCTGGCCCATTACTGAGAACCCAGGTGGGCAGAGTTGGAGGGAGTAACTCTCCCAGCATCCTCTTATCAGGTCTCCATCATGCAGGCCAGGTCGGTATGCTCACCTAGCATCAAATCCTGGATAAGTGATGCCTTCCCTTTCACTGACCTGGCATTCAGCAGCAGCACTTTTAAGCCAGGGGGACCATTGCCAAAGCTATCCAGGTTGTCTGAACTGGGAGATTGCTTGGGAGTCACTAAGATCCTGTTCGTACCCCAACTCCTATAATGGTACAGTTGTCTCCCCGCTTTGTATCTCCCTCTACCCTATATTATTCCAATGGTTGCGCCCTGCTCTCCCTCACCACCATCCCCAGTTTCAAAGACACATCCCTCCCACAGCAGGCAGTGGCCTCACCTATAAAGCAGACTACACAGGAGCAATAACAGGCTGACAAATAAAGGAATCCTTCTGAGCAGAAAGTTTGGCCCAAAGATGCACACACACACACCCATCTTGGGTGGCAGACCCACCCATGCAAAAGCTCCAGATTTAAGGGTTTCTTCTCCCTCAGCCAGGTGACAAATGATAGTGGGAGGGGAAGTTGGGAGTAGCCAGTTTACAGCAAGGTCTTGGTTCTGCTAACAGGGAGAAGGCTTGACTTGATATAGGATAGACTGCAGCCTGAGAGAAAATGGCTGAAATCCAGTAGTAAATCAGAACTAGAGTAGGCCCATAGAATCCATTGGGATTTGGTGAACCAGCCCATCTAATGATTTAATTAGCCTACTTTAGTGGCAACTTACTACTGTATTTCAGCCTTTGAATGACTTTGGTGAGGAATGTTTACTCATTTTTACTTCCAGATGCTCAATTCTGTTCTCTCTCTCTTTCTGTTACACACACACACAAACATTAACCTCTTCTGTTCAAGAGTTTTGCCTGAACTGGGAGTGATGGATGAGGGGGAAATCACCTGCCTGCCCTCAAAGGCAGAGCTGCAGCACATCATGTAGCAAGGTAACCCCACCTAATGCTGTTGTAATGCTGTCATCAGCTGTTCTCTTACCCTGAGGTGGAAGGAGAAGTTCTTGCCCACCACAGCAGCAGGCAGAGGGATTGGGGGTGGTTGGGGGGGAGGTGGGGCTGAGGCATTGGCACTGGGGCCTTCCTTGATTGAGCAACCACTTTCCTAGCTGCCGTTTTGAGCAAAGCCTGGCTCTGAGAATCTTCAGGGCCAAAGCATTGTGGGAGGAGGTAGCCAGACACATCACCTGATCCTGGCTCTGATTCTCGAATGGGCTAGAACTTTACCCTGTTCACATGCTTAATAAATATGGCTCTGCCGGAAAATAATTATGGAGCGCAAGACTGCATCCTCCGGGAAAGGTTAACCAAGGTCTTGTCAGTATCACTGGCCTGGAAAATTGCTTTGCATCTCTCAAGATGTTTTAGGAAAGCTGCTGCTGCTTCTGCTGCTCAGTATAAGAGGGCATATATGCTTCTGCTCTCTTGGCAAGAGCACTCCAGCTCTATAAGGATTCTTTGGATCTTTAATCAATAGTAAATAAATAAAATGAAATCACCGAGCCTTGCAAGTCTATCATTTCGCATGCTGCTTAACCAGGCCCTTTGTTTCGTGCTTTCCATGCATTAACTCAATACTGGCCAGGACATGGGCATGTTTCTGCTGATTCAATGTTAGTGATTAAACTCATCTCAGTTCATTAAGGGCCACGGTTTCCCCGGCAGAAATGTTTACAAATGTGCTCAAGAATTTGCCTCCAGCACTATGTGCTCATGGATCACTGAAGCCCATTTAAAACTTAGATGGAGAATGGGGCCGACTTTGTTGAGTTTATACTCCAAGATCTCTTTGCCATATTCATAGTCTGGCCAGTTTCCCTGTCTTTAAAATGCACCCACTGAATGAGATTGTGTTTATGTGACAGATGCTTTGCAACAGTATTCTCTTTTAATGCGATTCACACTGTCTCAGATTCCTTGGAATACATTTGCTTACAATGGGAATTGACCACAAATGTGTTTTTAACTCTCAAAGCAATTTCATTATGGGAATCCAGATTCTGCTATCCCGATATGAATCTAAGTGGCAAATCTATATAGCAAAGTCATTCCCAACATTGGGTAACCCAAGTGTTCTTGCACGACAGTTCCTAGAAACCCCAGCCAGCACAGTTGGTGGCGAAGGGTTCTGGAAATTGCAGTCCAAGAAAACCTGGGTTACCCAAGGTTAGGAACCACTGCTGTAACCTAAATACCCTCTAATTGTTTTTCTTCCAGTTTTTCTTCTATTGGGGGTTGGACAGCAAGCTATTCTGGCTTTGGATGGAACAACTCGAAATGCTGTGTCAAGTTCTTTTTCTTCCTAAACCTCTTCTTCTACCTCTTTCTTTTCCCACCTATGAATCGTTCACTGTAACAATCTGTACTTTTTATTTCTCTTTAAGATGCTGAAGTAATCGAGCTTTCCACATTTTACATGTTTTGATTTCTCAGTCTTCATTCATTCCCTTTAGTACTTCTTTTTTGGTCATCCACACAATTCATACATAGTTTTATTTATTTAAACATATCTGCCTGATTTTTCAGCACAAAATCTTTCCACTTTCACAACCTGCAATAGGGTTGCCATTTAAACAAAGCTACGAAAAAGGAAATACAGTATCGGAACCCAGGACATGAGGACATCAGTTTGTGTAAAATGTGAATTTGTTAATTTATATGTATAGGTAACACATCTAGAAATAATGACTATAATTTAAGCAGAAATGGGTGTCGGCATATTGTGACTGCTAAGTTTGCTATCCAAGTTTTATTTAATGCAAAGTGTGCTGCTTATAAACCATTCCATAGTGCTTAAAACACTCTCTAGGCAGTTTATAATTTAATTATTGAGGCTACACATTGCCCCCACCCACAGCAATTGGATACTCAATTTATTAAGAAGGCTGGAAACCTAAGTCAACCTTGAGCTGGCTATCTGAGCGTATTAGGATCAAAATCAGGTTGTGAGCAGAGTCTTGATTGCAGTAATAAATTTAACCACTGTGCCACAAGCCTATTTAAAGTCGCTGCTCTCTCAGAATCTTTTGACTCTTATATCTGACCAAGTGGACATGTACCATGAAAGCTTACCTTAAAATATAGCAGTTAGTCTTTAAGGTGCCACAACATTTTGTGTGTGTGTGACACAGCTACAGCTTCAAAAACTTCCTTGCTATTTAGGAAGGACTTTAGGTTCAAGGGATGTGGTAGCGCTGTGGGCTAAACTTCAGAAGCCTCTGTGCTGCAGGGTCACAAGACCAGCAGTTGTAAGATCGAATCCACGCGACGGAGTGAGTGCCCATCACTTGTCCCAGCTCCTGCCAACCTAGCAGTTCGAAAGCATGCAAATGCGAGTAGATAAATAGGGGCCACCTTGGTGGGAAGGTAACAGTATTCTGTGTCTAGTCGCGCTGGCCACATGACCACGGAAACTGTCTTCGGACAAAATGCTGACTCTATGGCTTGGAAACGGGGGATGAGCACCGCCCCCTAGAGTCGGACTCGACTGGACTAAATGTCAAGGGGAACCTTTACCTTAGGTTCAATTCTACAACTGAATTTATAGCTGCCTATCATTAATGCATTTTAAACCACCAAAGAAACACATTTATTTTGCCTACCATAAATACATTCCCTTTTCCCCCCCTCATCTCTCTGGGTAAAAAAAAAAACACCTTTGGCTTTTATCATGTTTTTTACATGTCTATTACTGCAGCTGCTTTTAAATTGTTTTACTGGGCTCTATCTTCCTTTTGTTTCCTTTTTAATTTGTGTTACTGCTTATTATTTTTGTAAGCTACCTTAAAGTATGTGAGAAAAGGTTGGATGTAAATGTTTTAAATAACATTGTAGATTTTCTGAAGAGTAGTTGTTCAATTCAAACCAAACTGGAGAAGATGTCTTGTTCTTACAGTGTTTACTTTGAAGGACTGTGTCCTCCTCTGTAATGTGTACTTTAGCAATAATAATAATAATAATAATAATAATAATAATAATAATAATAATAATAATAATAATAATAATAATAATAATAATAATAATAATAATAATAATAATAATAATAATAATAATAATAATAATAATAATAATAATAATGTTGTCAATTCTATTCTTTAGCAACCTTTTCCAGTGTTTTTGTTTTATAAATAGAGTCCTTGGAAGTGGTTTACCTTTCTCTTCTTCCCATGGCATTCTGCAAATAAGGCTTGTGTTCCCATTCCAGTGATCAAACCTGTTTTATTTTGCTATTATAATCAGACCATTTTCATGAGGATGACTGCTTCCAGATACATGATCCAGATACATGACCTAGTTTGGCCCTTAATTCTTTTGTAGAAAAAAGAAGGTGGTTCTCTCTTTTTTAAAAAATACACACACACATATGCACAGCCTCTGCACTGCAGACGAAGTGCCTAATTTCAAGGATTCCTTCATATAGCATTTGTTATTGTCATGACTGGGCAAAATAAACTGCTGTGACATGAATGTTGCTATGGTTAAATCTTATTGAAGAAAAGACCATGGGAGCAAGTTAAGTTCAAATGTTTTGGCTAAGTATGGCATGGATGACTGCCAGTAAACCTCACCTGCATGCAGCTTCATTCTCCCTCCCGATGACTTTGTTATGTTGACTCTTTCCCATTTAGCCCTAAATGATAAATTCAGGAGAAGGGGAAGGGAAGAGGAGGAATAACAGGTGGCACAAGTCTGCAAATCATTTCTGCTTTATCTCTGGAGGAATTCTCCTCTCCTTTTGGGAAGCAATGTTTCTAAATAATTCTAGTAGTTCTGTGATACATTCTGTCTTAAGATGCAATATTTATTTATCACATGGTCTCCTCCTGTGTGCCTTATTCAATTTTCATGGCCTTAGGTTTGGTATTGTTTTCTGATACATTTATTATTTTGTTTCTCCAGTAAATGCAAATTAAAATTATTCCAGTTACCTGTAAGTACACAAGGAAATGGCAAAAGTTCAGTTCAAATTTGCAAAATATGTTGACAAGACAAATCCTGCTGCAGGAAATGGGGCTAGTCAAGTGCAATACAATAACCAGCAACAAGGAGAGAATGTCCACATGGATCATGCTCCATGACACTGGCTTTGTTTCCCCATTTCTGTTTTTTGAGACTGGTAGCAATAAGAAAATCTGTCTAAAATTGTTTGAAATATGGACTGGACAGAAGTTGCTTTTTTGGACAAGGGGCTGAGAAATGTCCTCTTTTAGCCCATTCCTTATTTCTGTTTTGAGTATCTGATTATTGTAGAAAATTACCATCAAAGAAGTACAAGGAAATTAACAACTGGAATCTTGATCTCAGACATATTTACTAATGGGATTTGTTGCCATTAGTGAAAGAATGAGATTGATTTATGTAAAGTCTTTATCCTTTTCCAACAGGTGAAGGATATTTAAGTGATAAAGAAGAACCCTATTTAAAGACAAAAGCTCCATCCATTGTATCCTCAAAGCCCTCTACATTGATTGGCAATGACACTTTTAGGCTACCAGCAGATCAACCATATTTGAGATAGAGACATGAATCTGGACAATATTTACATGGTAAAGCGGCCATGTGAATTTGCCATTTCTCTTTCCCAGCCTTCCCAAGTAACATGCTTGCTCTTTACCATGTCGTGACAAAATATATGAGAATGAAATCTGAACAGCGCAACAGTTACAACGGCATTTGGTATTAACAAGTCAGGAATTTGAGTCAGAATTAATTAGCATCATGTTGGGTGTATCAAATTAAGCCAAGTACAGCTTTAAAAAGAGCATTTCATTCAATGATAATGAACTGAGAAGAGTTATAATGCTCAGTGGTGTCACTAGAGATTTGTTCTTCTAAAGGCCAGTATTTTGACTATTTCTAAAATGGCATTTTCAAAGAAATGATCCACCAAGAGCTGGAGGAAAAGAAGGGTGGGAGAAGTTGATTTCTCTAGGCTGAGCCAAGTAGCTAAATTACACCACCCTCTTACACCCACAGCTGTCCTGATTTTAGACTCAAATGTGCATTTTCAGCACAAAAATGAGCTGTTATTCAGTATTGTGAATTATTTAAAATTTCAAGTGGGAACTGACAAGTAAGGCAATGAAAGTATGCATACTTTAAAACAAACCTCCAAACAGATATATATATATATCTGTTTGGAGGTTTGTTTTAAAGTATGCATACTTATATAAAACCCTCTTAGAACTGCAAAGCTGGAAGGGACCCTATGGATGGTTGAATCCAACCCATTAGAGAGGCACAGTGGGAACTCAGACTCCCAACCCCTGTTTCTGCAGCCAGATACTTAAACCACAGAGACCTGACATGGGGTAAACTAGCATGGTTAGGATGGGAAAGAACCTGAGAATGTGACCCCATTGGCCCTTTTGGTGCAGGCTGGTGCAGTCTAAATAGGGTTGGCATTATTGTCAGGTAATGTGGAAGATCACTTTGGGAAGAGATGGTCTTTAATTAATCAACACGATCCACAACAGATAAGACAAAGAACCAAAGCTCTCACCATTGACAGGAAACAAAAAGCTGAGGTAAAATAGGTAACAGCAATCTCTCCGACTCAACATAAGTGTATTTATAATTATTCCTTAAAAGTAGGTACAAATTATTTTTTCTCCCGTCATGATGTTCAGAGAAAACTATACTTTAAACAAAGATAGAATAAATGTATAATTCATAGCAATGAAATAAGAACAGAAAATGGCACCTGCTTTAAAACAAGCAAAAGGACAACATTAAAACCCAGCCAAACTCGAGAACAATAGTTCAGTTTTTAGTTCTCATTTAGAGCTTAGTAAAGATAAGACCAAATTGATTTCTCTTGGGAGGGGTGTTCTCCAGTTGGGGTGCTGCTACAGAAAAAAGCCCTGTTTCACATGCCCACCAAACTAGAGATAGTGTGGAGTTGGCCACTGAATATGCAGCTGGAATAAAATTTATACAGTTGAAAACAGGTAGATGTACAGCTGAATGAATAAAGAAAAAAAGTTAGAGAGGCCGTGCATAGCTGTTTTTTAAAAGCTTAAACAACTGGCAGTGTTGCGTAACAGAATAGATGCAAGAACCAAAATCCTGTTGCTTTGTGTAGTAAATTGCACTGGAGTTGTCCCATTGAATCAATAGGGATTTGGTAAATCAATTCCTCCATAAGCTGCATTGATTCCAATGAGCTTACTCTAACTGCAACTTACTTTAGCATAATAAGTTACACTTAGAGTAGGCCCATTTGAATTAATGGAACTTAGGGAGGACTTGACTCACTAACTCTCAGTTGATTCAATGGACCTACTGTAGTGCCATTTCTATGCTAAGCAACAAGAAGTGTTTGGATTCCATTCTTCAACCAAACTGCCCAAACCATATTTAATCAACTTTGACATTTTGGCCAGATTTTCCTTCATTTTCTACCATACTAAAAGTCTGCAATCCCTGTTGACTGCAGTGTAAAAAAAAAAAAAAAAAAAAAAAAAAGCAACCTTGCAACCTAAAGACTTGTGTTTGGCTTGGGAGGTAGGCAGTGCCTGAGGTAAATCCTTGCTAGAAAAACTGAAAATTACAGGCTGGTTGGTAAAATAGGAGGAGTCCTTCAGAGGTCTTTGGCTCAAGCTCTTAGAAGGCAGTAGGTTAAACACAGCAGTATGAGCTGATCTTCAAATCAGACTGGAAGCCAGTGTTGTTATTCAACACTTATATGGACTAAAAAGCCCAAGCCAGAAAATGGTCTAGATCACTGGTTCTTAACCTTGGGCTACTCAGGGGTTTTGGACTGCAACTCCCAGAAGCCTTCACCACCAGCTGTGCTGACTGGGGTTTCTGGGAGTTGCAGTTCAAAAGCATCCGAGTAACAAAGGTTAAGAACCACTGGTCTAGATGCTAGATTTTATCCTAGCTGTCATTTCCAAAATGTTCTCAAAGGCAGTCCCATGCACAATGCAGTAAACTGGAAATAATGAAGGTCTGGGTCACTGAGGCCAGATCTTTTTTTCTCCAGGTGATCACCTCATTATAAAGGTAACAAATCCCTTGATTGTTAAAGCTGTTAGCCTGTATAGTTATCAGCCTGTATAAAAGATGGCATTTGACATTTTAAGGCAGGGGTGGGGAACAGTAAAGTGGAGCAAGCTACATATGTAGGAGAAAAAAGGATGGAAGCTGCAACCACAGGCTACAGAGATGAGAAGGAGGAGGGGAAAGGTGTGGGAGAAAATGAGGTAAAACCTGAGAACAACAATATCTAGAAGAAGCAACAAAACAAAGAGGGAATACGCTATAACAGTGGTCCCCAACCTTGGGCCTCCAGATGTTGTTGAACTGCAACTGCCAGAAGCCTTCACCACCATCTCTGCTGGCCAGGATTTCTGGGAGTTGAAGTGCAAGAACATATGGAGGCCCAAGGTTGAGGACCACTGCACTAATGACCTATCACTGCTTTATTGCACTTAGGAGACACATAGTTACTTGTGCAAGTCTGACTGCAGACTTCTGTAGGAGACACTACCTCCTCTTGTTACAGAATATGTTATTGTGGTTTTTGTGCTGTCATTACATTCAATAGGCTTTGCTTGTAGGTATTCCAGCCTTGATCTGCTGTCTCATTCTACATTCTGTCTTCAGACTGACTAAATTTAGCCTTTGAAGCTTCATCATGAAGACGTTTTTTTCTAACTTCCTCCCATGCACTCTGTCTTACTTAATATCCATCACAATGAAGAGTTCCAACGAACAAAAAACCCCAGCAACCCTGTGTTATTTTGTGACATTTTAGTTGGTCCTTCTCTGCTCTGGATTTTGGAATGTTTATTTTCTGATAAACTAATACAGTTCATTTGTTTGTTCTGTTCCCCCCCAAATTATTTTGTCCACTGCTACTGTTACTACTACTGTTTTGCTCACTATAACTGTATCCTACTGTAGCTTGATCCTATGTTCTTTAGCTGTTAAACCTTTCTAAAGTTGGAGAGTAATTAGATGGCACATATGATTACTGGATTTCATTGCATATAAGATGACAAGACTTGATGGATGCTATTTGTCATGGATCCATATCTTCCCATCCAGATCTTTAAAAAAGTTATATTTGTGGGAAACTCCCAGATTCCCAGAGTCAAAGAGGTATTTTTTCTAAGCTGGCCCATGTACTTGCAAGAGGTATATAAACTACAGAAAGAAAGAAAGAAAGAAAGAAAGAAAGAAAGAAAGAAAGAAAGAAAGAAAGAAAGAAAGAAAGAAAGAAAGAAAGAAAGAAAGAAAGAAAGAAAGAAAGAAAGAAAGAAAGAAAGAAAGAAAGAAAGAAAGAAAGAAAGAAAAGCTATGGTGGGCATAGACAAGAAATGCTGACTCCAAGCCTGCTTATCTCAATTATTGGGAAACAACACTAGGAACAGGTTTTTGCCCAAATCCTGCTGTAGTTTTAATAGACAGGTTAATTAGACAGCCTCCTAAAAGTATCTGCAGCGAACATCATTGTAATAAAACACTCTCCAATTAGGTAAGAGGGCAAGATTTAGAACTAGAAGCCTAGTGGTTTAATAAGGAGATAGAGTTGAACTGTAGAGAGTTGAGATAGGGTTTGCTCATGATAGGTCTGAGAGTGTGATCACACAGAGAAAAAGATTGTAATATGGACCACCTGAGAATTGGTGCAATCTGTTTCCCAGCAATCACATGACATACAGGGAAATGCGTTTCATACCCAGCGGCAAGGAACTTCAAAAGAAGACTCTAGTGTGGTCCCCCTGCAGAGCTACTATGTTTTGGGGCAAGGCTGAAGCCCGTGCAGGGCGACTATGTTTTAGGATGAAGTGCCCTTGGCAGATGGAAGGATTGCTTTAAGGGGTGTGTGTCACCACTCCTTGCAAAGTGACCCTTTTTGGGTGCAATCTGGCTTGCGCCTTTCCTGCCATCTGATCACACTCAAAGTGAGAGCTTTAGATAGGCAGGTCTAATCTTAGAGATTATTCAGCTACCAAGGATCCCAGTAAGAGTTTTGGAAGTGGTAGCAAAAGAAAATAGCCATTCCAGGCATTTTCTTTGACATTTCTATGATGGTGTCAGTGAAGATAAAATCTTGGGGAAGCTGATATGCTGAATCCTTGTACCTGTTGTGAACTATTTACTGTATACTTATGTAAGTAGGATACTCACTGAATTGTGGTCCTTGTTGAGTGTTTGAAGAATAAAACTTCAGTTTCAGTTGCACAATCTGTCTCAGTTTGCTCTCCTACTCAATAGCATTTCTACCCAAGACAAGGGATAGATCATTTGAAGCAGAGGTTCTCAAAGTGGTGATCCACAGAGTGGTACCAGTTAACAAATCATTAGTCACTGGTCAGCAATAAGCAATAAGCTTCCAAGGAGGAATGAAATATGTTTCAGAAGCCTAACATCGATATGTCCTAGTCCAGCAGTTTGTAAATTCCAGCACTCCCGATGGCATCATGTCATGTCATATGGCATGAAGAAAGTATCATGTGCATAAATAAGTTTGTTCCTTTGGAAAAGGCATAGTCAGAAGCTCCAGACACATGTGCAGCCAACAGATCTCAGAAACAAAGTTTCCTTATGACCCTGCTGAGTCAGTGACCTGTGTTATATATGGTGCATGAAGTATTTATTTTCTCACATTTTAAAAGTCAGCCTTACAGACAACAATGGGGCTGTAAATTGTTTCTCATTTTGTTCAATATGGCTCTGCAGAACTGCTTCTTAACCATGAGTGTCTTTAAGACAAAACACAGGGAAAGTTTAGATATTTGTTCTCTGCTGTGCGTGCCACAGTCCGCAATTGAGCTATGACTTTATATGCTGTCAAATATGGAGCAGGGTCACATTTCATATTGATAATGGTTAGGTTTAAACGTAAAAAGCAAAATGTGCTGCTTATATACCACCCCATAGTCTCTGGATGGTTTACAACTTTTTATTATATAGGCTACACATTGCTCTCCCTCCCCCCCCCCCCCCCCATGAGCTGGGTACTCATTTTATCAACTTCAGAAGGATGGAAGGCCTCATCAACCTTGAGCCAGCTGTCAGGAGGATTCATTGGTATTGAATGCTGATTGTGAGCAGAGTTTTGGTTGCAATACTGCAGTTTAACCACTGCACCGCAGGGCTCCTTTAACATCCTTATTTGAATACATATTGGTAACATCTTCTACTGGCGTAACCAAATGTAATATCTTGTTTTGATGTTTTCAATAAATATCTTGTTTTGATGTTTTCAATAAAACCACACAATTTTTCAATTCATTTCCCCCCCAGTATGTCCCCCCCCAACTGGCAACCCTACACCCATCCTTGGAAAACTGAGAGAGAGAAAAAAAATGCCAGCCTAGCACATCAAACAGTTTGAGAAACACTGGTTTAAATGATTCCCTTGAAGTTTAGAGGTTATCAGCATCAACTGATTAATTATGCTTCTGTCACTCTAATATTCACCATGTAAAATATAGGGAGGTGGTAAATTTGGGGTCTCAGCCTCATTGCCACCCTCCCATCTTCAGTGAGGGAGCATCACAGTGGTCTTTCCACAAGCAATTGATCAGGCACTGTAGGAAACCGGCTGTTGCAGTAGATAAGCCTTTTATTGGATCTAACACGTCCTTCCTCCTGTTCATAATAAACCAGTTTGTCATAAGACTCACTGGTTTTTGCTACCATGTTTTCTCCTTTGGAAATGCATTTCATCTTTTCTCTTCAGTGCCAGCTTGCTAATCCTTGAGGATCTCATTCAAGTGTGCCCTGAAAATGAATAAAATTAGGTCAAATTAAAACTACATCCAAAAAGTTGAGCAAATTTCGCAGAATAGACTTTGCCCTGATAAATGCCAGCACTGATGTCATTACAGGGAATGCATGCATATTTCAGAAAAGAATTTTCTTTTGCGAATGTCAGAGTGGCAACTCCTGTATGAGACATACTCCCTGAAGAAAACAAATGACATTTGTGTTCATCAGTGGGTTCCATATGCCCAATCACTCCGCGTATGCTAAGGTGCGGTAGAATAAACAAGACAGTGATGTATGCTGAAATGCCTTGTCGTAATGAAGAAAATGGGAGGTTTGACACATCTTGGAAGAAAACCTGTCCAGTTCTTAGTGATGGAATGTGAACAAACAAGCTGCTTATTTCTATTTTAGTAAAAAACAAAAACAAAAAAAAACAGGGAAAGTTTATTCAGCAGAGGTTTAAAAAGTTTCCAAGTTTAAAATGATATGAATAAAATCAGCAACAAAAATAGGGCCAAGGAGCTTAGAAGGGATCAAATAACAGCTTGGTCCACAATAATAGTTCAAAATGATCCCTCCATTAGTTCTACCCCCATCATCCAGTATGCCATAAAAAGTGAGATATTACTATGAGTGCAGTGGAAGAGCAGGAGATGATTCTGAAATGCTAACTGATCTGACCAGATAAATGCTGTATTTCCAAACTGGATGTGATGAATGAGGTATATGTCGATATGGCATGTGGACAGTGTGGTATTTGTTTGATCCTTTTTAGCATTTGTATAACTGGTGTTCTTAGCTTTAAATATTGTATTTTCATGCTATAAGCCACCTTGATTCCTTTTTAAGGAGAAAGGTGGGGTAATTTTTTTTTAAAAAATGAATGAATTCACTACTGGTGTGCAAATACTGTACTGGGTGTATGGAGTTTACACAAGGCTATGGGACACGTAAATACTGACCATGTGTACTGTCAATGTAGAAAATCACTTTTGACATCCATCATGGATGTCATGATGTTTTGATCACCTCTAAGAGCAAATTCTGCTGTCAAAAATTAGTTGTAGGCACTTAAGGCAGGAAAAGACATGATAGATTACCTTTTTTTTTTTTAAAAGAAAAGGACCATTCTTGTGCCTGCCTATATATGAACAGGACTATCTCTCACACAGTTTGTTAATTAGCTTGCCTTATTTTGCGATTGCTTCTACAGGGCTTAAGCACAGGATTTCTTTGAAGTCTGATTGACCCTCCCCAGTTGAACTGCCATATGAATTGTCTTGATATGATTGCTGTTGTTGATTATGCATAAGCTACTGTGGGAGCCATTCTATACATCTATTTTACTTATTTATTCATTTATTTTGCACATACATGTCCACATACGCTGGACAAAAATCAACGTGCACAGTTCCTTAAACAAGCAGAAAGGCACATATATATACAATATATGCCTTTCTGTTTGTTTAAGTAACTTTGCACATTGATTTTTGTCCAGTGGCCCATGGTGTTTGTAAGGGGACTTCACATGAAAGTTCGATCTGTATCCATATGATTGGCTTTTACCAATATCAACAAATGAATGCACAGCCATATTCTCATGAACCATCAATGACAGAATCTGAGAACTGATCCCTTTTTTTGAGAATCATATGACGTAGGCGTCGCTGTTTCAGTAGTGTATACATGCTAAAAATTCCAGCTCGTTCTAGGACTACTCTATTTGGAACTTTGTCCTGCCAGCTGATACCAAAAATGCGTCGGAGGCAACGCGTATGGAACGTGTTCAGCTTCCTCTCCTGCCATGCACAAAGGGTCCAGGACTCACTGCAGTATAGGAGTGTGCTCAGGACACAGGCTCTATAGACCTGGATCTTGGTGTATGCTGTCAGCTTCTTATTGAGCCATACTCTTTTTGTGAGTCTTGAGAACATGGTAGCTGCTTTGCCAATGCGTCTATCCAGCTCGACGTCTAGGGAAAGAGTGTCAGAGATGGTTGAGCCAAGATACACCAATTTACAAAGTGATGCAGCCTAAAAGACCATATCCTCCCATACAAGCCTGCCTCATGGTCCTACCACTCTCAGAAGCCCATTTGGTGAGGGCTAAAGGGAAAGTCATGGTAAAGGGAAAGCCATGGTGGCCATGCGAAGAGAGGGCAGGTTTGCCCCCTGCTCCTCCATCCTTCTACCACACTTTTTATTCAAGCAGGCCTTCAGAAATCAAGTGCCCAGCAAAGGATCATATTTTACATAATGTGCTGTTTTGCTTTTCAAAGGTAAACTTTATTAATATTTTAAACAAACATTTTAAGTGTTTTCATTTTCTTTTATAATAAATTTAGTCCTATTACTGATTCTATTGTATCTTAAATGTCTATTTTGTAATTGTTCTATATACTGCCTTGAGTCCCAATTATGGGAGAAAAGTGGCATAGGAAGGAAGGAAGGAAGGAAGGAAGGAAGGAAGGAAGGAAGGAAGGAAGGAAGGAAGGAAGGAAGGAAGGAAGGAAGGAAGGAAGGAAGGAAGGAAGGAAGGAAAATGTTTCATAAACCTCTGCCTACATATCCTGCCACTTTTCTGCTTCTCCCAGATTTCAGATTGTGTTTGGACGTGGGAATTAATGGGGGAAAATAGTTGCATGGATTGTAAACCATCTTTTACTAAATTGTTATCCATATATGTTTTTAATCAAATCCAGAATTTGGGGGAGGACCCAATAATTATTTAGCTGTATTAACAACCATGTTATTTGCATTTTTCAAAAAGCACAAAATAAGGCACAGTACAAAATCACAAACAATAAAACTACCAGAGATGTCACTTTAATTTTGTAGATAGATCTGGCAACACAACTATCTGGAAGTATAGACAGTAATGGCCTTCTATTCATAGAATACACACTGCTGGTGAATTAAATTCTCCCTCCCCCTGCATGCTCTCCAAATCTGCTTTAGGGGATTTAAGGGTTAGGGGATTCTTTGGAACAGATGGCAGATATGGGTTCTGGTGGGGGAGGGAAGAGAAGACAAATTCCCTGAAGTTTCTATTGCCAGGCATGGCATAGGGATTCCTAGTCTCTCTCCAAGTTCTGACAACTCCTGTCACAATACTTCCTGGATAGCCACCCTATAATTTAATACCATTAGGCCCCAACCTCACAGGAGGTGGACGGCTGTTTTGCAGAGAACATAGAAAGTATGTCACTAGAATTTGGGGGTATAGTCAACAGCTGCCCATTGTCTAGCAGGCAAGATTTAATAACTTCACTAAATGAGATTCTGAGCCCCTATCTAGAAGCAGTGTTCCTTACTGGTGAAAGAAATCTGATTGTAAAATTATGTTAAAAGTAGAAGTATTTTAAATGCAAATGAGACCATCAGAATGTAAACACACTTCCTTGACAGCTTGGTTTGTGGACACACATAATGGAAAGCAGATTGTAGAAGCAGAAAATACGTCCCCCCCCCGAATGTTTGTTTTAGCTCTGAGGTGGCTGATGCACCATTAGCCACTGCTGCTTCCTGTTCCTCTGGTCCAACAGCCAATCAGGAGCTGAGCTTAGATGATGTGCTGCTACCTGGAATCCCTCTCAGTCCTGCTCTCAAGAAACTTCAAAGGGTGTATAAGAGGCAGTGCAGGATCCAGAAAAGAGGAAGAATTCTTTGTGGTATTTATTGGGAAAGCTCAATACGTTAAATACAATGAGCATGGGGAGGGTCTGTACATGTGTAGGACTGGATTGCACATCAGCTGCTCCAGATTAACTGGATATGGGGGTTGATCTTTATGAATACTCTGTTTAATTTAGAAAACAAATTTTGTTATTTTGTGAGAGCATTTCACCTCCACCATAATAAATGCATTTTACATGGTAGACATGGTGTCAACAACCCATTTTGATGTGTGAAACAAACTTGGATACTTGGAATGATGAGACACTGTTGATTGAACCCTATTTATAGATAACTCACAGAAACACTCAGAAGCAAAGACTTGTGCTAATTATGTCTTCAGAACCTTTCTATGATTTCCCAGCATGATCTGGAGACAAAATGCTGAAGATCTGAACTGATTATAGAAAGCCTCAAAAAAGGTTTGAAAAAGGAAGAGGGAAAGACATTTTTTTTCTTAACAGAATGGTGCTGCCGTACAGAATCTGCAGGACAGCTAAATATTGCTTCTATTATAAAAAATAAATAAATGCATTATAAAACGGAGAGGAGAGCCTGGAACACTTGTGTAGCCTGTGGCCCCTGGCCAAGCTGACTGGAGAATTCTAAGAATGTTAGTAAAAACAAACCACATTTCCAAGCCTATTGTGGAACTCTGTTGTGCTAATCTAGATTCTCTGGCTAGATATCTAATATCTTTTTTTAATTGATATTTTAAGGTGTCATTTGGCAACTGGTACATTTGCTACTTGATATAACAACAACAACAACAACAACAATCATTGTCATCAAACTGCAGAGCTGGAAGACCCTATGGATCATTGAGTACAGCCCCTGTCAAGGAGGCACAGTGGGGAATTGAACTCCCCACCCCTGGCTCCGCAGTCAGGTTCCTAAACCACTGAGCTAGCCAGTAGTTCATATCCAGAAAGAAGTAATAGATGACTTTCAGTATTGCATAATTATCTGTTGATGAGCTTAAGGAAGAAAAATGCAGTAAGGTTCATACGATCAGAGCTCAGAAAAAGTTACCCCCCCCCCACTTTTTGGGACTATAGTTCCCATAGCACTTCATTATGTCCTTTTCTAAACATTGTTTGCACTGAAAGGTTGCTTCCTCACAAAATAGGCCAACACAATGACTGTACGTCTTGCTTTATCTCTTCAGTTTGTAGGAGCCTGAGGCTTATTGTTTTTATTGTTGTCATTTGCCATCAGGTTATCTCTAACTTATAGCAGCCCTATGAATGAGTGACCTCTGGAATGTCCTAGCTTAGTTCCTACAAACTCAAGGCCATGGGTTCCTTTATTGAGTCAATTCGTCTTATATTTTGTCTTCCTCTTTTCCTGCTGCCTTCAGCTTTTCCCAGCATTATTGTCTTTTGCAGCACGTCTTGTCTTCTCATAATGTGCCCAAAGTACAATAGCCTCAGTTTAGTCACTTTTGCTTCTCAAGGGTGTTTAGGCTTGATTTGATCTAGCACCCACTTGCTTGTCTTTATGGTGGCCCATGTCATGCTCTCTTCCAGCACCATATTTCAAACAAATCATTTTTTTCATGTAGAGTTTCTTCACTGTCCAGCTTTTGTTTCCATACACAGTACTTCGAAGTACAGAGTGTGTGTGACATTGGCCTTGGTCTCCATTGACATATCCTTCTAATGACCTTGCCTGGTTCCTTCACAGCCACCTTCACAGTCCACTTTCCTGAATCCAACTGGATTCAGTTTTTCTTTAAGGAAAATTTGGAATTGGGGGTCAGATGATGGCCTAAATAGGCATGGGTGGTATGCTTAACATCCAGGTAAAATCTAGCTAAGTGGGCGATATAGCAACCCTGAGTGCCACTTTTTTTTTAAAGGAAGGGATATAAACCGTGGACATCTGCTATGGTGGACCCTCTGGATCTAGTGGACTCCAGAATTTGCCCCACTGCATCAAATACCAGTCCCGATTTAGGCCATTGTACAGCCTACTGAACTTGTATGCTACTTGTTGTCCCCAACCTCAGTTCTGAAGAAACACTTTCTAAAGTTGCAGCAGACCCAAAGCTTGGAAGGTAAGAATGGCTATAATGATGCATAAAGCCATCCAGTGTCTCAGTGGGTGCCAGAGCATCATCCTAACTGTGGGAAACTTCTGCCTAAAGCTTGTAGCTTGCATTCTGTTCCAGTGACGTGCACACACTCCTGGCAGAAGCAGCAGCTGCATGCGGGCAGGGTAACTCCTCATTCTGCCCTTTCGCTTAGAGGTAGAGCATTAGATCAAAGAGTTTCCTCAGCCAATCCTGGCTATGATTAGGTAACTAGTATCCTATCTGAATTCTCACAACATACTATGTAATCATGCTAAGTTAATAAAAAGAGTTCTCAGGGCGTTGCCTTGAGGCTCTGCTGGCTGGGACATCTTGCCAACTCCTTTGTACTTTCTCTAAGGCTAATTGCACTCCTTTGTGTTGCGATTACCTGCACTAACACTGCTCAGTTGCACAGCATCAGCATGCGATTATTACAATTCTTCTCAGCATTAACTTTCCAGGCTCTGGGTCTACAGGCTGCCAAAGTAGCAGCCTCTAGATGTCCATCATTGTTAAGCATCAGCCCTTGTGCAATCTGGCTTGATGGAAGATCAGATCCATTTAGAACTCACTGTGAAATTTGGTGAGCTCACTGAGCAATCTTTTTCAGAGTGCTGCTGTATATTGTAAAATATGTATACTGCAAATAATAAACAGATGGCATATCGTTATAGATCTAAATATCTAAGTGTGTAGGTACAGTGGAAAGTCTTTCATTGTTACCATCCTGGAAATATTGTACATTGTGTCTTACCAGATCCAACATGTTTTTGTGACAGAAAAATGTAGAGGTTTGTGCGTAAAACAACATGCAGTGAGTCACAAACAGTGTTGGTCACAGAAGGCGAAGCCATTTAAAAAGCCATCACAGCCTAATTAGTCAAAAGATTAGTTTAATTTAAAGTAGATACTTCAGTGAGCTGAGAGGAGAAATGGCTTAGAGAAAGGCATTTAATTAGAGATGCTTGAACACTATTATCATTTAACTGAAGCAGTTCCCAAATAATTTTGTTTGTAATTATAAACCTTCCCTAAAAAATGGTGCTACAGCACTTAAGGTTAGTTGTGGGCCACAAATGTAAAATGTCAGGATACTGCTGAAGTATACAGGTACAATGCTTACAGTGTCAAAACAAACAAACAAACAAACAAAAACCCAACACAATAGGATGTCTGCTGTGTTCCTCAGTACACAGATGGAGTACAGTTTTTAAAAAGGGTTTATTGCTAATTTTTTTTAAATCCAGCTTTCCTATCGGTTACAGGTGTTGACAGCAAGGCATCTCTTTTTAACTCATTAAGATTGAGTTGGCCACACTGCCATACATAGTCTTACTGCCCTGTGTCAACAGTTTTTAAGTTATCTCCGAAGAACAGAATTGTTGTGAAATAAATGCTCTGATTTCCACTGATGAAGCTACTCAAGGAGTATATAAAAAAATTCAAGACCTGCCAGTCTTTGAGGTATCCTCTTGCCAGAGACCAATCGCAGGGCAAAGCACAGATCTAGCAAGTTGCAAGGGACATAATTACTTTTAATTACATAGTATTTTTAGTCATGAAATTTTAATCAAGTTACATATCAGAAACAGCATAACTAATGGGAAAGACTTCACTTTATTGGTACTGAGATGGAACTAGGAGACCTTGAGAAAGCCTGTCACAGTCTCCTCCATCAAGACTCCTTTGGTAGTCACTCAGCCACGTGCCTCCCGCTGATCCTGAGATGGGAGCACTCCCCAACATGCCTTTCAGCATTTGAGACCGTGCATATTCCAGGAGATTTAATGCACAAAACATGACAGGTTGCCATCACCTTCCATAAAAAAATATTTAAAATGTCATTAGTTTAGATGAAGGTTAGTACTGCTACACTTCCTTTTTATTCACTATCCAGATAATTGCTTGAAATGATTTTGGAATTTTATTAAAAGAAGAAGAAATGGGTCTAAAAAGAGGGAGAAATAAAAGTTTCACATGGTTACAAGAACATATCACTCAAACAAGTGGGAAGAAATGTGATTATAGGATTATAGCATTCAACGGAAGGGATACAAAAGACAATAATAAACTCTAATTTATCCTATTTTACACTTAAGCAGAAAGATGGAGTGAATTTGGGTTTTCCTCCATGAGGTTAAACCTGGTACGTCTTCACAGGATCAGAAAGTCCTCCTCATGAGTCAGGTGCAACTCTTGAACAAAGGAGAAGCATTGCCATCCTCATGGAATCAATCTCTCAAAATACTATGATCCCTAAGTTCCTTTCCTGCACTTGAATGGGCCATTTGTGGCTTGCATTCGCTCAATAACACTTAATCCCCTTTGATCAATCTGCCAAATAAGACATCCCTCCTTCCCAGCTACAAAATTTGCATACTGTCAGGCAGGAAGTAGGCTAACTCCTATCTCACAGATACAAACAGTTGGTGGCTGCTTTGATACACAAAAGATAAAGTCAAAGTAATAAACTCCTGTTTTGAGGTCTTTTTGCTAAATAATAAACATGGAAGTGTCTCTTTCTCTCGGTTCTCCTTTGAAGTTGCTCCACAAGAGGAATACAAGAACAGAAGGTAGGGAGAAGCCCTGAACAGATTATTTCCAGATTCCTTTTTGACTTTTTAAATCCCATGCACTTACAGGCACATAGAAAAGTCCAGAAAATGCATTTCATTTTTCATGTTCTCTAAATCCTTGCTTTATTCACAAGTGCAATTGATAATAATTTTGAGGTTTCTGTTTTTTAAAAAAAAAGCTTTTAGAGGCATTTTGACAGGAATGTTCAAATTATATGTATTCTCTATGGATTGTAAAGGGTTTTTTAAAAATAATAATGGAAAGTAACTAAAAAGTAATGAGCAATGCAACAAATAATATCATAACTTTTTAAAAACACTGTAATAAGTCACAAAAACAAATGATTTCTTAACACTATAGAAAGTAACAGTGACACATTGCTTAAAATCAGTCTGCTAAAGTTCTTCAGCATTTTTCAGTTGGAAACCTCTGGGGACAAAGTGGCTTTATGGATCTTCTGGTTTGTTCCAGCTCTGTCAGTCATTACCAATCACTTTCTTGTACATTTCCCTTTCTTGACAACAGAATTTGTCTGCACAGGGAAACTCCCAGAAGCCTTCACCACTAGCTGTGCAGGCTAGGATTTCTGGGAGTTGTAGTCCAGGAATATCTGGAAGCCCAATGTTGGGAACCACTGTGATAACCAAGATGGAGTACAGTTTTAAAAAATAAAAGACAATTCAATATTGAAAACCCTTTTGGAAACATTAAAAACATTTAAAAATATTTAATACATTAAAAATATGGACCCAAAGGCTGTTTTTGAAATCCTATCAATTCTCCAAGAGGAGAAAAAAGTCAGAAAACAGGGATATTACCGTATTTTTTGCACCATAAGACGCACTTTTTCCCCTCCAAAATGTGGGTGGGCAAGTCAGTGCGTCTAATGGTGTGAATGCAGCAATTTCGTCGCTGCTGGCCCCGTGGGGGGGAGCGTCGCAAGGGTCTGGGTGAGCCTTCCAGGACCCTTGCGAGGCTCCCCCACCCCCCCATCCCCACGGGGCCAGCACCGGCGAAATCGCCAGCTTCCAGGTGGGTGGAACGTCGCAAGGGTCCTGGAAGCTCACTTAGATCCTTGCGACACTCCTCCCACCCATGCACGGGCCAGCACTGGCAAAATTGCCAGGTTCTGGGAGTGTTTTGAGGCTTCCCAAGCCTCAAAACACTCCCAGAAGCTGGTGATTTTACCCCCCCCGGTCCCATGGGGGGGTGGAGGGTGGCAAGCGTCCAAGGGAGCCTCCCAGGACCCTTGCCACCCTCCCCCCACTCCCCCATGGGGCCAGGGGGGGTAAAATCGCCAGCTTCTGGGAGTGTTTTGAGGCTTGGGGAGCCTCCAAACACTCCCAGAAGCTGGTGATTTTACCCCCCCTGGCCCCATGGGGGGGTGGGGGAGCGTGGCAAGGGTCCAAAGGAGCCTCCCAGGACCCTTGCCAGGCTCCCCCCACCCCCCCACGGGGACAGGGGGGGCAAAATCGGGAGCTTCCAGGACCTTTTCTGAGCCTGGAAAGGCTCAGAAAAGGTCCTGGAAGCTGCCTATTTTGCCCCCTCTGTTGCCTGGGGGAGGCAGGGTGAGTCTCCAGAGGGTCCTAGGGTGTGTTCTAGGACCCTTTGGAGACTCACCCTGCCTCCCCCGGGGGGCAGAAGGGGCAAAATCGCCACCTTCTGGGGCTCTTTTGAGGCTTGGGAAGCCTCAGAAGAGCCCCAGAACGTGGCGATTTTGCCCCCTCTGGCCCCCGAGGGAGGCAGGGTGAGTCTCCAAAGGGTCCTGGAACACACCCTAGGACTCTTTGGAGACTGACTCTGCCTCCCCTGGGGGCCAGAGGGGATGAAACCGCCACCTTTGGGGGCTCTTCTGAGGCTTGGGAAACTTCAGAAGAGCCCCAGAAGGTGGCGATTTCACCCCCTCTGGCCCCCGAGGGAGGCAGGGTGAGTCTCCAAAGGGTCCTGGAACACACCCTAGGACCCTAGGGTGTGTTCCATAAGATGGACCTCTCCATAAGGCTCACCAAATTTTAGGAGAAGAAAGCAGATAATTTTTTTCCTGTTTTCTTCTCCTAAAAATTTGGTGCGTCTTATGGAAAGGTGCGTCTTATGGAGCGAAAAATACGTATATTGCTTCTGAAGGCATTCAGGAGCAGTGAATTTTTCACTGAGGTTGCAGGACTCCCCCCAGTTCAGAAGCACCCCAAATCAAAATAGCAATCCAGAAGTAGAAATAAACATGTGCCCCCTCCCCCAGCTCTCACAAAATTGCTCACTCCTGGCGTATGGGCATTGAACTAAAGATATAACAATTACTCAGATTTTTTTCTTGTTCTCAATGGAAAAGAACACATTAAGATGGCCCATCAAAAATTGTCAGTCCCTCTCCATCCTTTCCTTCACCCCGCTCAACTCCGCCCCCACCAACTCCTATTGGTGCAAGCAAATTTCAACATAAATATTCATGAGCAGGGTGAACACTACAGTAACTTTTTCAAACTTCACTTTTATTATTATCACCTCTCCCCAATGATCAGGTTTCTCTATCCCCAGTATAGAAAGATATCTCTTAATTTTGTAATGCACAATGATCTGCTTCCTGTGGCATCTATGAGCCTGCCTGGGCATAAAGATAATTTCTCTCAGTCCCACCACTCTCATGAGCACTCTTGGTGGGAACACAGGCCTTCTCTGTAGCTGCCCTCAGACTCTGGAACTCCCCCCCCCCACAGGAAGCCAGGCTGGTCCTATCTTTGCTGTCCTTCCACAGGCAGGCAAAGACCTTTCTCTTCAGGGCAGGCTTTTCCTTAGTGACTTGCAGTCTGAAGTGTTTTTTTAAAAATAGATTGTTGTGCTCTGTTGCTTTTACATTTGTTTTTAGTAGTGATTTTATTTGCCATTTTTAATATAATACTTGTTTAATTCTATTTAAAATATTTGTATAAGTGTTTTTAGCTTTTAAATATTGTCTTTTTAATGATGCAAGCTGCCTTGGGTCCTTCTAAGGAGAAAGGCAAGGTAAAAAATTTTTTATAAATAATAAATAAATGATAGTCTTCAATAGATGAGTGAAGTAGGGAGATGTGGGGTAAAAATACCAGTTTTGTAATAAAACTTTTTGAACGGCTTTGTCACTTATTTCAGAATAAGGATAAAATGGGAATGTGTCATGTATATTATCCTGAGGGGAAAAGGGGAGAAAGGAGGAAAATCAATGTGATAAATAAATTAGTGGAGCTGCAGATGGCTGCACGTGTAGCCCACTGATGTTAATTGCCAGTGACTTCTTTATGCACAGGTTTACAGATGTGGATGTGAGAAGAATATTGGGCACTTATTACTCATATTGCTTGGATATACTCCACCTGTCCACCAACAAGAAAGATGACAAACATAGCTCTCTCCCCTCTCACTTTAACCTCACAACAATGCTGTGAGATCAGTCAGGCTTAAAAAAATTGACAAAACTTACAGATTTCAACAAAGTTGTGCTGTTCCAAAAAGCAGGGGGCTGTATTTCTTCTGAAGACCATCTAACTAAATCACCTCTTTTCTAATTCTGACAGCAGTTACTGTAGCTCTGCATCAAAATTAATATATACACACATACACACACAATCAGACGATAATACATTGATATAAGGATACAAAATCCTCTAGATTAGCTCAAAATGGAATAGTCTGCCATCAATCGACATATTCTTGCAAGAACTAGTGATCTGTATGTGGGTCGACCTGTGTATAACAATACATATGCACAAAAAAGAAATAATAACTGTCATGAAATTGGAAGGATGTTTTCGGGGATAGAGCGAATAACACACTTCGGTTCAGCCCCCAGGCAGACAGCTTGACAGTGCTACATCTATTCTGCTGACATGTTATGGTCCCAATAGGAGTAACGTGGCTATTTGGAGAGCTTCATGTGTATAATGTAACTGTATTGGCTGTGCACGGTCTTTTTTATACAGAGTGTATCTAATGAAATGACTGTCGGTGTAGGGTTCCTGTACCTACATTAATATTATTTCAGCATGATGGCATGACATCAGTCACCCCCCTGAATTTATATTCAAGGACGATGGACTATGTTTCATTTTGTACTAAGCAATGCTACCACAATTCACACTTTTCAAAACATGCTGCATCATGCTTACAACTACAAACCACATTCATGGAAAAAAAACCAATGAAACATGGTGCCACCAGTGTCCTTACAAGCAGTTGCCATGAAACTGTTGATAATGCCAGCATTAACTTTCTATTACACCACAGAGCTCCAGGGACAAAGCTAGAGGAGGCTGATTAAAACTGTTCATCATTTTATGAGCAGCGGGATCTGTTAGAGACACTGGTAGTAGCAATTTCAAGCTTCGCTACTCTGTAAGTTGCCACCACTTGAAATGTACAACCGAGACTAGTTAACATCCCTCTTGGAGTTAGTTTTCTTTCTTCCATCAACAACATAGGGTATTATTAAATAAAATGATACAAATGGACAACATGTAGAGATGTACTGTATTCCTACAATGGAATTCCACCATGACATCCATTTAACTTTTCTAAGCCATTGTCCTCTTGGAAGAGTGGCATTGTTGAAAAGCTGAAACAAAAGATTAAAGAAAAAGAAATCAGAGAGCTCCTTTAAAAAGACATGTGCGAATTTAAATGTACTGGTGCATATATAGTAATAGGAACTGTAGTGCTGTAGTGATATACCATGAAGATGCTTCTGAATTATGATAATTGTGATAGTGTTCTTGAGATATGTGAGAAGAAGTTTAAGAAGTAGCATTATTACTGTCATACTCAAGTGACTTTCCATGGCTGGTGGGGATTTGATTCTCCTGAGTATTAGTCCAGCAACCTATCTACACAGGATGTTAAGGATATATATGTTAATTGTTGACTGTCATTATTTGATAGTTGACTGATGCAGCTGTAGGTCTAAGTAAAGTCTCAGCAAAGCAATGCAGTAACTAGTATGATGTGCATAAACATGTAAGCCATAAATATTCAGCCTGTGTAGACCTAAGCCCCTTATACGTATGCAAAAAATTAAAAATACAATAAAATTAAAAAGCAGGTTTATTTTTAAGAAGTGTGGCCCACATGCCAAATACTTTCCCACCTTCCTGTTCTCTGGGGTGTGAAATTACTATGCCTGTGTTTTACTGCCTTGTGAACTGTTTTCCAGTTGTATGGTTTGCTGAGTGGCATTTCCTAAGTTCTTTTTATTTTCTCTCTAAATCTGTCTAAAAAACAACAACCACTTGCTATAAATGTAAATGGCAGCATGCATTCTTAATATGGTTTTTTAAAGAATCCATTTTAAATTAATTACTCAATGTTGTGTATGAGACAAGACACAAAATACCTTCAGCATAAAAATGAGTCCTTGTGAGCACACAGTAGCAAGGCTGAAAGAAAACCTGGTTAGTTATTCAATTGCATACTGTCCCGAAATTGCACTGATAAAAACAAGACATGATGAATCTGTGGACTTTTAACACCCCCTATTTCTACATTTAGCTTCACTGCCCAAGTTCACCTCTCTACTATTGCTAATTCTGGAAGGTTCCATCTCTTGTACAGTTTCTTCATTGTGCTCTTAATCAGCCTGGACTGTTTTGTTTTATTGAACAATCTGTGCTTGTTAAGTGACCAACCTTGCCATTTGTTTGTTTCAGTTTAAAAATATGTAAAAGTGAAAATCTTTATTCAGAAGAAAGGCTTGATTCCTGCTGTTACAGCAAATGTTAGGAGTAATTTAAACATTTTGCACATTATGAACTACCATTCCCATCAGACTGTTGAATTGACCTCCATTTCATGTTACAAAGCCATAAAAACAAAGTAATGGCAAAGGTACTGTAAATTGTCCATAACAAACTTATATCATGTTATCATCCCTTGGCACATGGAGCAATGTCATGCAGCACAGGTAGTGTGGCAACTTTAATGTGTAAAACAATTCAACCTGTCAGACAATTTCAAAGTAGCTTTTACTGACTAGATTTAATCAAATGAACTGTCCCTTGGAAACCTGTCCTATATATTAATATTCTCTGTAACCACTGCCTTTTCTTCCAGGTCAAGTAGAAAGTAAACAACAAAAATGTCCATCTGGGACTTGGAGAAAAAAAGGACTGCTGGCATCTGTTCTGGATGTAGCATTGTGTTAGTTACATAAGAGCTGTAAATTAGCATATTGGCAGTAGTAGGTCCCAAGCAAAAGTGCATACTAATGAATAGGAATATGTACAGATAGACTGTATTAAAAGCCATGTATTATCGGAGTCCTGACTGGATATAGGTTTAAAAGGAAACTCTGTGCCTGGTCATGCATGTGTCTGGTGTCAGGTGGAGGGTTTCACACACACATCTTTCTCCCCCCAAAACCCTAGAGTTTGGTCCTCTCAGGAGCTCCAGGGAAGCTTTTGTGTGGGCAGAGAGACACCCTTTCTTGACAAATTCCCCACCATCAGGTTGGGAAATCTAGCGTCCAGCGATAAATGTGACTTCCAGGAGAATTTGGATCAAGCTTTAAAAAGTTGACTTTTTAATAGAGGGGTGTCATGCATGAGATGTGACTGAGTAACCAAGACCACCTGAGGCAAAACAAAGACACTTACTGTAGGAACTCCACAGGATCGTAACTTAACGATGCTGCAACATTTTGCTACATAAAGTACTTGTAAAGAACTGGAAGATGTCTTGGGGGAAAGGAAAGGAAGTCATCCCTAAGAATGTGAGTTTACAGATCAGATAAACCAGAGAATGGGCCTGGCTATCTGTCTTTAACACCACTGCCCCTAAATCCATACAGTTCTTGGTGAATTACTGAAGCTTTCTTCATTTCATGAAGTCCCAACTCTACTTTCAGTAATTTTAGCCTGTCTGCTGGAATAGAGGTACCCATTTAACCTACTGTATGCTCCTCTCTGCTCCAAATAGTTGGAGAGCCTATCATACTGTTTTCCCCTCGTGAGGAAAACATTCATGGATTTTTTCCCAGACTTTTTAGAATCCCTCACTGCACTTGAAGCATTAATCCTGAAAGAGGGATGATGTGTACTCATTCTGGATTTGACATTATTCACTCTTTGGAGGGTCAGCTGTTCTTTGTTTTATTTACTTTCTGAACATGTGGGAACCTGACAGCTATTCATTGATCCCCACCAGGTCCAGTTCTATCATTAAGCATCTGGCTGAAGAGGTGGATGCTGGCATTTATTGAGATGTGGGGAGATGTTTAAGGACAGAACTGTGCATGCTACATGCTCTGCTTTGCACTCTGTTCACTATCCTGGGGTGCAATGGAGAAAGCTACTCTGTTTGAAGTGCTGAAATAAGATATAATTGCCAGACCTGTTGTTCTGTACATGGGAAAGAGAGGGACATATTAGTCTTGGCAGCAGAATGGTTTTGGGTTGGCCTTGACCAAGGGCCTTTGACAGTAGTGACCAATTTCTTCACAAAAATGGTAGGCTGAAGTCACCCAAGATGTTTGGTTCTGTTTCTTATTTGCAAGTGTTTCTCATGCCTACAAGAAGTTTATGTTTTGCCAGGAACTGTCCAGGGCCCAGGTAATATATGAGTTTTGTCCAGTGATGCCTGGCACCCATTCTGGTTGACTATGCAGAAGGCACAGCAGCCAATGGCGGGCAGAGCCAGGATGATATCAAGAACTAGAAGCAAAAGTGGAATATTCATAACCACCCGGAGATACATACACACACTTATAGGCTGGTGAGTTAAAATTCATTTTCAGTCAGATACTGTCTTATCCCTACCATATTTATTCACTGCACAGCACAGGGAAGGAGCAGAAAAAATATATTTCAAATTAGAAATGTCCTTTTCTTCCTACTTCCCTCTGGATCTTCTTTCAGAGTTGTACAGTTGACTTACCCAAATTCACTCTCTCATTTTTCCCTCCCTTTCCCCTCTCTCATGCACCTACCCTTACATAGTGTTCAACAGAAGGGAAGCACAGGTGCGGGTCTGACCTTCTGCTGTAGTAAGGAGATAGACAAGAGTGAATTGGCTGGAGGCAGCTTGACCCTGTCATCCAACACCTCATTTGCCCTGCTGGCCAAATCTCCAATAGATGTTGTCTTCCTCTGTTCAGAAAACATGGCAAATAGAGGGAATGCATCTCAGAGTGTGGTGATGGTGCCCTCAGTTCTTATAGGGAAAAGGGTAGGGAAGGAGAGAACCAGAATGATCACCACAGAGACATAATAGTGTGGCATTTGTAAACATGAACGAACAGCACACATATCAAAAGACACAAAGACTTGCACCGTTTACGCAGAGGCACACAACAGACACAAACACTGAAGTTAGCAATGGTGTGTTTGATCAGGGCTGTTAATTTGATTACATGTACAGTGTAGTGTCTATAATGGGATGACATGTTAATAGAAGGGAAGGGATGTGAAGCCCAGCAACTCAGAAGATAATCATTTTGCTATTAGTAGGTTTTAAAGCTTCTAGGACCTAATGCTGTTGGGGAGATTTACTGAAATTTAATCCCAGACAGCAGCACAAATAAAGGACCAGCTGCATACCCTGTTTACCTAAGTCATGAGGAGAGAGCTGTATCTAAATGCTTTTGTTATTGTTCTTCAAAATACATACATTTGAATTAATGTGTCTTCTGCTCAAACATTTAATTTCCACTAACCATAGCTGTATCAACAAAGAGAGCTTGGATCTGATGAAAAATTCCCCACGTTTAAAAGTGGCATTGCACTTTGGGTTCACTTCTCTCTCATCAAAATCATGTTTGCCGTGCCTTTCCACACAGTGTATCCCTCCACGGTCTCATCTGACCTTTCTCTGCATCTGTGTTTTCGTTGGCTTTCAGACAGGATGGCTGAAAATGAGGAGAGAAACAAGAGAAACACACGAACCTTCACAGTCACAGATGTTTACGGCTGAACGAGACCTCAAGGGTCAACCCTCTGGCAGTAAGTAGTCCACAACTAAAGCACCCCTGACAGATGGCCATCTGTCCTCAGTTTAAAATCCTATAAGGAAAGAGGATCCACTATATTCTGAGACAGTCCATTCCCCTCTCAAAGAGTTCTTGCTATCAGGAAGTTCTCCCTAATGTTTAGTTGTTACCTCATTTCTTGTAGCTTAAATCTGTTGTTTTGGGCCCTAACCAACAGAAAGGCAAAGAACAAACTTGCTCCATCTTCCATGTGGCAGTCCTTAAAATATTGAGGATGGCTATCATATTCTCAATTTTCTTTTCTCTAGGCTAAACATACTGACCTCTTCTAATTTCCTTAAACGGCTTGGTTTCTAGACATGTTATCATCTTTATCACCCTCCTCTGTAGCTTTTATGATCAGTGACTGAGGACTTCCGATAGCCATTGGGTTGACCACAGAGAGATAGGAATGCTAAACCAAACAAGCTTTACAGTAGTACCTCAGTTTAAAAATTTAATGAATTCTCCGGAAGTTACGTAATGCGGAAAATTCGTAAACTGAAGCATGGATTGCCATAGGAACAGGGGTGGTGCTACAAACCTCCAGGCACAATGGATCCTGGGGAAACTTTCTTCATATTCTGAAAAAAAAAACACGGGGGAAAATGTAAACAGAGAAATTCTTTTCAATGGATTTTGCTTCGTAAACTGAAAATTACATTAACTGAGGCATCTGTAAACCGAGGTACCACTGTAGTATGAACAGCATGGCTCTTATATGCTTAGTGTTTGAAGCCAAGAGAAAGAGAAGGGGGAAGAGGAGGGAAAAGAAACACACCTCTTTTTATTAACATACTTGGCACAAAGCCCTTGAAACTAATTCAAAGCAAAATACTGGAAATATCTACCACTTGGCAATTCTAGCTGCAGTAGAGACATTCACATCCGTATACAGTCAAGTCCTTAAGACCTTAAGGACAGCTGCTCACATTTGTTTCAGAAACCCAGGCAGCCGTTTTCATTCCTCCACATCTTTGGGCAAAGCTTATTGGTAAAGCTGCCTTTCTGCATGAATCCTTATTAATATTCGTCTTGATCATCATCAGTGGATGCACAGAGACCCTGCAGTTTAATAGTGTGCACTTATAACATTTCTTAGAAGAAAGAGTCCCTAGAGGAAATGTAGAGTTGCCATAGCAATGTGTTTTGTCTGAAATGCGATCGTATGACTTTTCTTTCTGTGTGTACATTTTCTGTAGGCTGGAAATGGCTACTCTCTTTAATTACACTTCCAGCAAGTCTTTCCGCTATTATCCCATGCTGATGGTATGTTATACAGCAGTCTAGGCTTATAGATTGGTCTCACTATGCTCCCAAGCATAGTGTCTTCTCTTGCATGACTGAATCGAGGATGAGGAATCAAGTTTCCATCTGAGACTTGACTGGTATCTCTTAGTCCACTGAGTATCTGTAGATGGGAATGCTTCTTTTGCTGGATGTCCATGGCCATGCCAGAAAGCAATGCATACATTTGACCAGAGTGCATAGAAAAATACACACAATTTAAACTTGAACAAAACACTGCTAAAACATGAATAAAATATTGAATACAATAACACCTCTGTATCCATGGAGGATCAGTGCTAAACCCCACCCAGATGCTGAAAAACATAGATTATAATGAATGCTATACTGAGCATGGTCTCTGGCTTCCTCTAGTGTCCAGGTCTGGCAACTTCATCTGTAGAAATATATATTTCTAGGATGTTTTTTAAAATATTTTTAATATTTTCAGACTGGGTAAGTAAATCAGCAAATACTGATCTTGCAGATAAGGGGGTCATACTGTAAATGGGAGAAGGCAATCAACCAATGGAGACAACATAAAAAAGCACACTCACTATGCACATATGTTTCACCACATTTTTTTAAAGGAGAAAGAAGAAAATAATTACAATGGCAAAGGAAGAAAATGAAGCATGTCAGTTGGTGTAGTCTTTACAGAAGTGCACCTCCTGTGATAAGATCAGTTTGGATTAGTGA
Source organism: Pogona vitticeps (assembly GCF_051106095.1). NCBI lineage: Eukaryota > Metazoa > Chordata > Lepidosauria > Squamata > Agamidae > Pogona > Pogona vitticeps. The sequence goes on along the minus strand of NC_135784.1, from coordinate 246,672,529 downwards.
AAAATGGGATTAGTGTAGTCTGGGGTTGGGTTTCCCCCCTTCAAATGTGGGGCAAACTGGAGGCATTACTTACAGAAATTCTACCACATTCCTTCATTATTCATCTGAGTTCTATCACACTGTGTTCTGATGCCACATTTGCTCGCAAATCATCTTAGTTTGTGTGTGATATCAAATCCAGGTGTCAGGTTAGATAAACTAAGACCTTCCTTAGGAGTCCTACAAAACTTTATAAACCTCCCAGGAAAAATCAGAAGCCTGTGTTTGTCACAGCAGGCTTTTATCCCAATAAAGGGTTAATTCCAGAATGAAACCAATCTTTGACAATCATACCAAAAATTAGTATGAGTACCAAGGCTTAACTCTTTCATTGTTGCAATAATTCCACACAACATCAGTTTGTCTAATTCTATAAAGTTTGTTTATCTACATTACTTCTATGTTTCATATGCACAAAATATTTCAAAAGGACTTAGAGCTATGAAGAAAACTGTAGGCACAAATACTTAAAATATATGAAAAATAGACTTAGGTTGCAAGCAAAGTCAGAATTCAATCCAAAATACAGAAGCAAAAGGACAATAAAATTAAAAAATAATGTTTTAAGCTACATTCCAGAAATGCAGGTGCTTATAGCCTAATAAGGCACATTTAAAAACAACAGACTGAGAATAAATCTCTTAAAATGTTAAAGCTTCTGAAAGTAAAAAGATATAGAAGATAATAAGTGTCTTAGCCTTTAACCATATTAAGAATACATAGAGAAAAATAATACATTTTCTAAATGCTTACCCAGCCATCTGCCATATTTTCCCCTATGGAGGTAAATCAATGATGTTTGTGTGCTGCCTCTGTGACCAGCTCCTCTGCTATATGACTCTTATTATCCAGTGTGTGCCTCCTTGACAGGGGAGGAACTCGATGATCCATAGGGTCCCTTCCCGCTCTGCACTTCTTTTTATATCTATATAATGTTAATAGTTTCAATAATATAACAATATAACAACATAATATAACAATATCCTATAAATAATACTAAATTAATAATAAAACTAAGGGGAAAAAACCCACAATTATAACATATATCTATAACATTGTGCTTCCCTCCCCCTCGTATTTACTTTATTTGCTAATTTGTATATATTGTTATTTAGTTAGTTATTTTACATATATTACCCCATTCCTCTCCAAAAATATATTGTTCTGCAGCTCTAAGATGATGATGATTACTCAGGGTTGGGAACCAGTGCCGTAGACCAACAAGATCTTATGGCATCAAGGGTCTAGATGTTCGATCATTGCAAGACTAGACTATTATGATCACCAATAAGACGTGCTACAAGACTTACAAACACCAATGTAATACTGCAACATAAACATGATGCCTATAGTTTAAGTGGGAAGGATCTCTTCCGGGCTAGGGTGACTGTCAATCTGTCCAACACTAACCAATCATTCCTTTAAGTTCCCCTGAAAAGGTTCTTGAACTATATCAAGAGATAGTCACAGCATTACAAAGACGTTTGATTCATAAAAAATCCATAAGACAGGACGCCCCTTTTTGTACAACCCATAGATCCAAACCATGGTTCGATCAGGAATGTCTGGAAATGAAGTACCTTCTATTAGAAACTTATAAGAGATATAGAGAATCAAACCTGCCATCCCTACCACCTGATTGGTTTCAGTTAAAGAAAAAAAAATATAAAAAGCTAATTAAGGACAAAAAGAATTTGGCATTGAAGGTGAGTTGGCAGAAATTAATTGTAGCATCAAGGTCACATGACTCTGCTACCTTCTGGGAAATAGCCTTGAGAGGGTTAGATGGTCAAGCAGGTGCAGCAAATTCATACATACCTGTTAAGACCTGGGAACTATATTTTACTGGTCTATATGCTGCAAAACAGTCTGGACATTTGACTCCACAAACTGCTTCCGGTGATCTCCCTGACTGCCCCCCAGTTTCAGTCTCTGAAATCCCCAGACTTACCGCTAAGCTTAAAGTAGGCAAAGCACCCAGGAGTGATAATATCCCTCCTGAGATTCTTAAAGCCAATATTAATTGGTGGGCCCCAGTATTAGCAACACTATTTACATGCATCGACCAGCTTGCATGTATACCAGAGGACTGGGGACTTGCTATCATCATTCCAATTTATAAAAAAGGGAAAAGAGCTGGCCCCGCAAATTATAGGCCGATCAGTTTGCTAAATATTATCAGTAAACTGTATGCCCACCATCTTCTTGAGAAATTACATAGTTGGATGGAAGAGGAAAAATCTTCTAGATGATGAGCAAGCAGGATTTAGATCAGGACGCTCTACAGGAGATCATGGTATAGTTTTATAACATCTAGTGGATAAATATTCATTTAAGACCAAAGGAGCACTATATGCAGCCTTTATTGATTTGAAGTCCGCATTTGATATGGTTCCACGACACAGGCTTTGGCAGACATTGGAGACAACCAACATTGATAGGCGGCTCCTGCCATTTAAACATAGCCACAAGAACAGGAAGATGAAATGTAGTCTGACTGCTGATTTCACACAATCAAACTAGATGGTACAGTTAACCTGCCATTAAAAGTGGAGCTCTTTTGAAGGCTGTCTATCCTAACTCACACTTGCCTCAAGCTGCAAACTAGCCCGCTGTTGCTTGATAATTGCTCAGTGGAGAGATGGCACACCTTCCTTATAACAATAGTTAAAGATTTGCCGGTCTGTTGCCTTAATGTGTGATCTGATCCTCAGTGACAAACTCTCAAGGTTTTCTCTAAAGATTCCAGTTCATCTCAGGTAGGTTTGCACAGCCAAGGTGTTTTTTACAATACATGCTGCTGAAAACAGGGCTCTCAAAGGAGACTGCAAATCTAGTCATGATGGCTGTCATCATTTCAAAGTAAGCATTGTAAAGAAATATGCTGTTAATTTATAAAGCCCTTTCAATGTCTTAGACAGCCTCATCAATAAATTCAGAAAATTACAATTCAACTAAAGCTTGTGTGGTCCTTTGTACACTCTACATGGTAACCTTTGTGTTATTTAGATAGCTGAATATGGTTAATGAATAGAAAGGAACATTGGATTTGAATGAAGCCTGAGCTGAATCAGATCTCCTTCTATGTGTTCTAGTGGTTTGGGAGCAAAAGCAGACTTCCCTCTGAAGCAGTCAGAACTGATGATGGGCTCCACACAAAGATTTAGGTGGGCTTTGGAAAGTGGTCCTGTTAAGGATCACTTCTTTGAAGACAGAGAGAGTGAAGGAGATCAGAACAAGAGCAGGGTTGTCTGACAGGCTGCCTGACAGGTCCACCTTCTAGTCACAGAGTACATTTTACTGGGAGCCTTGCAATTACTGTGCTAAGGGGAAAAGATGAGCATTGTGTTCAAACTCACTTGCCCTCCCTTACTTCCTTCTTGACATGCCATGTTTGAATAATCCTTAATAAAATGTCATAATTTCCTGTTGTGCATTCAGAATGTACATTGTTGCCTCATACATCCAAATGTAGACACTGTGGTCTCCAAATGCTGAAGAGATGCTGGTTTGTTCTGAATTTGGTATCTAAAAATCCCAGTTTTAACTACCATTGTCAAATAACACTTCATTTGCAGGATGGCGAGCCAGGGAGAAAAGAAAGAGCGGCCAGAGGATCGAAGGTGTTGGTACGAGGCAGATATACCTTTACTTTTTCAGCTAATGGGCCAAAATTTATATGCATGCATTGTAGAGCAGAGCAGCGTTACCTTTTCGAAGTACACTTCTCAGAATCTCTCAGCAGCAACCTTTTCAAGCACTGATTTAATGTAGTTGTACTGTAAAGTATTCTTGGGGATTACAACTTGGGCACAGTTTCTAGGTTAACCGTGGTAAGGGACATATTTTCTATGAATAAGGCCCTACTTTCAGTCCCTTGCATCTTCATTTAAAAAGCTAGCAAGTAATGGGGAACATTCTCTACCTAAGTCTTTTAAAAGCCATGACTAGAGATGGGCATGAACCACGGGTTGGGTGGATTGTGCTGGTTCATTTTTGTCTGAACAGCTGTTTGGTGCTTCCCAGCCCTGCCTCCTCCAATGGGCACCCACTCAGAGGAAGCCCAGCTGGGAAGTGCCAAACACCTGTCCAGACCAAAAAAGAAATAGTAGTTCATGCCTATCTCTAGTCGTGACAATACTAGGCTGGGTGGACAAAAGCCTGGCCAGGAAGCTTCATATATTCAGCATCCCAAATGCCACATCATATTTTTACTTTTGCCTAAAGAACTGATGGTCCATTATGCTAGCCATGCTAAGTAACACCAATATTGAATGCTGGCTGACTGAATATTTAGCATGAATGGCTCTCCTAATGCTAGGTGATGTGACATTTGGTGCTTGTTCACATTATATATAGGTGGGAGTGATGGATTTTGCCTGTAGTTCTGTTGGTGAGGTCCTCTAGATGAAAGCACTTGTGGAACCTGGAAATACTATAAAGGTGGAGTTGCAGTATCTGACAAAAATACACATTCCTGCACATAAATACAGAAGGAGGAGATTGGATGTTCCCATTGACAGCATCAGAATCAATGTAGTTGGGGCAAAAAAACAAAAGGACTATGGTAGTTGGAGTCTACTACCACCCACCCAATCAAGGAGAGGAGGCGGATGAAACTTTTGAGAAACAAATTGCAATGATTTCAAAGTTACACAATGTAGAAGTGATGGGAGATTTCAGTTAATCTGATATCTGTTAGGAGGCAACATCTTCTTACCTTAAACAAGTTCATACTCCAGGGCTGGATGAACTGTATCCACAAATATTGAAGGAACAGGCTGAAGAACTCTCAGAACCACTGTCCATTATTTTCTTGAAATCCTAGGAAATGGGTGACGTGCCTGATAATTGGAGATGGGCTAATGTTGTCCCTCCCAAAGGTTGCTGCCTTGTCGTGGCAAAGGGGCTTGAGTAATTCAGAGAAGCTATGGGCTATGCTCATGTGTTGTTGGAAAACACTCTTTTCCAGCAACACAAGAGGTGATTCTACACATGGAAATCACCAGATGGGCAATACTGAAATCAGATTGATTATGTTCTCTGCAGCCAAAGATGGAGAAGCTCTATACAGTCAACATAAATAAGACCTGGAGCTGATTGTGGCTCTGATCATCAGCTTCTTATAGCAAAACTCAAGCTTAAACTGAAGAAAGTAGGAAAAACCACTGGGCTAGTCAGGTATAATCTAAACAAATCCTTTATGAATACACAGTGGAAGTGAAGAACAGATTTAAGTAACTCGATTTGGTGGACAGTGTGCCCAAAGAACTATAGATGGAGGCTCGTAACATTGTACAGGAGGCAGCAACAAAAACCATCCCAAAGAAGAGGAAACTCAAGAAAGCAAAGTGGCTGTCAACAAAGCCTTAGAAATAGCAGAGAAGGGAAACAAAATGCAAGGGAGATAGGGAAAGTTACAGAAGATTGAATGCAGACTTCCAAAGAACAGCAAGGAGAGACAAGAGGACCTTTTTAAATGAACAGTGCAAAGAAATAGAAGAAAATAATAGAAAGGGAAAAACCAGAGATCTGTTCAAGAAAATTGGAGATATTAAAAGAACATTTTGTGCAAAGATGTACATGATAAAGGACAAAAATGGGAGGGACCTTGCAGAAGACATCAAGAAGAGATGGCAAGTATACACAGAGGAATTGTACCAGAAAGATCTGGATGTCCTAGACAACCCAGATAGTGTGGTTGCTGACCTTAAGCCAGACATCCTGGACAGTGAAGTCAAGTGGGCCTTAGAAAACATAACAACAAAGCCAGCAGAGGTGATGGCATTCCAGTTGAACTATTTATAATCTTAAAAGATGCCGTTGTTAGGGTGGTACACTCACTATGCCAGCAAGTTTGGAAAACTCAGCAGTGGCCGGAGGATTGGAAAAGATCAGGCTACATCCCAATCCCAAAGAAGGACAGTGCCAAAGAATGCTCCAACTACTGTACAATTGCACTCATTCCACATGCTAGCAAGGTTATGATCAAAATTCTACAAGGTAGGCTTCAGCAGTATGTGGACTGAGAACTCCCAGAAGTACAAGCTGGATTTCGAAGGGGCAGAGGAACTAGAGACCACAATTGCTAACATGTGTGGATTATGGAGAAAGCCAAAGAGTTCCAGAAAAACCTCTATGTCTGCTTCATTGACTATGCAAAAGCCTTTGACTGTGTGGACCACAATTATGGCAAATTTTTAAAGATATGCGAGTGCCTGACCACCTCATCTATCTCCTGAGAAATCTATATATGGGACAGGAAGCAACAGTTAGACCTGGATATGGAACAACTGATTGGTTCAAAATTGGGAAAGGAGTACGACAAGGCGGTATATTGCATCCCTGCTTATTTAACTTATATGCAGAATACATTATGTGAAAGGCTGGACTGGAGGAATCCCAAAACGGAATTAAGATTGCCGGAAGAAATATCCACAACCTCAGATATGCAGATGATGCCATTCTGATGGCAGAAAATGAGGAGGAATTAAAGAACCTCTTAATGAGGGTGAAAGAGGAGGGTGTAAAAAATGGTCTGTAGCTCAACATCAAAAAAACTAACACGATGGCCACTGGTCCCATCACCTCCTGGGAAATAGAAGGGGAAGATATAGAGGCAGTGACAGATTTTACTTTCTTGGGCTCCATGCTCACTGCAGATGGTGACAGCAGCCATGAAATTATAAGACGCCTACTTCTTGGGAGGAAAGCGATGACAAACCTAGACAACATCTTAAAAAGCAGAGACATCACTTTGCCAACAAAAGTCCACAGAGTCAAAGCTATGGTTTTTCCAGTATGGAAATGAGAGCTGGACCATACAGAAGGCTGACCACTGAAGAATTGATGCTTTTGAATTGTGGTGCTGGAGGACATTCTTGAGAGTCCCCTGGACTGCAAGGAGAACAAACCTATCCATTTTGAAGGAAATCAACCCTGAGTGCTCACTAGAAGGACAGATCCTGAAGCTGAGGCTCCAATACTTTGGCCATCTCAAGAGAAGAGAAGACTCCCAGAAAAGACCCTGATGTTGGGAAAGTGTGAAGGCAAGAGGAGAAGGGGATGACAGAGGATGAGATGTTTGGACAGTGTCATTGAAGCTACCAACATGAATTTGACCCAACTCCAGGAGGCAGTGGAAGATAGGAGGGCATGGCGTGCTCTGGTCCATGGGTTCATGAAGAGTCAGACACGACTTAACGACTAAACAACAACAATGTTGTCCCTGTCTTCAAAAAGGACAAAAGGGAGGAATATAGGAACTACAAACCAGTCAGCCTGACATCAATCCCAGGGAAAATTCTGGAACAGATTATAAAGTGATCACTATGCAAGCACCTAGAAAACAATGCAGTAATAACTAAAAGCCAAGACAGATTTGTCAAGAACAACTGCCAGAGTAATCTGATCTCATTTTTTGATCAGGTAAGTTCCTTGATAGTCAGAGGGAATGCTGTAGACGTAGTATATCTTGATTTTAGCAACGCTTTTGATGAAGTGTCCCATGATATTCTGATTAGCAAGTTAACTAGGTGTGGGCTGGACAGATCAAATGTCAGGTGGGTACAGAGTTGGCTATAGAATCGTGCTCAGAGGGCAATGATGAATGGCTCTTTTTCAAACTGAGTGGAAGTTACAAGTGGGGTACCTTAGGGCTCAGTTCTGGGGCCGGTGCTCTTCAACAATTTTTATTAATGACCTGGATCAGGGGGTTCATAAAATGCTAATCAAATTTGCGGATGACACAAAATTGGGTGGAAAACAGAAACAAAATTCAAAATGATCTGCATAGCTGAAGCACTGGGCTGAAAAAAAAAACCAGAATAAATTTAACAGGGATAAGTGCAAAGTACTACACCTAGGAAAAGGAAACCAAACACACAGCTACAAGATGGGGTATACCTGGATCAGCATTAGTACAAGTGAGAAGGATGTTGGAATTGTTGTAGATGACAGGCTGAATATGAGCCAACAGAGTGATGTGGCTACAAGAAAGGGAAAATGCTATTTTAGGCTACCTTAACAGAAGTATAGTCTCCAAATCCTGCAAGGTACCAGTTCCTCTCTCTTCAGAACTTATTAGGCCTCATCTTGAGTACTGTGTCCAGTTCTGGACACCACACTTCAAGAAGGATGCTGACAAATTGGAACAAGTTCAGAGGAGAGCAACAAGGATGATCAGGGGGCTGGAAACCAAGCCCTATGAATAACTATTGAAAGAACTGGGCATGTTTAACCTTGAGAAAAGAAGACTTGGGAGAGAGATGATAGCAGATTTCAAATACTTGAAAGACTATCATACAGAGGGTCAGGATCTCTTCTCGATCATCCCAGAGTGCAGGGCATACAACAATGGGCTCAGGTTACAGGAAGCCAGGCTTCAGTTGAATATCAGGAAAAAAAAACTCCTAATTGTTAGAGCAGTAGAGCAGTGGAATCAATTATCTCGAGAGGTGGTTAATGCTGGAGGCATTCAAGATAAGTTTAGACAATCACTTGGCAGATATCCTTTGATTTGCATTCCTGCATTGAGCAGGGGATTGGACTTGATGGCCATATAGGCCCCTTCCAACTTTACGATTCTAAGATTCTGTAACCTAGCCAGTAACATCAATAAGACTGCTTTCTTCAGAGCAGTCTAATAAGACACTGGAGATCCTAATATTGTATGTAAAATAGCATCTTCAGTGCAAAATTTCAAGAGGACTGATATTGGCTTTGCATGTTCTATGAAGCGGTGGAGGGGAAAAATAACACAAGTACAGTAGGACACATGGGGATAGGTTTCAAGTTCTTCCTACAGTTAATGAAAAATGTAGATTATAGTGAACACTATTACAATAGCAAACATTAGAGTACATAGTATTGTCTCTCCCTCTCCCTCTAGTGGCCAACTATGATAACTTCATTTTTAGAAATATATATTTCTTTTAAATTTTTTAATATTTTCAGACTGTGGCTATGTGAATCAGCGGGTACTGGTCCTATGGATAAGGGGGTCCTGTTGTAACTTCCAGTTCTGCATGATTTAGTCCAGTATCTTCTCATGGCAAGAGGTAAGTTTTTTTGCACGCCTTTGCAATTCCTGCATTGCACTGGGAAGGAGACAGAGAAATGTCTACACTGCACAAAAAAGCAGCAGGGCACCTGCACACCTTGGCTAGACATATTCACAACATTACTCAACCTTGATTAGACAGGATATTGGAACATACTAAGACTGCCTGTTGAGAAATCACTGACAGCACCAAGATTTGTCACTTCTAGTGAAAGCACAAGGAGCCCCCCTTCTCCCCCATTAAGGTTTATCCAATTTGCCCAAAATATCTCTGCACTAAACTAGTGTCTTTTCCATGGGTGAAGCCAGGCATACACAAGGAGAAATCATAAAAGAATTGACTGATCTGTCAAAAAGATGCAATCAGGTCATGCAACAAAGTAGCAACTATTGTTTTGTGCCATTTGTGTAATCTGTGCAATTTGTGAAAAAAAATGTTCTCGCTAATGTGAGACAACTCACTGATATCAGAAGAAAATATCCCAGCAGCTCACAGGCATGGAGAATTTTTTCCTGCGCACAAGAACAAAGACAAAACAAGGTTTACAGGGGGGAAGGTGGCATAGAAATAAAACAAAACAAATAAATAAAATATATTCCTAGTTTCTTCAGGTAATACTCAGGAATGTGGAGCGGTGCTCTCAGCCCATCTCCAGTCATCTGCACACTTATAAGGTCTATGGCAGTGAAGAAGGTTATACACAAGCAGCTACTTACACACCAAATGCTAATATGTGGGTATCCAGTTGCAGCACGCCAGACTCTGGGGACAGGATTAGAGATGGGCATGAACCTAGGTTCGTGCCAATTCATTCTCTTCCCCTGTCTCCCTGTTCAATGACTCACTCACCAGTTGGAGTGCACTCTTCTCCTCCTCCTTTTCAACTGTTCAGCCAGTCTCCAGCAGAAGCATGGGTCTATCTGTCCTGCCTCCTTGTCTGAGTGGATGATTAGCCAAGGACGTGGGGCAGGGAAGCCCGTGCTCCCGCCAGAGACTGGTCAAATGGCCAAAGGACAGAAGCACATACTGGCTGGTGAGTCAGGAATCCAGCTGGGGAGGTGGGGGAGGCGACCCCTGGCATCTGTGGTGTCACACGTATAAACTGGCATGAGCCTCTCAAACGAGGTCCATGCTCATCTTCAGACAGGAGCATTGCCTTGCTCCCCAGTAATCATTTCATGCCCCTTTCACATAAAAATATATAAGGGTGGTGGTATCATCGACCTGACCATTATCTCTTACATACAACAGCTAAATCTAGTGTTTGTCTTAAACAGAACAGATCCAAGGACAGAAGCAGGACTTGTTAGCCATAAGTAACATAATTTCCATTGATCTAAAGGGGTCTACTGTAATTGGAATTAGCATTTACTGCTCCTCCCTGGTACAGGAAGCCACACGGTCCTTTTTCCTGCTTCCCTTCCACAGATGGGGGGGGGAAGTCTTCTTCAAGCAAGCATTTGATAAACAATTGGCTGCCAAAAAAAGGGTTTTAATGGGGGATCTGGTACTTTTTACCCTTTTAGTGTGCTTTTAAATGGTTTTGTCTAGTATTTGTGATGTGTAAAGTGTTTACATTTTTAATATTGTAATTCATTGTATTATTTAATACTTGCTTTGTAAATATTTTATTTAAAAAACCACGATTAAACAGAGATTCCAAGGTCAAAGTATTTCCCATCCTGTCAGATTTATTATAGTTTTAAAATGCTTTCTGCTTGGATACACAGAGGCAGGTGCTGATGGCTAAGCCTTAAATATGGGACAGGATTAGAGGAAGTAATATTCTGTTCTGTGCAGCAGCTGTATTTGGGTTCTTGCCCGAAGTATGTATTGTTTTCTGGGTTTTTTGTTTCTGTGTTTTCAGTGAAAATGACATGAGGAATTGATTTTTTTTCCCTCATGGAACAGAAGAAGAGTACAGAATGCATGTTATCTGTTGAAAAGGATCTTCGGGCAAATGTTGCTTGCAAATGTCAGTGTTTGTGAACTTTGCTTTTAGTTCAGATATGCATTTTTCTCTTTACATCCCAAATATAGCGCTATTCTAGGCAACCAAATCAAATCACCTAAAGAGGTCCACAGGGAAGGGCAATCATTTAGAAAGCTTATCTTATTCAAGTTTAATATTTTTCAAAATGCTCACACAATTATCTGCACAGCTAAAAAAAATGCTTGCCAAGCATAAATCGTGCACCCTCAGATCCAATTTGTAGGCAAAGTGAATGCTTGCTTTGCTGCAACAGGATGGGAAAATTTCTACAGCCTTGGCTTTTCAATAGTTCTGCAAACAAAATACGTACATTCCATTTAGTAAAGAACATCCAAAATCTAATTAGTTGTACCCACTGGCATAATGCAATTGGCATAAAGCTCAGCAGTAAATTGCTGCAAGTCAAGTCAGCCTAAGCATTTACTGTTGCATGCCAAAATTGCTCAGCTCAGTGTGCAACAGCAAATTCCTGTGCTGACTCCTTAACCTGTTTACTGTTGAACTTTAGACTATTGTGCTATTCTAGTATCCAAATTTATTTTATTTATTTATTAAATTTATACTCTGCCCATCTAGACCAAAGTCTACTCTGGGTGGCTAACAATAATAGATAAAAGTAAAAACAATAAAATAAAACAACAGTAATAATATAGTTCAAGACTTTTATTTTTCTTTTATTTTCTTTGACATGGAGTGGAAGGCTTGCCCCACCAGCGGGGGTCCTTTGAACATCCGAGTGATTATGGGTAGAGGGAGGTATGGCGATGGCACAGTTCCTACTCATTTCAGAAGAATGGTAAACAGATGTTTGAAGGCTATTCACTGTTCTAGCACTGTGACCAACCATCAGTCTTGAGGTAGTCAGATCAGCTGTCCCTCCACTCTAAGTCTGGTGCTGTTGAATGCCAGGTCTGTATTAAACAAATCCCAGATTATCCAATACCTTATTCTGGAGGAGGATGCACACCTGGCATGCATAACCGAGACATGGATGGGCGGGGAAGGGGGTGTTCCCTTGATTCTTGTCTCTCCTCCCGGTTACGCAGTCCAGCACTGGGGTAGACTGGAGGGGCGGAGGGGGGAGCAGCCATTGTTTATAGAAACACTCCGGAGGTTGTTAGGCACTCCGCGGTGTTGAAGCCAGTTCTGGAGGCTCTCCATGTGTCCATTGGGGCCAGGGATGGTATTGGGATCTTGCTGGGTTACTGCACTCTCCGCGACCCAGCCATTTCCTTATCAGAGCTGGTGGACTTTATCTCCATGGCACTTTTGGAATCCCCGAGGTTTTTGGTCTTGGGTGATTTCAACATCCATACGCAGGCAGAGGTTTCCGGTCAGGCTCTTGAGTTCTTGGAAACCATGGCTTCCTTGGACATGTCCCACCATGTTAATGGCTCGACCCATATGGGTGGTCACACACTAGACCTGGTGTTATCCACTGAGTGGAGTGAATGTGGTCTGATGGTGACTGACCTTGTGTCAGTTCCCTTGTCATGGTTGGATCACCATCTAATAAAATGTAACCTCTCAGTGGCTCTCCCTCTCCACAGGGAGCAAAGACCTATTTTAATGGTCTACCCTCGAAGGCTACTGGATCCTATAGAATTCCAGGATTCTGTGAGAGGGATTCTGGCTGATCTGACTGGTGCTCCTGTTGAGGCTCTGGTTGGTGGCTGGCTTGCTGCTGCCACCAGGGCTGTTGACATGATCACTTCTAAATGTCCTCTCCATTGCAGAGCTCAGCCAGCGCCCTGGTTTAACCAGGAGCTGCGAGCTATGAAGCAAAACAGGAGAAGGCTAGAGTGCATTTGGAGACACAACCCGATGGATTGTAATCAGAAAGTTTTCAGGATCACTACTAACCACTACCTTACTAAGGTGAGGGCTGCCAGTCAAGCTCACTTTGCTGTACGGATAAGTGAAGCTTCAAAACAGCAGGCAAAACTTTTCTGTACAGTTCGCGATCTATCCAGAATTGGTCTAAGTGATAGGCCTCCTACTAGTATTTCACCTGACCAATTTGCAGCATTTTAAAAATCTAAAATGGAGGCCATCCACCGGGAGCTCTCTCCTTTTTTGAACACAGTAGATTGAGCAGAGACGTCCAGTGCTCCACCTTGCCCAATGAGACTCGATCTCTTTCAGCCTGTGACACCAGATATGGTGGACAAAGTGCTTGACCGTTGTCATGCCGCCACCACCTCCCTTGACTCCTGCCTGGCCTGGCTAATCAAAGCAGCCAGGCCTACAACAACCGAATGGGCTATGGCAACAATTAATGGGTTTCTCCAGGAGACACTCGTTAGGCCCATAAGGAAGAAAGCAAGTTTGGCGGTGGACAACATTGGCAATTATAGGCCCATTACCAATGTTTCTTTCCTTAGCAAAGTGGTAGAGAGGGTGGTGGCTGATCAGCTCCAGGCTCTTTTGGATGAAACCAATGCCCTGGATCCATTCCAGTCAGGCTTCAGGTCATGCCATGGCACGGAAACAGCACTGGTCACCCTGTTGGATGACCTGTTGAGGGAGGCTGATGGGCAAAATGTTTTTGTTGGTCCTCCTCGATATCTCAGCAGCCTTTGATACTGTTGGCCACAGTGTCCTCTTGGGGAGGCTCTCTGAGCTGGAAATTGGTGGTCTGGCGCTTGCCTGGCTCCAATCCTTCTTGGAGGACCGTCCTCAGAGGATACAGCTTGAGGAGAGTATTTCGGCCCCGTGGAACCTCAATTGTGGGGTTCCACAGGGCTAGATTATCTTCCCAATGCTGTTCAACATCTATATGAGGCCGCTGGGTGGGGTCATCAGGGGGTGTGGGACTTCGTGCCAGAAGTATGCTGATGACACCCAGCTCTTCATCTCCTTTTCTCCAACCACAGTCCCTTCAGCGCTGCCTGGAGGCTGTACTGCAATGGATACAGGAGAACAGACTGAGGCTGAACCCAGACAAAACGGAGATCCTGAGGGTGGGTGACCCCCTCCATTGTTGATTAGGGAAACTCCCTCTCTTTTGGGGAGTGATTCTCACCACGAAGAGTGAGGTTCACAGCTTGGGGGTCCATCTGGATCCGGCGCTCACCATGGAAACCCAGGTGGTGTCAGTGGTCCGCTCTGCCTATTTCCATCTGTGGTGGATTGCCCAGCTGTGTCCCTATCTTGTTGTTGGGGCGGTCACCACTCTGGTCCACATACTTGTAATCTCGAGATTGGACTACTGTAGTGCGCTCTACGTGGGGCTACCTTTGAGACTGATGCAGAAGCTTCAAACGGTGCATAATGCGGTGGCCAGACTTCTCACTGGGGTGAGAAAATATCAGCATATTTCTCCCACTCTGATTGCCTTGCATTGGCTGCCCTTTCATTTCTGCATTGATTTCAAAGTGTTAATGATGACATATAAAGTACTAAACGGTTTAGGACCTCGATATCTAGTGGAATGCCACCTAGATCCACCGGAACCACTTGTTCTAGCCAGGAAGGGTGGCTGAGGGGCCCAATACTGAGGGAGGCCCAGAGAGAAAGAACAAGAAACCTTTTCGGCAGTGTCCGCTCGCCTCTGGAACAGTCTGCCCCCCAGAGATCTGTCTGGCTCCCTCGCTGGGTGTTTTTAAGAGCAGACTTAAGACCTGGCTCTTTAGGCAGGCTTTCCCTCCTGGCATAACTAGAATTTTTTTTCCTCAGTCTAGATGGGCAGGGTATAAATTTAATGAATGAATGAATGAATGAATGAATGAATGAATGAATGAATGAATGAATGAATGAATGAATAAATAAATAAATAAATAAATAAATAAATAAATAAATAAATAAATAAATGAATGAATGAATGAATGAATGAATAAATGAATAATCAGGTGATGACAGGAGGAAAACACAACAGGATGTTGGCCAATCTGGGCTTTATAGGAATTCAACTGAGCTTCTTCTGAAAATATTGCCTACGTAATCAGGTAAAATGGGAATGATCTCCATGAAGGTTCTCTCTCTCTCTCTCTCTCTCTCTCTCTCTCTCTCTCTCTCTCTCTCTCACACACACACACACACACACACACACACACACACACACACACACACACACACACACACACACACACACACACACACACACACACACACACACACACACACACACACACACACAGAGCCATGACAACTGCTTTGTCTGAGAAATAGTTCAGTGATGAAAAAAGGAGTCATCTTATGGTATTTTGGGATTCTGGGATTTCTCTTGTGTGGTGTCACTTTGCGAATGGTAGTGAGCACAAGAAAGTATCCTGTAGACCAGTGGTTCTTAACCTTTGTTACTCGGATGCTTTCGAACTGCAACTCCCAGAAACCCCAGTCAGGACAGCTGGTGGTGAAGGCTTCTGGGAGCTGCAGTCCAAAACTCCTGAGTAACCCAAGGTTAAGAACCAGTGCTGTAGACCATCTTGACTGCTGCCAGTGGTGTTGACCACATTCATGCTGCCCGTTGCTATGTAAAGCTTGGCATAATTTTTCCTACTGGCAATGCAGGGCACAATATTGTTCAACAATATTTGGTCATTACCTGATGTTTTGAATTGTGGATACAGAAGCATAATATCTCACAGTCATAAACCAAAGGGTTTCTAAAGAATTGAATCAAAGACATCGGACATTTTGCTGTCTATGTGATGAGTGCCAATTACATTTTTATAAGTAACATTTGTGGAAAGATGAATGGTCTGGAAAAGAAAGTAATCTACAAGGGAAGGGAAATAATGTTTGTTCCAGTGAAGTGTACTGTTCCCTCATGTCTGACAATTCCTACTTTATTTTTAGAGCAGTGTTCTACAGAGAGAATATTTATACTGTATAACATTATTCATGTGTATGCAGTAATAGTTTCCACTAGATTGCATAGCGTTGTCACATTATCATGTAGCATCAATTTTCAAAAAAAATATGTAGTAGTGGTTCAGGCAAGATCTAGGTGTCCCATTTGTTTTGATTCTTCTTTAAAGCATCCCTAAGTGTCAGTGGGGCCCAATAAATCACTCAGCCAGTGTAACTGAATGCTTAAGATCTCTCTTCTTAAGATCTCTTCTCAGGCCCTCTGTTGGAATGCAACTTGCCACTCTGTAGCATCAAGGCTGTGTTTCAACTACCAATGCTGAGGAAATTGATCACACACCAAAACAATATCAGGCAAAATCCAAAGAAACAAAACAAAACAAAAAGACAAAAATATGTGGCACCTTAAAGACTATCATACTTTAATGTAAGCTTTCATGGACACATCCACTTTGTCAGACATAAAGTAGGCATCCTTCAGTCTCGAGAGACTATGGTACCGTGCTCTGTATGGAGGACTTGGAACAGCGCCTAGTGTGGCTGAGGAGGCCAATTCAAGAGTGACAATCCCTTCCACACTGAAGACAAATACAATCTGTCCCCTGTCCAGCTCCCTGATTTGGCTGGTTTCGGGACTGCCTCTTTGCCTTTGCCTGCTGGACAAGGATCTCTTCACATTGGGAGAGCCATGATGCACTGCCTGCCTCCAGGCTGAATGCTCAAATGTCAGGGTATCCCATCTGTTGAGGTCCATTCCTAAGGCCTTCAGATCCCACTTGCAGATGTCCTTGTATCGCAGCTGCGATCTCCCTCTGGGGCGCTTTCCCTGCACTAATTCTCCATACAGGAGATCTTTTGGAATCCGACCATCAGCCATTCTCACGACATGCCCAAGCCAACATAGATGTCGCTGTTTCAGTAATGTATACATGCTAAAAATTCCAGATCGTTCTAGGACTACCCTATTTGGAACTTTGTCCTGCCAGGTGATACCAAAAATACATCGGAGACAGCACATATGGAATGTGTTCAGCATTCAGCTTCTTCTCCTGCCATGCACAAAGGGTCCAGGACTCACTGCAGTACAGGAGTGTACTCAGGACACAGGCTCTATAGACCTGGATCTTGGTATATGCCATCACCTTCTTATTAAGCCATACTCTCTTTGTGAGTCTAGAGAACATGGTAGCTACTTTGCCAATGCGTTTATCCAGCTCGACATCTAGAGAGAGGGTGTCAGAGATGGTTGAGCTAAGGTACACAAAGTCATGAACAACCTCCAATTCTTGAGTGGAGATGCTAATAGAGGGAGGTGAGTCCACACCCTGGCCCATGACTTGTGTTTTCTTCAGGCTGATTGTTAATCCAAAGTCTTGGCAGGCCTTGCTAAAATGATTCATAAGTTGTTGGAGCTCTTCAGCAGAATGGGCAACAGCAGCTGCATCATCAATGAAGAGGAAGTCCCCCATGCATCTCAGTTGGACTTTAGTCTTGGCTCTCAATCTAGAGAGTTTAAAGAGCTTTCCATCTGATCTAGTCTGGAGATAAGACACCTGCTGTTGTGGTTCCAAAAGTGTGCTTCAGCATGACAGCAAAAAAGATTCCAAACAGAGTCAGCACAAGGACACAGCCCTGTTTCACTCCACTTCGAATGTCAAAGGGGTCTGATGTTGATCCATCAAAAACTACAGCGCCCTTCATTTCCTCATGAAAGGACCTGATGATGTTAAGAAGCTGAGGTGGACATCCATCTTGGGAAGTATTTTAAAAAGGTTGGCCCTGCTAACCAAATCAAAGGCCTTTGTAAGTTCTATGAAGGCCACAAAGTGTGGCTGTCATTGTTCCCTACATTTCTCCTGCAACTGTCTGAGGGAAAATACCATGTCAGTGGTGGATCTATTAGCTCAGAATCCACACTGTTATTCTGGATAGACCCTGTCTGCAAGCACCTGGAGCCTCTTCAGCACGACATGGGCAAGCAGCTTCCCTACAATGTTGAGAAGAGAGATGCCACGATAGTTATTGCAGTCACCCCTGTCTCCTTTGTTCTTATACAATGTGACAATGTTTGCTTCCTTCATGTCCTGTGGTACTCCACCTTCCCTCCAGCAAAGACAAAAAAATTCATACAGCTCAGTCGTGATGATCTCATTACAGCACTTCTGCACTTCAACAGGAATGTTATCCATCCCATGTGCCTTGCAGGAGGTGAGGGAATCCAAGGCCGCTTTTATTTCTGCTAAAATTGGTCCGCTGTCCAACTCTTCCAAGACAGGCAGGCACTCAATGTTATTTAATGCCTTGGGAGGTTGAAGATGTAATTAAACCTCAAGAGAGGAAAGAATGAATGAAAGATATTAGCAGAGGAATCACATGTGTTAATGCTGGAATATATGCAGTTTTTTCCTTAGAGCCTTGTGATGAGAGATGGGCTTGGCAGTTGTGAAGAAAATTACAGTGGCAGTGGATAACAGCAGAAGTGTTACATTTGGTAATAGCTTAAGAAGCCTAGGCTTACATTCAATCCATTTCTATGGGTGTCCATCATGTGTATAAATTTTATTTCAGATGTTTTCCTCTGTATTCTTGATTTGTAAAAATCCTGTTCCAAAACAGGGACTTTTAAATCTCTCACAGAGTTACCTGGTAGATTGAAATGGTTGGAGACGGGTTTCTGTGTATTGTGGTTTCTGATGTCAGATTTGTGGCCGGAGATTGTCCTGTTTGTAGAGTGCAGAGTGGCACTGTTGGCAAAAGATAGCATAGATCGCATTAACTGAGGAGCAAGTGAAGCTGCCTTTGATATTGTGTGTGGCCTTGCTAAGTCCCATGATTATCTTCCCAGGATAGATTTGTGGGCAGAGTTCGCATCTAGGTCTGTGGCAGGGTTTAGACCCCTGTCTGTGTTGCTGTTTTGTGGTCCATTGTGTGTTCATATTTGCTTGTGGTTGGGGGGCTATCTGTAGGCAAGTGTGGGTCTCTCACCAAGGGCTTTGGAGAGTGAAGTGTCAAGGATGGGTTGGAGATCACGTAGGATGTGTGTGAGTGATCTTAACTGTTGACTGTAAGTGATAACCAGCAGTATTCTGTCATTTTGTCTTCTGGGTCTGTCTTGCAGTAAAAAGATATATCTTCCTAAGATCCAAGGAATCAGAGGGAAATTTAAACCTAGATTGGGAATGCTGAATGATCGAAAGGGAAGCATACTATCTAACTAAGAGAAAATAAAGAGAAGATGGAAACAGTATACTAAGGATTTCCACAGATAAAGAGAAATCCTATGATGAAGAACCTGTAGTTTTAGAAAGTGAAGTGAAAGCTGCTTTGAAAGCACTAGAAAGAAAGAAATCACCAGGAGTAGATCAAATACCAATAGAATTGTTTCAAAGTACAGAGCCTGAATCTGTCAAAATGTTAAAAAGACTGTGCCAACAAATATGGAAAGCAAAACAATGACCTACAGACCATTGGTAACACTCAATATATGTATATTCCAATGTCCAAGAAAGGAGATATCAAGGAGTTCAATAATTATAGGACTATGAACTTCTAAATAGCTTGGTGGTTTATTTATCTGGCTGTAGAGCCAGAGGTTGGGAGTTTGATTCCCCACTATGCCTTCTTGACAAGGGCTGCATTCAATGATCTAAGAACCGCTCTGCAGTTCTAAGATGGTGGTAGTGGTGGTGATGATGATTTATCTTTGCTTTAATTTCCTGTGCAAGCAAAGTAATGCTTGAGATATTGCAACAAAGGCTTTTACTTTATATGAAACGAAAAATGCCCGAGGTTCAAGCTGGCTTCTGAAAAAGAAGAGGCACTCAAGATCATATTACAAATGTCTACAGTACTGGATACTGGAGTATACCAAAGAGTTTCAGAAGAAGATCAGTCCTTGCTTTATAGACTACAGCAAAGCCTTTAACTGTGGCAATCATGAGAAACTATCCTTTGTTCTGAAAGAAACAGGTGTACCTCAGTACTTGATTGTCCTGATTCATAGCCTGTATTGTGGGTAGGAAGCTACCATTAGGACAGAATATGGGGAAAGATGTCAGACAAGGGTATATTTTATCCCCTTATCTGTTCAGTCTGTACACAGAACATATCATATGGAAAGATAAACTAGATTCAGATGAGGGGGAAGTGAACATTGGTAGAAGAAACATTGATAAGTTAAGATATGCAAATAACCCAATCTTACTGGCAGAAAGCAGCAATGACTTGAAACAACTTTTAAGGAAGGTGAAAGACGAAAGTGCCAAAGCAGTACTGCAGTTGAACATGAAGGAGGCAAAAATAATGACTACAGAAGAACGACACAACTTTGA
Source organism: Pogona vitticeps (assembly GCF_051106095.1). Classification (NCBI taxonomy): domain Eukaryota; kingdom Metazoa; phylum Chordata; class Lepidosauria; order Squamata; family Agamidae; genus Pogona; species Pogona vitticeps. The sequence goes on along the minus strand of NC_135784.1, from coordinate 246,652,292 downwards.
CTTAAACAGTGAAAGATTTTGTATACCTTGGTTCAGTCATCAATCCAAATGGGGACTGCAGCCAAGAAATCAGAAGATGGCTAAGGAGGGGCAGAAATGAAGAACTTATAAAAGATAATCAAGTGTAAGGATGTGTCATTGGAGACCACAACCAAGATAATCCACAGTCTTGTATTCTTGATCACCATTTATGGGTGTGAAAGCTGTATAATAAAGAAAGCTGATAGGGAACATGATTAGTTTGAAATAGAGTGATGGAAGAGAACTTTGCAGATACCCTGGACTGTCAGAAAACTGACGAAGTGGGTCCTAAATCAAATGAAGCCTGAACTATTTCTGGAAGCAAAAAATGTCAAAACTGAAGCTGTCCTATTTTGGGCAAATCATGAAAAGGCAGGATTCTCAAAGACAATAATGCTGGAAAAGGTTAAAGAAAGCAGGAAAAGAGGAAAACTAAACATGAAATGGATTGACTCCTTAAAGGAAGCTAAAAGTTAAAGTTTACAAGAGCTGAATTGTTGAAGACAGGACATTTTGGAGATGATTCATTCATAGAGTTGCCATAATTCAGAGATGACTTGATGGCACATAACAACAGTCTCAAGACTGCTGCTAGATGAATGCTGTCTGTGTGTGGGGTTCATAGCAGTTTTCTCCTCTGCTGTGTTCCTTAGTTGGTGTCTTTACTTGGTGCTCCCCAATGCCTCCTCATTCTCATTCCTCTCTCATATTTTTTATACCCATCAGAATTGTTCCACCAAAGCAAAGCAAAGCAAACCCAACCCTCCTCAGAATTTCCTACAGTAGTTCCTTGGAGCCCAAAGATATGCACTACAGGCATCCTACAGAGTCTACATTTGTACCAGGACTACCATCAGCTTTAAGCATGGAGTAACTTGGGGATGTGTGCTCCTCATGTCCTCATACTAATGAGAACAATCTGCAAGAGAAGTTTTGCTGCAGGACTCCCTTTTGATGGAATTTCCTATATGTTGAGACTTCTCCGTATGTCACTTCTGCCTCAATTTGTTTGGCTGACACATTTCACCTTGAAATCTGGGGGCATTTCACTGTAGGCAGTGAAAGTAGGGTGAAACGTTTGGGGATCTTGAAAGGAATGATGGCCATTATCCTCAAGCTGTTTTTGTGGGGATGACAATATTCTTCCTAGTGGCCACTATTCTTTCACCACAAATAGCTCCGGAACAATATGATTTGCCAAGAGAGCTTTAGGTTAGAGGGTGGGGAATAGTAACTGCCACAGGGGAAGTACAACTCATTTGAACAAACAACAGGCATGTTTTGTGTGACAGCCACAATTTTCCCAAGGAGCCCCTTCAGAGCAATTTTGCATCATAATGTGGTATCATTCCACCAGTGACAAAAAAGAAGGAAAATAATGGCAGGTGCCAGCAGGAGCATTTGTACTGTCAGTGGTAAATCATCTTCCATTCTCATGTTGCCACCTCTAAATGGGGTAGTCAGAATGGACAGAAAAGGTGTTTTGACCCTGAGATAAATGTATACTTAAAGTAGCCCTCCTCACAGAATCACTCCCCTTTCCTCAGACACCCAGACATGACATGACAAAAATAGCCCTTTCTTCTTCACAAGAACTGTACCACCTCCACAGTTGACATTATATCCTAAAATACAAATTTACACTTCCAGCCTCCAGTAACAGCACAAGATCTCACTTGAGAAGACTGACTTGATTTTTGTCCCCATTAGGTAATTTATTCTGTAACAATGGTCATATTGCCTTAGAAATGTCAAAATCAAATATTACTTCAGGAACCAATTGTGCCACAAACCTTCAAAGGACTGACTGTCCTATTATAGGCTGCAGTGACCTCTTGATCTGTTTAGCTTTCCCCATGAAAGACAATGGAATGCAGTCGTACGAAAGGACCTTATCATTTCTCAGCCGTACACGAAAGATTATTCTGTTGTAGCAGCAATTACTCCATCATTTTTGCCTTTTTCGTGTGGAAAAAGTCTCCCACATCTTTGCTGGTATTATTATTCTTTTCAGTCCTTCTTTTGGAATGACTGAATTTCTAGCATCAGCTCAGGAAATACTTTGTCAAAATTTGATCACAGCAGTTATGGGGAGAATGAATCCCGATATCTTCATGCAATATTTTCCTTGCCTGTAACTCTTCCTACCTCTAATCACTGTCTTCTTTATCATTCAGGATCTAGTATGTGTTCTGCCTTACGGACCGGGTAATACACTGATCTTACCAGAAATTTCCCTGACATCCAAAACAAGTTCCTCTTATCTGACTTTGTATTTTTTTAAGGACATGCTTGAAGTTTTCTGTTCCTTAGATCTAAAGCTGAAGCTTTAGTGCTAGCCAGACCCTCTTCAATTCCATGATTCTCTATCATCAAACAAAGATGAAGTCAAAACAACACATCATCTGAAATACTCCAGTATTCAGTAAGTCAAATATTATTTCCTTAATTTGTGAGTGCAGGTTTATTTTTAACAGTAGCTAGCATGTTAGAACAAAAAAACTGCTATTCCTAGAGGACGGTCAAAATATCACAGTAATCAAAATACCATCTGAAAAATATACCATTGGAAGAAGCACATTCAATTCATTATTCCAAAAGAAAAAAAAATAAAGTAAATTACACAGTTCCTGGCAAGAGAGATGGAAGAGAGGGAGGAAGGGAATTGACTGGAGTTTTGCCTGAACACAGGAGGCTGGAAAGTAGTTGATGGCACTGGATTTCATGCCTTTCCCCACTATCAAGCCAAAGCTTTTTATTTTTCCCATGATCAGGGTGGTTTTTTTTTGGGGGGGGGCTGTCCCACTATTTGGACACATTAAATCAGTGGTGTCCAACCTTGGCCCTCCAGATGTTCTAAGATTACAGCTCCCAGAAGCCTTCACCACCATCTCTGCTGGCCAAGATTTCTGGGAGTTGAAGTCCAAGAACATCTGGAGGGCCAAGGTTGGGGACCACTGCATTAAATACACACAAATACTTTGAAATATTTGGTACAAATCAAATCAGGCTGCAAATCACCACTATTTGTAGAAAAAATAATTCAGATCAATTTCACACGTTCTTGTTGCATCACCCACAGGAACACTTGAGATAGAGAATTTATCTTATGTAGGGTTGTTCATTTTTTAAAATTCTCTTAGTTTATTCAATATATTTCCACAGGTCTGAACAGAGAAGTTACAAAAGATGAAGAAAAAGAGACTGGCCACTTTCATATACTTTAGAGGCTGTCAGCGTGCTGTCTTTGTCTCCCTACTTCATATCTTGTTTTTTGTGGTAATTTCACTTGCAACCAGCTTGTTTGCGGTAGATGTAATGAGACCCTAAATAACCCAGCTTGCCAATGCTGCCCTTCAGTCTAAGCTAAGAATACCTTGTGAGAACAATGAAGATGACTCTGTTGTTTAAGGAAGTGCAAGTGATGTATCATAGGCCAGGGATAGAGCTTGAGAGTTGCGCTTTCAACCTCTTCACAATGGAGATAAGATTCTCCATGGAGATGGGAAAAGAATGAGACGAACAAGTAAAATAGAAAAACCATCCCCAGATATGGAATATAATGGAAAGCCAATTGAAGGCCCAGAGTAATTTCTTCAAATTATATTTTTAGACTTCTGAGACACATGCCATATGGACTCTGAATTCTGTAGGTATTAATTTCAATAACACAGTGATATGTAGCTGTCTATGTTGTGAGGTAGTTTTAAACAGTACAACTAATTAATAACATGTTTAAATAACTGAACTTAAATACACAGATAAGAACATGTTGAAGTTTGTACACTAAAATTAGGTTTAGTAAACAGGGTCAGTGTGATTTTTGCAACCTAAAGTGGAGCAGCAAATGGCGGCTCCCTCTCAAGGCGCAAATCCTGTCAAGTTATTTGTCCCTCAGCAGCCTCCTCCTTCTTTCCCTAGCAACAGCAATGGAGATTGCCAGGGTTACGAAACATGTCAATGAAGCCTTCCCAGTAACAACTTTTTGATATGTAGGTTGCTGTACTCAGGCTTTAATTCTGCATTTTCTCGGAATTCAGAGCAGTTCTTTTTAACTGGAGGTACCACATGAATTATCAGCATATTCCCATTCTGTAAGCAAGTTTAGGTCTCTTTCTGATGCCCTATCCCAGAAGCGGTATCATGAATACCTGTACATTTTCTCTCCCTTCTCCCATTTTTGCACAATTAAATAGCAATCACTCCTCTTTACAATCCATTAGATCAGAAGCCGCTCACTGCATTCTGCTACTATAAAAATAATTACATATTGTCAATTAGATTTCAACTGATGGTGACCCTTTCCGTGATTTCCTAGATTAGTGTATTCAGAGGTGCTTTACCATGCCTTTCTTTTAGTAATGCTCAGCTTGCCCCAGGCATTGCAGGCTGGCTCTTTTCCCAGGAGACACTGTGGGGAATTGAACTCCCAACCTTTGGGAGTACAATATGGCCTCAGAAGGCCTGACATTCCCAGAGATGAGGGAATGCGCATCTTCACTGAATGGCCATCTTAAGATGTCTGCCAGACTGGAGTTGTGTCCTGTAAGGCTAAACAGTAGGGGCAGTAAGAGGTGGGGCTGAATAAGTCCCTTTACTAAAGTAAGCATCAGAAACATTTTGGGCACTGAATTATTGATTGATTGATTGATTGATTGATTGATTGATTGATTGATTGATTGATTGATTGATTGATTGATTGATTGATTGATTGATTGATTGATTTTATTTATATCCCGCCTATCTGGTCGGTTAAGACCACTCTAGGCAGCTAACAGCATAAATAAGTGCTTCAGAAAAGCTAAGTATCATTATTTGTGGCTCCTCCTATAATTATGGATCACTGATCATTTATTTCAGACCAACCAGATACTTTCACAAGCTTTCCATTTAACAGACTTAATTCTACTTTGTTGAATTGCCATATTTGCTCTTTAGGCTTTTCTGTCCTAATGTTTCTCTGATTTGTTCTTTGTGAAATTGTCTTACTGGACGTACATGCTGCTCAAAGGATAGACGTTGAGCCATGTGAACATGTGAACAGTGAGCAGCCTCATCTTGCTCAGGAGTATAAATGATCCTGTAGTCGTAGTCTGCATTTTTAATTATGGCATTTTAAAGATGTTCTGTGTCTAAATATAAACCTATAAAATGGCTGCATAGTTAGTTAAAATTGAGGGTTTTGTCTTGGGGGGGCTTTCATTCTACTTAGTGTTCCTCAAGAACATTCTTCCCTTTTCTCTCTAATTGTATTACAGATGTTGAAATGACACAGGATTACATTTGAATCCAGACAATTAGAGTTCTGACTTCTGAATCTTCATAAATTGTATCTCATCTTTTTGACAAAGAAATCCTGATTACAAACTCCTCTGTTTAGAGGCAAAAGTCTGTCCACATATGTATCATTCTGAAACAATGGAGCCTAAAGTCATTGGTATGGAGACAGAGGGGAAGATAACAATGCTGACAATTGCTATAGTTTCATCAAAATATCTATTCTATAGAAGATCATATCAGTGCAGGATGGGGAAAATATTGTATTCTCAAAACATTATGGTGGATTTCTTACTTTTCTTAGGAAAGGGGAAGAAAGGAAATCACACCTCGGGGTAAATAGGATATCTTCATTCATTCATTCATTCATTCATTCATTCATTCATTCATTCATTCATTCATTCATTCATTCATTCATTCATATGATTTTTATACCACCTTTCTCCACAAAAGGATGCAAGGCTGTTTACATTATTAAAAGAGATAAAAATGATAAATTATTTAAATATTTAAATAGAATTACATGTTTGTTGTTGTTTAGTTGTTTAGTCGTGTCTGACTCTTTGTAACCCCATGGACCAGAGCATGCCATGCTCTCCTATCTTCCACTGCCTCCCGGAGTTGGGTCAAATTCATGTTGGTAGCTTCAGTGACACTGTCCAACCATCTCATCCTCTGTCATCCCCTTCTCCTCTTGCCTTCACATTCCCCCAACATCAGGGTCTTTTCCAGGGAGTCTTATATTACATATAGGAGAATTACATATCCATTATATTAAATAAAAGTATTATTTAAAGAGATCAAAGTAACAAAACACAAATCATCCCAACTTTAAAACCACACTTAGAAAATCAGTCACTAAAGGAAAGCCTGCCTGAAGAGAGAGGACTTTGCCTGCTTGTGAAAGGACACCAAAAACAGGGCCAGTCTGCCCTCCCGTAAGAGGGATGCATATGAGGGAGTCTCCTATCTCATATTAGTGGGAGATTAATTTATGTTATGAATATTTTAAACATGCAGTTGTACCTAGACAAGAATTTGAAAAAAGAGCCATGGGTATGCAACTAGCTACTCTGTTCCACCAAAACTATCTTCATCAAGCATATTCTGAGGAATTTACAATTTAATTATGAAGGCTACACATTGCCCCTCCCCCTGGAAGCTGGGTACTCAGTTTGCAAACCTCAGAAGGATGGAAGGTTGAGTCAACCTCAAGTTGGCTACTTGAGCTGAGGATCAAACTCAAGTCATGAGTAGAGTCTTCACTGCAGAACTGCAGTTTAACTACTCCGCCACAAGGCTCCTGTTACTGCTCACAAAATTTGCTTTTTTTTTTTTTAAAGGATTTTCTTTGGCAAATAATGCAGATGGAAAAAGCAGAGGGAAAAGTAAGGGGGCTGCAAATTGAATCTGCCATTCTTTAGGTTTCCCCCATTAACTGCTGCAAATAAGGTATCCCAAAGTCACAGTCAAAATGCATTCTACCACTTCTCAAATGTCTTTACTAATCCATTGCAACGCTTAATGAAATGTGCTAGTTCCAACAGTTAAATCCTTAAAGAGTCTGGAAGTTCAATTAGGGCCAAACAAAAATATCCCCTCTAAATTATTTCATTATGCTGTTTTGTACCCCTTCTTCATTATTGCCGTTAATGAAGAAGGGGTACGAAAACAATTCCCATAACATTTCTGGGGAAAAAAATTATTCTGAAAAATCTCATGAACAAAACTCGTTGTTTATACTGCTGAATGAAGGAAGCAATAGGCTAAGAGAGAAGGAAAATTGGAAGGAGCAGGAACCGAGTCCTTTGTTTCCCCCCAAGAAAATCAAAACTGCATAAAACAATATTTGAACTGGATCTAAAGCTGTATCCACGGTGCTCCATCTTATTCCAAATGACAGGGTGCTGGGGGAGGGCATTTGGACAGATGTTATTCAGTTGTCATATGGTCTGCCTCTTTCCCATTGAATCCACTTGGATGCTTAGACCACCATTGGACATAAGTCACATCTGACTTATGGCAACATTAATGGAGGTTTCAAGGTGTGTGAGATATACAAGGAGTGGTCTTAACATTACCACTACCCATGTGAGTTTCCATGGCCAGCCAGGAATTTGAATCCAGGACTCTGTCACTTTGTTAACTGTCACATGGGTTTCCACCTCCTATTCCTCAATCAAGTTGAGAGAACTGTGGTGTAGTAAATAGAGTGAGGCACTGGCTTGGGAAGCTGGATTCGAATCCTTAGTACATCTTGACTGAGATATAGGAGATAGATATACAGGACAGGACTTCTCAGCGGTAATTTCCAACTGATGAACTCTTTGTTCTGGGACATCTCATTGGCTCACACTCTACCTTTCTTGAGACACAAGGTGAATATAATTCTCAGAACACAATATCCAAGGCATTCTAGAAGGTTAGTCTTTAAAAGTAGCTCCCATTTTATAGCCAGAGCTTGAGAACTATGTGGGATCTTAGTATATATTTCAGAATTAAAGAACCACCTCCTTGAGCAATCAGCTCCTCTGGAGCCCTCATTTTTATGCTGCCCCTTTCTATGATGGCCTTTCCTTTTGCCAAGAGTCCCAGTAGAATGGCACTGTGTTACATTTCCAGCAAATAGTGGGTGGTGGAGGAATAAAAATAATAATAACCAAAACTACCTCATTGTTCTGTTGAGTCATGGGATCAATTGAGAAAAAGGTCAGGTTGCCCAGAGAGAAGGAATTTTTGTTAGCACAGGTAAAAACAACACCATATTTAAAAAGTGAAAACTGCAGGAATACTTCTAGGTAAATGCGTCATTCACTAGCTGCAGAAATGAGTATGCCATGGAACACTGAAGCAGGATATGTACAGCACATACTTTCCATTTGAGACAATAAAGGGAATATCTGAGAGACAAAAACAAGTGCTTCTTTTAAAAAAGAAAAATCTGTAATAGTCACTTCCCTCGTTATAGGGCAGAGTATGACTGTCTTGATGTGGTTAGATTGTAACTCCTCCCAGTCCTGGCCAGTATAGCTAATGGAAAACTGCCAACCTCTGGAAGACTGCATCTGGCCCATCTCTCCTTTGGGACAGGGTTGCAGCTGGTGACACAAAAAAGCAAATCAACAAGAAGCAAAATATTACAACATTATCTGCATACACATCCAACCACCTGTAAAACCCCGTTCAATTTAACAAGTTGTGTTAAGGCCTTTTCAAAGTTGTGTTAAGTTCAGCCCCAAAAGGGCAGGAAGCTCCAGGGATTAAGGGCCACATCCTAAACCAACATGTCTTTTATGTAATATGAATATAGTATTGCCGCGCACCCCCAGTGACCCCTGTGTGTTTTGCCTCTCACACAAGTTCACCTTCAGACATGACTTGTTCTTTCCCCCTTTTTTCGGGAAAGGATCTTAGAGGATCTTATCCTCACTATATCAATTATGAATCTCACACTCTTGCTGCTAAATATAACAAGGTTTATTTATGAAGTATTAAATAAATCACAGAAGGAAAATCATAGATGCTCTATTATCTTTCAATAAATGTGATTACATGTAAGTTTGCAGGTATTCATTTACTTTAAATGAGGTTTCAATATATTCTGCCTGTCTATGTACTTCTAATTCCTTTTAACTCTTCAATATTCTCTAACACACCAACTGTCTAAACACTTCACAGTCCTCTCTCTAACTCCCTCTCTGTCTCTCTAACTGCCTCTGTAGCACTCCCAGTTCTGTTGACTCCGCCCCTCCTGTCCTGTCATAGGCTCCTGCACTAGGGCTCTAAAATGACTGACAGGAATGATGTGTGGGCTGTCCGCCACAGGTATCATATCCTATGCTGCAATTTTTTCCAGCTTCATCACTAGCATAGAGATGAGTGGCTGCCAATGGGATATAAGTCCCAGATTGGTGGGGGGTCCTGGATGCCAAGGAACATGACATAATGTGAAAGAGGTTCTGGGCCACCAAATGAGAAGAAAAAAAAACAAGGGCCTGGCTCAGAGCCAAAGGCTATCCAGAGCAATTCTACCCCTCTTCAGACCCACTTTCATGTGTCAATAGTACCTGTGGGTTCCACAGACATGGTGCCCAACAACACCATCAGATACTTTGGGGTTTTCTCCATTTATAAAACAGGTGAATTTGAAGTAATTTCCCCTGCCCTCTTGACATAAAGGCTGAATCGAATTGGTCTAGTCCCTTTTTCTTTCCTGCCTAGAGGCTACTACTTTTTTCTCAACAGAAGGATTCAAAAAGGCTTTCCCCACCTGTGGACAAATGTGTGTGTGTGACCTGTCTGTATCAAACATGGAAGGAAAGAGCAGAAGAAGCACCAGCTAGGAGAAAAGAGAGTGGGAAGTGGGGGTGGGAGGGGGTAAAAAGAGAGCACATTTTGAAGCTGAATAGTTGATTCTCTTTTCTAAGCATGAGCCACAAGAACTTCTGCTCCTCCTCAATTGCTGGAGAGACTGCTGGAAAGAGATTAATCCAACACACCTTTAGCATGAGGACAATGACTGCAGCTCTGTATTTAAATTCTGTTCATGTTTTCCTTCTGTAGATAGTTTGCACACTTGAAATAGTTCTGGCATGGGCAGGGAAGATTGAATATCTTGAATAGCTTTACCTTTATTTATCTTGGTTGTTAAGCCTGTTACTTTCCCTCAAAAAAGCTAATGGAAAATGTTGTAGCGTAGCCATTGGACATACAGTTGTCCTCCATTAACAGTACTAAAATGTTGAGAGGTGTCTAAGGTCTAGACTAGACTCCAGCTTGCAGGGTGAACGGTAAGAATAACTCAACGTACAAAAGCTAATGTCTAAAGAATCAGCACTAGATCTTTACTGTCAAATATGTTTAATCCAGTCTCCTTAAATAAAAAGGAAGAAGCCAGTTGCATGATGAGTGAGGTCCAGATTCACATCAACCATTTTAGGACAACAGACAAATAGTACAACAACACTTGATGGGTGAAGCTGGATGGAGGCAGATCTTAGAATTAGGTGGAATTTGCAAAAAACAACAACTGAAATCTGGAATTGTACACTTTTAATATTACTCTTTCAAGTTGTTTGTCTCAAGCCGGAGTTGTCCCAAGCAATAAAGCCAACAGCTACACATTAAAATCTTCACACAGTTTTTGGCAGAATAAGGAGGCAGTTGTTGTTGTTTAGTCATTAAGTCGTGTCTGACTCTTTGTGACCCCATGGAGCAGAGCAGGCTTCCTGTCCCACATACAGTGGTGCCCCGCATAGCGAGGTTAATCCGTTCTGGATTAACCCTCGCTATGCGGAATCGTCGCTAAACGGGTAGGGGAAACGTATTGAAACGCATTAAACTTAGTTTAATGCGTTCCAATACCTTGCTTACTTACCCGTTCAGCGAGGATTCCCCTTGCCGGCAGCCATTTTCGCGCCCTCGCTAAGCGAGGGCAGGGCACGAAAACGGCTGCCTGCAGCCATTTCCGGGCTTCCGGTGGCCATTTTGGAACCGCCGATCAGCTGTTCGGCGGCTCCAAAATGGCCGCCGCAATACCCGATCTTCGCAATGCGGGTTTTCCCCATTGCAAAGATCGGGTATGTTTCCGTATAGCGATCCCGAAAAAGGGATCGCTATATGGAAACATCGCTATACGGTGCACTCGCTAAGCGAGGCACCACTGTATAGATTTCTTAGGAGATAGATAAGGTGGTCAGGCACTCCCATTTCTTTAAGAGCTTGCCATAGTTTGATGTGGTCCACACAGTCAAAGGCTTTTGCATAGTCAATGAAGCAGAAGTAAATGGTTTTCTGGAACTCTCTGACTTTCTCTATAATCCAGTGCATGTTAGCAATTTGGTCTCCAGTTCCTCTGCCCCTTTGAAATCCAGGTTGTACTTCTGGGAGTTCTCGGTCCACATACTGCTGAAGCCTACCTTGCAGGATTTTGAGCATAACCATGCTAGTGTGTGAAATGAGTGCAATTGTATGGTAGTTTGAGCTACTCCATTTCTTCTACAGCAGTGGTGTCGAACTGTGGCCCTCCAGATGTTCTTGGCCTTCAACTCCCAGAAATCCTGGCCAGCAGAGGTGGTGGTGAAGGCTTCTGGGAGTTGAAGTCCAAGAACATCTGGAGGGCCACAGTTCGACACCACTGTTCTACAGGATTCGTGCCCACAAGAGTAGATATGATAATCATCTGAGTTGAATTTGCCCATTCCCATCCATTTTAGTTCACTGATGCCCAGGATGTCAAAGTTTATTCTTGCCATCTCCTGTTTGACCACATCCAGTTTACCAAGGTTTATAGATCTTACATTCCAGGTTCCTATGCAGTATTTTTCTTTGCAGAATCAGATTTACCTTTCACTTCCAGGCACGTCTGCAGCTGAGCATCCTTTCAGCTTTGGCCCAACCACTTCATTACCTCTGGAGCTACTTGTCCTTGTCCTCTCCTCTTCCTCAGTAGCATGTTGGATGCCCTCCGACCTGAGGGGCTCGTCTTCCAGTGTCATATATTTTAGCCTTTTGTATCTGTTCATGGAGTTTTCTTGGCAATGATACTGGAGTGGCTTGCCAGTTCCTGCTCCAGGCCTACTCAAGCTTCTTCACCATGATAAGGCAGCAATCCATGAAGGGCAGTACTGTTTGAGTCGTGAAATGAGAAGGCTGATGGGCTTTGTGATGATCACCAGATAATTTAGATTGCAAGTAGTCTCTTAGAGATAGAAGTTAAAGAAGTAAGCCACACACACAGGGATATCTGGAAGCACTGCTCCTGATGGGCGACTAGTAGAAGAGGCAGAATAACACTGAATGGGTTCCCAATGAATTCTGACCTGCCCCCAGGAGGACTATGCTTTTATTAACCTTACAAGCTCACAGATAGTGGACAGTAGACAGATACGTTACAGAGTTCAGATAGGACAATGCTTACATCATGCCATTATAATTAACCTAAGGAAAGGCTCTATACAAGCTCTCTTGCACCTATGAGAAAGAAAAGCAAAAGCGTGCTGCTTATATACCGCCCTATAGTGCTTCAAGCACTCTCTGGGCAGTTTATAAGTTAATTATTTCCTATATATTGGGAAATACAAATGGCCATGACTTGGGGAGAGCTGCACAGCACCATCTATTTCAGAGATGTGGTAGGTCTTAAATACTCAGTGGTACACAAGAAGATTTTACTTCTGTCTATAGGCATACTTCTGGCAATGGTGCAAAGATCAGCGGCAGTGCATTTTGCGTCAACACACCAACAAGTAAAATGAGGAAATAATATGAGAGGAGAGATAGATGGACATTTATACAATCATTTGGACCTAGCCACACAAAGCCATATAAGAAGAACACAATTATTCATTCACAGTCATGGTCTTTCAGTCTTAGTAGCGTTACCTTTAAAAAACTAAAATGAATAAAAATGAAAATTCTAGAATATGAATCTTTGTTGTTGTTTAGTTGTTTAGTCATGTCCGACTCTTTGTGACCCCATGGACGAGATAGGTTTGTTCTCCTTGCAGTCCAGGGGACTCTCAAGAGCCTCTTCCAGCACCACAATTCAAAGGCATCAATTTTTTGGCGGTCAGCTTTCTTTATGGTCCAGCTCTCACTTCCGTACATCACTACAGGGAAAATAATAGCTTTGACTATTCGGACTTTTGTTGGCAAGGTGATGTCTGTGCTTTTTAAGATGCTATCAAGGTTTGTCATCGCTTTCCTCCCAAGAAGCAGGCGTCTTTTAATTTTGTGGCTGCTGCCTCCATCTGCAGTGATCATGGAGCCCAAGAAAATAAAATCTGTCACTGCCTCCATATCTTCCCCTACTATTTCCCAAGAGGTGACGGGACCAGTGGCTATGATCTTAGGGTTTGTTTGTTTGTTTTTTTGAGATCATGAATATGAATCTTAGCTAGCAGTAATGACATCAGCTATTCATTTCACCCTGCAGCCACATGAAATGGCTGGCTGAGCAGCTGCAAGGCAACAGAGTCCATGAAACCTTAAACACTAACATTTAATTAAGGTACTAGCAGGTTCTACCCTGTTTTGCATGAGTATTTCATTTTCTTGTCCTTCCCCATTCATTCCTATGTGTAGTTGATTGATGTGTTATTTGCAGACATATTTGCAAAATAGACAGATGTTTTCAGTCCAGCTAAGGCCAGGCTTAAAAACTGCAACATTATGCAGGAAGTCGGAGATGGTAGATCCTTATTAATAAATTAATAAGATACTATCCAGTTGTCAATGACCCTACTTATCAGACAATCACACTGGAAGACTCATTTCTTGCAAAACAACCGGACAAAAGAGTGAATGTATATTTACCCTTATACCTTGGCTTTTATAAGAACTAAAAATATTTTTTTAAATGAGACCTTGGGATCCAGTTGAACTGATAGTTTAAATGGACACTGGGTTTTATGCTGAGAATTCATGTGAAATCTAGCCAGCCAGGTAATGTGACAACTCTACTTTAGGAAGACCACAAGCAAGATATAGATCGATATGTACTGTAGATTTCCTGTATCAGCAGGCAATTAGATTTGAGGACCCTTGGGACCTCTTCCACTCAACATATGTATGGATTTGTGCTTCTGTGAAATTAGTTTTAAGAAATTATATAAGAATTATAGTTCAAATAATCATGAAGACAGTTTCATGGCATGCATCTGTTTGGCTTTTCCCATTACTTTTTCTCCCTCTTTCCCACATTTTATAATGCTGCTTTGGGTAACATTCGCTAATATCAATATTCCTTTAGTGTATGAATAAGCAGCAGTGTTATCTGAGAAAACAATGTACTTGGTGTTGTCCTGTTCTATCAGTAGCACAAAGAGTGTGCATTGAAGGTGGTGAGTCACCAGGTTTTTAATGTTCCCAAGAGTGGACTTTCCCAATTGACCTTGTTAAACTCTTAGTCATTAAAATAATTTAAAGGAGATAGAGAAAGAACTGCTTTTAAAACCCTTTTAATCACTTCGTTCAGGCAATAACTCCTGACTTTACAGGAGTTGGGGGATGTTTTTAAGAAACATGACTTTCTCTCATGAATGGATGAAACAGTGGCCCAAATCCTGTTGTTTACTATAGTAAATCCCCTTCACGGATAGCTGCCTTGTCGTGGCAAAAGACTTGAGTAATAAAGAGAAGCTATGGGCTATGCCGTGCAGGGACACCCAAGACGGACAGGAGATAGTGGAGAGTTCTGACTAAATGTGATCCACCTGAAGAAGGAACTGGCATGCACTCCTGTATCTTTGCCAAGAAAACTCCATGGACAGAAACAAAAGGATAAAAGATATGACACTGGAAGATGAGCCCCTCAGGTCGGAAGGCATCCAACATGCTACTGAGGAAGAGCGGATGACAAGTACAAGTAGCTCCAGAGGTAATGAAGTGGTTGGGTCAAAGCCGAAAGGACACTTAGCTGCAGATGCACCTGGAAGTGAAAGGAAAGTCCGATGCTGCAAAAAAAAATACTGCATAGTGTGGCGGAATGCCCATGTCCCACCTGTCCATCATGTGGAGCTCTAGAGCTGGAGCCTATGAGAGGACAGGAGGGCAGAGTCAAGGAAACAGTTAGGGACATTTGGGAGACGGAGAGGGAATGAGAGCGGAGGTTTTGAGAGTTTTTAGGAGGGAGAAGGGAAAGTTGAAGTGGTATAGTTGGTTTATGGATTAAAGAATAGTTAAAAGATAGAAGTATAATAAATAGACAGTCATCTAATAGTATTCCAGTGATTAACAGTTATTAGTATGGAAAGTGATGCCCATAAAGAAACTTGTTTAATACCCAAATAATGAGTGCAATGTAATAAAGCATCTATGAATAATACTTATGTGATTTAACAACAAAAATGATAGAATAATTTCAATACGAATCCAAGGCAGAACTTTCAAAATCACAGTCATCCAAGTTTATGCACCAACCACCAATGCTGAAGAGGCTGAAATTGATCAATTCTATGAAGACGTACAACACCTTCTAGAACTGACACCAAAGAAAGATGTTCTTCTCATTATAGGGGACTGGAATGCTAAAGTGGGGAGTGAAGAGATAAAAGGAACAACAGGTAAATTTGGCCTTGGAGTTCAAAACGAAGCAGGGCAAAGGCTAATAGAGTTTTGTAAAGTTTTCCAGCAACACAAGAGGCGACTCTACGCATGGACATCACCAGATGGGCAATATCGAAATCAGAATGATTATGTTCTCTACAGCCAAAGATGGAGAAGCTCTATACAGTCAGCAAAAACAAGCTGATTGTGGCTCTGATCATCAGTTTCTTATGGCAAAATTCAAGCTTAAACTGAAGAAAGTAGGAAAACCCACTGGGCTAATCAGGTATAATCTAAAACAAATCCCTTATGAATACATAGTGGAAGTGAAGAACAGATTTAAGGAACTAGATTTGGTAGACAGAGTGCCTGAAGAACTCTGGAGGCTCGTAACAATGTACAGGAGGCAGCAAGAAAAACCATCCCAAAGAAAAGGAAATGCAAGAATGCAAAGTGGCTGTCCAACAAGGCCTTGCAAACAGCAGAGAAGAGAAGGGAAACAAAATGCAGGGGAGACAGGGAAAGTTACAGAAAATGGAACACAGACTTCCAAAAAATATCAAGGAGAGACAAGAGGGACTTCTTAAATGAACAATGCAAAGAAATAGAGGAAAATAATAGAAAGGGAAAAACCAGAGAGTTGTTCAAGAAAATTGGAGATATTAAAGGAATATTTTGTGCAAAGATGGACATGATAAGGGACAAAAATGGTAGGGATCTCACAGAAGAAGAAGACATCAAGAAGAGGTGGCAAGGATACACAGAGGAATTATACCAGAAAGATCTGGATATCCCAGACAACCCATATAATGTGGTTACTGACCTTGAGCCAGACATCCTGGACAGTGAAGTCAAGTGGGCCTTAGAAAGCATGACTAACAACAAGGCCGGTGGAGGTGATGGCATTCCAGCGGAACTATTTAAAATCTTAAAAGATGATGCTGTTAAGGTGCTACACTCAATATGCCAGCAAGTTTGGAAAACTCAACAGTGGCCAGAGGACTGGAAAAGTTCAGTCTGAATCCCAATCCCAAAGAAGGGCAATGCCAAAGAATGCTCCAACTACTGTACAATTGCACTCATTTCCCACGCTAGCAAGGTTATGCTCAAAATCCTCCAACGTAGGCTTCAGCAGTATGTGGACCGAGAACTCCCAGATTTCGAACTGGCAGAGGAACTGGAGACCAAATTGCTAACAAAGCCAGAGAGTTCCAGAAAAACCTCTACTTCTGCTTTATTGATTATGCAAAAGCCTTTGACTGTGTGGACCATAGCAAACTATGGAAAGTTCTTAAAGGTATGGGAGGGCTTGATCACCTTATCTATCTCCTGAGAAATCTACACGTGGGAAAGAAAGCAACAGTTAGAACTGGATATGGAACAACTGATTGGTTCAAAATTGGGAAAGGGGTACTACAAGGCTGTATATTGTCCCCCCGGCTTATTTAACTTATATGCAGAATACATCATGCAAAAGGCAGGACTGGAGAAATCCCAGACTAGAATTAAGATTTCCGGAAGAAATATCAAGCACTTCAGATATGGAGATGATACCACTCTGATAGCAGAAAGTGAGGAGGAATTAAAGAACCTCTTAATGAGGGTGAAAGAGGAGAGTGCAAAAAATGGTCTGAAGCTCAACATCAAACAAACTAAGATCATGGCCACTGGTCCCCTCACCTCCTGGCAAATAGAAGGGGAAGATATAGAGGCAGTGACAGATTTTACTTTCTTGGGCTCCCTGATCACTGCAGATGGTGACAGCAGCCACAAAATTATAAGACGCCTGCTTCTTGGGAGGAAAGCGATGACAAACCTAGACAACATCTTAAAAAGCAGAGACATCACTTTGCCAACAAAAGTCCACAGAGTCAAAGCTATGGTTTTTCCAGTAGTGATGTACCGAAGTGAGAGCTGGACCATAAAGAAAGCTGACCACCAAAGAATTGATGCCTTTGAATTGTGGTGCTGGAGGAGGCTCTTGAGAGTCCCCTGGACTGCAAGGAGAACAAACCTATCAATTCTAAAGGAAACCAACCCTGAGTGTTCACTGGAAGGACAGATCCTGAAGCTGAGGCTCCAGTACTTTGGCCATCTCATGAGAAGAGAAAACTCCCTGGAAAAGACCCTGATGTTGGGAAAGTGTGAAGGCAAGAGGAGAAGGGGACGTCAGAGGACTAGATGGTTGGACAGTGTCACTGAAGCTACCAACATGAATTTGACCCAACTCCCGGAGGCAATGAAAGACAGGAGGGCCTGGCATGCTCTGGTCCATGGGGTTACAAAGAGTCAGACATGACTAAACAACTAAACAACAACAACAACTATAGTACATTATGCTAGAGTAGGACCATTGAATAGGAACTTGGTTAGTCAGTGCCTCCACAGATTCCATTGATTCAAAAGGACTTACTGCCACTTCCTTAAGCTTACTAAGTCACCGTTGAAGAAGACCATTTGAATCGATGAAATTTATCACTGATTCAATTAGCCTACTCTGGTGTGATTTACTGTGCTAAGCAGCAAGATTTTCAGTTTGTATCACATTTCACAAGCCATCTGTTTCCATGTTAATCTGTGATTTTTAAAAAAAAAAAACTCATGAAAATTAAATGCTAAATGAGTATTTAAATATGAAATTTAAATGACTATTATCTCAGATTTCATATTACTGAATGCAGTTGTATCTGAAAGTACCCTTTTTAGACATGTCAGTCCACTTTTTTGCACTCGAAAATGTGGGAAATGCCAAAAACAGTAGGTAATGACATTTGGATTTGTACATGTGTTCAGGAACAATGGATCAGGACTCTTTGTTTCTGAATTCACAGAAATGTAATTCCTCAGCTTTGCACAAAGGAGTGATTGATATTGCTTATTGCATTCTTAATGCTTCAAATAAATGGCACATGTATCTCTATTTCAGGATGTGATCTTTGCTCCAATATAGCTTTAAATTGTTTTTTTAAAAAATCAAGTTCAAGGTTGAATTTAGCTAGCACAGAGGTCTTGAGTGTTTCCTTCCACTGAGAACTGCCAGTTAATTTTTTAAATTTTTTTATTTTTTATTTATTTTATTTTTTTGCTTGCATATCCACCCCTTCTACAAAGTGCTGCCTGGCCTTTTGATCTGCCATCTTTGACTACTTTCCTTTGATTAGCGCAGGCCTTCTTTGCACTCCAAAACACATCTTTTATGAAGCAGAAACAGTTCCAGGCATGAAAGGAATCTCCTGCTGTTAGTCAGTTTTCAGGGCTTTTAAGATATTTGGCAACCTATGATGAAAGTCTGGAGGGGGGAGGGATAAAATTCATCCTTAAGGCTTCTGAGTGTGGCTTTTGTCCTCACAATGAACAAAATTTGTGCCTATTTCAATATACCTACAGTATTTACAAGAAAAGAAAATTTATCAAAATTTGGTTTTCAGTGGAAAAAGTGCCTGTTTTTTATTTTTTATTATTTAAACAAAATAAACAAACTTTAACAAACAAACACATAAACTGAAATACAATAATAACTCACAATATACAGAATACCCCACCGCCCCTGGGGTTTTTAAAAAGAATTTTTAAATACATTGCATGTCCCATCTCTCTCCAGAATTATAATAATTTTTGTATTGGGGGTATAACCTGCTTTTTTCCAAATTCAGGTTTTAAGAAATCAATCCATATCATTTTAAAACAATTGTTTTCAATATTCCATTTCTAATTTTCAATTCACACATTAATTTATCATTGATAGACATATTCCACATTTGTGTACCGACCCTCCATATTAAACTAATTATTTTTTATATTTTTTGCAAATATCAATCTTGCTGCTATTAACATAATATTAATTAATTCCTTCCCCATTGTAACATTATATTTCCACACATATTTAACAAAGCTATAATTGGACACCTTCACATATCAATACCCATAATTTCCTTTATCTCTTTCAAAATCATTGTCCATTCCTTCTGTCTCATTTTACATGTCCACCACATATGTAAATATGTTCCCTTTTCTTTTTTACATTTCCAACATGAGGATGATACTTCTTTATTTATTGTGCTCAGTTTCATTGGAGTCAAGTACCATCTCCATATTACTTTGTAACAATTTTCCTTAATACTTACAGACATACTCTTCATTATTCTTTTATTCTACATCTTCTTGCATTCATCTCCGCTAATTTCTTTATTTATATTTCCTCTTCATACCTTTTTAAAAGCTGTCATTTTATATTCATCCTATATTAACATCTTATATATTACACTTATTATCCCTCTTCTATTTTTATTACCGTTCATCTTCTCCCTTTTTTCAATAATTTCTTCAAATTTAGTCAACACTCTCCTGCTTTCTTGGGGAAACTGCCTGTGTTCTTGACTGACCAAATGTTTTATTTTTAAAAAAGTAAGTGTTTGGGGGTTAGGCATGCTAGGAGGCCCTCAAAATATGGGGAAATTACCAAACTTCTTTCCAATAGGGCAGAAATAGTCTTTTTGAGTGTCTGGACTTTTTAAAAAACTAAATATTTGTTTTTAATGTGGGGGGAATTCCAAGGGTGTGGATGTCCACCCTGGCTTACATCAACCTTCTTCAGCCTGATGCCCTTTAGATGTTTTAGACCCAATTCCATCAACATCAGGGCAGAGAGGAGGACAAAGACAGATGCTGATTTTCCTTACATTCTTTGCTCCTGTAAAGCCATATGGTCCTTGTACACAATCTGAAGACAGGGGTGGGTGATATCTTTACTTAGACCACTACAATATCACAAACGTAAGCTAGCTTTTGACCCCATACAGGTCTTCATCAGGCTGGACACCACACAACTGAGACTGGTGCAGAAATTTTTTTTGCGAAAGTTGCAAAGCTAACTTATATTGTTTGGTTTTTTTGTGGCCTATCTAGTAAGAACTAGGAGACTACCCTTGTTTTCTGATTGTCCCCTGTAATAAATATATACACTCCTCTGTAGTTTCAGTGTTTGACACACCATGCACTTGGCTGATCACATCAGTATATGCATGGGGAGTGCATCTGATTGTATATGAATGCTGAGTGGGGAAACTGAGAATGAGAACATGTTGATTAATGCAAGGAAAACAGGGTGCAAGGTAGAGAAAAAGTATAGAGGGGGAAAGAGAAGGCCCCTTTGTGTCTGTGCCCCTGCACATCCTTGTTGTTGTTGTTTAGCCATTTAGTCATGTCCGACTCTTCGTGACCCCATGGACCAGAGCACACCAGGCCCTCCTGTCTTCCACAGGTTTCATATGACTCTAAATATGCTCTATTCATGCTCTGCTTTTGTTAATGGTACTTTATACCAGTTTGATCTTTAATGCATGGTGGCCTTGCCCGTGAATAGCTTTACTGCCTATGGTTCTCTGAGAGCATGATCAGTTTCTGGTAAAGAAGGAAATGAAGCAAATTAAGGTGTTTGTCATTTCAGAAACATTTGATAAGTTGAGTTTGGCCAAGTTTTCTTGTATCCACCAATGAACATATAGTGCCATCTATGCCTCACTCCTGGGAAACATTTCTGTACTACCCCAAATGAGATTTTTCTCTATATTAACATCTGAACCCTTTGGAGCTAGAAGATCCTGGCAAGGGTCACCACAAGTCAGCATACAGTAAGCCAACAACAGACACTTATTAAGTTATCTTAAAGGCCCTAAGGTCTTTCTAGCTAGCCTGTGTCACACACATTGTATTGTATTATAACACTCTGCAATACACCGAGCAAGATACTAGAAAATTGTGCAAAACTTTGAAAGATGATCCATTTTGTTCTGTCCCTTTCAGCAAAAACCAAATGAATAAATGTGGAAGAATTTTATCTATATCTGGCCCCATCATAATAACATGTGTTAGTTTTTGTTCCTTGTATGACATGTTTTGTGTCTGTGATGTAAATCATCCTTCCAAACACTGCATACATGAGCTGTATGTTCTGTTATGTACAGGAGCATTTACTGTCAAAATCACTTTTTCTGCCCACCATGTAATAGAAACATTCAGGCTCTTGATCTGGCATTGATGCTAGCAAGATGCCATCAAATCACAGAATTTATCAGCTTTCATAAATGGGTCTTTTCTCAGATACATTTTGGCCTAATGTAAATCTGGATAAGATGTGGATTGGTCCAAAAATCTGTCTTGCATTGAACATTGCTAAGCCTAAGACGAGGTCTGGCACAGGACTGCAGTGTGGTGGTATAGCCAAGACTCCACATAAGCACATAAGGCCTCAGTGCATCATCTGGTATCACAGCCATCATGCTTATGGATGATGTGCAGGAGGTTTGGATCTGTTGTGATTCTGCTTCTCCTCCACCTACATTCCACCAATTTTTCAGCTCTTCAGCAGCCTAGTTCCTGCCTCCAGATCATTCTGTCAACAGATTTCTGGGATCATTAAGCAGAAGAGAATTCTGCTGGTAGGAGACCATTTTTCCTGGAAAAAATGTGATTTCTGCCAGCAGAAGAAGCCTGTATATAATCCTAGCCACCTACAGCTGGCACGTCCTAACTAGAGTGAGGATCTCAATGTTGAAGACAGAATATTATCAGAACTCCCCTAACACCCTTCTATTGAAAGCAGGTGAGGATAACAGTCCATTGCCATAGAACAAATATTATGCTGTAAAAAAATCTAAAGCAACACATAAATGTCTTCAGTTTAGGCATGTTTCTTTTTTACTGCTGCATAATTTTCAGGCTGCTATTGTGATTCTAGAGAAGGCTCTTCAAAAGGTCACTGATTTCCACAATGCATTTTTTTGAATTCGTTCATGCATATTACGTGACATGATTTTTGACCTCACATGTAGGGACACAGCTAAATATAAAACCGTATTGCAGAGAACCTCAGTTCTTTTATATGTAGACATGGTCCTCCCAAACCCCCATGCTGTGAGGAGAAGGAGGATGCGCTGCCATCACCCATGCGGCGAGGGAGCAGGCTGGGGAGGTGGGACTTGTTAGCCTGGGAAGGCAGCCCATCTAGGAGAAGGAAAACTCCAATTCCAAACCTCCATTGCCTTGTGGCTATATCCACTGATGGAAAAGGCTTCAGGAGTTAACCTCGAGGCAAAATCCGGAGCCGGAGTCCCAGAGGCAGTTCTTGTCGTTCTGGCAACTCCTGCGACATCGCTGGAGCCAGTTATATTGGCTCTTGCCTTTCCATTACACTATTTCAGCGATGTGGAGAGAGGGGATTTACTGATTGGGTAACAGCCTATCCTCCATATTATTTTACCCAGGCTTCGTGCTCTGGAGAGGACACTCCAGCTTCACATACAGCGCCAAAGTCCTCCATACAGAGCACGTTACCATAGCCCCTCGAGATTGAAGGATGCCTATGATGAGACATGGTCCAGCACAGTCCTCTGCAGGTTTACTCCCAGATTTTCTTACTGTATTGAACTGATCTTTCTCCCAAGTAAGAATTGTTCAGCGTGTCAATTCTTCATAAGCAGAAACAATAAAATGCTCTGTATGCAGGCAAGCTTGCCAGCCAGGTGTCCATTGACAGGCTCGCCCTTCTAACGAGCTATGGCTTCCAATTATCCCTATCTGTCTTACCAACCTGGCTCACTCTTACCTGGTAAGACTGAGTAAAACAGAATTACTTCTGAGAGGAAAAAGACTCTGTCTGTTAGCACACTCCATTACTTCCAGTTCTGTGGCTTCCAAAGATCTAGGACCTGCAACCCACACAACGAAGCTCACTTGAGTATTGCATTAATAGCCCATCTCTATGCCAAGGGAGGGGGCTGTTGTTTGAAAAGGGTAATTTTTCCAAGCTTTGATCTTAAGTATTTGGTATCATTTATACTACCTTGCTAGCTGTCAAAGCGCCTCTCCCTCAGGTAATTTTCCTGTCCCACCCGCACCTCCCATTCTTTAATGTTGCGGGTGGCCACTCCAAAAGAGGCCCAGCAGGCATCAACCAGAAACGTGGAAGTGGAACTCTTTTCCTGTGGAGGTGCGACTGGCCCCAACCCTCCTGAGCTTCTTCAAACAAATTAAAACCTGGCTTTTTACCCAGGCCTTCCCAAGCGCCACCCTTTCGTAAAATTATGTTGACCCATTGTTTGCCACCCTATGTCCCGGATGGGTGATTTTATGGGGGAGGGGAGGGTTTTGTGTTTTTGTTTTCTTTTTATATGTTTTATATGTTTTTAATATTTTTAACTGTATGTTTCATATTTTATAAGCTGCCAGTGTAGTGGCATGTTCACTAAATGGGCGGGGTATAAATCTAAATAAATAAATAATAAATAAATGTATATATAAAGCATCATTGGGCTCAAAAAACAACTGTTAAGCAAAGAAGGACAAGAACCCTCTACCTACCTTATTGCATTCTGTTGCTATAGGTAGCTTTCTCTTGCCTAGCTCCCTTTTCTGGTATAATTCAGCAGGAACAGCTGCTTAAAATTACATGAGTGACAATAATTAATGCTGGACAGAAGATGGTCAGCTTCATAGCATTGTGTACAAAGATGGTCTTCACCTTGTTGTACATGAATGTGGCAAGCATGTGGTTGCCCTGCATCTTAGTTTGGCTCTTTGCTTTCCTTCCCCCTCCCCCCCCGCCATGTCCAATCAAAAGTATGTGGCCCTTAGTTGTTCCCATGTATAGGATGCACTATATTCCCCTTGCACTTTATTTGTGCACACATGTGCCTTGATAAAACTCACAATCTTTTCTGTACTTATGCCTGTTACGTTTTGCACAGTGCATTTGCATGCGTCACACTTGTACACTGTTACAGTGGGGTCTCGACTTACGAACTTAATCCGTATTGGAAGGCAGTTCTCAGGTCAAAAAGTTCTTAAGTCGAATCTACATTTCCCATAGGAATGCATTGAAAACCATTTAATCTGTATCTGCTCTTTTTGTCCATAGAAACTAATGGGAAGCTGCTATTCCGCCTTCTGCCACTAGAGGGGGATATTATTTTCTTTTTTCCTTTTAATCTAAGATGACTTAGCTTTAAAAAAAAGGAAAAAAGGAGTTCGTAACTCGAATCTAAGTTCGTAAGTCGAGTCCATATATTCCTATGAGAGCGGTTCGTAAGTCGAAACGTTCGTATGTTGAACCGTTCGTAAGTCGAGACCCCACTGTATTCCTTGTTCCAATAAATTTATCTGCTAATTGTTTCATGTTTACAGACCACAGAAAAGGTTCCCTTCACTTTTTAATGTCAGGGGTGTGCTCCAGTCTGAGTTGTGCACATGCCCCTGTCCTAGCATTAAATCACATGTTAAGGCAAATATCTCCTCCTCTTACAATGTTACCCCCCCCCTCTACTAAAGCTCACAGATTTTTCAATGCTACAGGCCTCATACAAAGCTCTACTATCATGCAGGTGGCCAGTCACAACACTGTTTGCTAAATTTGGATTAAGGGAAGTGCACATTAAAATAAATGAAAAATATTCTCCTTTTAAGGGTGGACTGCTTCTAGGTATGAAATCGTGTCCATCTCATGAGGCCCTAGTAAACAGGATGCTGTGCCCTGTATCCCAGATACTTTCAGAATCAGTAAATCTGCAGTACTTGTAAACAGAGGCTGCAAGAAAGTTACTTTATTATAGCTTGAAGGTGCCAGGAAAGAGGAAGACCAAGTCCAAGGTGGATCAACTCCCTAAGAGAGAACACAGTCTTGAGTTTGCAAGAGCAGGGCTGTTGAGGACAGGATGTTTTGGAGATTGCTCATTCACAGGGATGTTGGTCAGTCTTTGGGACTGAGTCCCAAGTCTGAGCGTGAGTCTTCAGGACCAAATCCCAAGTCAAAGTCTTAAGACTCGAGGCCTGAGTCCCAAGCCCCAAGTCTAAGCCTCTCAGTCTGGCCCCATCTCTTGAGACTTCGGGCCTGGACTGCAGGTGTGCCACCCAGCTGATAGGCTGGCGCATGTATAGACAGAGTGGGTCACTGAGCCTGCCATCCACACCCGACATTGTCATTGGCCTACCTGCCACCGCCACCCCCATCTTCAAAGCAAGCAGGCTCAGCTTCTCTTCCAAGATCCAAGGGCCTGCTGCCTCCCACACACACACGTGCTGGCCAGCTGATAGTTCATTGTGACGTACAGGAAAAGGTGGGTGAGAAGACCTGCCCTTGGAGTATGGCAAGCTAGAGCATGACAATGAAAGGTCCTCTCACTCCCTGCATGCTAGAACATTCCTCTTGTTTCAGAGGGCCTACCTGTGCCAGCCTATCAGCTGGCTGGCATGTGCATTAGGGGAGGCAGCAAGCCCTTGACTCTTGAAAGGGAAGCCAGGTCTGCTTGCTTTGAAGATGGCAGTGGCAGGCAGGGCAATAGTGGCAGTGGGGCTCCTGGGGACTCGAAAATGTGACTCAGACAAATGGGTCCAAGTTGTTAGTCCGCTGCGAAACTCTCAAGTCAAGTCTGAGTGAAGTTACTGGTGCAACTTGAGTCGGACTCGAAAGCAAATCATTTGTGACTCACAAGTCCCCATCCCTGCTCATTCATAAGGTTGCCATAAGTTGGAGGTAGTTTGATGGCACATAACAATAAGAACTTTATAATATGACAATTTTCCACAGTCCCTCAGCCAGGATGGCTACTGGTCATGCTGGATATGGAATTTTACAAGTAGCAGTTCAAAAAAGGAGCTTTTCCAGACTTTCCTTGTTAAGTTGGCACATGTGAAACCCAGAGTGTAGGTGGATCCCTTCCTTTCCAGTGCATCTACTTAGGAAAAGAATGGCTGCTGCTTGCTGTGTGAAGGACAAGGAAAGTAAAACACACCTTCTTCTCTTGAATAGTATTGAAGTGGAGATCTGGCATGTGGGGAGATATGTTAAGAATTTTGATTATAACGTGTATTCTCATAACATCAGCAGAGTAAGGAGATATTGGTTAGCAGAGATACTTATGACACTATGACACTGAGAGAGTAAAACCAACAACTTAGTCTGTTTACATATATACATAGAGAACAGACATTCCTCTGGCAGCATAACATGACATGAAGCAACATACACAATAGGAAAAAGTGATCTGACTTACAGCAGATAAAGACGTTCATTTTGTACAGTTCTGTGACCAATCAGAAAATATATTACTTCATTTTCTGTCACACAAAGTTTCATCATGTATACAGCTGTACAACATTAGGTCGTAATCCTTGATACTCACACCTGAATACAATCAGTATGGTGACTTAGGTAAAATAAGCCATTTTGCATTTAACTATACAACATTTATACTTAATACATTTTCATATCAAAATCTCAGCAGGAGAGGGATATTGTCTAAATGGACTGAGCCTCTCTTTTCCCATTTGAAAAGTATGAACTCAGATGTTCAAGATGATTGATCTCTAATTGCTGGCAATTGGTATCACATTAATGCAACTTGAAGCAATCCTCATTATTTGCATTTCCAAATTCCATAGACGCCTGGGTGCCACTACTGATTGTTTCTGTCTGAAAGAGCTATTGGATAATGTGGGGGCCTTTCCTGTTAAGTTATTTCAGCAAAGATATCTATAGCAAAACAGCAGCAGCAGCGGCAACAACAAAAACAAGAGCTGTGTGGTGCCATCAACTGTGTGATGCATGCTGTTTACATTCAGTGTTATGTAGATTTTTCAGCTGCAGAAGGAATTTTCTTTAGGAAACTGAATTGCTTTTCCACAAGGAAGGAAGGAAAGAAGGAAGGAAGGAAGGTGTTTAACATTTTTATGCTGATTTCTAAAAATTGGGAAACAAGATATGCACCTGATAACCAGGAGAGCATCAGGGCTCCTACACCTTTCCAAAAAACAGTTTAGCTGAGAAATCTTTATTTGGCCCTTATTAAAAAAAAAAAAAAGCTTAAATGCTTCTTAGTGGTGTTTTCAAACCAATATCAAAGTTATGATGGAAATCTTTTGGAGTCACGGCATACTCCAACTAGTTCAAGGTCTCAACAAGATCCCTTTGGGTGAGCAAAATGTTGGATCTATTACTTTTCTTATCAACGAGTACTTCACTTGACTGAATAATTCATGCTGCATAATGATATTCCAGGTTCCTCGTCAGGAGAACAAATCACCATATTATTACCCTGCCAGATAGAGTAATTAAAAATTGATCACCATAGCACCCAAAGCCCCTCTGAAGAGGTAGCTGAAGGATTCAATGTCAGGTTCTTGAAACATTTCTGCCATTGTGCCTAATGCAGAATCTATATGACTGCAAAATGACAGGACAATGCAAGCCAGAGCTGTACTTAAAGTATTCAGTGTGGGTTATATTTACTTTGTTGAGTCCCCCCCCCCCCCGTTGACATGGTGAATGAATTAAATGAGGTGTTATCTTGATACCAAAACAAAAGGTGAAGGCTACACTTCATTTGAAAAGGCAATAACAGTGCTTACTCACTGATTGCCTCAGGGAAGGGAAAAGCTATGAAATCCCAGCTGTTGAAATGACACAGTCCTCTCCAGGCTTAGGAAAATATTGTTCAGGCATTTGATTAACTGTCAAGCACATTAATCAGTTTCTCACTAGTTGGGTTCCTGTTCACAGATTCAGAAGCTGCAGAGCTGCAGAAGCCATTTGGGTGCTTGCTCCATAATATATCAGAGGGACAGTGGAAAAAGTTGAAATTCTGGACAGCAAGTCATTGTTGATTTGATGTTGTACATAGATCATGCTACAATAGCACAGCATGCTAAAGGTGCATGTATGAAGGACAACATTCATACCTGTGCAAGGTGCAAAGATGCAGGAGTGTAAGAAGCTGCCTGAGGATGCAACAACATGGTCAAATACTGTGGGATTTGCTCCACTTATAAAACACGTGATTTTTAAAAATTGGCCTTATGACACAAAGGCTGATTTAAACCAGTCCAGTTCTTTTCACAAAGAAAAGGTTTCTTTTTCCTTTGCTGCTGGGGAGAGGAGACTTTCAAGCTGGAATGATTTGAACGGGCTTTATCTGGTGTGGGTAGTTGTAAAGATGGGAGGCTTGTCTGTGGGTGGTGTTTGGGTGACATAGGCAGTTGGGATATGATGTACAGCACTGGGGGGAACATGCCCCCAAATTCTTTCCTGTTCCCCAATCATCCTGCAATTTTTTTTAATTTATTAAAATTTCTTACAGAAATGAAATGAATGCTAGATCACCCTATTACCTTTCTCTGGGTCATGATTTTCCTCATATTTACACCCCAGCAGATGTGGGACCAGAGGAAGGAAGGAAAGAAGGGGGACTGTGAGCTAGAATAAGAATCACAACACATCCAGCATTAAGGGTGAACTTTTAAATCAATCCACAGTCCCTGTGTGATCACTGACTGTTAATTCAAACATAATAAAGACTGTGAATCAAATCACAATGTAGTCACACCATAATACTGAGTTAGATCTTCATCACCTACCGTAATTCAACAGGTCAACATTAACTAACTAGGGACCACAGCAGGATAGGAAATCTACCTCCTACTGAGTCGTATTATTAGCCCATGTAGCCAGTATTCTGAAATCTGACTGGCAATGGCTTTTTCTGAAATCTAACTGGCAGGGTTATTTCCTAGCCTGATCCAGAGAGCTCAGGTTTTCTCTGGTGGTCTCCCGTCCAAGCCTGGGAGGGGCCAGCAGGGCCATTTGGCCCAGGTCTCATACTTGAGGGGGCCTCGAATTTTGGCTGCTGTTGTGTGGTAAATTTCTGGAGGGGAGCAGTGTTGGTAAAAGAGGTTGGTCCTTCAGGCAGATGGGGTACCACCGTATGATCCTTAGGTTATCTCCTGTCAGCCTATTCCTGTCGAGCTTTTTACTTCTTCATATAACAGTTACCTAATCTGCTGGTTTGGCAGTTTGTTTAATGACCAAACTGGTATTCAACGCTTCAAAGCCCCACTTCCTCTGGCAGGTACCCGCTCAAAGGCAGCATCCAGAGGACATGGGGCAGGAAAGGCAGGCCTCTGCCTCTGAGTGGGCATCCATTGGAGGAGGCTGGGCTTTGAAGCACTGAACACCTATTTGGCTGATAAACTGGCATGAACCACCAAACTGGCAGTTCGTGTCCCTCTCCAGACCAAGCTGTCTTAGCTTCCAAAATTCGGTGTGTTCACATCAGTACTGTTATACAGTAGCTCTCTGGTGTTTTCCCGAGACATATCTACACTGGAGGTGCCAGGGACTCATCCTGGGACCTCCAGTGGGATATATATTCTTCCAGTGGCCGATGGTCCTCGTGTCCTACACAAAGCTAGCTCTTTGACTGCTACCCACATTTTCTCTCCCATGATTTCTGCTTCTCTGTCCCCACAGTGGTTGCTTATGAATCTACTCCCTCTGATGCCCCTTAGCAATACAGTGGTGCCTCGTTAGACAATGATAATCCATTCCACTGAAATCGCTGTTTAGCGAAATCATTGTCTAGCGAAAAGCATTTCCCCATTGGAATGCATTGAAACCTGTTTAATGTGTTCCAGTGGGGAAGAATTGTCATTGTCTAGCGAAGATCAGCCATAGGAAAGCCGCTTTTTGAACTGCCGATCAGATGTTTAAATCGCTGTCTTGCGAAGCTTAGGTCCCGAAAACACCTGTTTGCGAGCGTGGAGGGAGCTGTCAAAATTGTCATCTAGTGAAAATCGGTTTGCGAAGCAGGGACCAAACATTGTCCAGCGAAATTCCCACATAGGAATCACTATTTTGCGAATCGCCATAGTGATCGCAAAAAGCCAATGTCTAGCAAAAAAACTGTCATGTGGGGTAACTGTCTAGCGAGGCACCACTGTAGAGTCATACAGATCATAACTGGACTCATATGTGAAACACTGAATAACAATCCTTTCTTCTCATGTAGAGTACAGAATGGTGAGACTTTCTTTTCAAAACTGAGGTCTCACCAAATAATTAGAACAATTGTGATTTTTTTAAAAAACAAAACAAAACACAGGTGAATAGCTGATGAAATGGCAGAAGGAGGAGGATCCTGAGGAACATATAAAAAAATAAAAATGTGTTGCAAAAAAAAGTAAAATAAAAATAAATTAAATATGACAGAACACAAAATGGGCATGGAAATAACTGGAGTATCAGATGGCAAAGGAGTAAATGTAAATGAATTGCTTCCTTATTCCCAATTCCCATTCCTTTGGTGTGTAGGGCCATGTAAAAATATGGTTTTTATCCGGCTGAATGACTGAGCAGAGCTTCAAAGTTTTAGCCAACTAAGGAAACATGAATAAAGAAGCAGCTTAGTATCACAAGGAGTTAAAGGCCTGCTTTAGGAGTAAAGGAATAAAATGGAGAAATTGATTTTTAAAATTCTGTTGGTTTTCACTTTAGATGATGTGGATCCAGGATTTGTTTTGTTAACGGCAATAACAATCTTAGGACTGCAGAACTGGAAGGGACCCTGTGGGATAATCAAGACCACCCCTGTCAAGGAGGCAGTGGGGAACTGAACTCCCAACTTCTGGCTCTGCAGCCAGATACCCTAACCATTGGTTTCTGTTTTGTTTTCCAAAGAGGTTATCTGTGAATGGATGCTGACATAAATAAGGTGCCACAGTTAACTTTCCGCTTGCCAAGGAGCACAGGTGATTATCCTATTTCACTCTGATGTCAAATTTATGAAATAGTTTAGACCAAACGAAAGAGCCGCTGGTCCAGTGTCGAATAAGGTGCTTCAGGAATTTGAACCCAAATGGTTCATTGACCAGATCCACTAGTTATCCATCTATCAGTAAGCTTCCATCTTCTGCATCAATAATTATTGAAATGTCTCAACAAAAAGGCTTATGATATGAAGACAGAATATTTACCTGTAAAATTGTTCATATTTGAGGATTTTTAAACGGTCTTCACTTGTGATCAAACAAGATATTTCCCATCTTTCTTTATTTCTTTATTCATACCAGAACAGTGCACAATTTAAAATTATGGATGTCTATGAAACAAAGGTAAAATTAAATTTTCCTTGATTTTAGCCATCAACTAGGGAGTTGGTGTCCATGAAGTGGATGGGTTTGGTGCTTTATTGTCTTATTTTGTTCATTATTTGCTAGCATCTCTCAACTTACTTTTGGAGTTATAATGCCAGCCAATTAATAGACTTTTTCTTTAGAAGTAGGTACAATAGTATCATCATTCTCCTTTACTCCAAGAAGATAGACATGTTTAAAGCTTCACTCATATCCCGGAAAACATATCACAAGTACTTCCTTTGGTAATACATAGCATACTGTATTGATTTATGTTACAGTAACAAACCTTTTAGAGATAGGATGGAATCATATAACACTGAGGCTATGCTTGTTTTCTTTAATAAATATTGACATACCTGTACTATTCTCTTTCTATTTGTAAGCTTTTTCTCCTGAAAAATACATAAAACTGTGAGTTAACAGTGCCAATTTAGAATATTGAGGATAACATTTGATTTTATTGAGGGCATTTGAAAGCTGTAAAGGAAACAGATGGCTTATGACCAGTCTTGGGGAAGCCCTCCCAGAAATTTGGGAAGAGATGCTACCCACCTAGATCTGTAAATAGGTCCAAGGCAAGGGGTGAAGAGAATCTAAATGGTCAATGGGGAATTGTGGGACCTGAGAAGTAATATTCCCAGTTGACACCAAGTTATATTTGACATTTCAAAGTGCCTTATTATGCGAGGACAGCACTAGTGAAACCTCGTTGAGAAACAAACAAAATGAAGATCCTGGAGGGTAAAACCCATTTGCAAAGCAGAATTCACCATGAAGGAAAGTGATTACCTTCTAATTTATTTTTAGCAGGCTCAACACCACCAGGGGAACTTGCTGTCAAGGGTGATTGGAAAACTCATTACTCAGCAGGGTTCCACATGGTTTATCTTGGGGTCTGTTCTGGAGTGATGCTGACGCTACACTTGCTTGACATCTTGAGTATGGCAGTTTATGTGAAGCTAGCAAGAATGACCATTTGTTTGAACTAACGAGGTAATATTTCTTTCCTGCTTTTCTTTCTACTGACTGGGATATTAGCTGAACAATTAATCTAAATTCACAGGCCTCATTTCACTCCTGTTCCTGAAGTAGATGCATTTCATTCTGGTGGGAAACAAACGCTGAATGTATTTCATCAAACTATTGACAATATTTCAGCCTAACATACTTTGCCAAGGACAACAAGCGAAGAAAACAAAGGACTATGCACAGAAAGGAAACAAACACAGCAATTCTGTCAACTACCAGGTGCAAAATGTCTCCAAATATGAAAAGCCAGCATGTCAAGGAGAGAGAATAACCCTTCTCCCTGAGTGGCCAGCTTTCTCCTCTCAAGGAGGAAGGCTTGGGATGGAGGGAACATCCAGATTAGTAGACAGCTTCATCTATTTTCTGATCAGGAGCAACCCAACTTATTATCTTTTGGTGATGCACCAACCTAATCTTTGTCCAAGTCTGGGATGGTATTGGTGCATTTCTGCTTCTCTCTGAATTCCCCATCCTTGCGAATGGGGAAATGCAGATGGCAAGACTGAATGGTGCAGACTGGACAGAAGAGCATCACCCACTGGAAAAGAAAGAAAGAACTTGAAAAGGGAATGGGCACATGCATCTACGCTTCCTGTTGTTTCTTTTTCTCCTTCCTCCTGCATATTGTTCTCTGGATCTGAAATAACTCTTGATGCAATCACAGACATCGGCAATTTAATTAATGATTTTGCAGCACAAAAGGGAATTCAATGCCCAGGTGAAGATCCTTTGTCTTCCTTAGTTCCTCTTCCTGCACAATGTGTGAATGCTGGGTTTAACATGAAGAATGCCTCCCCCCCTCCGTGTTGCTTCATCCTTGGGGGCAATGAGTAGAAATGCCCAAATAGCTCTGATTCAATTCATATTTACACATTTCTCCGAAGCCAGTTCACATATGTAACATTCAGCTTTTCAGGTGTTCCTAAAATTGTAAACAGAGAAGTGCCATGAGAAACAGGGGCATGACCCACTCCAAAAGAAGGAGAAAACAGTGTCACCCTCAGAAGAGAACACTTATGCTTTCAAATAAAGGAAAAGCAGGACATGTTGCTGTTTATTTTCCTAATACTTGCCAGCAAATTCTTCTTTATATTTTTGTGCCCTCTAAATTTTCAGTGCCCTAGGGCAAAGCTCTAGTTTCTCCCCACAAGTTATAGGCTGGGCTACTTCCAGAGAATTGGAGTTCCTGTGTTGGGGTGGATAACCAACTGTCTTAAACTGGATCGATAAAACCATTTCGTTCCACTACTGTATGCTTTTGAAACATGTCTCTGTCTCCGTGATCTGTGAGAAGAGGTTAATCTTGAAATTTAAATGCTTCTTTTCCTTAACAGCACAATAAATGTCAGGAAACAACGGCTTTTCTTTTTACAGTCTTAAAGTACTTCTCACTACACCAGAAGCATGTTAAGGGCAAGCATCATTAAAGGACATCTCAGTTTTCATCTGAAATGGAGTGAGAGTTTGTGTTTTATCAG
The DNA here is from genome assembly GCF_051106095.1 of Pogona vitticeps. Taxonomy (NCBI): domain Eukaryota; kingdom Metazoa; phylum Chordata; class Lepidosauria; order Squamata; family Agamidae; genus Pogona; species Pogona vitticeps. The sequence continues at coordinate 246,618,480 of NC_135784.1, read as the reverse complement.
TATGAGAACTGAAACTATTACATGAACTGGCAGACATCCCAATATAGTGATACAAACACTATAACACTCATTGCCACAGCTGGCTGGAAGCAGAGGACGAAATATGGACACATTGTTTAATCTGAATATTTAAAAAACTACAATTTGTTTAAAGAGATTGTTCTAGCCAGGAACTTGGCTAGATCAGGAACTATGATCAGATGCTATGGTTTTCATATATTTATATACTGTATATGAAAATCACTCCTATTTATATCTATACAGTGGTGCCTCGCATAGCAATCGCTCCGTATAGCAACGAAATTGCTTTGCGACGGAGTTTTTGTGACCGCAAAAGCGATCACTTTGCGATGTTCCCTATGGGGGAATTTCGCTTTGCGATGATCGCAGGGAAGTGATCATGGCAAAGCCCCCATTTTTGCACAGCTGATCGGTGGTTTCAAAATGGCCGCCGGGTAAACAAAATGGCTGTCCGCTGTTTTCAGGCATGGATTCCTCACTTTAGAGGCATCGAAAATGGCGGCGCTATGGAGGATCTTCGCTCAGCGGTGAGTTTTAAGCCCATAGGAACGCATTAATCGCGTTTTAATGCGTTTCTATGGGCTTTTTATTTTGCTTAGCGATGTTATTGCTTAGCAGTGATTTTTTGGCACCAATTAACATCGCTAAGCGAGGCACCACTGTATATCTATATATGAAAACCATAGCATCTGATCATGGTTGTAGTTTAGTCTCAGCTTACTAACTGGGATAGGACTCCATGGGGCAGATATATATTTTGGCCAGTGTCAATGTTAAGCTAGGCCTTAATTTCCAACTTGGCTAAGCACCATTTTGCCATTGCTTCAGCTACCCTAATCTTGGCTCTCCTATCACTTGGCCTTTTTACACATTTAGCATCACACCAGAAGTCTGGATTCAACCCACTGCTCTTTTCTCTCCCTTCCACTGCCTCACCCTCATAGCTTTTGTTTATGACATGAGAAGCAAAGGTTCAGAGGCAGCCATGGCTGCTGAAAGAGCCCAAATGTCTGTATACACTTTAATCTTTTCTCAGCAAGATTAAATTCCTGTTCAGTTCTCCAGATAAGAGCTGCTTTATCGAACGGAAGTGGAAGTGTGCAAGTTTCTGCAGGCCCACCGGGGTAGGCAGAGTTAGATAAAAATTATAGAAAATTGCTTTATAGATATGGAAGACAGACATGGATTGTGTCACAGCATGATCTAGTGGTGAGATCTTTAAAAACTCAGAAGATAGACTCCTTTCATCTCTTGAGCCAATGTGATTTTTTTAAAGAAATGGCAGCTTTCTACAAAGTTATGTGGTAGCTTCAGCCTAGTAAACCCCACTGAGTACAATGGGACTTTCAAGCAAGTTCAGGTAGGTAGATCCAATACTACACACACTCACTCAGCAGTAAATCCTTTTGAACATTGTACAATTCATTGTGGTTAAGGTATTTGACTGTGGAGCCAGAGGTTGGGAGTTCAGTTCCCCATTATACCACTTTGACAAAGACTAGACTTGATTATCCATAGGGTCCTTTCCAGCTCTGCAGTTCTATCATTATCATCATTATAACTGCAGAGCTGGAAAGGACCCTATAAATCACTGAGTCCATCCCCTGTCAAGGAGGCACTGTGGGGAACTGAACTCTCAACCTCTGGCTCTGCAGCCGGATTTCTAAACCACTGAGCTATCCAACAGTGTAAGTGTTATTATTATTATTTGTTGTAGGCCACAGCTCCAAATCTAAACAGATTCACAAGGATAAGAACCTCAGTGACCACAATGGGACTTAACAGAGTAAACTCAAAATAAGGTGCCATTGTATTAAGCAGTAGTTTCCCCCTCCGTAGCCTTAAACATAAAACTTTAAGCAATGTTGTGCCTAGTATTTAGATGAGAGCTCGGAATAATATGTTTTAAAAAGAACTAGCTGCATCACTCATTACTTCTTAGCAACTAAGTTACACTGATTATTGATTGCAGAAGTAAGTGCATTGCTCCTTACCACCAGCTTGCTTTTGTTACCAACAGGCTGGAAAAATACAGAGAAATACTGCACTTTCTCATTCCCTCCAATGGCTAATTCTGATATTGCACCTTAGAAATAGAGAAGAAACAAAATACTTCCCTTACATCTAAGGAGTGATAAGAGAATGGCATAAAACCTGACTTCTTTTTGTCAAAATGCCTTTAAAATACCTTAAAATCATGGTGCCCTCCCAGGTCCCAAAATGAAGACGCGAGACAGTGATATGGATTAAATATTAAATCAATTCCAATTATAGATATCATTGGCCTCATCAAATGAGGGGGCCTGCGGTAGTGCGGAGAAAGAAATGCAAGGCATCCATGATACCCTTATTGGTCAATGGGTGAGTCCCAGGCCCCAGGTTCCAGCAATCTTGACGACAGCAGGAACCCGGCCAGCCTCTAATAAACACCGCAGACCTCAAGCCATCTTTATTTGATGACTGTTGGTCCGAAAATGGCCCAGCGCATCTTCCCACCGCCAGCCCTGTAATCGCACAATCCACAGAGCCAGGAGGTCGGATGTGCTGTTAGCTTACCATAATTATCAAAGGGACACACAGAGACAACCAGTTTTTTCCCGCACTACCCGCCAGTGTGACCGAGAATAACCACCAATCAAATGCCAACAAACCCTTCTCCAGTGTGGGATAGGCGAAAAATCCCTCCATCCAATAGCCAATCAGGATAAAGGTCAAAAATCCCTATCCGGCCCCATAAAGGCGACCAAAATCACACTAGGAAGAGGGCAGGCAGGCAGGTGCCCGAACAAGAAAGAGAATGCTTCGGGGGCGAGCGATCCTTTAAATAGCTGCTCACCCCCTCCTTCTTAACACGTGACCGGAGCTGCCTCTCGTCCTCTGGAACTGAGGAGGGCAAATGCCAGCCGCAGTTCAAGGACATTGAAATGTCCTTCCTGTGGCCGGAACCTTTGAGAGTAACTTTAGATGGTATCTGAAAAGTAGCTTTGTGGCCAAAATCTTGTTCTGTATATATCACCTGCATAAAGGTGATTATGGCAGTGGTTTCACCCGCAGGCTATTTCTCAATCAGTAGTTTAGACTAAGCAAAGAAAATATATTCTTTTAATTTAATCTAAGTGATGCAGCACACCTGAAATGATCTAGCAGAGTACAAAATATTAATTTCACTTCTCTTGCCCCTCTGCCAAGGAGCAGGTGAAGTATTCAATTTGCTAATATCCTGAAGTGGCTCACTTATTAAACCACTTCACAATACTGGAAATTGGCTGCAGAAGGAGTCTTGACAGCTTAAGGCTCACTTCTTGGTCTATTCCCAGCAATCAAATGAACTGGAAATGGACCAGTCTAGAGCAAAAAGTAGTCAGAGGCTCTGAAAAGTGAGGGTATGAGTGTTCTGGGGATGGATTAGTTCACTCTAGCAATTGCATCATTTGATCACTGGAAGAAAGAGTGAACCAATATCGCACATTGCACCAAACAGTGGGACAATTGAACCCTCAGTGACTCTTTTCATATCCAGCCTTCATGAATCCCTCTTAATGTCCTTAGCAACAGCTCTTTAACACTGTGTGAAGCAGGCTTGGTTTAACAAAAGCCCATGGCTTTCAACAGCACTTCAGTGCATGAGGGAAGCTAAGCTTCATTGCTTTGTTCTTTTCCCAAAATATGTTTATGCTACCTAGATCAGGGAGTTACAGCTGCTGCTGGGTGACTACAATGGCTGACAGTGGCAACCAAGAGTCTGCACTATTTTGTGAGGCTCTGTCATAAACATTGTTGACATCTGAGTGACCTAGATGCAACCAGAGTAGGTTTAATCTGCCCATCAGAAAAGCAACCACATAGAATTAGTGTCAGGATTTATTTGCAAGCAGGACTCTCGTTCTGAGTACAGCATCCACAGGTGCAATATAAAATGAGGTCCCTTTGAATTGCTTTTCCTTTCCTTCTGGATGTGACTTCAATTAACTTTCACAATCTCTTCACTCAATCACTGAAGAAGGAACGGGCTCCCTAGCCATTGTTATAATATTTGTGAATACCTCACAGAGCTTGCTAATAGTTGCAGCACAGCAGGGATATGTTAAACAACAGAAAGTGTCTTGTGAACGTCCTGAATTTTAAAATCCTCCTGGGGGATTTTTAGCCTATGCAATGAGATCAAAATCTGGGAAAGACCTAAAAGACTTTTACACTTACACTGACAAAATGGTGCCACAGACATACAGAGCAGGGACTTGCCACACTTGTTTCTCTGACAATGAACCTGTTTGACCATCTGTTTTCTATCACGAGGAAAGTTTGTATAATCACCTTACAAGAGCCATATTTTTACCAGAATGTTTGTTTTGCTAGTATGTTAGGCTGCTTGGCTAACTCCGTAAGCTGGAGCACAGGAGCAGTTCAGTTCCCCACTGTGTCTCCTGGGAGAAGAGCTAGTCTGTGCAGTCCTGGGCAAGCCAAAATCCTATTGCTTAGGGTAGTAAATCAAAAGAGTGTAGGCCCACTGAATCAATGATGACTTAATCACTCTATTCTACTGCAAGTTTTATTGACTCATATGGGACTACTTTAACTGCGACTTATTGTGCTAAAATAAGTTGCAGTTAGAATAAATCAATGGCATATATGGAGGAGTTGATTGATCAAATCCCCATTTGAATCAGTAGGCCCACTCTAGTGTGATTCTCCCAGAGCATCACCAGAAGGAACAAGTGGTAAACCACATCTGAGTCCTTCAAACATAGAAAACTTTGGAAAGAGTGGCCATAATTTGGAATCAATCTGATAGCATGCAGTAATTGTAAGTAGCATTATGCTAGGCTGTGTTGTACTTGGGAAACAGATGTTAAATATAGCCCGTAATTAGAGCTCAATGGAAGTTAATGTTGCAGAGAGGCAATTGAGGCCAACTTCAAAGGAATCCCATGCTTAACTCCTAAGACTAATCACTAAACAAAACAAGCTCATTCACATGTCCTAGGAAGCAAGAGATGTTCCTGCTGTGTCATCTAGACACTTTCATTCTTTAAGAATCTTTCTCTTCTAGTCATAAACACTTGCATTGGACTTGAGACTGAATGCCAGAAATCATTAACTGACTGTGATTTATGTTGGGGTGTTTGTGTGACTGGGCTGATACAACTGGGAACCCAGCACAGTCTGTGTGCTGTTTCTGTACCCTGTTATTCCTGCTCACTCTACTTATTTTTCCTTCTTCCTAAAGAGGAGACCATGCCAAAGCTAGTGACCAATCTTCTGCACTTTCTGGCCCTGTCAATCAGAAGTGGGGGTTCAGTTGCCCTCTAGAAGTTGCTGAACTCCATGTGGCCCAACTGGCTTGGCCAGTAAGAAGGAATGATGAGGATTGGAAATCAACATCTGAAGGGCTACAGCTTGCTCAAGCTTGCTCTAAACCAGGTGTGGGAGGCTCCAGAGCTTTGGGGGCTGAAAAGGCCCATCCTTTGACCTTAGAAGGCCAGAAGCTCTCCCACAACCTCCAGCTCCTAAATCAGTGGTCAGGGAACAGGGGTAAATTATCCCAATTGGGATAAAAGTAAAAATGCTGGGGGTAATGAGCAGAGGGCTACTCTCATCCCCCACCCCACCCCCTGCAGCCAAACCTCAAATTGTAAGCCACCTCTCCCTGTTATTTCCTTGGTCACGGCAGGGCACTTGTAAACCCGTTCTTTCATAGATCGGAGATAAGCCTGCTTGATTGGTTTCAGCTGTAGAATAGCCCCGGGCAGTCAATCAGTCCAGGACTTGTGAATGACTGCTTCTGCCAGAGATGACTGCAAACAAGCAGGAGGAGGGAAAGACTCCAGTTAAGGAGGGAAGGAAGGTGTGAGAGACCGACGGCTTCATCAGACTTGTTTAAATGTATGTAGAAAATGGAGGGAGGGAGAGAGGGAGGGAGGGAAGGAGGATGGGTGTGTGTGTGTGTATGAGAGAGAGAGAGAGACTGACTCAAAACTATGAAAAAAGGAACAGGCAAGCAAAACAGAAGGCTTGAATTAAGGCGGGGAAAAGGGTGGCTTCATTGAGCTTGTTTAAATTAATGAGAGGAAATGGACATACTGAACTGAAGTGACTAATTGTTGAAAATTGAGGGAGGAAGGGTTTGTGTGTGTGTGTGTGTGTGTGTGTGTGTGTGTGTGAGAGAGAGAGAGAGAGACTCAAACTATGAAAAAAAGAACAGGCAAGCAAAGCAGAACACTTGAATTAAGGGGAAGGGTGGCTTTTTAAGATGCTGTCTACGTTTGTCATCACTTTCCTCCCAAGAAGCAGGCGCCTTTGAATTTCATGGCTGCTGTCACCATCTGCAGTGATCACTGAGCCCAAGAAAGTAAAATCTGTCACTGCCTCCATATCTTCCCCTTCTATATGCCAGGAGGTGATGGGGCCAATGGCCATGATCTTAGGTTTTTTTATGTTGAGCTTCAGACCATTTTTTGCACTCTTCACTTTTACCCTCATTAAGAGGTTCTTTAATTCCTCCTCACTTTCTGCCATGCTTTTGCACAGTCAATGAAGCAGAAGTAGATGTTTTTCTCTCTGACTTTCTCCGTAATACAGCACATGTTAGCAATTTGGTCTCTAGTTCCTCTTGCCCTTTGAAATCCAGCTTGCACTTCTGGGAGTTCTCGGTCCACATACTGCTGAAGCCTGCCTTGGAGGATTTTGAGAATAACCTTGCTAGCGTGTGAAATGAGTGCAATTGTACTGTAGTTGAAGCATTCTTTGGCACTTCCTTTCTTTGGGATTGGGATGTAGACTGACCTTTTCCTATCCTCTGGCCACTGCTGAGTTTTCCATTGATGATGATAAAAAAATAGTGCACTGGTCCTTTGATATTGAGCTGTGGCACCAAGGTGGGTGACATGATCTTTAGCCTGGTTTGTTCCTTTTTGCACACCACACACAGAATGATTAGAGTGGTAGGAAAAGTCCCCCCAACTCTGTGTTGGCTGTCTCTAGCAAGAATGTCATTGCTAGCACCACTCTGGCAGCCATTGATGATGATTAAATCCTCTGCGAGCTAGCAAAATTTTAATGCCACTTGCTAGACACGTTGGACACCTTACTACTTCCTATACCACCCCATGGATGGAGTGCAATGTGTTCCAGCAAAAATAGTACACATCTTTATTAAATTTGGTGCATCCTGCTAGTTCGGCACATAGCCTGGCAGCCGTTGATACTGATTATATATCCTGCTAGTTCAGTACACAGCCTGTGTAGATTCAATAATATTTTGAATTCAAATAATGTATGATTTCCTGCCAGACTGAGGAAATTCAATCCAAATAGGATACCAACTTTAATGATTATTGTGTATACAAATCCACTTATAGGGTACAGGAATGAAAAGAATCCAGTTAATCACAGAATAGCTAGTTTCCATGCCTGCGAATCTGCCTCTCTCTAACATAGAAAAGAAGCAAGAATAACTTCAGAGAAAGAAGGAAGCATAGGAATATCAAGCTACATGCAGATCAAGAAATGATAACAAAGAAAACGCAACAATGTTATTTATTTATCCATTCACTTCTTGACTGTTTACTGGTTCATATGGCATGCCATATTCACTGGTGCTGTATTGCAACAATACAAGCAGAAAAGGTTTACAACGTGTATGGTAAAAGGCAATGTGCCTATCGAAAAAACAAATACAACCCTGATGCAACCATTCTGATGTTAACAGAATAATTTACATGACTAATAGTTTGTTTGGGTCTAATATGGATGAGATAAATACCATTTCCTCAGTAACAGGTTTTTCGATTAAAAGTATTTGGAAAGAAAGTTCATTTCACAATCCATTTAGCATTCTCTAAAATGGAAGAGGAGATACAAATAAACCTCAGTGATTACAAAACTCCAGTTTGTTTTTCCTGCACCCTACTGTGGCTGCGTGTGCTCAATACATAAACTGCTCAGATAGATAAATTCACAGATGTTCCCCGGAAATCATATACACACATCATTCCTATTATCAGTAGAGCAGATAGCTTAGCTGGGACTTAGAAGGAACACATATTCATTTAATTAGATTGATAGAGGGGAAACTTCAAAACCAAAACAGCATTACATAATAATGATGGAACAAGGAACAGTGAAGCTTCTAGGGCTCAATTACGGTATGTTTCCAGTTAGCAAAAAATCCATTATAACAATCCTCATGCAGCTCTATGTTGCTGAGAGCCTTAGAAGTTGCTTTCTTGAACAGTAAGTTCCAGGATCCTTCAGCCAGCTCAGCATGTAATTAGATTAGCTATGAGACTCTGGGTGCCGTTGTTTTGTTGTTGCTGTTGTTTTAAAATAACTTTCTAAGGTACAGTACTACTTCAAGATAAACCTTACACGAGGTTTGAAGTGAGCACACCATTAAGAAAGGCTTCTCACGTAGCCTTCTGTCTAGCTGTTCCAAGAAAGTTAATCAAGCCATCACTCAGATTGGCTAGCAAGATTTTTCTACAAACGGAGGCACCCACTCCCATTCCATGTACGAAACCAGACTTGCCTGGTAATGAAGTCTTCCTTCAGGACTGTCATGCGAGAACATCGCACTCTACCTGAAGGCAACAGGTTGTGTGTTTTGTGTTATTTGCCATCAAGCTGACTTATAGGGCTTTGAAGGTGAGATATTTAAAGAGTAGTTTTACCAGTTCTACTCCCCCAGTGAGTTTCCATGGCCAAGTGGGGATTCGAATCAAGGCCTCCTGAGTCCTAGTCTGTCGCTCTGTACACTATACCATGCTGGGAATCAATAGACAGCAGGTTAGCTTAGAGGAACAAGCTATATGGTAGATCAGTGGCTCCCAACCTTGGATAACTCAGGAGTCCTTGCACCGAATTCCCAGATAACCCGGGTAGCACAGCTGGTGGTGAAGACTTCTGGGAATTGCAGTCCAAGAACAGCTGGATTACCCAGTGTTGTGGACCATGGTAGGCAGCTCTTTCCTCCTCTGTGCAGCTACCTTCAAGCTTCTGCTGCCTGAGGTGACTTCTTTACTATGCTTAGTAGTACAGCCATCCCTAGCTTACAATATATATAAACATTTAGATGAGGATTGCCCACGTTTGTCTTTTTCCTGCATGTTTACATAGGCTCGCAAGAAGAGCTGGGGGATGGGGAGAGAAGCTGGGATCCTTACCCCTCATGTTCATAGGCCTCAGTTCTTCAATACTGTCTGATAAGCCAATTTGTATATCTAGTCCCATTATGCAATCCCCTCACAGTTCTGATCAACCCTCACTCACTCATTTTAGGGGGTGAAGGATATCTTTTAAAAACCAGTTTACAAAATTGTTTAACGTTTATTGTGATTTCAAAAATATTTTTCCTGGTACAGTAAGTTGATTTCAGTAGTTTTATGATTGAATTTGTTTCTAGTTTGCTTGTTTTTACCCTATTTTGTGATGTTTGTATGCCACTACATGCTACTTTATAGTGGAAAGGGGCAATAGAAATATAATGCATGCATACATGCATACAGTTGTATAGGAAATCTGCTGAAGCTGCTCCCTTCATAGGGTATTTTAAAGCCCAGTGCAGGAGGCCTATAGGTTAGACACTAGTTACCTGCATCCCTCGTGACTGGAGCTGTTGCTTGGAGAAGGAAGCCCAGGCTTCTCAAGCTGAGATGCCCATAGACAGCAATTCATGAGCTACTGGTTCCACAGCTCCAATTTTACAGATACAGTAGTTAAACTTGATTGCTGACCTTTACTCCCACGCTCTATAGAGTGATGATGGAAATAATTCCTCATTAAGGAAAATACTGATTAGGGAACCCTAGCATTCATACAAGTGCAATGGGAGTGGTCAAATTTCAAGTTGGAAAAATAACCATCTAGAGCAGGCCCAGGGAAGGAGTGTTTAAGACTTCAGTGTCTATCTACCATTCATTAACATTGGCTATCCTGGCTGGGTCTTATGGGAGCTGGCCAGAAACAACTGAAGGGCCAAAGGCTCCAGACACTGTTGTATACTGGGTTGTTTGTTTTTAAATGCTACTTTTTTTCACTGCAGTCTCCTATTTATTGATTAAGAGTCTTTTAGTTTTTGGAGATGCCCAGTGTGATGTAGTGGATCAAATGCTGGACTAGATCTGGAGTCACGAGCCTTCTCTGCCATGAGAACCAATCCTTCAACATTTCACTTACCTGGAAGCCTTATTTAATAATATAATAATATAATATAATATTCAAGTTCTGACTTGATTACACAAATATATTCTATTTTACCAGTGTATTTGACGGTTTGGTTTTGTAATGGTTTATGCTTCTGAATGACCAGTTTGTCTGTGTAATTTAAATGACAACTTGTTTTGAATTTACTGACAATCATGTAAAAAAAATAAACAAATATAGCATCCTTTCCTCACACGTGCTATGTATTTTCTCCCAAGAATGGAAACCTGATTTTTCATATGCATTTCTGATCTCCTTGAAAACAGTTCGCACTCCTTTGCTTTTGATGTTATCTATTTCTTGTACGCGGGACATGGTGGCGCTGCGGGCTAAACTGCAGAAGCCTTTGTGTGCTGCAGGGTCAGAAGACCAGCAGTCGTAAGATCGAATCTACGTGACGGAGTGAGCTCCCTTTGCTTTGTCCTAGCTCCTCACCAACCTAGCAGTTCGAAAGCATGTAAATGCGAGTAGATAAATAGGTACCATCTTGGTGGGATGGGAAACAGTGTTCCGTGTATAGCCGCGCTGGCCACGTGACAATGGAAACTGTCTTCGGACAAACGCTGGCTCTACAGCTTGGAAACATGGATGAGCACCGCCCCCTAGAGTCGAACACGACTGACTAAAATGTCAAGGGGAACCTTTGCCTTTACCTTATTTCTTGTACATTGAGGTATTTCAAAAAAAAAAAATATTAAAAATCTAATGGGAAGGGCTAAAGAGGAAAGACTCCAAAATAAGGGATGGATCTTTAAACTTATATCTTCCTCCCACTGTCTTTTCAGAGGATGGCAGGTACACCTTACATTCCTTCCTATAAGAAACTTGACAGCATGGGAAAAAAGCTCTCTGGGGTCCTTGAGAATAGAAGTCATCCCAGTCACTCATAATTTCCCCAACCTGGTGCCCTCAAATATTTTAAATTACATCAGTCATCATCCAAAACACCTGGAGGGCATCAACTTGGAGGAAGTTGCAGGCTTTTGACCCAAATTCCTGTTGCTACATATAGAATAGATCCACTGAATCAATTTTTGAGTGGTAAGTTAATGCTTATGTAAATCCAATTGTTTCAATAAATCCACTCTTGTTCAGAACTAGTAATTGCATTTAGTTTTCCGGCTTTAGGGGAAACAGTTGTTCTATAACATAAAAGGCTTTACCTGGGAAAAAGCTTTTCATCCTGTCAGTTGTGCCCCAAGAAATAGGACTAGTTCTTGCTTCAAGTTCCAGGTAGAGCATTACTGGATGCAATAGTGGGGGCTAAATATAGAGAACAGTTTGCTGTATCTAAAGGAAGATGCAGTGAAGACAAGATGTAACAGCACTGGATTCAGATCTCATTATTTCTAGCCATCAGCAATGAGCAAATGCTTCCTGAACTCAATCCTTCTTGTCCTAATTTTCTTTTCTTTTGTCTCTCTTTTTGGCTGCCAGATGTTCCAAATGTATCCAGGTGGCTTGAAATACGGACAGATTCTGCCAATGACGCAGACCCCCGAAAGCAATTACAGCCAAAGTGGATCTCAGCATTCCATTAATTCACATCCAAAAGGTTTGCAACATGTGTGCACACTCAGCTTCAACAAGGACAAAATACCAAGTCTGTGGAAGTGTACCATTAGGGTTGTAAATCCCAAGAGATTCCAAGTGCATTTTGATTAGTCATAACATAAAGCAAGAGGTTATCAGCCCCACCTGGAACAAGATGAAGCCCTCAGAATGAATCAACAGTGGGGATAGAGACCAACAGAAATCCAGGAGACGAAAAACAAATATCCAAAGGGGGGAGGAAAGCTGCCCCATTACAGTACTTTGTTTCTTTTCTATAAGTGGTGCCTCTCAAGATGAATTTAATTCATTCCATGGTTAATGTTGTCTTGCGAAAAATTCGTTTTGCGAAACGTGTTTTCCCATAGGAATGCATTGAAATCTAATTAATGCGTTCCTATGGGCAAAAAAAGTAAGAACAAAGTCAAATTTGCTTTACAAAGGGTTTATTAGGTGCTCTTTAAAGCCATACATATTGTGCAGATGATTTCAAAAATTTCAATAAAAAAACCTAACTTTTTAAACATCATAGAAAAACATTTAAAAATCAGCAAACATGAGGCAGGAACAAAAAAACGGAAAACATTCGTCTTGCAAAGCATGGCCATAGGAACATTTGTCTTGTGAGTCATCAACCCCATTGCCAAAACCATTTGTCTTGTGAGTTTTTTGTCCTGCGAGGCATTGGTCTTGTGAGGCACCACTGTATTGCCTTGCCGTGGAGACAAAGGCCAATAAGGAAGGCCAGTATTGCTTGCTTAATAGTAGAGGGTATTATTGTTTGTAGTTTATCTTCTCAAAAAGATGGCACACATTGTAGAGCCTGCTTTCTTTTCTGAAGCAGGAAAAAGGGAAACGAGAAACGGATTGTGATACCACCCACTGATATGAAATACATATTAGGGCTCCTTGACATGTTGGAGATCCTACACAACACCACAGGAGCAGCTTCTCCTGCACAGGATGAGGCACTGTCTCGTTCAGAGAGAATAAAATCACATGGCGTTCTATGCAGTGCACAAAGGCTGTTTCAGCAATTCCAGCTATGAATACTCTTCTTTTTCACAAAAACGGTTCTCAGAAGGCCCCAGGAACTGCACTCTACTTTTTAAATAAGCTGCTGTTTCACAAGAGAATTCCAGGGAAACGTGTGCAATGTAATGGGAAGTTTTAATGCAGTGACATTCCTCCACTGATAGGAGGTTCTTGTCAAAAACACTGTGACCATCTATGTTAAATGCTGTTGATCCACCTTTTGCTTAAAAATCCTGCTGTTATTCTGTTCAATTGGGTCAAGTCCAGTTTTGCCAAAGAGTAACCTGCCATGTTGTTCTGGATAGTGCAGTGGTTTAGGTATCTAACTGCGGAACCAGAGGTTCAGAGTTCGATTCCCCACTGGGCTTCCCTAATGGGCTGGATGTGATGATCCATCAGGTCCTTTCCAGCTCTGCAGTTCTGAGATGACAGTGATGATGATTGTTCTCTTCCGTTACACAAGTATGGCATGTTTCCACTGTATCGTATATAGTAGAACAAACAAAAACACTTAAATGGTAGGTCACTTAAAATAGTACAACTGTATTTCTCTCTCCCCCCCCCCCCCCAGTTTTAGTGCTTCATGAACCTGGATTCTTGCTCTATCTGGTTCTTTTATGTTCTCAAAGGAACAGTCAAGTGTTGTGTAGTACTTGACGTGTGCATGTGGGGCTGGGGAGATCCAGGTTCAAGTCCCATTCATATGGTAATTACTGGCTGACCTTGTGTCACTCATTCTCTCTTTCTACCTCCCAGGGTTATTGTGATGATATCATATGGGGGGGGGATAGCAATTTATCCTGTTTTGAGCTCACTGAAGGAAAGGTGGCATCTAAATGTACACAAAATACAGCACAATGCAAGGCAATAAGGGGATCCTCTCAGCACTGTCAGGATTTTGTTCTTTTGGCGAACAGGGAGTTAAATTTTAATATTGTAATTGAGTGCAGAGTCACAAATGTAAAGTAAAAGCCAATGTAATGACTAACAGCATACAGGTGGAACAAGCTGATGTAATGCTTGATTGTTAACCAAGACCAGCTGTAAATGGTGAAATGTGATAGGTTGTTTTGGGTATAAATGTAACAGAGACAGAACAGACCTTTGTCACCAAGCAGTATGTCTATTGTTGCTTCTATTGTTTGATTTTAATGGAAGTGGTAAGTTAGAAAAACCAAACAAGCACGGGAAATTAAGATTTTGTTCTACAGTTTTTCTTTCTTTCATTCATTCATCCTTTCTATTTTAACTGCAGAAGATCATAACATTTCTTCAGACCTTCACAGACCTGCTGTGAGGACACTGCAGCCCCCTCGAGATCCGTGGACGACGGATCAGGAACCTAGGTCTATCTCGACCAAGGAAATGTTATCATAGGTCAGAGCAGATAAAGGACAGTCTGAGGAATCTGAGGAGACCCTTCACTCTTTACCTAGTTTTCCCCATGCAAAGGCATGCATCTTCCTAAGGGCAAGCTGGGGTGCACCCAGGTACCTCCACTGCCCCTCCCCAAGGAGGTTTGCACTCAGGCTACAAATTTCATCTTGTGTGGCAACTTCAGGTTTAGTTCTTGCCCAGTAGCTTGGTCAATGTATCAGCTGCCATCTCTTCAGTGGAACAGTACTTCAGATCCAGGAGTCTCTTGTCTTGTGCATCTCACAATAAGAGGTGCTACATGTCAATGTGCTTCATATGTGATTTTATTGCTTCTTTGTGGGTCATCTGCAGCCTTGATTGTCTTCCAGCGGCTTCTTGGATTCTATTATATCTGCTTGCATGTATCAAAAACTGATACACCCTCTACCTCTGTGAAAGATAATTCCACTGTCTTTCGTTTTCAACCTAACAGATACAGTTGTGCCCCACTTAATGATTACCCCATATAACAAAGAATCCGCTTCACAACAATGTTTTTGCAATTGCAATTGCGATTGCAAAACAATGTTTTAATGAGGATTTTTCACTTTGCAATGATTGGTTACCTGCTTCGGGAACTGATTTTCGCATTACAAAGATCAAAACAGCTGATCATCGAGTTTTCAAAATGGCCGCCAGCTGCTCAAAATGGCTCCCCGCTGTGTTTTTGGATGGATTCCTCGCTTTACAGGCAGTGAAAATGGCCGCCTCTGTGGAGGATCTTCGATGGACAATGAGTTATTCAGTCCATTGGAACGCATTGAACGGTTTTCAATGCGTTTCAATGGTCTTTTTTAATTTCGCTTTACGATGTTTTCGCTTTACAGCGATTTCGCTGGAATGAATTAATGTCGTCAAGCGAGGCACCACTGTAGCTGCTTCTCTGTAATGGAACAGTTTTCATTGATTGACTTGTGACATCCAATGGAAGGGAGAAAGGGAGACTGCTGATCAAGGCAGAGAAAGACCTGCCAAAACCTTACATGTACGGGAAGTGAATAAAGGGAATAAAACATGGAAGCATGAGGTAGTAGCCCAGTTTCACCAAGCCTCCTTGGGACATATAGTCTACCCCTTTGTAATAAAATGATCTCTTCAGATCCATCTTTAGAAGAAAATAGTGAAGCATACTCATGTTTTTCAGTTGTAGTTGCAATGGGATGGAAAAATGAAGTTTCCTGCATGGAACAGAATCTTTGCTTCTCATACTTTATTGTTTCAGCATCAAGCCATACATAAAACAAAATTAAATGCAGAGCTTCAAGTACTGACATACACTGCAAAAAGCCAAATCAAATAATGTCTAAGTTTGGCTATCTATTCTGGCTACTATGGCATGGTGCCCAAAATTTCGCTACCAGTTCTGTAATAGTCCAATTTTGATCAATTAACAATTGGTTACAGTAGTCCGAGTCTGATTGGTTTGTCATGTCTTTTAAGAGAGGTGTAATATATTTTCCTTGAATCTTGTTATGCCCGTTACATCTGAGCATCATATCAGTACTGGCTTAAAATAAATTATCAGCTACAGGGATTAAACCATCTACTTCTAGAGGACAATTTTCAATCGAAGTGGATGAAAGCGGTCCTAAACAAATTGCAAGTTATGGGCTTCTCTCCACCAGCAATATTGAGTATGCAATGGGATGAAGTGAAATCAGCCCTTAAACAGAGAATAATGGACATGGAAAGACAGGTAATTCTTGCTTCACAAAAGGTGGTCAGAGAAGAAAAGGCAATCAACAAACAAGGAAGCAAGAAAACAAAAAGAAAACAAACAAACAAAAAACAGGTAGGAGGGGCTGACCTAGAATTATCAATCAAACTACTGTAGTGGCAAAATAGGACAACAAAATTGCCATGGCCCCTCCCACTGATACCCAGTAATGACAAATCCTCCTATGCAGGCATACAAAATGTCAAACTTTGCCATCTCCTCATCTCTCCTCGGAAGTAGTGTAAAAATATCTGGTTTCGTTGCTAGTCTAGCAAAAATACTTGCTATAGCTGTCTTTTCCTTAGATTAGCAGCAGAATGAGACGTTTACAGTGTTAGTCATGCGAGATTGTAATTTCCCCACAAAAAAACAGCAGTAAGAGGTGGTGCAAACTGGCCCCATCTTGAAGAGTAGGAATCAGCAAAGATAATTGCGCAGGGGAGGAAGTGAACCTGATTGATGCCACAAGCCTAAACTCTCTAAATCTGTCAAGGAGTAGCACAATCTCTTGTCATCTGTGCCATTTATGGCACATGCTGCTACCCATCCAACCTTATAGCTCTAGAAATTTTCACAATGAAACAGGAAACATGATAATTTAATCTGCACATCTAAACATGCACATTCAATAGATTGGCGATATAACAATGCACAGCCACTCTTTGCTGACATCTAGTGTTCTTGCACATTTTTGAATTTAACTAGAACTAAATGAGGCAGGCCTCCAGAGACAAACCTTGAATTACTTTGCCACTGAAATTCTAGATTTCCCGTATGCCTCATCTGATTCTCTTTGGTTTGATTTTTACAAACACTGTGATCTATCCAAAGTATTCATTTTTATGACACCTTCCCCCCCCAAAAAAAAACACATAAAGAAGCATATGTGTCTCGCTTTTTAAAACAAAAATGCTAGGCTATTTTTTGTGACATATGAGCCCACCTGTGAACAGGGCAGCTTGTAAAACCTACACTCTGTGAAGCCACATGTACAATTAGCTGCATATACATAGTCTCTGCAGTATAACTCTTTCATTAGGTTCATAATGCTGTCATCAGAATTTTAAAATCCAAATGAGATGGTTTTGCTGTCTAGCCCAGATGTTCAAGATCTATGTGGTACATCAGTGGTCCCCAACCTTGGGCCTCCAGATGTTCTTGGACTTCAACTCCCAGAAATCCTGTCCAGCAGAGGTGGTGGTGAAGGCTTCTGGGAGTTGTAGTCCAAGAACATCTGGAGGCCCAAGGTTGGGGACCACTGTGGTACATGACATTTCTTCATCCAGCAGGTCAGTGACAGGCAACCTGTGGCCTCACAGATGTTGTTACAAAACCTCTCATCCCTGAGATGATTTCAGTTGATACAGTCCAGCACATTGCCCAATCTGGAAGTAGGCATTCTTTATGCCAAAGTCACAGTTTCCTCTGAAGCATCTTTTCATTTCATTCTAAGAGGGTGTCTGTACCTGACAAGTGGCCCAGCATTGGGCAGAGAGGCAAATAATTTGGCAGCATAATGAAAGTCAGCATATTATTTATAGAGGAAGCCCTTGGTAGAGGAGCCTCCACTTCCCAAGTCTTGCTGGATGGCAGGGCAGAAAGTGGTGGTAGGGAGGCTTTGGAGAAGGGTGTTTGCCAAGGAGTAAACAATTTTAGAGCACGGTAGACTCTCTGCCATATTTGACATGCCCAGAGAGTACCATATTTGGTGGAAAATCCTGACTTTCCTTGCTTCTCATGCGGGGAGCATGCTCTGCACCTGCTACTAGCCTTAGAGGTTTTCCCCCCTAGCTTAGAGACCACCCTTTCATTCCTATTGCTTCCTTTGCTAGCCACCTTTTCTCTCTCCTCCATTTTCTGCTCTCTAAAGGGGACAGACATGTGGAGATGTAACTCCAGACTATATACATGAAAGAACAAAGCCATGAATTGCAAGTGAAAACTTTTTGCTTCCTATATCCAAGAAGCATCCAGATTGATGGTTTTTATTTTTCCAAAGGAGAAAGTAAGACTGGGGCAGATCTCCCCACCCCACTCCCCACATTTCTCTGCACCAAAATAAGGAATAAGCAAAATTTAAATACTTCCAATGATATATATACATTTGCTTATTGTTTATTTCTTACTGTTCATTGTTTATTGTTTAATGACTATTTTTGTATATTTTTATTTTTTGTTATATGTATATGCTATTGTATTTTTACCTGTCTGGAAGCCGCCTAGAGTGGTCATATTGACCAGATGGGCAGGGTATAAATAGAATAAATAAATAAATAAATAAATAAATAAATAAATAAATAAATAAATAAATAAATAAATAAATAAATAAATAAATAAATAAATAAATAAATAAAATATAGGACCTCACTGCTAGTGCAACACCTTTTGTGGGACATTCTTGGCTGTAAACATTTCCAGTGGCACATAAGGGAACCTCTGAGGATGTGAATGTTGACCTTCCTCTCCACCAGCAGCATGGTACTGATAGAGCTTCTTATATCACCTGAGCCATCCAAATGCCACAACAAAATCACAATCTGTATTATTACATACTGTATTTGTGAGGAAGGAACAAAAGTGTCTTCCAGATGTTCTGTCTCAGCTATGAAAATAAGATGTCTGTCCTTGGGTACGATGCCCTCTGATTTCCTAGATAGGGGAGAGAACCATTTCAGGCCTTTAAATATCCTAGGGCAGCAGCCCTACTGGCATATAAGTCACCTACATTTCCTTTGAGGCAAAATAGTTCCACCTTCTGAGACTGTCGGCTTGAAGGGCAGCATTTCCTTTTCCTTGGGCCAAAGCAGCCTGCCGCCATCAGCATTCTAAGACAAAATGCCCAGGTACTCCAGGGGCTTGATTGTCTTCCCTATTTGGTTACAAATATATGTGATTCCTCTCCATTAGTAGGAAAAATAAGCAATCGGGAACCCAGAAATGGCTTTTCCAAACACTCCTAAATATGTGACTTAAATTTCTATTTTAACCTAAGCTTCACCTCTCATGTTCTGAAAATAAATGTGTTGCTCTGTATGACATGCTGATTAATATGCTGCTTTCCAGACTCTGGGGATATGAATACAGACCTCACCTTCCAACCCGAGCCAGCATAGCCCATGGGGTGGGGCCACAGCAATGGCAGTCCATAATATCTAGGGGAATCACACATTGCCCACTCCTGCTCTACAGACTTTCACGACCTTCCTCCAAATCTTTTCTGTAACTAAGACTTTAATATGAACTGCAATACAACAGAAAAAGCCTCTGTATTCCCTGAGTGCTTGAACCTAACTTGCTGTCCCTCTTGTCTATCAGGAAATGTCCAAACTATTTCCCGTCTATCTGCCCAGCCACCTCTCTTAACTGTTGTTGTTGTTGCTGCTGCTGCTTGGAAATTCACATACTGTGGGGATGGAATGGAACTTTGGTAAAGTCTGCAAGAATTTTTGCATCTTAGCCGGAGTCTTTAAAAAATTAAGTGCTGAGAGGTGCTGTGCACTGGTTGCCAGCAGCAGAGAAAGATACAGTACGTGAAAATACTCCCCAATTCCCTCTAGTGACCAGTATCTGATATTGCACCTTGGAAATATTTAAAGACAAAACACAACCCCTCCCCCCCCCAAAAAAGACTAATAGAATGACATGAAACCTGGGGGGCGGGAGGGCCAGGGGGCGGAATCTGTCAAAATGCCTTTAAAAAGTACCATTTGAAAGTAATTTTTGACCATAACTGGATGCTAATTTTTACATCTTAATTAGGCATTATATGCTAACACTTCAAAAGTAATTTTGTAAATACTAGTCACATTACTTATCACTCCCATGTAACGAGTTACTTCCAAACCTTGGCTATATCTGAGATCCTACCAAATAATGGTTTATAAGGAGACAGATTGTACTAGGGATGTGTACTGCCCCTCCAACCCAACTTATGCCTACATAAGGGCACATAGGTTGGTTCCCAACCCGCTTTGTGCCCTTTTGGAGACACTCCACTCCAATTCTTGTCTGTGTCCATAACATTATTTGCACAGTTCCAGATTTCTGGGAGAGGAAATGCAATCCCAGAAATGGGAAAACTCAAAAATCTATGGGTTGCAGGCCCTAATGGCCTAAAGCGAGCTACTCCAAGCATTCATCTGCATGCACGCACATAGTCCTAATAGTGTCCCTAAGATTTTTTGAAGAAGAGGAAGAAAAAAGAAAATTCAGGGACACAAATCCCAGTAATAGATTATGGCAAGTGAAATTTCTTACTTTACAAGGGGGTGATGATATTGTGCCTTTCCCAGAAAAAAATGAGCTAGGAAGCTATAAATTGCAGGGTGTATTGGCCAATTTGTCTGTATTCAATGGTGCAAAAATCAACTATCTATGAGTTTAACTTATCTTTCATGTTCAGGTCCAAAGTGAACATGGCAGCACCTCCAGAAAAGTTCAATGTGGAAGAGCATAGGACCATAATCAAGTTCCTGTTTCTCCAAGGGAAAGGGGCAAAGCAGATCCATGATGAAATATCACAAACTATGGGTGACAGTGGCCCTTCATATGCAACAGTTAAATGTTGGGTTGTCAATTTTAAAACTGGCCATTTCGGTGTGGAAATTGAGAAACCCAGTGGAAGTCCTGCTTCTGTCTCTGTGCCTGCAATGACATGATCATGGAGGACAGCCAAATATCAGCCAAAAGTATTGCTATATATCTGAAAATATCACGTGAGAGAGTTGGTGCCATTATCCACAATGACTTGGAAATGAGAAAGCTGGCAATAAAGTGGATCCCCAAATTTTTGACACCAAAGAAAAGAGGAAACGTGTGGAGTCATTGGCGGCTGTTTTGGAACATTTTGCAAGAAATGAGTCAGATTTCTTGGGCAAACTGGTAACTGATGATGAGACATGGATCTACTGTTATGCTCCTGAGACAAAGGAACAGTCTAAGGAATGGAGGCACAGTGGTTCCCTCAGGCCAAAGAAGTTCCAAATACAAAGGTTGGTGCAGAAGCAAATGGTAACCGTTTTTTTGGGATAAGAAGGGAGTTCTGCTGGTGGACTACCTCCAAGAAGGTTCAACCATCAAGGCAAAAATATTACTGTACTTCATTGACGAAGTTGAGGCAAAACATCAAGGAAAAACGTCAAGGAAAGCTCTCCAAAGGTGTCATCCTGTTGCATGACAACACCTCGTCACACACTGCAGGTGAAACAGTGGCAAAACTGATGTCCTTATGCTTTCAAGTGATGCCCCATCCACCCTATTCTCCCGACCTGGCTCCTTCTGACTATTATCTGTTCCCCAAACTCAAAAAACACCTAAAGGGACAACGATTTGGGAGTGTTCTGGATGCAACTAATGCTGCAAATGAGTGGTTACACCAGCAGTCGGAAGACTTTTATTTGCAGGGACTTAAGAAGCTGCAGGACAGATGTCGCATTGACTTCCTAGGGGGATATATAGAATAATGGGGCAGTTACAGCTTCCTAGCTCAAATTTTTCTCAATTACCACATATTTTAGATAAAATGGAAACAATAACCAAGAATCTTTTCCTTCATCCTTGGGGAACTTCAGAAACACAGTAGTGCTGCCACCAGGAAAAGCCTCAGTATGGGCAAAATTCACCTACAATAAGACGTTATCAAAATGTCTTGTGACAAATTCCACTGAGTCTCAGAAGCCCTGAGTTTACTGGCCTTTGGGTCCCCTCACTCCAAGGATCACAAGTCTAGCAACTCTCTCCTAGCAGGGTAAACATTAACCCTGCAAGGGAGGACAAAACCACGTTGCACTATCATGTAAACCTCTCAGAGTGGCCTGGGTTGCCAGATGGGCGGTAAACAAACAAACAAACAAACAGTTCTACAGAGTATTAGCATAGCCTATTCCATTCTGAAGAACTGAATTTAGAACTATGCTTCCCCAACCACCAACCAGGAAACAGACCCAGTGAAGATTTTAAAAACACTATTTGAAGCACAAGGAAAGACAATCCGATTTGGGGTGGGGTGGAGGGAGAGAACATACTTTTTAATCAGTACACGAATCTGAATAAAAAGACTATAAGAATCACGCACACCAGAAAACAAGAAAGCTACCTTAGTCAAAGGGAAACATGGAGGAAGCTAACTGCCAAACAGGGAAAGTTTTCTGAACTCGTGAGAAGTCCCAATTCCTACCAATAGCATAGCATGTTGAATTTCCTGATAAAGGGTCCTTCTGGACTGAGGGATTTGACTCTCTACAAACTCTCGGATAACTCCTCTAGCCAATTAAATTCTTCCTCTGAACCACTGAGAAGTGAAGTGAAACTCTGACCTTGAGTTCTGACTTATCTCTTTCCCAAAGACCAAATGCCGTACCATCTACTGCCTTCCTAGATTTTTAATCTAACCTTCTACCAGCATTCAGGCACTGAGATGAAAATCATCCTGGTGCTTTGGACAGAGCATTGTAAATTACCTTTTGATGGTATTTGATCTTTTTCTTTAAACTCCTCCTCAGCAATATTAGGTACTTACATAATTTTTCTAAAATGCATAAAATCAAAAATCAAAATGCATCCTACTGCCTGAACACAGCACAGAAGGGAATTCATGTAAGTTGCCTCTTGCTATGGCAGGCTTCCTGTCATGTGCCTGTTGATACAATAATTGTGGAAACAGCTAAACAACTTGGTCACACAAGAAGAAACCTGCATAAAACAGAATACTATCCTCAACATTTAATATTTCAATTGAAAGCAGAGAATGGTTCAAATAATTTTTCCAACTCCTTCTCCATTAGCAATCTTGGCAAATGGGGGAAAGGGGGATAGACAATTTAAGGAGTGCTGCCTTACTTCACACTGTGGCTTTACAAATGTAGAATGCTACAGTCCAGCAACTTTCTTCACAGTGCCTCAGCAATAGCAGTGTGCAGGAGAGGGGATGAGTTTCATTGAGAGGTGAAGTTCTCAGTCTTCTCCTCTGACATTAGTTCAGCATCTTCCTTGTAAGTCAGAGTGGGATCAGATGGGTGTTTAGCCCGCTGTTTTGGACCACTGCAGGGACAGTCACCAGGACTCCGATACCAGCCATTGGGACAATTTCTTTGTGCCACCAGTGGAAGCAGCCTCAGTTCGCCAAGACGAAGCAAGACAGTGTGAGGTGAAGTGGCTGGAGAACCAGTGAAGGGGTGTGGTGGACTTGTTCCATTGGTTTGGACTGTTTGGGAGTGCAGTCAACTCCCTGGCAGCCTGACATTCCTAAGTTTTGCTGTTGAGCCACATTGGCATGTTCTAAATTGTGTAGCTCTAATAAAAGAACCTATTCCTGCAAATACTTGCTGTGTCATAATGGAGGGGGACAGAAGGGGTGTTCATATTGAGGCATCATTAATGTTACAAAATACTAACTACCATAAATGAAATACAGACACAGCAGCAATATTTAAACATTGCAGCCAAAACAAATGTAAAGCCTAGGGATGTATAGTATATTCAGCCAAATACCGAAACACAAACTGAATCATGGCTCTTTATTTGTGTCTGGAGCCCAGAGGGCCCATAACCTGGCATGGTACCATACTTACATCCCTGTTGTGTTAAATCTGGCATTAGTGGGGTTAATAGGTTAAAATAAAAAAAGACACAATAGGATGAAAAGCAGAGATAAGTAAATAGGAAGCATCAGTAAAGTCTTATCTGCATACCCATTTGGGAGTGGTTAAATAGGGTTGTTAGGAGATCTGGTATACTGTATGGTGTGATTTTCGCATCCAAATTGCATATGGAACTGAAGTGACCAAATCTGGTCCTTCCCAGCCTGTTTTCAGAAGCAGAAGGAGATGGGACAGAGCAATGAGGGGAATTTTTGTTTGATTTTTGGTTAAATAGTCCACCCAGCTGTCTTCTCCATCACTCTCCTCCTTAGATTCACAGCCCACTGTGGCTACACATGTGGCCTCCAAGGCATTGTCCATGTCACCAGCGATGTCCCATTTCACAGGTAAACTGCTGGTCAAGAACATTTCCCTTACTCTCCAGGAGGTAAAGAGCCCACTCTTGCCAGCAGGGAGATGGGGGCCAGTCCCACACTCAATAAAATGTTATTTAAAATTATCCTTCTATGTATTGATAACAACAAAAATTAATCCAGCTACCAACTTACCAAACAGTTAATGTCTAAAGGGAAGAAATCACAGCATTTTTCTGCCTCTCTCTCTCTCTCTCTCTCTCTCTCTCTCTCTCTCTCTCTCACACACACACACACACACACACACACACACTTTTTTGCTAGACCCTTCTGAGTCATCAACAGTGTGACTGGAGAGTATTAAAAGAGTTGTCATGCACAGAAGACAGCAATGACTTCAAGCATTATGGTGATAGGAAACATGATGCAAGTCTCGAGGAATAGTCTGTGACTTCCAGCTCAACAGAGTGAACAAATTCTCGCTTGTTATCAGGTAAATCACATCAGAGTGGCTACAGTCCTTCCTGGCCAGGGCTGGGGGAGGAGACAGAGTTTAAAGTGCTGCTGCTTTAAAACTGGGTTGGGATCGGATGGGGGATGATCATGGGAAGCAGAAGGACAGCTGAAAATCACCTAATGGTTGTGGAAAGCTTCCCAGGTTTTGTAACAGAAGTTAGGTGCTTTCACACATGCTCACATATGTTCCCCTTCCTGATCCAGCTGTTTTCGTCTCTTCTATTCTATTTTCTACACTCATCCTGAAATCTGTTATTCACTCACTTAACATTCAGTATGACTGTGTTAATCTCTCTCTCTCTCATCTTCTAATGGATTTTCCACCTACAAATCTGTAGTATTTTGGTAATCAAATTCTCCCGTGTCTGCTGCTGTCTCTCTGTTGTACAAAGGTGCTGCTCTCCTGAGGTGCATCAGGACAAGCAGAAGGAAAATCCAAATGTGGATTGATGTAGATGATGATGATGGCAATGAAGATAGTGATGATGACAGTAGCTAAGATGCCAAGCCTTAGGGCATGATAGATTTTTTTTAAATCCAACAATCAACAACTGTGCAATCTTGCAATCATTTTGCCATGACCAATTCAGGTTTTTTCAAGCACTCTCAGATAAGACTTATGGTGGACCTGGTCTTATGAAGAGCCCACCACATCTTGCAACGAGTACCACTAGTTGATATGTAAACTGGTATGGCTGAGTGGGTAGGAGAGCTGGGCTTTTAAGCAAGGGGCCAGGAGTTTAATCCCCCACTCTGCCTCCTGAGAGATGGGCTAGCTGAGATCTCCAC
Organism: Pogona vitticeps; assembly: GCF_051106095.1. Taxonomy (NCBI): domain Eukaryota; kingdom Metazoa; phylum Chordata; class Lepidosauria; order Squamata; family Agamidae; genus Pogona; species Pogona vitticeps. The sequence continues at coordinate 246,593,284 of NC_135784.1, read as the reverse complement.
AAGTATGTGTGGTCTTGGTTGAGCTGCACAGTCCTATCCGAAGGAGGGACTAGTAATCCATATTTGATTCTTTAATATCTGGGAGGGCACCATAAGTTAAAACGGAATCAACAGCACATCACTATCATTAATTTTGGGGGGGGATTCACCCCAGAATTTCAAGAGAGTGTCCCTTGGTCCTCATCATGAGCAATCTATAGTATTTGGGTTATCTCATCATGAGACACTTACAGTATTTGCGTTCCTTGGACAGACAAGACACTTCAAGGCACAGGGAATAAAATTATCTTTAACAAGCTGTGTGAATTTCACTGTTCATTGCCTGAACTTCAGTTACATAGAATTCTTCTCGTCCACTTTTCCCATGCATCTCCACTGAAAGTTATTGCACCAAGACATACAACAGGTACCCTAAATGAGTGGGGAGGGATGGACAAATAGCTAACCTGGTGAGCTTAGGCATCTTTCTCTCCTTTCTTTCCTTCTTTTGTCATTTCTAAGGAACCACTAAATGATATGCAAACTGCTACACTGAGGTCTTCTATCCTTCCTTCTTCTTGGAAGCTGGAGTCATCCTTGCTTGCTTTTTGTTAGAGAGAGGTGGCATCTGGGATTTCATTCATAATGTCTATCAGCACATCACTATGACAGAAGGTTGTCTACTTTTTGCCCATTTAAAAATTTCTGGAGTACTAATGGCTTAGGTACGTCGCTATATAGAGCCAGAGGTTGGGAGTTTGATTCTCTTTTGTGCCTCCTGCGAGTAGAGTCAGCCCGTATAGCCCTGGGCACACTGCACAGTCTCAGGATGCCCCCAGAAGGGAATGGAGAACCACTTCTGCATACTTTCTATCTGGAAAACCCTGAAAAGGGTCACCATGAATCAGAATTGACTTAACAGCACACAGTGATTATTTCCAGCTGGCTGGATAATTCAGTGGCTTAGATATCTGCCTGTGGAGCCAGAAGTTGGAAATCTGATTCGTCATTGTGCCTCCAGGGAGAAGATCCAGCCTGTGTAGTCATGGGCAAACTGCACAGTCCCACAATGGCCTCAGAAGAAGAGAATAGAAAACCACTTCTGGGTATTTTCTACTTAGAAAATCATGGAAAGGGTTGCTGTAAGTCAGAATTGACTTGATGGCACGCAATTATTATTATTAAACCCTGTTTAATAGCCATAAGCTCAGCACTAGAATACAGCACTGTGGTACCGTAAACATTAGGTATTCTTACAATCTCCAAATAAGACATAACGGTTATAATTCTGCTTGGAAGTCTCTCACCCCAACCCGCCTTACGCACTTACATGCATGCTTGTGTTTATAAATATTTTAGATTTCTCCAAAGGCAAAGCATGTCAACAAAGGAACCTCCTCTCCCTTTCCTTTTAAAAAGAGAGCAAAAAAAGAGGAACAAAAACAAGGAGATTGGAGATCTGGTTGTGGTTTTCAAAAGAATGATAGACACAGTCCTGTTAAAAGGTAACACAAAACTAGCCCCCCCCCCCCGGAGTGGCATTGTTGGAAGAAAGGCTGATAAAGAATTAAAGCTGCTCCAATTACATTGCTGAGCAGAGAAACGGAGGGGGAATATTACCTCTGCCTGTCCTCCACCTGTTTTCTGCTCAGTTCTGTAAGGCCCAGGTCTGCGAAGAGTAATTGCTGCTGGGAATCTGAGTCACTTCCTCTTCGTCTAGTGGGCAGCAGCAGGACCACTTCAGAGCAAATGGATGGGGAAGAGGAAGAGCTGGGTCAGACGCTTCCGAGCTGGCAATCAAGTCATCCAGCCGTAGCCTCTCTATATGGATGGAACCAATCATTTCAGAAATCAAGGCAAGGGGGACAGGGGAAACCAGCTGAGCCTCAGTACTTCAGCCCAGCATCAAGTCTCCCCTTGAACAGCATGTTCCGTTTAAGGCAGAAGGGTTTCATCAACAGGGAAATGATTAACGAGGTGAACAACATTCTAATGAACCTGTTTTTCTGCTGAAGATCAGCAGAGAGATGCTGTTGGTTCAGTGAGAGAGAGAAGGTACAAACCCGGGTTTCATTTCTATGCCTTCTGCTCTATTTTGCTGCTGAGATAACACAAAATCAGAATAATGATGCTCGTTGGTTCTCCTTCTTAATAAAATTGCAGAGTTTAGGATTATATAGACCAGAGGCTATGTTTTACTTTCAGAACACAATGGCTGCAGTGGACTTTAAATACACTAGTAAAACATGGGTCCAGTATTACAGTGTGCAGAAATGTCCCAAGACTAGGTGGCACTCTCCCATCCTGTGTTCAGAAGTTGGACAGACCAGCACAAACTAGTGATAGGTCCATATTAGAGATGGGACAAACATAAAAACAGGTTGCTTTTTCTGATGAATATAACCGATTCGTTAAATATTCGTCGATCTGTATTTGTGGGTTCCAGAGAGCCCCACAAATACGAAGGGATGAATATTTACTCATTTTTATTCATCCTTCATATTTAAAAACAAAAAAAGCTCACCATTCTGCCTACTGGACTCCGATCAGCTGATCAGTGGCAGAAAGGCAGCCACCACCCCACACAGCAATCCAATACCACAGCCTACCCCCCACCCACTTCCTTTCCCTACCTTAGGTCCCACGCTATCCCCACCGACACCCTCTTACCTTAATCGGAGCCACACATTTAAAAATGGAGACTGGCTGCACTTTGCAAAGATGGCAGCTGCAACTTCCCTACCCTAAATCAAGCTACAGCTGCCATCTTTGCAAAGGGTAGCCAGTCTCCCTTTGTACATGCCGTGGCTGCGAAGGCCTGATGGAGACCTCGGCAGCAGCTATTAAGGTAAGGGGGTGTCAGCGGGAGTGGGGTGGGAGCTAAGGTAGGGAAAGGAAGGGGGCATGGGGTATGCTGTTGGAGTGGCTGGCTGTGTATGTGTGTGGCTTTCTATCGGCTTCTGATCAGTTGATTGGTGGCTGGTTGGCAGAATGGGCTTCTGTGCCATGTGGTAAACTCTCCTGGGGGGGGGACCCAATCTGTGGGTGAATAACTCAGATGTCCGATATCCAATCTTCACCAAAGTTGGCAGGTTTGTTGGGGAAAGACCTAGGAAGCTCCATTGTGATTCTGGAGTCTCTAAGTACTTGGGGGAAGCTTTTCTGGTGGGGTCCTCTTTGTGACTATATAACTCAGGGGTCCGTGATCCAATGTTCACCAAACTTTCAGGAGTTGTAGAAAGCGTCTGAGGAAGCTTCCCTGCAAATTCGGTGTCTCTTGGTGGTTGGGGGCCAGTGTTATAGCCATTTAAAGTGCAGACAAATAGACAGATCGATTCATTGATTCGTCAAAGAATATTTGTATATTCGTATTTGTTGATCTGTTAACCTTGACGAAAAACAGATGAAAACGAATCACCATTTTTTTTTTTGTCCCCATCTCTAGTCCATATGTTCTATCAGGCCTAAGAGTAGCAAGTTAGTTTAAGGGGGTCAGGATGGACTCTTTAGCAACATTTCGATGCTGATGACATTTTGGCGACAGGTCAAAACCTTCCTGTTTCAGAAGTCTTTTAATTGAAATAATATCGACTGTGTGTCCTGATGGCATTTTTTTAGAGTAGCTATTTTAATTGTATTTTAATTGTTGTAAGCCACCCAGAGACCTTTGGGTTGAGTGGGTGGCATTTAAGCTAAATAAATAAATAAATAAATAAATAAATAAACAAACAAACAAACAAACAAACAAACAAACAAACAAACAAACAAACATAGCTTCATCTTCTAGCAGACAGCAATGGACAGGATTCTCTGATGGAGCAGCCAGAAAGCTGGCACTCCTCAACTCTGAAACCCCTCTGGGCAGTGGCATGAACATAGCTTTGTTTTGCTTCTTTTGCCTTGAGGCAGACAAAGTACCACACCTCATCAGAGTTTGGAGGCAGTGTGGAGAAATTAAAGTGACAGGTGCCAGCAACAGAGTTAAAACAGCTTTCCCCCCCTGCTGTTGAGCTGGCAGCTGCTTGCCCCAAGTGGTTGGGTGTGAAGGAAAGGACTCTCTTGGATGCTTGGGTTGTTGGCAAATGCCAAGCTGACATGATTGAGAATATTGTTTCAGTTCATTGCTGGTAAGAACTTAATAAAGTCCATTCATTTCATCATATGTGAGAAAGAACGAACTTGAAATTTCTAAAAATTGAAGGTGGGTTGAACCACCCACCTGTCCTTACAGAGGGCTTTGAGTGCTTAGATTTTAGATGTCTGGGTTTGAGTCCCTGCTAATTCAGTCATGATTTATATGATGCTGAAGTGGGCTTGTCACCTCTTTTTCCTGATAGTTACACAACACATAGGTAGAATATAGTTCTTCATCAGCAGGAAATAACAGAATCTATGACTGAGCCAATTTGGGTGGATGGGAGTTCGATTTCAGTATTGCATGGGTTAGAATTTACCAAAATAAATTTCACTATTTATTTTGGACAGAACGCCATTTTTTAAATAGATGAATGTAGAAGAAAATATATGTCAGTGATGTCAACCACAGCTTCATGGTCGGTGTTTTTTAAATCTTATATGGCACTGAATGGGTCCTGTGTAATGCATTGTGCCCTTGTTTCATAAGCAAGAAATTGTGAGAATTTTTCACTTTGCTACAAGTACTTTTGGGGGGAATGTCCTGGAGAGGTTCTGTACATCTATGAGACTGATTTTGTTCATTATTGGGAAACAATAAGGGATAAAATAAAGTTCTTTGCATGAGCTAGTTGACATCATAGCACTGGAGGCATTGTTTGTGCCCTTTCGATAAAAGTCTTTTCTTATCTTCTTGCTCTCTGTGTTACATTTACATCCTTTGTTTGTTTATCGCATTTACATTCTGCCTGTCCTCTGATGGGTTCAAAGGGGTGTACAGTGGTGCCTCGCAAGACAATTCATTACACAGTTAATGCTGTCTTGTGAAAAATTTGTCTTGCAAAACGTGTTTTCCCATAGGAATGCATTGAAATCTAATTAATGTGTTCCTATGGGCAAAAAAAGTAAGAACAAAGTCAAATTTGGTTTACATAAGGTTTATTAACTGCTCTTTAAAGCCATACATATTGTGCAGATGATTTCAAAAATTTCAACCAAAAAAACATTAACTTTTTAAACATCATAGAAAAACATTTAAAAATCAGCAAACATGAGGTAGGAACAAAAAACGGAAAACATTCGTCTTGCGAAGCACGGCCATAGGAACGTTTGTCTTGTGAGTCACCAACCCCATTGCCAAAACCATTTGTCTTGCAAGTTTTTCGTCCTGCGAGGCATTGGTCTTGCAAGGCACCGCTGCATATGGCTCTCATCCCCCCCTTTTTTTAATCCTGATGACAACGCTGTGAGATAGATCAGGCTAAGAGTATGATTGCCCAAGGTTATCCTGTGCGTTTTATGACTAAGAGGAGATTTGAACCCAGGCCTCCTTAGTAATATACTCCAATATTGTAAGACTACATTGGTTTTGTGCTGCTGCATTTTAGGCAAAATGCAGAAAATACAACTAAAAAAAGTGCTTCTTTTCTAGTTCTCACTTTGGGTTGGAGAATACTTGATGGACTAACTACTCCATAGTGTCAGGATGGTCTCTCTCACTGAGAAATGGGAATATGGCCAGATTTCTTTAAATCCCTGGGTTAAGAAGGGAGGCTAAGCATTAACAAGGAAAGATGCTTCCGCTACTGACTCATGGATTGAAAGAAATACTAGTCTCCCATCTCCCGAAGTTCTTGCCCACCTTTGCTCTCTCCCAGCCACACAAAGGTGCTGAAAATGGTCATGTTTAAGAATGTCTCTGGCTCTCTGCCAGTTGTTGTTGTTCGCATTTTCCTTCAGCTGTCACAATACTGTCAGTTCTGTTAAGATGATGACTGGCCAGTGGGTGGCAGGAGAGCTCCACTTAAAGCATTTTAAGTGGAGTCTGTATATAAAGAAAAGTAGGCTTTTATGGCATTCCATTCACCTTTTCCATTTCAAGTACAGTTGCCATCTGTACACCTCTTAATCTTAGAACTGCAGAGCTAGAAGAGACCTATGGATCATCAAGTCCAACCCCTGTCAAGAAGGCACAGTGGGGAATCGAATGCCCAACCCAGATGCCTAAGCTACTGAGCTATCCGGCAGTTATCTTAGAACTTCGAGAAGCAACAACAGAAATAGATCCATTTCAGAATGCAGTCAAACGGAGCTCCCTTATCTCACACCAGCTCCCTTTGTCGTCCGCTCCCACCAAAGCCACCTTAGAAGTAGGTGGCAACACTTTTGAATTGGTAACTGCTTGCTTCAGTGTTCTCTATGCAAGTTGCCTTTGGGACACTAGGAAGCATAGTTGAGAGGAAGAACAGCTTGCGTGCATTTCCTCTCCTATTACCTCTGTGGGACAAAGCAGATGTTGAATTTCAAGGGCATGCTGCCATGCCTGGAGTGGTAATTTAAAAAAATAATAATGATTATTTATAGTTATAAGTCCAACGCGCCCAAAGAGTACATAGTTATGCCTGTGAAACAAAACATGCGCTTCTTCTGTCCACCTCACCCTCACTTTATGCACTGCAACATTTTGGTGCAGGTCTTACTCATAGTCACTACAGTTTGGCTGGCTGGTTGGCTGACAGAAGTGTAAACTATGTCATTTCATTGTGGGTTGTAAAGGGCATTAAAGAGATCCCAAAATTCCTGCTTATCCAGATTGAGCCACTCATTTCATCTTGTTTTTTAACCGGGCATGCCTTTCAAATAAACTGCAGCACTCCACTTACAAATGAGCAGGTACTTTATAGATAAAAATCCCTTCTGGGGTCTGAAAAGCCAGCAGATGGGGCCAAGGAGCAGAGCTCTAGCTAGCTATTGCAAAGCCTGCTGGTGTCAGGCTGGCTATGCATGTGAAGGAAACAGACAAGAGTTGGAAAGGTGTGATGTTGCAGCTGACATAGCAAGTTCTATGAATGCATGTGGATGGGTAGATGTCTTCCCTATACAAATCATATTCCAAAGGCATAAATGCTGACCTGCCAGGATCTCAATACAGTATGTGCCAGACAAATGATAATGTCTGATAATGTCACAACACTACTCTTATGGACAATAGTCTGGCATAGCATAAGCAAAGATCTCCAGTTCATGGTCTGAACATGAGACCATGAACCTCAGCACAGTTGGCTGGCCAGGGAGGAGTATTTGTGATGCCTGCTGTGAACAAGCGCCAAGGAAGTGCCATCATCTAACTGCACCAGAAATGGCAGGCAATTACACTGCCACCCATAGAAAGTGCTCCCTGACAAGCCAGATATCTAAGCTTTTCTGCATAAGTATGATCTCTTACACCAACTCTCATTTTTAAAAACACTGTTCACAAGGAGAGAGGGTCAACTCAAAAGTGTTCTGTATCTATATATAAAAAGGGGGTGAAACAAGGGTGGGAGATAAACGCCTCTTGAAAATCATTTCTTCAGTTGTGCTTTTTAATTTTTATATTTTAGAATTATGCCTACAATTAGAACTGTAGGGAAACTGCAGTGCTACTTAGTGGTAAAAGAGGAAACAGTTGGTGCCATTAAGCATCCTTTTTGTCGTTAGGCCTTATTGATTAGAAAGTCCTGCATATAATAGATGCTGTACACCACTATTATGCTAGACAATATTTACTATCAGGGCAGAAGGACATAACACCACTGCAAAGTACAGGACTTGCACAAAGAAGGAGGCTATGTTGGCATAATCCCTTGCAAAGGGGTTCCAGGCAGCAGGATTTAGCATCCCTGAGGAGAAATGACCCTTACTCAAAGTAGCTCGATCGATGTTCCAACTCAGTGAGAAGCTAGCTTCGTATGTTCCCCTTACATGCTGGATAGATTCGACTGCTTTCCACACATCTGCCATTATTTATATAGCACTCTGCAATGTGCTAAGTGGTTCATTCATCCTCCTCACAGTAATCCAAAAGCAGGCCCTAATTATTCAGCTCAATGCGCAGGGGCCCACATGCCATTCAGACCGGCACACGGCTACGCAGGAATTTGAATTAGATTTTCCGATACTCTATCCAGGGGGACCTCGCTCTCTATTTCAGATGAATTCATCATCAAGCGACATGTTCTCTGTGGAAACAATGGTCCCGGGGGGGGGCACCTCTTGCCACTGCCACACGAACCTGCAGACATCTCATTGCCCTCCCTTGAGACAGTCTGATGTGCAAACTTCTCTGGAGGTGAGGGGGTGTAAAGCCAGGAGCCTCGGCATATTCGCCCTCAGAGTGCCAGCTGTCACTGCACAATAGCATTGATTCTATTCAACAATCAGTTGCATCTCTCCTGAGAGGTAGCTGAGGTCTGTTCACTGGCCTGCTACGATTTAACACATGTTACACCCTAGTCCACTCTCCTCCTCCTCCTCCTCCTCCTTCATTCCCCATTCAGGAATTCAAGCATTAGAATAGGGGCAGTGTAACCAAATGACAGGACTTGCCAGACAGCTCGATATGGGCTTGTGATATAAAATATCAAGCAACCCCATGCCAGACTCTCACCATAATGTTTTTAATCACCAGCATTTCTAGGAGGGGAGAATACTTTCTAGAAGCATGTAGTGGTGGTGGTGGTGGTGGGGAGAAGTATCTTCAGACCTGGAATTAAATCACAACTTCCTAGCCTCAGGGGGCTACAATTGAACACTAAGTGAGGCTGATGAGACTGAAACAAAAGGAGAGGCTGAAGTCGTCCTGATCAGTTTGGACACTTCCTGGGATCAATTGTATGCATGTCTAGCCAGAGTAACCTCCAGGGCAACACTTTTCCAGGTCCAAAACAGAACCCGTGCAGCAGATCCCAACTGAGCTCCAAGAAGGAGCTCAGTTCCATGCAACAGTTTCCTGGGCTGAAAAACCAGGTCCCCGATTCAATGCAAGAGTTTCACTGGCTTTCCTAGACCCCCTATTGCTGATAGAGTTACAACAGCAAAAGAAATGTGCAGGCTGGATGAGGGACCCCTGTGTCCCAAATCTGGCAGGTCCCCTGCATCCTTTCAGGGGATGCTTCAGATATGTTGGACACCTTCCAGATGGACGGGACTAAGAAGCCAGCCTGGACATTGATTGCCATTACAGTCCAATATATACAGAAGGCACAAAGCTGAGGAAGACCACTTCGGAGTCTGATCTACCCTAGATGTCTAAGGTCACTCAGCTGTTTTCATCCTTCATTGATGATGAACAATAGTTTTTGGCTCTTCCTGGTGTCAGCCTTGAAAGTCACAATGAATTCATATTAATATGGGTGTCCGTGATATTTGAGGTGTTGGATCTGCAGCCAAAGCACATCAGAATATTCTGATCAACACTGTCCCACCCTCATTGCATTCATGGTACCAGAAGAGGGGCATGCCACCACTTGAAGCAGCATCCCCCTCTCACATTCTTCCTGTACCAAACTGTGAGACTTTTTCTCTCTCCACTAACCCTATATTTTTCTGGATCAGTGTCTTCGGGATCCCTGATGTAGGCAAGCCCCAAACTATTTGTATATATTATTTCACACTGTGTCTTCAATTGAGCATTACTTATCATTACTAAGAGGAAAGAGTGGAGGATTCAGCCACAGTAAAGACCCAAGCCCTGCCAAAAGTAATCAGCTCCTCGTCTTCTAGGCAGCATATGACTACCTTTCTTTCATTCATGCAGGTCACACAAGAAGGTGACAGAGGTGAAGCTGAAAAGAACAGTAATTCCCCAGACCTGAGAAGGGTAGGGTGGCTTCGGATACCAGTTGCATGCCAGCAAAGCCCTTGCCAATTAAAGTTGCTGTGCAAAATGAGATGTAACATCTACGTACAAGTGCGGCTGTATGTGTAAACAAAGAGCAAAGGGTAGCATGGCTTGGCAGGCCCTGGTGTAGCTTGAAAAAGCCTTGACCCAGATTCACGCTCAGATGTGTCTGCACATGAGGGCTGAATGATGCATCACCGAGAAGCTGTCAGGACCTAAACGAGTTCCTTAACGGCAGAAAATGCAAGAGTCTCATAGCAGAAGCTTTTCACACCTCCTGTGCTTTGTTTGCAGGTCTGATTTCTCAAAAGCAAAGATCTAACTGAACAGTAGGTGCAAAACACTGAAGTGATTTTTATCTCTTAATAGCAGTTTATCTGTAATACATTGTTGAGCCTCGTGGCGCAGTGGTTAAATCGCTGTACTGCAGCTAAAACTGTGCTCATGACCTGGGGTTCAAATCCCAGGTAGCCGGCTCAAGGTTGACTCAGCCTTCTATCCTTCCGAGATGTGTAGCCTGCATAATTAAATTGTAAACCGCCCAGAGAGTGCTAGAAGCGCTATGGGGCGGCATATAAGCAGCACGCTTTGCTTTTGCTTTTGCTTTGGGTTCTGAGGAAGAAGAAGAATGAGAGAGTGAATGGTTGAGAAAAAAAGATGAAAGAAGGGGCTATTAGCAGCCGCTTCTGGAATTTCATGTGCCTCAAAAGATGCTGCTATTGCATTTTGGGTCTTGTTGTTTGTTTTGTGTGAAGTGAGTGCATCTTCAATGAACATCCTTAGGAAGAGTTGGGATTAAGAAAAGTGCTGATATGTTTGAATGAGATCAAAGCTCAAAAACACTTAAAACTTACTCCCCTTTTTTGCATTATGCATTGCCACAGGAAAAAAAAACACATCATCTCCAACTTGGGGTATGCACTGGCTTTACAGAAAAGTGTCAGAACAAGGCACAGCAGGAATATTTGTGAACCTCCACATCAGATACGTACAGAGTGATCCAAGAAGCCGCAGCTGCATCCACGTGGGATTGCAAGCAGATGCTTGCTATTTGGGGGTTTAAAAAGCTGAAATGTGAACAAAAATACCTGGCACCAGATTCTGTACTAAAAGAAGGAACTTACAAAGGAAGAGATGAACAGCTGAAGCCCCAGTGAAAGGCAAAAACTCTCCTGGGCACCTCAGTTACTGAGCCCTGAGGAAGGGCTTAGATTGACTTCATTGGATTCTATGTATTTATTAGCCATTTAACTGAGCAGCCAAAAATTTTGGCAAGTGAAGGGTAGTACATCACTTATTCAACTGGCCACTTTCTATAATTGCTTTGCTTTTTTCCCTTGTGTTGTCTTGTGTCTCTTTGCAGGGAGTGATCTCCCATAAAGCAACTTTTCCGTCTGCCAGGGAATCACTCCAGCCTGACCCCAATCTGTGCTCAAGCTGGACCTTTCGGGTCCAGCTGTAAGGCTACTACTTTCTTTGTCCATTGTGGGATCACCAGGGAAGCGATCACACCAGATCATTCCACAAACAGTCCAAATTGTGTTCTGTTTCCTTGTGTGATCATGCCCTGAGTATTCATTACACTTAGGCTTGAGTGTGTGTGTGTGTGTTTGAGAGAGAGAGAAAGAGAGAATGTGGGATGCATGACTGATTCTCTTGTGCAGGTTTTGAATGCAGATTAAAGGTGCACTAGGTACCACCTCTTGCCACCCCAAACCCGTTTTCTAGTTACTCATGCTTTTTAATTCCTGTTGCTGGCCCTTATTAGCACAGCTTCCCTTTTTTATTCTGTGGGTGTCTTGTATGTTCCAGAGTGGGTAGGTGCTAAAAATGGAGCACTCTGATTTGGACTAAGCAGTGAGTTGGTGCACTTGGACAAACCAGCTGCTAACTGGTGGGAGCTTTGCTTATATATATTGAAGGTCCATCACATTTTCTACGTTGATGGTTCTGTATAACAACCTTACCTCCATCCCAGTTCATAGCCATTTGTTTGTTTGTTTCCCCGAATGAGAAATGTACAAATACACATAAAGACTTGTAGAACTCTGAGAACAAATCAGTTCAGTCTGCCTACGAACAAGCCCAGGGCTGGTGGGTCTTGATTTCCCCTGAAAATATTTGGATGTGAATTGGATCAGACAGTATAAATACTTGCCTCTAACCTGGAGGGATATTCCAGTTGGCACATTATTTTGCTCCTCCTTTTTTTGGTTTCTTGATCATATTTAGTAATGAAAGATCACTGGATGGATTGGGACCCATTTCCACAGGTCATTAGCTGTTATTGGCGGTTCGGTGTCTTTCTGCCACAGCTCTTCATGAAGCTTCAGATAGGAGAAGGGATTACAAATGTCAGGAATGCCCCCTCTTAAAGGGTGCTATTCCACTAGGAGAGGGTGCCAACATTAGTTCCCAAATTCCACCACCCTTTGAACCCTAGGCTAGGTGAAACCTAGAAGGTGCATTAATGGGCAGCTATGGGCCCAGCGTCTATCCCTATATTTCCACTTATTCCCTTATTTTGGGATAAAATACTGTGGGCTGTATCCTTTAAGCCTTGCACACCAGCCTATCAGGTAGGACTCCCAAAGAACAAAAATTGCAGACAAAGCCCTTGTGGCTAAAGCACTTCCTTTAGACACTCAAACCCTTGTTCTTCCAAGGATCACACGTGGGTAAAATATAAAATAAAGTTTATTTCAAAAGGACTAAAAATGGTAAAACACAAGATATTAAAAAGAGTTACAAATTGTACTGTTAAAATGCCACACCTCTAAGGATTAGATGAGCTTCTGAAATCAATTCCCCCATAAAACAATAAAAACCTAGCTAACTAGAGCATAATGGATTTACTACTTAATCACCATGCTATTCTACCATTACCATTGCTAAGCCTCCTAATCAATCAATGAAGGCTTTAAAACGTGTAATTCCCTCCTCCTCCCCCCCCCCTCTCTCTCTCTCTCTCTCTCTCTCTCTCTCTCTCTCTCTCACACACACACACACACACACACACACACACACACACACACACACACACACACACACACACACACACACACACACACACTCTCTTAGGCCCTCTTTCTATAACTTCAATCAAAGTCTCTGCACCTAGATGGTATACAGCAGCATAAAGTCATTTGTTCAGAAGTCCTCACCCAGCTTATAACTTTCCAGAGTCCAGTCTCTTATTTCCAGGCTGGTAAGCAATTAAGATGGAATCCAGTGTTTATCACTTTTGGACTGTAACCTTGAAGTGGAGTTCTGGCAGATGAAACAACAAGCTGCTTCCCAGGCCAGGCTATGCCACCTGTGCAAACTCTGAAAAACAAGCACTACAAAACCCATTTCCTCACAACAAATAAAAAATATTTCCCACTCGGTGGACCCGAAGACTTAGTCAAGCTGTTCAGGAGGCCATAATGGACTTCACAAACTGGATCTCATTTTTATCAGACAGGCAAGCATATTAAACTGCACTCTGATTACTGCAATTTATTCTTCCTTTTCCCTCCTTTGCCCCTTTCTGACATCAAACGGTTTGGCACGCAAACACACACACACACCTACAATCTGAGGGGAGGGGGTTTATTATGAAGGGAAAACTACTTTGGTGCTAATTCTAATATTTGGGAAATGCTGTAGCACTAAACCCCACCACAGTACAAAAATAAGCCATGGATTTCTGGAGAAGCCCCCCCCCAAAAAATATGGTAAAATCTTATGTATACTGATTTATAGACGCCCATTCTTTTCTTGGGAGGCAAGGAATTGAACTACACAGGATCTTCTTATCTATCAGCTATGTGAGTAGTGTTACTCTGGAAAACAGGTGAAAAATCCAAGAAACAGACAACAGGAGTCACAAAACATACATTGATTGCTTTCCTAATCTTTATTTCCTCCTTCTACCCCCTACTGTACATTACAGTAGGACCACCGTATCCATAGGATCAATACCCATGGTTTCACTTATCTACTGTCTGGGAAAAAAAACAGAAATACACATTCCAAAGATGTATTACCAGGACTGCCCAGTAGATGGTAACGGAGACAATGTTATATGCAGGTGGCTTAATGAAAACGCACTTGTGGCCTGACAGCTCTGAGGGAATCAGCTTTGGGTGAAATGGAGAAGCTGCATCTGTGGGAATGGGTTGGTAGCAGTTGCTCATTTCAGGGAAGCCTCCCTTGTGAACAGGAGGGCAGAAAACCCTGTCGTTTCACAAGACTATGCCAGAGCTCCCTCTCTCAACTCATTTTCCAAAGAAACTGGAAATAAGTGCTTTGCTTATCTGCTGTTTCCAGCATCCGCAGGAGTGGCTTGGAACCAATAGTATAGCATGGCATAAGCAAAGGTACCACAGTCTCAATGATGGCACCTAAACGACAGAATCCCATCCCTGATCATGCCTGCCTCAGTCTTCTTTAGGCACCAGATATGTGCTTGAGAAAAATTAGAAACAAGCTCAGGACAGTAAATCGTAGAATATTCATTGGTCAATCAGTCATGTGACAGAGAGGTTTTCAGCTTTTCTTAAATCTAGCAGCTCTCCATCAGTTGCAACTGCTATGCAAGAACTTCACATTGCCTCTGTTGAATGGAGAACACAACACTGCAGTGACTGATGGGTTGTCTGATTGTGTTCCTTGACTCAGGTGGCATAGATACAACTGCTAGGTTGTATCAGAGGAGAATCAGCATTGATAGAGGTTCTGCTCACAAATGAGTGATATTCTGGCCTCTCTAACAAAACAAAGTCATATACTCTCACACCACTTTAGCACAGAGAGAGCACACACTGTTATTAAGTGGCCTATCATTATGTTAATTGCTCTTTATAATGGGAAAAGGTAGCCTGAGCTTCCATTCCAAGTCGTGTCGAACATAGATCCTTTCTGTTGCTGATGATGTCAGTAAGGTGTCTTCCAAAAGAACACCATGTTCTGATGGTCAGGTGAAAAACACTTCTGGAATTAGATACCTGTCTGTCACACTTTGCAGGACATCATGTTTTGGGCAGTTAGCTGGCCCAGGCAGTGTCGTTTCATAGGATAAGGAATTCTGAGTGGCGTAAACAGGATGGTAACAGTGTCTTAACTCTAGGATATTGCTGTTGCCTATTTAGATAGCTTTTTTAGCTCGTCAATTTTGTTGTTACTGTACTGCAGTCACCTTTTCCCCTCCTCTAGATAGGAATAAGGGGCAGATGGTAATCACCAGCCCAAGAGTTACACAAGAGTAACCACAAAAATAGACAAAAATAGACATCAAGTGGGAAGGCCATTATTGCTCAGTATAGTTTTCTCAGTTACACTCTACAGCAGGAGTGGATAAATTACAGCCTTCCAGAATTTGTTGGACTACAACTCCCATCAGTCGACTCAGCATAGCTGATGGTGAGGAGTTACAGTCTAGACCTGGAGGTGGCACTCTTCCCACCCCGACACTAAAATCACACTCAAGTGTGACCAAGAAATGTTGCCCATGAAATGCTATGCAGATGAAGGGCTATGACAGTGTGGCCAGTTCCCAATGACTCCCATTAAGTTGTGTAATGCAACTGTTATTTAGAACACAGGCAAAGGGCCAGTAGCAGGACCACATCTTCCAGACATTATCTCCTGATGCTTGTATCATAGGATCATCCTTCCTGTTCCCACGAGGAGAAACACTTCCTGTCTAAAAGGTATATCTTCTTATTGTAAGCCATGAGTACAGTGGCCCTGTTTCTAGATTGTGAAAAATGATTATCTAATGTGAGCATGTAGAATAATAACCAGAATAAAGGAGAGGGACTGTAAAGATAAAAATCCATATGCCAAAAGCCACCTGACCATGGAAAATTAGGGTGCCAGAGAGAGAAGAAGTCGTAGCTTAGCTTTCTCCTTCACATGCTCATATTTCGTGTTCAGGTGGAGTTGTGTTTTTTATTTTGTTTGTTTGTTATCTCTTTGTTCTAAGTGGGAAAGCATGCAAACATCCATCCCAGATCTCTCTTCTGAAGTGGCACAGTCCCTGGACAGCAGCGTTCCTCCACTGTGCTGAGAGGACTTGCCATTCCACCTGGCTACATCTTAAAGAAAGGAGACAGAATAAGCACCGACCCACAAGCACACAAATGGTTCATTTCAATGTTTCCCTCTTCTCACTTTCTCTTCTAATGTCCATTCTTCCTGATCATTAGAACAGCTGCGTGATCCTTTTTCAGGACTAATGCTCATTTTCTTCTCTTCTCATAAACTCTCCTTCCTATTTACATCCCTTCTATTGTATGCTATCATTTTAAATCACACATCTCTATGTGTCTACTGCATATAATCTGATAGGGTTGCCAGGTTTTGGGGAGTCCATTAGCCTGGTACCAGATTTAGGACCTGAAATCTCAGGAAGCAGGATCTGGCCAACCATAGATGCTGAAGTTCACACTCATGGCAACATGACATGACATTTAGGTATTATCTGGAATATTGCATACGTGTGTGTACAAGTATACTTGGTGATACTGGGCTTTGATTGGACGTGTGCCAGGAGAGCGTGTTAAAACCACCTTTAAAGCCGGGCAGCACACCAGCCAATCGGAACATAATCCCATCCACATCATATTCCCTTCTGGAGTGTCTGTGAGAGAGCAGTTTACCAAGCTTTGCAAGAAGGAGTCAGTTTGATGAGAGAGTTTTGTGAAGTGTGAGAGCTGTGAAGTAGTTAGTTAAGAGCAGTGCTGAAAAATATGCTTTTTGTTGAAGAGGCTGTGAAAATGTACTATGATTTCATTGGAACTTGTGTAAAAGCAAGCATATCTCTACATATAAAGGACTCTGTTTAAACTATTAAAAAGAGTGGAATAAAAAAAGACTGAGATTTCAGTTTATGATCATCACTGCTTGTACAAAGCCTTATTCTTTTTAATAAAATTAAGCTTAGTTTCGAATTACAAACTCTATTTCTTTTTATTGAAAATAGCAGGCATAAGAAATTCCACCTCAGTTTGGGCCACAGTCAAGGCTGTGTCACTAAAATAGCATGTACTTCACCAAAAGTGTTCTTACTTTAAAAAAAATCAGGGCAGTGTACATTTCAGTCTTTACTCTGGCAGTCTTTAAGAAGCAGTGGGAAGGGAACACTGGCCATTTGCTTGGTTTGGAGAAAGAGATAATCCAAGGAAACAAGACCCTATTGACACATTAAATGGGAAACCCCCGTTGAGTGAAAGGATTTGAGGGTAGTGGATGTTTGGTGGTGGCCTATACTGGGTAGGGGAAAGTGAGTGGGTGTGCCCCTCATGCACATCCCATTTGCAGTTTTGCCAACAGGTCCATCGTCCCTTGTGAGATCACAAGGACCTGCATGTAGATCTCAGACCTTGGGCCTGAAATCTCAGGGAATGGGGTGCTGCTGACTTAGCAGTGTGAAAGGGTAGATCTCATCTGTAGAGATGGGGATCACAAAAGATATCGCCTCAAAGGAAACTCAAAAACATCTGTCAACTCAACAAGGGAACATTTATTCAAAACAACCTTTGTATTATTTCCACATTCTAAGAGTCCCATTGTCCTCCATTAGACTCAAAATGAAGTACAGTCGCCCAGGGAATAAATTCCAATTTAAGTTTAATGATCACTAGTCAAGGTTTATAGACTTTTATTTCCCCTTTCTTAATGTTACAGCCTCTTAAATCAGGCTGGTGATGTTGTGTCACAGTGCCACTGCTCACCATGGTAGAATACTTTCCCACCTTCTTCAGGCTTGACCTTTGATTCTTATTCAGTCACATCTCCTTCTTCAGGGACAATCTCAGATCTTATCTTGAGTCCTTTCAATTAGTATGGGAGGATGTATCCTAAAGAAGAGGTCCTTAAAGGGGAGACAAAACCAGCAAAAAAATTAAAGGGAGAAGTGAATTCCTCACCCTTCCATTTGAGAGTATCAAGTCAATTCTGACTTTCAAAATTTATCCAAGTATAGAATATGGTCTACCATTCCCTTCTTTTGAAGGTGCCCTGGGACTGTGCAGCTGGCCCAAGGCCACACAGGCTGGTTCTACTCCAGAAAGGCACTACTTCCAAAATTTCTCAGTGTGTTGGATTTGGCAATTTTAACAGCCCTTTTCAAGGTACAACAATATACTGTGCAACAATACTTTACTTTTTTTTTTTTTACTTTTATTGGACTTTTACCCCGCCCCCCCCCCCGACAAAGTCTACTCGGGGTGGCTTACATGGATGATAAAACACAGCAATAAACATACATAATAAAATCCTACAGAATACAGCCAAGTGCTTTAAGACCCCCCCCGCCATGAAATATTTTATACAAACCATGAAGTGTCTTCAAGCCTGCCAATAATAATAAAAAAACTTAATTTCTGCGTAGATGGTGCTGTTCTGCCTACACAAAGATCAACACTCAGAGACTTCTCTATTAGTATATAGGATTAAGCCAGCAGGTTGCATCATATGATGGAAATGTAAACTATAGTCTCTGATCCTCTGTCTGATCGCATCTGCTCACTCCATTGGCTAAATTCCCTCCCTTTTGTCTTCCTGTCTTCCTGTCTGCACTGAAACGATGGTGGAGCAGTGGATGTAAAACTACATAATTAATACACTCAGAAATTAATTAAGCCCATGCTCACTGAAGAGATTTGCCCTCGGTAACATGATTCTGAATAATCTCCCATCCTGGGCATTCAGCTTTGGTGCAGTTTGCAAGCAAAGGCGGTTATGATGGGTTCTCCTATCACTGACATGTAATTCTTTTATGCTCGTACCATATGGACAATAATAACTTAAATGGATTCTAGCAGATGTTAAGCACATAGAGCATGGCTTGGAATGTACGCCTAGGCCCTGGCTATTTGGACAATGCCTTAATTGAGATGTTTTGTTGCCATGAAACCGTATATGCTGGGTGTAGACACAAAGCAGGCAGCAGCCGGCAACGTCGCATAGGGCAGTTGTGTGCAAGTAATAATTGATTTGCTGAGATGGGCAGAAACATTGGGGAGGGGGGAATCACCACTGTTGTTTTGCTGAAAACAGGACTCATGTCAACAGCCAGCCGTGTCTTCCTACCATACTATTTTTAAAATAATAAAAGGTTGTGGGCAGCATGAATGGAATTATAAATCCAAACTGAAACAGTACAATGCGGGGAAAACACGATGAACTGCTACTTGCTTTTTTGGATGAAACAAACTGTTCCTCTATCTCAGCTGTATTGCACTGACACCAGTGTTGCATAACATTAAGAACCACGTTTCAAGTTGGAAGTCGGACAATGCCGACAGCTGTTTTTCATCATATTTAAATCTTTCCCCTCTAACTTTGCCAATGATGTTAAAATGATCATATTGAGCATGTCCATAGTATATGCTACGTCACATAATTTTGGGCTTTGACTGGGTGAGCCATTTTGGCTATATGTAAATCGATTGTGTTCAAAATCATATCAGGTTTCTGCCGTTCAAACCCCAAACTGCATAACTAGTGTGTCCTATCATTTCAGCTGTCTGTCCCTCTCTCACATATAGGGTGTTACTACATAATGCAAAAATATAGTTTGATTCATTGTGTATTTGCAGTTTATGAAATCAGGTTTCCCCTGGTGAATTACTATAGCTCTCCAGATAACAACTTGCAGGGGTTAGCAGAGCATGCAAGACACTGTCAGGAAATTGTAATAACCTCTTCTGCAATTTCCCTTATTTATATAGGATTTCACAAGAAGATTTTAGTTTGGAGACATTATAGTGCTATAAACACACACTTCATCTATATTATTCCAAACTAGGCATCTGCAGCCAAACATAATGGGTTAACACAAACCAGTTTACTGTACTTGAAAAGGTGCAATAGGATAGCCCCTTCCTTTCTTCTTATTTCTCTCTGGGGGGAGGGGAGAGCTCATGACCTATGTTCTCAAAGCAGTGGAAAGTCTCCTAATTTATTATTTTAATGTTGTTTGTTATGCACTATTTCTACCTGGAATCTCAGGTAGTGTCAGTGGTCTGGCTGGCCTTTTCCCACCTGAGGCAGTGTTGAGAGTTTGGTACTGTACTGAATTCCAGTACAAATGCACAGCAGAAGTGCCAGCCGGTTCAGGCAGAATTAGCTAGAAGTTCCCTTTTGTACCCGCCCCTCACCAAACACTAGCACTCAAGAAATAACACTCAGGAGGTCTTATTTTGTATAAAAGAAAGAGATCTATATTCTACTCACGAAGATAAGCATTTAGAAGGTTTGAAATAGATACAGGAATAAAAACAGCAAATACAATGTTCTTCTGTTCTGGCCCCACGTGGCTGGAGGGATTTCCGGGCTCAGTGGGCCGGCATGGAGTCTTACATCTTTCCAGGTGAAAAGCGTGTGCAGGAATGCTGACCAACAATGGTGGTTCAAACACCTCATGGCCAGGAGGGCCGGAAACAGGGGTGGAGCCTCCCTACCCGGGAACAACAAAACTCTCTAATTGGTCAGTATGTAAACAAACAAGCAAACAAGTTAGTTTGTGTTGCAGGCCCTTCCCCTTTGAAATTTGCATCTAGATTGCTTGATCATCCAACAGGCAGATTGCCCAGCTGCGTTCCTACCTTGATGCAGGGGCCCTCAAGATGCTGGTCCACCCACTGTTAGTCTTGAGATTAGACTACTGTAATGCTCTTTATGTGGGGCTACCCATGAAGCTGTGAGGGAAACTCCAGCAGGTTCAGAACATGGTGGCCAGATTGTTGAGTGGGATGAAGAAATACCAGCATATCTCTCCCAGGCTGGCCCCTTGCAATGGTTATCTGTTTCCATGCCAGCTTCAAGGTGATGACTCTGACATACAAGGCCCTAAACAGTTTGGGACCTTGATATGCCTCTTCCCGATGAGATCTGCCCAACCTACTCACTCACCCCAGGCAGAATGGTTGAGGTTACTGACTCTAAGAGGGGCCTGGAAAGAGAACACTAGAAACCAGGCCTTCTCAGTAGTTGCTCCTCATCTCTTGAATGATCTCCCACCTGAAATCTACCTGGCCCCTTCACTGGGAACTGTTAAACAATCCTTGAAGACATGGCTCTTTAGGCAGACCTTCAGAGAATTTACATCTGAATAACACAGCTACACTTTCTAGTGTTTACTTCATTCTGCCATCTTGCCTTTCAAATTGTTATTTATGTTTGTTGATTTTATTTACTCTGTATGTATTTTAATTCTGATTTTGTGTTTGATTTTGTATAATTGTGTTATATTAATAACTGAATGTTGTATTTTTGTTCTTTATATGTTTGATGATGTTTTGTATTTTATGTGTTATTGTCCCATTGAGTGTAAACTTCCCAGAGTGGCCTTGTAGCCAGATGGGCAGTATAGAAATTGAACAAATAAATTTTAACAAATATAAAATGTGTTAGTGTTACTTTTAAAGTGTTACAGTAACAGCAGAGCCACAAGCTTCTCCCTCATTTAAAATTTCCTCTGTTTCTTCAAATAGCGGTAGTGATCTACCACTACACCCCATAATGCATCTGAGAGTAAAATTAGATGGTACATTTAGCATTTTATAAACAAAACAAAACAAAAAAGGAATCCTCCCCAAAGTGGGGAAAGACACTTGTTTGTTATAACAATAATTTCCCTTATTTATGTATCTTAAACTTAGTGTGCTTTGTTTGTGATTGGTCATTGAAAGGTAAATGTGAGCTTCATTTGCAAGTCTGATTTCTGAGGCACACAGTTCTGAGGAAATTCCATAGTGGGAAGGAAAACAGTTTTTTTAAAAAAAGAAAAGTGTGCTGTTTATATACAGCCCCATAGTACTTAAAGCACTCTCTGGGCAGTTTACAATTTAATCATACAGGCTACACATTGCCCCAACCCCAGCGAACTGGGTGCTCATTTTACATCATTTTCAAGGATGGAAGGCCGAATCAACCTTGAACCAGCTGGGAAGAATCCACTGGGATCGAACTCTGTATTGCAGGGTTTTGACTGCAATACTACAGTTTAACCACTGTGCCATTAGGCTCATATTTAACTGGTGTGAATATGAGTTCCCTTTAACTTCTAATTAGATCCTGAGAAAGAATACTATGTACACATTCCTACAAGTGTTCCAAAAATCTGTCTCCTGGAAATGAAATGCCACTGCACCACCACCACCACCACCACCACCACCACCACCACCACCACCACCACTACTACTACTACTACTACTACTACTACTACTACTACTAATACTAATAATACTAATAATACTAATACTAATACTAATAATAATAATAATGATGATGATGATGATGATGATGATGATGATGATGATGATGATGATGATGGTGGTGGTGGTGGTGGTGGTGGTGGTGGTGGTGGTGGTGGTGGTGATGATGATGATGGTGATGATGATGATGATGATGTGCCATCAAGTTGATTCCTACTTATGGCAAGCACCATTTCCTTCTTCTGGGATGCCCTGGGACTGTGCAAGCTGCCCAAGGCCACATAGGCTGGCTCTTCTTCAGGAGCAACAGTGGGGAATCAAACTCCTAACCTCTGCAGCCAGATACCTAAACCATGGGGCTCTCCAGCCACAATTGTTGACATGGGATGGCATTCACACATGAAAGATTTCACTTGCCACCTGGAGAGGCTATGTCAAAGAAAGTCCCAAAAAGATCTGTGTGTATAATGCATGTCAGCAAGATGACACGTTTTTCCGTGATTTGGATTTCTTCCCCCTTCCCTTTTAAAGAGCATTTCAGCTGTGCTTGTGTTCCTTGGCAAACAATTTAGGTTTCTCCTTGATGCATGACTTTGGCAAGCACCGCGGATTGCTTTAAAAAGATATCGCTGAGATGTGTGGAGTTATTTTTAATAGTGTGCTCACAGCAAAATTCATCAATTTTGGTTTCTAACAAGACAGCGTAATATTAATAGCCAATGACAGAGTCTGTCTGAGTGGCATTACTGCACTATATCTCCAAGATGCTGAAGAAATGAAGACATTCTTTCTCTGCCTGCTTTCATCCAGTGACTTTTCGCTAGTTCTGGGCTTTTTCTCGAGACTCTTACATAGCCAGCTATCTACCTTAATGAGTTTCCCTTCAGAGACCTGGAGATGACATCTGGACAAGGGTTGAAACACATTTTCACTGTAAATTCTTCTGACAATTTCCCCTCTGCAGTTTGTAATACTGAATGCTTGCTTAACATTCTATGGCCAATATGCAGCATCCAGGATTTGACGGTAACATTACAAATATTTGTACCTACTTGTAATTGACTGTTTTTTTTCTATTAGTCAAGGTAAAACTGCCTTATGTAATGACAGCGGGCACAGTTCCCCACCACCACTGCTTGCGGGAGCTCCAATCTGCCTGTGGTATCTAGCTGCTGCCCAGGGTATTTGCCCACTTCCCAGTGTAACCTGTCCTCTGCTTCCCCAATGTTGCTGCCATTTCCTGGTGGCATTTCCACTGTTCAGGATTCAACTGGTATGCCCAGTACAGTCATTTCCCAATGCCCAGGTAGTGCTGGCTGTTGATGTGCATTATTTTTGTTCAGCACCATCACTGGGGGCAGGGGGTGAGAAGACAGAGGGCAAACCTTTGAAACTGTTTTGCCAGTTTGTGTTTGTTTGTTTGTTTGTTTATAGGGGAAAATAATGACAATATAGCATTCATATTGAGTATAATAGAGTTCCAGATCAAAATTGTGAATTTTTGAAATTCCGAATTGTCAAAAGTCTGTACTTCCAAATTCTGAATCCAAATTTCAAATCTGAATTTTGGTACTGGTGCGCATTCCTAGTTACTCATCAAGGAAGTGGAACATAAAGATTTAGACTGGTATCCACGTCCTGGTTCAACTAGAGTAGACCCACTGATTCAATAGGATTTGTACAACTGAGTCTTACCTTACCATTCAGCAATTGATTCAGTAGGTTCCTCCTAAAAGGCTTCCAAGCCATTTACACTCACCTGCCAGGATGTCTGAGAGTTCAGTGTTGTCAGTTCATATGCGCAGTGTGCACTAAAGAAAGCATGGGGATTTCACACAAAATCAATGAACTTTCCATGCAAAGAGCACTCAAACAGCAACACTAGCAGGTGCATTGATAAACCAAGCTTCAGACCTCATCCATGCATGCTAAGGTTGATCACCTCCCTCCCGTCTGCCATGCCCTGAAATCTGTCTCTCTTTCTTATTAGTTACATTTATATCCTGCCTTTCCTCGGTTAAGCTTAAGGCAATGAATACCACTTTTCTGCACCTCATTTTATTCTGACAAACAACCCAGAGAGATAGAGCTGAAAGAGAGGGATTAGTCCAAGGTCACCCATGGTTGGAATCAGGCTAGATCCTGCTTCGTCCCTTGGACTACAACCCCTATCACCCTTGGCCATGTGGGTGAGGGGTAGTCTGAATTCAAAACATCCAGACCAAGGCAGTATGGCATTTGTAAAACTTCATTGCACATTTTCACTAGTTAATTATTTTTTGCCTTTCTCCTATCTATACGAATGATGGCAAAATTAATGCACAAGTTGGGTACGTCAACTCTTTGCAAGGTAGCTCCAACAATAAACACACCAGAAGCATACCTGCCAGGTTGTTTTCTGCAGACACTTTCAGCTGCTTAATGGCAGCACTGTGTTTCATGGATGCTCATTTCAATGAGTAACTTTATTTATACAGATAGTCCCATTAAGCAGCCTACTTACATGAACTAAGTACCGATGCAGGATGTTGGCAAGCCATGAGGGGGAAGGTGAAGAGATGGTCTTCCATGTACAGTGGGGTCTCGACTTACAAACTTAATCCGTATTGGAAGGCAGTTTGTCAGTCGAAAAGTTTGTAAGTCGAATCAGCATTTCCCATAGGAATGCACTGAAAACCAATTAATCTGTTCCGGCTGTTTTTGGTTCTTAGGTTGAGGGGCATTTCCCATAGGAACTAAGGCAAAGCCGGTTAATCCGTTCCTACCACTAGGGGCAGAATTTCTTTCTTTTTTTCCTTTTAATCTAAGATGATTTAGGTTAAAAAAAAAAAGGAAAGAAATGAGGGAGAGAAGGAGGGAACAGACACCTTTTCAACAGAACACCCTGAAAAGCATATTTTCAGCCAAGACAAGTACCTTCTGGAAAAAAACAAGCACCTTTCAGACAACAGATCACCTTGAAAAGCACCTTTTAAATCAAGACAAGCCAATACAAGCACCTTTTGGGGAAAGGGGGGGGGGCAGCAAAGGAGGGAGGGAACACCTTTTAAAAATCCAAAAATCAAAAATTAAAAAAGCGCCAAAAAATAAAAATACAGTCTGTACCGCACTGTACAAGGCAATACCAGCAGTACCAGGCAGTACCAGGCAGTCTGAAGACTGTCTCCCAATCCACTCTCAAAACGCTGGGAAGAGCAAGGAAGTAGATAAGCACCCTCTTCACTGGCCAACGGTTAACTGAAAGTTCAAACTTCATTTTTTCCCCACCTCAAACACGTTTTTTTTTGTTTGTAACTCGAATCTAAGTGTGCAAGTCGAGTCAATATTTTTCTATCAGAGTGGTTTGTAAGTCGAAATGTTTGTAACTCGAGCCGTTTGTAAGTCGAGGGTTGACTGTAAGTTCATCAGGCAGAGATCCTGCGTGCTGCAGCACCCTTGGCTCTTGCATAAATATCCAGCCTGTGCTTCATAGAATAGGTGCTACTACGACACGAAAGTGGTATGATAGGTCTGAGCAATGTGTAATAAATCCCATCTCAGCTTACACTGAAACTAACAAGCAGATAGTTTTGCTGTTGACTGTTTCCATTACTGACGCCTTAAAGTGTGGCGTTACTAAGGCAATTTGCGTAGAAACTACATTGCATACACACTGACAAACAGAAATCAGTTTAAATATTTGGCCATTTTATTAATAAAAGCCACTCAGTTTCCTGACAGATATATTAAGAAAGCACATGGTGGGAAATTGTGGCCCCACACTGTGATTCAAATGCGCATCAGGAAGGAGTGCCTTTCTAGAGCAAAACACAATAAGCTGTTGATGGTTAAAGTTTTGAGAGTGCTATGAATCCAGCCCAAGTTTACCTTTTGGAGAAACAAAGTTCAGCACCATTGATAGTTCCTGTAAAGTACAGAGGAAAGCCCAGAATAGATTCTCGGTTGCCACCCTCCCCAACAAAGTAGAGTCGTCAGCCACCAATGGTTGAAGCTTGGGTCCAAGCTACCTCAAAGGCCACATCTCCCTTTATGAACCTGCCCAGGAGATAAAATAATCAGAGAAGGACTTTCTCTTGGTCCCACCACCCTCACAGGTGCGTTTGGTGGGGATACAGGAGAGGGCCTTCTCTGTTGTTGCTCCCAGTCTCTGGAACTCCCTCTCAGAAGAGGCCAGGCTGGCTCCATCTTTGCTATCCTTCTGCAAGCAACCTAGGACCTTTCCCTTCAGGCAGGCTTTCCCTTAGTGACTGTTTGTCTGAGAGAGGTTTTAAAATGGGATGACCAACATTTTTGTTGCTTTTAATCCCTTTTAGTTATGCTTTTATCTAATATCAACTTTACTTATTTTTATATTCAATTTTTAGCTTTCATTGTTGTCCTTTTAAATACTGTAAGCCATCTTGCGTCCTTTTTTGGGAGAAAGATGTGGCAAAACATTTTAAATAAATAAATAAATAAATAAATAAATAAATAAATAAATAAATAAATAAATAAATAAATAAATAAATAATATTGAAGTCAAACTGTATTTCACTGTCTCAGACTTACAGCTGGCAAAATACAATGGCTCTGAATAGAGAATACCTGGTCAGGATCCTTTTCCACCCAATCATGTGTTTGTTGGTTAGGTATGTCCACAGTTTCTGAGCTCGGAGTTATCCATGACCTTCTTGTACAAGTAGAAGCCTCATCCTTATACCCTAAAGTTTGCACATTTTTCCGTGCACACAAATGCAGCCTTAAAGATGGCATGGAAGAATGGCATGGGATTTTCCAGCCATCGTATTTAATTCCTCTCTTCATTCGTACAGGAATATCTGGAACATTTTGAAGAGCCAGCTGTGAGTCCTTAATCAAAAGCTCATTCAGTTTTATTGGTCTGTCTGGAAAAACTGAAGTCCACAATTCAGTGTGTCTGACATACACAACAAGCCCTATGATCCAACGTCTCTGTAGCCTAAACCTATTATGTTCCATTGTTCTGGGTACACTGTGTTCAGTTCTTTATTGCAAACAGATCGGCACAGAGACAGACCCTTTTTTCCCTTCATGGACTGTCTTTGATTATGGGAGTACATTGGTATTATTGGTTTTTAACGCAGTTCAGAAATCTTGTCCCTGTGTTCAACGTAATTACCTGCACATCCCTTAGAATATGGACCTGTTTCTGGATGAATCACTCTCTTCTCTTGTCTCCCTGTGAAGCTCTGAGGAAGGATTATGACAGCAGCAGGAATTCAATCTGCCATTCGCACATGAGCCAGAATGTGTTCAATCGTTGCAAAGTGAGTCACTGCTGAGTAGGGCAAGCCAGCACATTACACTTTCCGGCAATTACTTCTCCCATCTTCCTTCTCTCACTATAATTGAATAAACTCTGGCTTTCAATTTACTCACCTTGTTAGACGTTTTATATTCATTATAGCTTTCATTTTCAGTCACTTCCACTTCTCTACATTCTGGAAAGAATGAAGATATTGCAAGCACCAGAATATTACACTGGTGGCCACACTGTAGCTCAGGACAATTAAATGGTGGCCCTGAGCCAACAAAGGTGTACCACCCATCCATTTTGTCATTCCTAGAATATATAAATGGACTGGGCATCTCTGTCCTCTATAGCAACTCGGGTGCAGGCACAAGGTAAATTAGCATGCAGGAGAGAAATGTTGACCATGACAACAGTGATGGTGACGATCATCCATTATATTTATACCATGCCTTTCCACTACAAAGTGATGTTCAAAGTGACTTATAATACCTCCCCTGATCTACAGTAGTTCTCTTTTATCTCTTCCAGATAACATTTACAGAAACTATTGTTTTCCTGCTTACTAAATTATATTATATTTCAAACTGAAAGTGAATGCAGCCAACTCAAGGTGCATGTCTTAGTTAGAGTTCAACTCCTTTGCAGCTGTTTTGCGTGTAATGTACAGAAAGATCAAGCTCAACTCTCTACAAAAGGAGAGGGGGAAAATATTGACGTTCTGAACCAACAGAAGCCTCAACTTTTGCATGCAGCTTAAATCACGTCGACTTTTATGAGGGACATAAATTCACCCAGATCCACAGTCTTCTGAGTGCTCCAATGGACATATGTGACCTCCCTCTCTGCTGCATCTGCTATGTTCATTTTTATGGAAGGAGCTCACCCACCCCTACAGCATGAGCTGTCGTATCAACATCATCTGTTGCCAGTAAAGGCTTTGCAAGTAGAGAAGCTCCTGATCCCATAAGAAATGGCAGAAACAAGTAATATCCATGGCCTATTAGTTTTCCCTTCCCACTTCAGACTAGTATGTCATTTCAACTGTAAAGATCTGCACATAGTTGTGAAGAAAAGCGTTGATAGCCCTTCTAACCACAGATCATAATGGATGTAGGCAGTGCTATTTAATGGATTGTGTAATAGGTTCCCTTTCCTTTTTTTACATCACTGTATGAAACTGTGTGTTTTTTTGACCAAAAGAAAAAGAAATCACATAACAGTGCAGACCAACCTGTGCCTCTGAAGAAAAGGCTTCTCTTATTGTCACATTAAATCATAGCCTAGAAAAGTTACTCTTGTGGACAACAATAAAGGGACATGCTGGCTGGAAGAGCCTGAAAGGGCTAGTACTGTATTTTAAAAAGGCAGTTTTCCAAGCTCAGCGGTGAATGCTTAGGTTATCCAATCGACAGCATCAAATGGCAAAGCAATTATATAAGCAAACCTATGGAAATCAGTTGCTTGAACGTGCGTGCACACACACACATACACAGATGAGAGGACATCCTCCTTCAGGCAACAAGTTCATTCTTCTGTGCTGGGCTCAGAGGAGAGATGGAGCACTTTGCCAATCTATTCACACACCTGCATGCAATTCCTACTTGCTTCTGGCTACGGAGCAAGACTGTTCTGCACTATACCACAGGCTGAAGTGGGGTGGGAAACAGATTCCCCCCAATATCCATGACTCCGAACTTTTAATCCTTTTGGACTTTGGCTCCTAGACTCTCTGAACCTAGTCCATGCTGGCTGAAATTTTGAGGGAGCTGAAGTCCAAAACCTTTGGAAGACCAAAGGCTGGGAACCATTGCTCAACATTAGATATGGGCTATTTGTATTCATACCCCTGGGGATATGAAGAGCGGCACCACACGTGCCATGTAGGCCCATTCCCTCCCCCCAGAACTGACTGGTCCACTCACCATTCGGCGCTCAGCTCCATCATCTTCATCATGCCAATTGCAACCACCGAGGCGCAGAGGTGGGACAGGGAGTCCCCCCAATCAGTCGATGGGTGGTCGGCTGCATGGGGAGGCAGGGAAGAACTGGCCGGACTCCTTCCAAGATTGCTGCAACGACGGCAACGGAGCTGAGTGCCGCATGCTGACCAGTGAGTGGACCAGCCGCTTCTGGGTTGAGGGCATGGGGTCTCCATGGCAGCTGTGGTGCTGTTAATTCCTATTTGTATCCTCAAGGATACGAATACAAATAGCCCATGTCTACTTGACAGGGAAGAAAAGGAAAGAAACAGCTTAGACTGACTGTTTCACTCTGATGTGAAAGCATTCAAACATGCCATCTACCCTTGATGATAACACCCAAGTGAGCTGAAGTGGCACAGGCCTGGGAAAGTTTTCTCACTTGATTTATCTGATGGTCCAAATCATAACTGGCCATCTCAAACGTTCCCAAGTAACTACCTTTAGCCTGGATCCAAGGAAACAAGGCCCTCTCCAAATTGCCTGCCCAAGATAAACACAGAGTGGGCTAGTACTGCCTGGATTGTCTTTTTGCTGCCGGCACCCTGCAAGCTGGTAGAATACCAAGGAGAAGAGGCCCAGGAGGGAGGGTTGACTCCACAGTATGTGCTGGTGGCTGCAGGCCCACCACAGGCCTTAAGGCACGGTGGAATCCTTTGGTAAAACTACTCTTAATCTTTAACACAGCTAGCAATTCTGAATTCTGTCAGACTCGTAACTGGCAGTTTTTGCACCCTGGGAAGACCCCACTTTTGGAGGTCTGAGAAATCATTTCCTAGTGTTAAATCATTTTATTTCATTCTTGGTGGCAGACATCATGCCTGCTCTGTTTTATGGACTCTCTCTGTCTCTGTCAAGCTCCAGAAGCACTAATGCAAGGCATCTCGCTGTACAAACACCCAGTTCAAGCTTTCTCTCTCTCTCCCTGTGCCTGCCCTGTAGATGAAGACCCATAAACTCCAATTAAGCTAGTGTTCATTGTTGCCTTTGCTCCAGGAGACTGACTCAGCTACTCTTCTAGAACACATGCAAGTTGTAAAACCTGTAGGCAGAGCTATGAAACCTAAAGCTTTCTTTATAAATAATGAAAGCCAGACTCTGAGGAACCTAGACTGTAGCATAATTTACACACACAGAGAGTCACACGCAGACTCTCTGTCTCACTTACTCGCTCACTCTTTCTGTCTCGCACAAACACATATTATGAAGGGTACAGAAGCTTGCTAAACGGTGGGATAAAAACATTTGGAATAAATAGGAATAAAAACAAGGCTTTTCATTTCTCATGCTGTAATTAATTTCAATGGCATATACACAAGGCCAAATCCGTTTTGGTCTATATGCTAATAGATGGAAACAGCTCATAAAATGCAGGTCTTTTACTTTGCAAATCACTCGGGCTGTCATGTGCAAATGGAACTGACACAGCACAACGTTTCTACTCGTATGTGCAAATGGTGATTATGATTACAGAACGCTCAGTCTGAACTTGGCACTTTCAGCATTCTATTGGCAGTTAGGATTTAATTGTGGAGAAGATTCTGTGCAATGACCTTGGAAAGATACAGAACACCCTGTGAGACAGGATTGCTACTGGAAAGAAGCTGTTACTACTATAACCAAATCAATGCGATGACTTTGCCTCTTGTTCCCAATGAAATTGCCAAGTAACAACTGAAAAAAAGAGAACCATCAGTTTTGAGAGCAAAAATAACTGGAGATGAAAAATGAAATAAATGTATTTGTTTATTTACATTTTTATTCTGCCCAACTAGTAGTGACGCGGCAGACACAACAGGACATAAAAATAATAGACAAAAATATATATTGAAAAGTAAGAAATCCGAAGTCCGGGGCCATGATAAGCATGGTCCTAGGGTGCAATAAACAAGAGAGACACATAAGCTGCAAAAGAAATATCTGTAGTCGGTGGAGCCAAGAGGGATACCGTATTTCTCTGTTTACAAGACGACCCACAGTATAAGATGACCCCCCCCTTTTCTAATACCCAAATTAGAATATTTGAGGGCAGTGTGCACACGTCTGCGCCCCTTTGATCCTCATGCCCTTTCCCGCCTGCTTTTCCCACTTTCTAAGCCCTGCGGAGCTTAGGAAATGGCTAATGCAGCCATGAAAGGGCAGCGCACGTGCACCCCTTTGATCCTGATGCCCTTTCACGGCTGCATTACTTTGTAGCTTCGCAAAAGGCAGGGAAAGCAGCTGCCTGCCCTGTATAAAATGACACTCAATTTTTGGTTCAATTATTTAAGCAAAAAGTCTTGTCTTATACACAGAAAAATACGGTACATTGCATTACTTTGGGGCAAGCTACAGAAAAGCTTGGGAGAAGAGCCCGGTCTTACGTTGCCTCCTAAAGCTCAGGAGGGATGGGGCTAGCTGCACCTCTGGTGGCAGGGAATTCCAGAGTGAAGGGGCCACCACAGAGAAGGCCCGGTGACGAGTGGTAGACTTCCAAGCTTCCCCCGGGGTGGCCACTCAAAGTATCTCCATATAAGAGGTATGGGTGAGATGTTTTGACAGATTGTTTTGATGGAGAGGTGCTCAGACAGGTAACGAGGTCCTAAACTGTGAAGGGTTTTAAATGCCAACACCTTGAATTTTGCCGAGAAACATATACAGTGGGGTCTCGACTTACGAACGACCCTACTTGCAAACAATTCAACTTACGAACCCGCCCTATAGGGGAAATAAGGACTCAACATACGAACTTCCCTCCAGTTACGAACAGGGAAAAAAGTGCCCCCTCCCTCCCCTTAGAGGCTTCTGGAGGGGGGAAAAGGGTCAGAAACTTAAAAATAAATAAAATAAAGTCACTTACCAGGCCTTGGTAGCCCCCGAACTGCAGGAAAAAGAGCAGGAAACAGCTAAAAGCCAACACCAGAAGGGAGCCTGGCAGACATTTTGTGCTTCCCCCCCCCCGCTCCTGCGTGGGGGGTGCCCAGCTGATCGGCTGGCTCTGAAGAGGCTTGGGGAGGGTTGCTCAGCACCTAAAAAGCCTGCCTGTGTGTCTTTGTGCTGAAAAAATCAGCACAACATGCTTTAAAACATGATTTAAAATTGGCTACATTGGGGAAAAAAAAGATTTCTAAAGTGCTTTGCAAACTGTTCCCTGCCTTCCTCCTGGTTTCCTGAACCTAAGGGGAAAAAAAGAAAAAATATCCCCCCCTAGTGGCAGAAGATGGAATAGCCTTCTCCCATTAGTTTCTATGGACGGAAAAGAGCAGATACATATTAAATGGTTTTCAATGCATTCCTATGGGAAATGCAGATTCGACCTACGAACTTTTCGACCTAAGAACCACCTTCCAATACGGATTAAGTTCGTAAGTCGAGACCCCACTGTAGGCAGTTCAGCACTGAGTATGATTCAATAAAGGAAGCTGCAGCCTTGAGTTTGCAATTCCTAAGCTCAGTACTGAACCCAACCACCTGAATTGGGCTCTACAGGCAAATGGCTATTCCGAGAGTGAAATCACAAGAGCCATCAAACTGAGGAAAACAACACTGAACTGAAGAAGAAAAACAGCCACCCAAAAATAAAGTATTTCTGCCATACATCAAAGGGGTCACAGACTGCATGGGGAAACTTTTGGGGGGAAAAACACAACCTACAAACAATATTCAGGCCCACCACAAAAATACAACAAATGTTATGGTCAGCAAAGGACAAAAGGGACCACCTCACCAATGCAGGAATATACCGGATACCTTGCAGTTGTGGCCAGGTATATATTGGAAACCACAAAATGCAGCGTCCACATCAGAATCAAAAGACACTGAAGACTAAAACAACTGAAAAAATTAGCAGTAGCTGAACATGCCCTGAAACAAGCTGGACAAGTACAGGACACCACCAGCAATCATTATGTTAGACCACACAGGGAAGCCATTGAAATCCACAAACACCAGCACAGCTTCAACCAAAAAGAAGAAAGTCTAAAACTCAACAAAGCCTGGCTCCCAGCACTGAAAAATACAGCCTGCAAAAAGGTCAACGAACTCTACCCAGGCACAAGGACAGCTGATCACTGCACACAAAAGACTATTTATTTATTTTATTTTATTTTTATACCACCCATCTGGAGAAATCCATTCTCGGCAGTTTACAATATTTGACTAGCTAATGACACCCATCAATCACAGTGACAAATCATCTCTCTCCCTTATCACAACAATACACCCATATCAAAAAACACCCTAATCACCATAATCACCCAATCACCTGAAAAGGACAAAAAGCTGATCCCACAGCTACAAATACTCCACTATCCCACAAACTAGACCAGAACACAGAGTTCTAACTCCTGTCCCCTGAAGATGCCGGCCACACAGACTGATGAAACGTTAGGAAGAAAAACCTCCAAAACACAGCCAAACAGTCCAAAAAACCTTCAAGAACCAAAAACATACTACCTTAAAAGTTATCCCTAGGGACATTTCTAATTGGGATAATAGAGCTCTCTGTGTACATGAACTCTGAATAAGTTAGCATCATTAATACATTGCCAATGTCTTTTGTGCTATTGTAGTATGTACTGCAACGAATCATTCATCAAGCAAGCATGGGAATGTCTGCCTCACAGTCTGAACATCTATAAAGACAGAGAAAGTGGTTAGGTACTGATGAGGATAAAGTCACTTACTCATAAATTGGCAGATGACATGGATATTTTCCCTTAACTCTTGGTTCTATCCAGCCTCAGTGACATCTGCAGAGTCCATACTGGATGTCACTCTTGGGTTCCCATTCATACTCATGGTGAGTTAATGAATAAAACTGTATTATGTGGCAAAATGGTGTTATATACCGTGTTTCCCTGAAAATAAGACATGGTCTTATATTAATTTTTGCTCCAAAAAACGCATTATTTTCAGGGGATGTTTTATTTTACAGTCATGCCATCTGGTTGCTGCACAGTGGTGGAGGTAGGGGTTTCACTTAACTAGGGCTTATTTTTAGGGTAGGGCTTATATTTTGAGCATCCTGAAAAATCATACTAGGGCTTATTTTCAGGTTAGGTCTTATTTTCGGGAAAACAGGGTAGCAAAACCTTGTTATATGAGCCCCTAGACCAAAAGAAAGAAGAAGGGAGCACATTAGCTGGAAGCATAAAAGTGTCTGTGGTTTTATTTCTTCCGGAAGGTTATATAATGTAATGAACCTCTTCTAACCCTCTGGAAATTTGCCATACATTACTTGAAGAGAGGGGAAATTGAGGAATCGTGATCCAGGTGATTATAGGAACTGAAGAGTTTCTTGTCAATATTATATCACATTACAGTTCAAAGTAGTTTAAAGAAGCAAGTGAGTTTAAAGAGAGAAAAGCAATTCCAGTCATGGGTGGTGGCGGAATATGTTAAAAGGAAATGTACATGATATTCCCAGAGGCATGTAATGGTGGCAAGTATGAAGCAGTGGAGAGGTGTTAGAGGACAGAACTGGCTGGGTATCAAACTGATAGCCCTGGGCATCTTCAGCTACCCTGACTCCCTCACATATGGGCAGAGAAGATTCTCTCATCAACCAAGTCAAAGACAGATTCAGCTGCCAGACTCAATGGTCTCTGTACATGGGATCTACTGGGAAATGTCTTGTCCTTTGTCCCAGGCAAAAACATGGCTTGGGCTAATCCAGTTCACTGGAGACAAGTGACAGGATTTGATGGTGAACAGACCACTTTAGATTTCTTGGAAGAAGCTATTTTATTGGACTGATTTCTATCTGGTTACAGGACAGATTTTAGGACAGAAATAGCATGACAGATGATCTATTCTGGGGAAAAGACAGGGGAAACGCCAGCCTAATGTTTCCCCTGGATCTTTCTGTGGCATTTGCTACCATTGTCTTTGGTATCTTATGGACTGGGAGGCATGGTGTTATACTGGCTCCATTTCTGGCAACAAGCTTGCCTACAAACCCTGGCATCGGATGATTTCTGTTCAGGCCCATGACTTTTAAGCTGTGGGGTGCCACTCACTTCTCTTCTATCACCCATTCTGTTTAACATTTATATGAAGCTGCTGGGCAAGGGCATCAGGAATTTTGGAATTTGGTGCTACTAGTGTGCTGATGACGCCCAGTTCCATTTTTCCTTGTTATCAAGGTCAAGTGGGGAAGGGGTCCTGGACTGATGCCTGGATGTTGTAATGGGCTGGATGAGGGCCAACAAATGAATCAGAATGCTCATAAGATGGCAGGCACATGTGTCTTTCTGCCAAAGTGACTCTAACATTGGATAGGAATTGTTTTTCTGCTTGTCTGGAAGCTTCCAGCAAGTCTGCAGAGTAACTGGGGCAACTGAATCAGAAGCGATGGTGGAAGTACTTACTTTTGGTATCTAGATGCAGGTGACTGGACATACCTCTGGCTCCTGGGTACTCTTGAACCTGAGCCAGCCAGGAAGCCAAGGTCAATGGAGTGAAATCCAGGGGAAAAAACAGTGAGAAGAAGCCCTGCAAGGTATACTTTCCAGGGAAAACCAACCAAACAGATTAACAGCAAACAAACAACTGACACCAACCAAAGACAGCGAAGGGAAAAGAACACTCAGAAAAGAGGTGGGGCTCTCTTTGAATTCAAAGGCTGGAAAGAAGGATTAGTTAGAACTATATATACAATCAGCCCAGCCCAGAAAAGTCCCACCAAGTCAAGCAATCTATAGGCAGCATGCAAGGTTGCAGATAAAACTTCAACATTATTCACAGCAAATACATTTAGCAATGAAAAATACTGAGAATGTGCAATGCTGAATTGCCGCTAATTAATTATTTGATACTCACATTGCTAGTTGTGTGCCCATTGTGCAACTTTATGCACAACCAAGAATGCAAGCAGCAATCTGTTAATTAGATGCTATTCACCACCATGATTGATTTATGAAATTATTTCTATGCCAATGTAACTCTTCAGTGGGATTTTGGCTGTTATATTCCGATAATGCAATTTGAATTTCCTGTAGTGGAAAGTTTTCAGTATTATTCATTGCTAAAGGCATTTCTTGTTGATAGGAACCACAATTTTATACTGAAGCAGAGAAGTGAAGGTGATCCTAAGATCAAGCTGTTTATCTCCTTTTTGATGTTCCCAGCCACATCATCGAAGGCGCCTTTTGGCTGCGATGAAAGAAGATTTGGTTGTATGGTTGCGTTTCTTAGATAGCTTTAATGGGGTGTTATTTTGGAGGGATAAAGTTTGCCTTGGGGCAGACTTATAGGTGGATTTGAATGCAGCAGGTTCCTTGGGATATGGGGTTTATTTTAAGGGCAGGTGGTGTGCCAGGGTATGGCCCAAGGTGTGGCATGATCTCTGAATCACGAGGGACCTTACCTTTTTGGAATGTTTTCCAATCGTACAGCTGCTTTGGCTTTGGGCAGGCATGTGAGGCAATTCTGTGGTAACCTTTAGGTTTGACAACATGGTGATGGTTCACGTAGTAAATTCTCTCTCCTCAAAATTTGGGAGGGTCATGCGTTTGGTGCAGGCCTTCACATTACATTGTTTGCATTATAATGCAGTTTTCCAGGCATGACATGTACCAGGTGTAGACAATGCTCTGGCTGATGCCCTGTCCCGTCAACAGATTGACCAGTTCAGGGCGTTGGCTCGGGGGGCACCGTCTCAGCCAGATGTCTTGTTGGAAGAGGCATGGAGCCTTGGTGCATAGAGGCAAACAGGGCCATCAGTTTGGCAGTGACACCCAGCACCAGGCGCAGTTATGCTGCTGCTTGCAATGAGTTTTTTGCATTCTGCAGACGAGAAGGTTTAGGTCAGCCCTGGCCCATTACTGTGGATCACCTGCAGCAATATGGGGTGCATTTGCTTCAAAAAGGCTTAGCCCCTCAATCCTTTCAGTGTAAGATGTCTCCCTTGGCCTTTTATGCCAAGGCGTGGGGGTGCCCAGACCCAATGAATGATTTCTGAATTCAGAAAATGATAGAAGGATGGGAAAAAGAGAGGGGTAGGTTTCAGGATAAGAAGACTCCAATTTCGCTAAATGTTTTACTCAGGTTAGCAGAAGTACAGGATAAAGGTTTGCAAAGACAGTTATGAGGTTGCCCTGTTTAGAGCGGCAACACTTCTTGCATTTTGGGGGCATTAGTGAGCTGGTGAGGGCTTTTAAAATGGACCAGTCCCGTTCGGCCTTACAGATGGGTAACGTGGTGGTTTTTGAAGACTGGATCATTGTCCATCTAAGGAGACCTAAGACTGACCAAATGGGAGATGGGAAAATAATTTCTTTGGACCGCTCTTCCACCTTAAAATTGTGCCCTGTTGGGGCTATGCAAGATTACAAGCTGATGATGGGGGGAAGCGGCTGCTGAGCTACTTTGCCATAGGGATATGTCACCATTGACTAAGTACCAGTTTTGGATTTCAAGGGCTTTGCATAAGGCAGGCATTGTAGGTTGGAAATTTGGGACCCACTCTTTCTGCATTGGTGCTGCATCTATAGCGGCTGCCCTGGGATATGGAGATGAGCAAATAAAGAAGGTGGGAAGGTGGTCATCCCATGGGTTCCAAGCTTATGTTCGTTCATTGCCACAGTAGGTTCTGGCACTGTTTCTTTTTATCTTGCAGGTTCTGAGTTGTCAAGGAGACATTTGTGAGTTATTGTTTGTGGCCACAGTTTTATATTTTGGGTGTCCAAGCAAGCTTCCGGGCCAGTTGCGGTCATAATTTGGGTCTGGGAGCCTGGGCTAAACTTGAGTGGAGGGGATGAAGGGGCATGTTTTGGGATGGTTTCCTGAATTTGGCATCCCAGAGTAATGCGGAAGTGCCCCCTGACATTTCATTGGTTCACTTGGGTGGCAACGACTTGACTCAGCGGAATGGCAAGTGGCTTATTTTACAAATGATTGAAGATTTCCGAGCCCTTAAGGCTAGGTTCCCAGGAGTAAGTATTATCTGGTCAGATATAACACCAAGAGTGATATGGAGGGCTGAGTGTGACCCCAGATGTATTGACCGCACCAGGCGGGGAGTCAACCGAGAGGTTGGAAAAGCCATAAAGGCTGGTCTAAGGTCAGTGATGCTACACCCGGACATACTGTGAGACAGCCTGAATTGTACAGAGACGATTGTGTGCATTTGCCTGATGCTGGCCTGAATATTTTCCTGTGTGATTTACAAGGGGGTCTTTGGGCCAAAATTTTTGGCGTGGGTGGAAGGTGACAATTAACTTATCTCCTTGATTGGTGGAAAAGGAGATATATGAAAGGGAGATGGATTAAGGGAATCTCCCGGGCGGCAGTACCCCTAGGGTCTTGAGGCTCGGTGACTGAAGCAGTGGGGGGGATTCCTGGTTTTTGGGCTGAAGATGCACTGGACAGAGGTCAGTGTGCTTTGCCAATAGGAACTCACCCTTGGTGGCCTGATCCGGTTAAAGTGGTACACTGAAGCCAGATGAATTTGCACTACGGTAGGCCCCCTTGACAGAACTACGGGAGGCAGTGGAAGATAGGAGGGCCTGGCGTGCTCTGGTTCATGGGGTCACGAAGAGTCGGACACGAATAAACGACGACGAGGCCCCCTTGTGAAAGCAGAATTAAAAGTTTAAATAGTTTACTAAAGT
Organism: Pogona vitticeps; assembly: GCF_051106095.1. NCBI lineage: Eukaryota > Metazoa > Chordata > Lepidosauria > Squamata > Agamidae > Pogona > Pogona vitticeps. The sequence continues at coordinate 246,554,456 of NC_135784.1, read as the reverse complement.
TGTGGCCCTTGTTTTATCCAACTCCTGTGTCTCAACTCTTTATTCCGGGCTGGCAGGGCAATGCAATTTGAATTTCCTGTAGTGGAGAATTTTCAGTATTATTCATTGTTAAAGGCATTTGCTGTGAATAGGAGCCACGATTTTATACTGAAGCAGAGGAGTGAAGGTGATCCTAAGATCAAGCTGTTTATCTCTTTTATGATGTTCTCCTATGATGTAAAAGGAACAGTTTCACGTCTTGCTTTTCAGGCAAGAGTGTCATCAGCCTGCAATCGGCTCTTGCAGTTCTCATATAGCATTCACTGAGATAAATGGGAATTTATCATAACAGTTTATGAAGCATGACTAGTTGCTATGGTTGTTTTTCCATCGTTGAAGAAAAAGAAATAAACAATGGCCTGGCAGGTTAGTCATAATCTGTTTTGCTTTGGTTTTGCGTTGCCTTTGAAGTTCAAGATTGTCTCAAAGCTCTTCTGCAGGCTGGGTTACCTTCTGGCTGCAAGACAAACAAACAACAATCAAAACTTTTGGCTTCCCTCCTAAGGGATTAGGTAGCCAAAAAGGCAAATCACTGCATTGCATATGACTTCTTGCTGCCGCCATGGCAAGTGTTAAAAGAATGTGCCTGACACCACGTACATCAGTAATACATCATCTATGGATTCTGCTAATATTATTGACAACCAAAAGACCTTTCCAAAAACATTGTATTAAATGACCCTCTCCCTGATTCATAAAGGGCACGTCCCATTTACTTTGCAGAGACTTGTACAATTGCCCACCTCCATCCGCATGGCATGGCATGGCACACTCTTCTGAGTACTGTATAATGAAATGGAAACACCTTTGGGTTATTATGCCTGGAGCATTTGCTCTCCAGTAAAGAAACCAGTCCTACCAGTTGTTTTTCCCACTGTTCATATGATGCAAGGCAATGCTGTTGAAAGCCTTGACAAAGGGAGGCAAAACCTACTTGCTTTCCAGGATTTTCTTACACTAAGAAACCCCAATGGTTAATTAAAAAAAAAAGGAGCTGCATAGCTTTGTATTAGAATGGGTTCCACTGGTGTGGATTGTAATACTGTATCAACCATACTGTTTGTGGATGTGCCTTTCAACAGGGGTGGCTACTGTGAAACTAGTGAAGCTTAAATTTCAGAACGAACCCAGAAGCGACTTCAATCAACATTTTTTTAAAAAAATTGTGGTGATCTGCCATGGAACAACCCCATTGAAGAAGGTAACATTGGTTACTCAGACTTTGTTGCTGGTTGCAAAGGAGTCCCATAACAGTTCAAGCTTCAGGGCCTCAGAAATGTAGGTCCACCACTGCAGTTCTGCCAGCCATTTTCTGGGGATGAGTTGGTGTTGCTCCATCTCTCAGCACCCTTCTGTCTGACAATCCATTTCCTCTCCTTCCCTATGGCTCACAAAGGGAATTGGCAACAGCAACACTTTCCCTCCTTCCCTATATTTTCTGGCCCCTCCCATTCATCGCTCTGTGGAGCATTTAGCTTTTTTTTTTAAAGTTTCCGTGCCAGTTTTGCATCAAGGAGTCATAACAGAGGGGCAATATTTCAGAGGACATCAGTGCCACACTAAAAATCTTGGAGGCTTTCCAAACCTATGTTTTTAATGTCCCAAATTCACATGGCTGATGGTTCTGCCCACAAGAACTTGATGCAAAGCTTTGAAGAAGATGATTTATCATTGAAAGCTTGCTATTTGGCTTTTTGGGGTTTTTTTTCCATATTCTTAATGGTGGATTATAGGTGTCACCTACTCCTGCATTTGTATGCAGCCTTATCCTGATTTTTCATGCAATGTATACAATTACTAAATGTGCAGGCCATTGGGAAATTACACCGGTGTATAGGTCTGTGATCCTCAACTTTCTATTTTCATGTAGTTTTTAGATTCCATGCATTTTGTGTGAATGGCACCAGATAACGCAAGAGGAATGTCTAAGGAAACACAAAAAAATTCTGGAAAATTGAAAAAAAATAGACACAGTGGAACATGTGAATTAGACAGCTAGGGAATGAACTCATTCAAGTGGCATAGAATGTGGACAGACTGTGTTGAGGATGGGAAGAGTCATGCAATGACATATCCTGGGAAAGAGCATGGCTGAGCAGACAGAACCCTGATGAGGAATATTCTACACTGCAACATTTTGTTATAGGTCCTCCTCAAAAGTACTTGAGTTTCAGGGAGCATCACGTAACTTTGCAATACAGTACTTCCTGTATTTAGAGTAGGCATAGAATATAGCCTATTGGCTGTATTTTCCATGCCACGTTAAATAAAATTACTTCAACTGGACCTGTAACATAAAAGTTAAGTTCTTAAAAGTACATTAATATACCGTGGTATTTAATTAGACAAATACATTTGTCTTGGAAATGTTTGCTGTCTACCAGTCAATAACACCAGCTCCTCTTTCCCCATCCATTTTTCCTGATTATTTTTGGAGGTGGTATATTTTTAGATTTTTCTTTCTGTTTATGCCATTTTCCTTACGCAAACATAAGAAGCTGTATCCCAGCAGAATTCATGCTTAGGTGAATTTTACTGCTTAAGTGCAAAGCAAATTGATGTTGTACCCATGACACCACTTCATTTTAATCAATATGCACTGAGGTATAAGCATTTAGCTCTAATCTTGCATTATATACGACATAACCTACAAATGCCACCTTACTGGAATATGACAGTGATCCAGTTACCATGTTATTTCTGCAGGCTGAATCTCCAAGGCAACAGAAAACTCGTGTAGTGTAATGAATGCCTTTGCTTACCTCCTAGCTGTGAATTTGGGTTCTTGCAGCCCAAGCGCCCAGCTTTGGTTAAGAGCTAAAAGAGGCACAGACATAGAAGTCATTTTATTTAGAGGGGATGCTTAACCCTTGAGCAAGAAGAAACAGGGACTTGAGATTCAGGGGTGGGGAGTGATGTGTTTGGTGTTGAGATGCAGTCCTGAGAGAAATACTGTACTAAACCATAGAGAAGCTACTGATGGTGAAAACATACGTAGCATATAAACGCAATATCTGAGCCGATGTCAAATCTTGTATTTATTTGTTGCTGCGACAATATAACTACTTCCAATTTCAGTTTTCTAGGGCATGTGAGATTATGTGCAGTTACTTAAGTTAAGCAGTGTGACCTGAATAACCTAATAAATTAAAAAAATAAAAATAATGCAAATGCTTGGTGAAGACATTTATACTTTAACAGATCACACACAAGTTCTTCTCATTGTAATAATTCATATTTAACTTCCGTCTTGACATTCCATAAACTCCAATGAACTCTTACTCCCACAATGAAAGAGGAGAGATGTTATCTCAGGTGAAAAAGGACATTCTCTTTCTTAATATTTTGCACAGTATCGTTCAGTGTGCAGTAAAGAAAGCAGCTTACACCTGTCTGTAACTTTAAGTAACTGTGAGTAAAGAAATTTTTTATTCTTTCTCCTATAAATTTCTCAGAGTGGGTTACTGAGACTTTGTCAGTTAATGAGAAAGGAGCAGACTCTGGGGAACTTATAGCTGTGCTCCCCTGTGGATCTCTGTATTTCTATTGTGTAGCAAAAAAGAGAAATCTACCAGAAATTCCAAACTCTGCAACAGCTTTCATGCTGATAAAGTAATAAATAAGCAAGAGAAAATTATCTCTCAAAAAAAGAATGCTGGGACTCTTTCATAGCTCTACCATCACATGAAAATAGCCTCTTAGTCTTCTTATTATTGTTGTGTCTGTCTTCTGAGCTTGAAGAGTGGAAAGTTAATCATATGCCATCTATCAGCCGGCTTTTGCATTATAATTCAGCATGTCTGAATGTGCCTGAGAGTTAAATATGGACAGCTTATTATACATAGCAGCAATAGTTGTTTATGACCTCCCTCCCATAATAGTCTCATAACTTCGCTGCTGAAAAAAAAATCCCATTAGCACTCTGCTCAGGTTACTGCCTACTACTTTTTGCTACATATTCATTTTAAGTTTTGATGAAGAAAACAGCAGCCTGAAACCAGATTTCACTTTTTTAAAAAAAACATGACTAATCTATCAAAATAGTTTTTGGGAACTGAAAACTTTGGACTTTAAACATATAAAAAAAAGTTGATTGCTTATAGTTTTGAAAGAGTGGTCTGTCTGTTTTGTCCCTTTCATTTTGTCTTGCTTTCACCTTTCCCCCCCAAAACAAATGCAATATATTTTGTTTATTAGTAATCCTCATAAAGGCATGTCTGCACTTCATTCCGTCTCTTCTGATCCTTTGAACGTGCACAGTATCAGGTCTCATAATGTTTTATCCAATCATCTGTCTGTTGGCTCACCCTTCCTGGATGCCTCTTAGAGGCTTTAAATTGTGTTTCTGTATGTTTTGCTCATGCAAGCTGTCCCCTGCAAGGCATATGGATTGCCTGGCTATCATAACAACAAACAAATTTCGAAACAGCAGACAAAGAGAAACTGTATTGGGGAACAAAGTTACACCACCAGATAAGTGTATACAGTGGTGCCTCGCAAGACTAAAGTAATTTGTTCCGTGAGTAGCATCACTTGCGAAATTTTCATCTTGCGAAAAGCAGTTTCCCATAGGAATGCATTGCAATTCATTCCTATGGGAGACCTCGTAAGACAAATGAATTATTTTCGTCTTGCGAGGCATCGGTCTTGCGAAAAAATGTCTTGCGAAGCACAGCCATAGAAGAAGCCATCTTGCTAGTCACCAACACGATCGCAAAACGCTTTCGTCTTGCGAATTTGTCATCCGGCAAGGCATTCGTCTTGCGAGGTACCACGGTACAATCTCTCTCTCTGTCTCTCTCTCTCTCTCTCTCTCTCTCTCTCTGTGTGTGTGTGTGTGTGTGAAAATGAATCAAACTCCAGAATTTCCATTCCATGGAACGTCTTTCCCCAGCGCACATGGAAAAAGCTCCTTTTTACTTTGTGGAGCAAATAAAGGGAAGGCCTCTCTCTGAAACCTGACAGCAAGAGATATAGTCTATCAGGAAGTGAGATAATAACAGGAGGGCCTTAGGAACTTAAGGAACTGGAGAAAGGAAAGGCTTTGCGTGGAATCGTGTGTTAGAAGTAGCCTATTATTAGACAAAGTAATTGCTTAAGTGCTGGAAATATCTTAATATCTCAACAGAAGCATTTCACACCTAGGGTTGCCAGATACATGGGTACCAAAATGAGGACACAGAAAGACAAAAAAGAGGACAGAGAAGGGCGTATTGAATGTTTCATTTGATTCGTTCCGGATTAAACCCGCAATCAATACAATTTTATTACAATAGCTGCTAATAAATGTCTCTTAGTGAACCGACCAAGAAACAGTCATGGTAAAAAATAAAAATAAATTCAATGGAGGCTTTTTTCCAAAATAACAAAAAACATTATTTAAACAGCCAATTGTACAATTATTACCTTATAATCTATATTAATCACTTGCTCCTTCACTTGCACCGAGGCAAGCTCTGCGAGAAGGTCCCTCTCTTTCCTGCCTCCTTTCGTTGTGGCAGTGCTGGCGGTGGCTGCCACTTCTTCTCCCTCTCCCTCTTTCTCTGGCAGATGCCTGGCACAGAGCCCCACTCTGGCTCTGGCTCCCCTTCCCTGCAGCTTCACTTCTTCTCTGCCAGCCTTCCTCAATCTTTTCTAGCCGCTGCCGCCGTGTCTCCTTTCTTGACTCTTGCTGCTCACTAAAATATCTCTGGGCAAACCCACAAACTTTTTGTTTCCCTCTTTAAAAAAAAAGATCCTGCCCTTCTCCAACTACCTCTCTCTCTCTATTCTCTCCTTTTGTTTTGCCCATTCCCTTTCACTCATGGTATTGTGGGTATATATACCTTGCTCTCCTTTCCTTGCTAATCTTTACCTGCAGCTTGCTCCAAATGAAGCAGGAAGTCACCTCCAGAAGCAAAGGCTCCACGTGGGCGTGGCTGATATACAGCCCAAAGTGGTGTCGTAGACTGTGACTCCATCACAGACTGCTTTCCACCTTTCACCGCTCACTCTTCCATCCAAAATTATAACATAAAATATTACAAAAGCCAGACATTTTAAAGGTTTATAGCTTTGCCTGTCGGATGGAGGACATTAGGCTGAAAAGGAGGACATGTCTCCTTTTGCTGGACATCTGGCAACCCTATTCACACCTCCCATAGTTTATTTTATTTATTTATTTATTTATTTATTTATTTATTTATTTATTTATTTATTTATTTATTTATTTATTTATTTATTTATTTGTTTGTTTGTTTGTTTGTTTGTTTGTTTATTTGTTTATTTGTTTGTTTGTTTGTTTGTTTATTTATTTATTTATTTATTTATTTATTTATTTATTTATTTATTTATTTATTTATTTATTTATTTATTTATTTATTTATTTGATTTATACCCCACCTATCTGGCCTGCCGGACCACTCTAGGCGGCTTCCAATATAAAATGAGATAATAAAAACATAGGCAAATACATAGTAATCGAACAACAACAACAGTAAAATAAAGAAGAAAAAGTAAGAGAGAAATCAAGAATTGGCTGGAAGGAAGGCCTGAATAAACAACCATGTTTTTAGTTGGGTTTTAAAAATGCCCAGCGTGGGGGCTGCGCGAATCTCCGGAGGGAGATTGTTCCAGAGGTGAGGAGCCACCACCGGGAAGGCCTGGTTTCATGTCTTCTCCTTCTGGGCCTCTCTCAGCGTCAGGGCCTGGAGCTGATTGGCCACCACCCTCTCGACCACTTTGCTCATGAAAGAAACATTGGCGATGGGCCTATAATTGCCAATTTCGTCCGCCGCCAAACTAGGTTTCTTTCTTATGGGCCTAATGAGTGTCTCCTTGAGGGCAGATGGAAATCTACCCTCAAGGAAAGACTCATTTATTATTACTGTGGCCTATTCTGTTGTTATCGGCCTGGCTGCTTTGATTAGCCAGGCCGGGCAAGGGTCCAAGGAGGAGGTGGTGGCGGCTCGACAGCGATCAAGCACCCTGGTGACAGAATCAGGCGCTACAGGCTGAACAGAATTGAAAGTTACGGGGCAAGACGGAGCGCTGGACATCTCTGCTTGACTCACTGTTTTTAAAAAAGGAGAGAGCTCCCGGCGGATGGCCTCCACTTTAGATTTTTAAAAGGCTGCAAACTGGTCAGGGGAAAAACTAGGGGAGGCCTATCACCTGAACCAGTTCCGGATAGGTCACGCACTATACGGAATAACTCCGCCTGCTGGTTGGACGCTTCGCTTATCCGGTTAGCGAAGAATGATCTACATGCAGCCTTTACCTTAGTCAGGTAAAAGTCAGTTGCGACCCTGACAGCTATCCAATTATAATCCGTCGGGTTCTTCCTCCACCTATGCTCTAGCCTTCTCCTATGTCGCTTCATCGCTCGGAGCTCCTGGTTAAACCAGGGCGCAGGCCGAGCTCTGAGCCGGAGAGGGCGTTTAGGCGCGATCGTGTTTATAGCCCTAGTGGCAGCGATGGACCAGCTGTCAACCAGAGCCTCGACAGGAGCGCCAGCCAGGTCAGCCGAAACACATCTCATGGCCTCCTCTCATGCAAGTGATGGCTGGATAGTCCATCAAGTTAGGTACCCGAAAGCTCAATTCCCCACCATGCCTCCTGTGAGTACAGCCAGGCTGTTTGACCATGGGCAAGCTGCACAGTCCCAGGATGCCCCCCCCCCCAGAATAAGGGAATGGCACACCACCTCTGACTATTCTGTACCCAGAAAACCCTGAAAAGGGTCATTTTCAGTCAGAATTAACTTGATGGCACACAATTATTTGTTTTGTGATTGTTCATTGGGAAGTCTATACAGGTTTTGTTTACAAGTATGATTGCTCACTCTGGAGAGTCTACTGGAATAAGGCCCCTGGAATTCTAATGGATTCCATTTTCTCATGGCTCTTATTGTAAGAAGATAACTTTGCTGAAGGATAAATACATAAAATGAATGCCATGTGTTGTTGTAAATGAAAATTAGTTATAATTATTTCAAGGCCCTTTCTTCCTCTGGCAAGTTCCTGGAAAAGAGAATAATTGGAGAGAACCTGCCTGCATACAAGGTAAATTTGCAAATATGAAAGAGAGGCTGGAACTTGCCAGAGAAACAAAGAACCTTAAAAATTACACTTACACCAGTGTGACACAGTGGAGGGTCCACACCACACCCATCATGACAAAGCATGGGTGGAAAATTGGGGGATTAAAAGTGTCTACTCTCACTACTCAGGAGTGGCAAAAGAATGGAAGGGAAACCACAGTCTCACCAACGTCCAACCACTAAGGTGGGGAAAGGGACAAGATACAGAAATCCAATTGAAGTTTTCATTTGGTGACAGAAACTAATGAATCCATACATTTGAAATGCTGGGGCAAATAAATATATTTTGACCTGGTTTTATTAAAAACATAGTGATCATGCCATATCATGTAATAGTTCTTGGAGAACAGCCAAATCTGATAATCATAGAGTGCAGAAATGCTGGTAGAGAGGGAAAGACTCTTCCAGATACTTGTGCCCCAACCTGCTTCAGACTTCAGAGGTCTGAAGGCTTGAATTAAGCTTGCAAATGCCTATTATTTTATATATATGAAAATATAAAGATATCTAATCACCATACATCTCTGTGTGTATGTGTAGACAGACATACAGACAGATAGACAGACAGATGGGTATGGAATAGAACAGAGTGTGTACAATTGTCTTACTGAGATATAAGAAATGGTACTCACCTCTGGGTGCCAGAGTACAGCTGGTAAATAAATGCTGTGACGTTTTTGCAATGTTATTTGTGCACCATCCAGGAGGATGAGACCAGCCAAGCGTTCTTTGGATGTTTTGGGGGTGAGCATTAGTTAGACAAAGCCTCTGTTTACATCTCTTAAATTCAGCAGTCAAAATGCATGTCTCATGAGAGCAAGGGAACATTTCGGGGAATGGTGGTTTGAAACATCAAGTGGTTTAGTGGGGAGGATTCTAACCACTGTGTTGGAGAATGTCTGATGCCAGGATGAAGCCTTCAGACCCCCGAAGTTCCTTGCTAAAATGAAATCAGGGCACTCCACATAGTGACCAGTTCATATGAAATGGGTCTTAAGAAGATGATTTTGTTTAATTATGTCATTCCAAAGGACTAGGACTCAGGTCACCTAGACTTTTGTCCCTGCTCAGCCATGGAAACTCGCTGAGCAGTGGAACTGATAAAACAATTCTCATGATGGCATAACTGAAATTGCCCAAACCAGGCAGAGCTCTGAAAAAAAAGTGGGTAACCATCATCAATTTAGAATTGCAGAGCTGGAAGGGACCTTATGGATCATCGAGTCCAGCCCCCATCAAGGAGGGAATTGAACTCCCAACCTCTACTGAAACCACTGAGCTATTCAGCAGTTATGTTTTGTGTTTTTAGAAGATGTTGGGCAGATGACAAGATGAAGAAAGAGGACTGAGATCCTGTACCTTTAATGCTTGTGCGGAAAAGGAAATTTCAACAGGGACTGTGCTATATTTTCCTGGTAACACCCCTGCTGAAATGTCCTCTTCCAATCAAATATTAAAGGTAAGAAAACACACACACCCCATCCTCTTTGTCATTCAACCACCTTAATGGTAGAGGAGAGACATATTAAAGCAGAATGGCTCTGCTGGAGACTCAGGGGCTGAAGCTGGAAATATAACTCATGCACAATACTACAGCTCCAAAATTTCCCTGTCCATCTTAGCCATGCTGCTGGGGAGATTATGGAAGCTGCAGTTCAAAAACCCACAATGTTCCCAAACTCTAAAGTGTATATGGCCTTGAACTGGAAGTTGATGGGGAGTGAGCTTAGTTGCATAAGCATGTTTTATCATTATAATTTAAAGTGTGTTTCCTGACCACTCTTTGGGAGGTGATTTTATATATAAACTAAATTTAAATCGATAAAACATGTCAGCTTGATCATCGCTGTCTGATCAGTATGCAGCTATATAACTGGAGAAATATTGTACAGGCATGTATATAGACTAACAGCTGAACTGTCTTGTTACTAAGTACCATGCTGCCCATTAAGATCTTCAGTGCTAAGGATAGTTGCATTTTCCCTCAATTACACTAAGTCTGCATATTTTATTTTATTTTAGTTACTAAAAATTCAAACCTATAGTATGCAATGTCAGGAGTTGGGGCCATTGTGTTAAAGAGGGTTTGTTCCAACCAAGCACATATAGGATTGCATGGGAGTATTCTTCAATACGCACTTGCCTGGGGAAAATCCCCCTGAATAGTACTCCTCCTGCGTAGACTTCTGTAGGTTTGTGTTTTTCCTTTCTCAACATATTGAATGCCAGGGCACTTTAAAGCATTTTAAACTCCTCAGTTACAGCTCTACTAATACACAGGGATAGCTGTCCTGGCTGGTTTGCTGTTCCCTCCCAGAGCAGGAAAGGAATTTGAAGCAGGCTTTCTGGCATGTATTCATGTTGAAAGTATGCCACAGTATCTCAATTCCCATCATGATTAATAAACCACATTTAGCATGTGTCTCTCATACTGGAATATCTCCAAAGGAACAAATGCAATATTTTTATGTGCTCTACACATGGCATGGGCTTGGAATTCTATGCAAAGGGCAACCAATTATAGTGTTTCTCAAACTGAGGCATCGCAAAAGATGTGTAGTCATCTAAGTTTTTATGTGTGCAGTTTCCCTAGTAAGATCTTGAAGGATATACCTGCCAAAGGTCCTCTTACAGGGTATATGAGCCTTACAGAACACAAGCCTTTATGAAATAGGCAGGTTTTATAGTTCTAGCACAAATATAAAAAGAAACTGTAACCTTCAGCTTGTCAGTTCAGAATTATATCCATAGACCTGCCCTCTCCCTGAAAATATTATTTTCAGGCAATTAAATGGAATCAAGCATATGTGAGCCTTAAATTTAGATCATCAGCTATCACAACAGCTGAGCTGTTCCACTGGGAGGCAGGTGCTGTTGATCTTGTACACATGTCTCTGCCCAAAGCTATGTTCATGGCCGAGCAATACTGTACATTCCAGCCTTGTGATGACACAGCTGTACTCCCGAGCAGCACATTTCAGCCTTCTGCAGGGCGGATGTCATTTATCTTCCTGCATTCCAGAAGTTTGAAAAGAGAGAGCAAAGGACTGGCAATGTCATCTTTAGGGGATCTGGGGTTGGCACGTCGATATTCCGCAGAAGATTCTCAGGCATAGTTTAGGAACCTTCCTTTTTCACATGGGTAAGTCACTTTTATTTATTTTGTTTCAGCCACAATAACATACTAATGCTAGTACATTGATTAATTACCTTCAGATTCTATCTGTCATATTGCATCATGAACTGTAGAAACCCCATGAACTAATAGAAGCTGGCAAGTTCTCTTTGGCAAGATTTCTGCCAGTTCAGGTTTCAGCGGATTCAGTAGGTAAACCTTTCTCTTTCCTTTCATCTTCAGTGCATTCTGGGAAAGCACCATATGGTGGAACCAAGAAGGACATGTCACCCAGGCCAACCCATGTATCCCTCACATCTCACCTGTGTGCCCTTCCACCCAGTTATCAGCTCTAGGGATCTCTGGCCAGGGAAAGGGGTGGGCTGATCATCCCATAGCTGCATTTGGATAAAGCCCTTCCCTGTTGCCAGCATCCTCCTGGACTGTAGATGCTATAGAAAAAGGGCTACCCATCACAGGTAATGAGGGTCATCTAAGCAGGCTTCAGGCCAGTAGGAAAGATCATCTGAAGGAGTGGCCCACCAGTAACAAGAAGCACCTGGTAGTTTAGAAGAGGGAGAGGCTGGCAATGGCCATGATGTTTGTTGGGAAAAGACAAGTGTGCTGATGTCTCTGGCTGGACTTCCCTGGGGCAACAGATGTTGGGAGCCCTCTATGCCGTAATGAGTTGGCCCCTGCAAGTCACAGTCCAATCACCTTTGCCTCAGAAAGGCACTCAGCATGGGTAGCATTTACAGCTGCCGGCTGAGGACTGGAGGTCAGTACTTGCAAGGATGGGAATTCCTGTGAAGTCCCATGGCCACCAGAGCTTATTAAAGTTGTTTTTGAACAGAGACTCCCAAGCACCCCCAGCCAGCATGGTGAGTCTGACAGCTCAATTCCAAAAATTAAATTTTCACCAGGTCTCAGCCCTGTTTATCCTGCCTGAGATAACTAAAATTCAAGGTGACCAGACTTTCTTGGGTTGAATGGTTTATCCCAAGAAAATTTGGTCATGCACACCTTTATACCCGATGCAAAATAAGGTACGTTTCAGGTGTATAGTAATCTATTCGCCCAAATCCTGTTGATTAACATAAAGAAAGTCTTGTGGTGGGGATACTTTATTTTACAATAAGGAATGGTCAAAAAGTTATGATTTTGCTTTCACAATGAGTTTTCAGCCAATATGTGATAAAATTGTAATGACTGGATTCTGTAGGCTTTTTCTCCGGTGAGCCACATTTATGAGACTATAGGTGTGTGTCACTTATGTGGAACTCCCAGAATGGAGAATTGTGGGATTTACTCCAAAAATCCCATGCCTAGCCCAAATTTGGAAATCGGCCTGACCTGCAGTCTATGACCTGCTGTGGTGTTATCTGAGAATGCGGGTAGACACCTTGTAGGCAGAATGACTCAGAAGCATGGCACTGCAGTGACTATATTTATGGATCTCTTCTGTCTCTGGAACAATGTGGCTGCATAAGTGCCAAGCAAGAATTATCTGAGAATTTTCCGTACGCCTTCTTTAAAAGGACCAAGAAACTCTGTATGCATTCATGCTGTGGATACAGCAAACAAGGGGGTTGATCATCCTGTAAATTCCTGACCTTTTATTGTAAATAATATTATTCAGAAGACCACTGAAAGATTATTAGAGTATTCTGCTTCTTTCTTGTCATTATTAGGTGGCATGAGACAAAGAAATTCTACAAAGATTTGATTACTGAACGTAAAGTCTAGACAGATTTTCTGGAGTTTATACTTCCAGGTTTTTTTTTAAATTATTCCTCTCCTTGAGGTCTTGAGTTCAAAATTATTTATTCCACTTTCAGCTAACATTACCAGAGTTACTTAACGGGGAGCAAAGAGTACGGTATTACAGTGTTCAGGCTGTGTCACCAGGGGCATAAATGAAAAAGTAGCAGATTACCTTTTGACCCGAAATAGCATAATTTCCTAAATGTTTTGCTTCCAATTATGTCTATGTAATTTAGAAGGCTCAGGTCTACGTATACACCATGGAGTCTTATAGGATGAGGGTTCAATTGCAGGTTAAAAAGCATTTTCATAAGAATGTCTTCATGTCTGAGTTCTAAATTGCTGCTGTTAGAAGTATCTCAGAAGAAGCAACTAGCAGAGAAAGAAATGGGTGCTGCTCTTTTTAGTGCTCTTGACTTTTCCTATCGTTGTATGGGATTACTGACATTTGTATCTCATATTAAGATAGTTTTTCATGCATATTTAAACATAGGCAGTCTGGCTTATTTTTCCTTGCTGATTGAACAGGTATTTTTGGAACAAACCTGAGGGTAAAACAAGGCAGAAGCAGGTGCAAAGAGTTCAATTCATCTGCCTCTGCCTAAAACTTAGAGAAGAAGGAAGGGAGAAGGTTGGATAAGTTGTTTCACAGAAATAGGAAACATTCTTTTTTGAACTACAGTTTTCAGAATCCCCCAAAAAGCATGGACATTTCCCCAGCTCTGGTGCTGCATGTATGAAACATGGAGCCTTCATATGAGATACAGGATGGCTTTATGACATAGCATCAGTGTTAAAACACCTGTTTCATTTTGTCTGTTTTAGTGATGCACAGCCTCGAACTTGGTACATTTGAGCTACCCCAGAATCTAAGGGAGTCCTTCATCAATGCCCCATTTTTGTACTTTATGTGCATATTAGCTGCACACTATCTGAATGTTGGCTTCATGCACTACAATAAACATATGTTTTCCAACACAAGAATAGTATCCAGGACCAAATAAGGCACCGGTTCTTTGGGTTTTACAGCACTCCTGTTTCTCTCAACAATCCATAGCTGGATGCATTCACTTAAAAGATTTCTTAAAAGATGCTGCTTTTGAAATCATAAAAAATGTGTTTTATAGGGAAGATCAATGATAGCTATGCCTCTTCAACAGGTTTATAAAGTCCTGGAAGATAAACTTCTATCCCCTGGGCAGGATCTCAATGAGTCATAAAAGTATGGAACCAAGAGATGCTAACAGGCAAAGTTAGAGACAGCTTTCAGAAGGCTAGTGGATAATCTCTGGACAGTGCATGGGAATAAAGACATCAGGCCCATTGTAGCTGAATCTAGTGCCCATGAACAAAGAACTAGACATTCAAGAAAAGGCTTTCTCCCTCTAAAGCAATGGTTGCAAAGTATAAACCATGGGCCACATGCATACCTTAAGGGCCCAAATGTGACCCCCAGCATCATTTCCCTCCAAGTCCCCTAGAACAGCCCAGGAGGAGCAAAAAAAGAAAAAGAAGAAAAGAAGAAAAAAGGAAAGGAAAGGAGAAGGAAATTGTCTCCATTATACAACAATGGGAGGCTGGTAGTTTTCTGGCCAGTTGGCAATCCTTTTTATATCTTAATGATCAGTGCTTGTTAAATATACCAGAAGGTTACTTCTACATGTAAGCTTCCTTACACATTTTGGAATATATGTTTACTGGGATGCATAAACCACATATATTTGTGAAGTACTGGAATTCTGATTCGCACCAGCTAACACTTACTGTGTCTTGTTAAAATACAGCTGATGATTACAGGGGTGATCATTATTAAAAAGTCTTCCTCTTCACAGAGCATCTTAGAGCATAAAAATAATACAGGGTATATTTATGTATGTATGCATGTATTTATTTAAATTATTTATATAATCTCTCTTTCTCCCCATAGGGAACCCAAGGAAGTTCATAACAGGTAAAGTAAGACATTTTAAAACACTACATAAATGTCACATTTTAAAAATAATAATCATACATTAAGATTAAAAGAAAAGCATAAAAAGAATTAAAAACATTTGAAATTTATAAGTCAGAAACCAATATTCCGGCATTCCACTGCTTAAAGGCCTGCCTGAAGAGGAAGGTCTTTGCCTGATGATGGAATGGCAAGATGGTAGGGGTCGACCTGACTTCTTGGGGCAGTGCATTCCAAAGCCTTGGAGCAGCCACTGAGAACGCCCTCTCTCGTACCCTCACCAAGGAAGCTTAGGGAGCTAATATACCAAGAGAAGGGCCTCTTCAGAATATCTTAAAAGCCGAGAAGGCTTGTATTCCTTTGTTATTGTTGTTTAATCGTTAAGTCGTGTCCGACTCTTCGTGACCCCATGGACCAGAACACGCAAGGCCCTCCTGTCTCCCACTGCCTCCCAGAGTTGAGTCAAATTCATGTTGGTTGCTTTGCTGACACTGTCCAACCATCTAATCCTCTGTCGTCCCCTTCTCCTCTTGCCTTCACACTTTCCCAATATCAGGGTCTTTTCCAGGGAGTCTTCTCTTCTCATGAGATGGCCAAAGTACTGGAGCCTCAGCTTCAGGATCTGTCCTTCCAATGAGCACTCAGGGTTGATTTCCTTCAGAATGGATAGGTTTGTTCTCCTTGCAGTCCAGGGGACTCCCAAGAGTCCCTTCCAGCACCACAATTCAAAAGCATCAATTCTTCAGCGGTCAGCTTTCTTTATGGTCCAGCTCTCACTTCCATACATCGCTACTGGAAAAAACATAGCTTTGGCTATGTAGACTTTTGTTGGCAAGGTGATGTCTCTGCTTTTTAAGATGCTGTCTAGGTTTGTCATCGGTTTCCTCCCAAGAAGCAGGTGTCTTTTAATTTTGTGGCTGCTGTCACCATCTGCAGTGATCATGGAGCCGAAGGAAGTAAAATCTGTCCCTGCCTCCACATCTTCCCCTTCTATTTTCCAGGGGGTGACAGGACCAGTGGCCATGATCTTAGTTTTTTTGATGTTGAGCTTCAGACCATTTTTTGCAGTCTCCTCTTTCACCCTCATTAAGAGGTACTTTAATTCCTCCTCACTTTCTGCCATCAGAGTGGTATCATGTGCATATCTGAGGTTGTTGATATTTCTTCCTGCAATCTTAATTCCGGTTTGGGATTCCTCCAGTCCTGCCTTTCGTATGATGTATTCTGCATATAAGTTAAATAAGCAGGGGGACAATATACACTACAGCCTGTAGCAGGCCACTCTGAAGCCTCTGCCAACTCAGGCCTCCAGGAGTGCTCACTACTCTTCTTCAACTGCTGCCACCAATTATAATCAATATTCAAAAAGGACAAGTGTTTCTTCCAAACAAAACTTGTTTATTGGAATAACAAAATTAAATAAGTAAATCACAGGTAGTAAATCAAGTTGTAAATCACTGTTTCTCATTCATTAAATCACACAGACTTTTCCTCACTGACTATTTTGGCTCACAGGCCTACTAACATGCTAATCACTAACTCTCAATCTCTCAATCTCTTCATCTCCATCTCACACCTCACACACCCCCTTTTATATTTCAGCTCCTCCCCATTCTGCACCACCCTCCGTCCCCTCATTGGCTGATATTCCACTGCCCAGCTGTGACGGACAGGTGAGAGCAGGGCTGTATGTTACAGGATTCCTCCAGTCCTGCCTTTCGTATGATGTATTCTGCATATAAGTTAAATAAGCAGGGGGACAATGTACAGCCTTGTCACACTCCTTTCCCAATTCTGAACCAATCATTTGTTCCATATCCAGGTCTAACTGTTGCTTCCTGTCCCATATATAGATTTCTCAGGAGATAGATAAGGTGGCCAGGCACTCCCATTTCTTTAAGAATTTGCCATAGTTTGTTGTGGTCCACACAGTCAAATGCTGTTGCATAGTCAATGAAGCAGAAGTAGATGGTTTTCTGGAACTCTCTGGCTTTCTCCATAATCCAGCGCATGTTAGCAATTTGGTCTCTAGTTCCTCTGCCCCTTCGAAATCCATCTTATACTTCTGGGAGTTCTCGATCCACATACTGCTGAAGCCTACCTTGTAGGATTTTGAGCATAACCTTGCTAGCATGTGGAATGAGTGCAATCGTATGGTAGTTGGAGCATTCTTTGGCACTGCGCTTCTTTAGGATTGGGATGTAGACTGATCTTTTACAATCCTCTGGCCACTGTTGAGTTTGCCAAACTTGCTGGCATATTGAGTGTAGCACCTTAACAGTGTCGCCTTTTAAAATTTTAAATAGTTTGACTGGAATTCCATCACCTCCACTGGCCTTGCTGTTAGCCATGCTTTCTATGGCCCACTTGACTTCACTCTCCAGGATGTCTGGCTCACAGTCAGCAACCACACTATCTGGGTTGTCTGGGACTTCCAAATATTTCTGGTATAATTCCTCTTTGTATTCTTGCCACCTCTTCTTGACATCTTCTTCTTCTGTGAGGTCCCTCCCATTTTTGTCCTTTATCATGTCCATCTTTGCACAAAATGTTCCTTTAATATCTCCAATTTTCTTGAACAGATCTCTGTTTTTTTCCCTTTCTATTCTTTTCCTCTATATTTTTGCAATGTTCATTTAAGAAGGCCCTCTTGTCTCTCCTTGCTATTCTTTGGAAATCTGCATTCAATATTCTGTAAGTTTCCCTGTCTCCCGTGCATTTTGTTTCCCTTCTCTTCTTTGCTATTTGTAAGGCCTTGTTGGACAGCCACTTTACGTTCTTGCATTTCCTTTTTTGGGGGGATGGTTTTTGTTGCTGCCTCCTGTACAATGTCACCAGCCTCCATCCATACAGTAGTTCTTCAGGCGCTCTGTCCACCAAATCTACTTCCTTAAATCGGTTCTTAACTTCCACTGTGTATTCATAAGGGATTTGGTTTAGATTATACCTGACTAGCATAATCTAATTTTTCCTACTCTCTTCAGTTTAAGCTTGAATTTTGCTAGAAGAAGCTGATGATCAGAGCCACAATCAGCTCCAGGTCTTATTTATGTTGACTGTATAGAGCTTCTCCATCTTTAGCTGCAGATAACATAATCATTCTGATTTTGGTATTGCCCATCTGGTGATGTCCATGTGTAGAGTCACCCCGTGTGTTGTTGGAAAAGAGTGTTTGTGATGACCAGCTTGTTCTCTTGACAAAACTCTATTAGCCTTTGCGCTGCTTCATTTTGAACTCCAAGGCCATACTTACTTGTTGTTCCTTTTATCTCTTAACTCCCTACTTTAGCATTCCAGTCCCCTATAATGAGAAGAACATCTTTCTTTGGTGTCACTTCTACAAGGTGTTGTAAGTCTTCATAGAATTGGTCAATTTCCGCCTCTTCGGCATGGGTGGTTGGCGCATAAACTTAGATGACTGTGATGTTGAAAGGTCTGCCTTGGATTTGTATTGAAATCATTCTATCATTTTTGAGACTGTATTCCAGTACAGCTTTTCCCACTCTTTTGTTGACTATGAGGGCTACTCCATTTCTTCTACGGGATTCTTGCCCACAACAGTAGATATGGTAATCGTCTGAATTGAATTCGCCCACTACCATCCATTGTTTATTCTTGCAATCTCCTGTTTGATCACATCCAGCTTACCAAAGTTCATAAATCTTACATTCCAGGTTCCTATGCAGTATTCTTCTTTGCAGTACGGGACTTTCCTTTCACTTCCAGGCACGTCTGCAGCTGAGCATCCTTTTGACTTTTGCTCAACCACTTCATTAGCTCTGGAGCTACTTGTACTTGTCCTCCGCTCTTTCTCAGTAGCATGTTGGATGCCTTCTGACCTGAGGGGCTCATCTTCCAGCATCATATCTTTTAGCTTTTTGTTTCTGTCCATGGGGTTTTCTTGGCAAAGATACTGGAGTGGCTTGCCAGTTCCTGCTCAAGGTGGATTGCGTTTAGTCAGAACTCTCCGTGCATTCCTGCACGGCATAGCCCATAGCTTCTCTGAATTACTCAAGCCCCACCGCCACAACAAGGCAGCAATCCATGAAGGGGTTGTATTCCATATCGGTAGTAAAGCAAGCATGTTCATATTACCACAACCACATAACTGTAATACATTTCACTTTCACAGTTTTGTTTTGTTTTTTATCCTTTAAGGTCTGTAGAATTTCTTGCCACTGTATCACAGGACTATATTACAGGGCCTGATGCCTACTATGGACACATAATGAGAAGGCAAGATTCCCTGGAAAAGACAATAATGTTAGGAAAGTTGTAAAGTTGTAAAGCAGCAGGAAAGAGGAAGATCAAATATAAGCTGAGCAGGGCTGCTGAGGATGGGACATTTTGGAGATTGCTCATTTGTACGGTCATTATTGCATTGGCATTGATGGCACATAACAACAAGAATAAGCCTGATGCTCTAAGCTTATATGATAGATGAAATATGGAACCTCTAGAGCTCTCTGGGTTCTACATGTGTCCTGGCCATATTTCCCCAATACGTAGACCCCTCCCCAAAGCCCCTTGTGTCCTCTAGGGCAGAGGTCACCAACCCCCAGTCCACTGCCTGGTGCTGGTCCATGGCCTGAGCTGGACCGGGCTGGGGAGACGGACCTCCCCCCCTGAATGCACTCACCCCCACACAGCTGATTTGCACATGCATGCATGCTCCAGCGCACCCATGCAAGTGCCACGCCACCATTTATGCATGCACACGACCGTGGGTGTGCCCCGCCTTCCCCAGCTGGTCTGCAGGGTGAAAAAGGTTGGGGACCCCTGCTATAAGGATTCTAGAGGGCTATTTTACCACATTGTAGAGCAGTGATATGTTTTAGGGTGGGATGGTGTGTGGATGAGGCAAAGTTGCCTTTGGAGGGCAGGTGTTTTTTTGTTTTTTTGTTTTTTGGTTAAAAGAGAGGCAGGAGTTCACTGGAAGATACATGCTGCATGTGCCCACCCAGTTCTAATTTATTTATTACAAGTATTTATTTTAAAAAATGACTTTTTGCCAAAGAGAATATTGTGAATTATTTTGTGGTTGTTGTTTTTTTTACATCACAATAATTTCTCGAGTTTCTTTCTTACTGAAAGAAATTGTTGCTATCAGAAGCCCTTCAAGAGCTTTCTTTTAACTCAGCCAAATAGAAATATATTCAGCAGCTCTCAATAAAATTTAATTATGACATTTAGCTGTTTTTCTCCTCACTTTTAACTTGGCCTCACTTCACATATCTATATCCAATTCCTCCCTCTAACTCCTCCACTGAACACTCCAAATGTCAGCTGTCACAACAGGCAGGTAGGATATTTTCTGCTGTTGTTTTTTTTCCCTCCACTGAGTGGAACAATCCTTCAGCCAATCAAGATTTAGTGCTTTTCAAACTCAGCAAAATGAATGTACATGATCTGGGCAGCAGTTATATTGACTGGAGCAATCCTCATTCTGTGCCTCCCTCCACAACTTCCACTTTTCAGAATCTGCCACCAAGCAGCCATCCTCTTAGAGACTTTCAACAAAATTACAAGATGCATTACAAATCGAGATAGGGATATCCGTATTCATTTATGAATATGAATATCGCATGTCTGGCCCCCAGACATCATGTGCATGAAGGCAATGCTAGACAAATAATTTCTTGCCGAAGCACACACACACTGCTGTAAGAAACTGTTTCAGTTTGCCTGGTGATATGCTGCTTCCACTAGCAGAAATGCCTTCCCATTAGAGAGAAAGGAAAGTTAATTGCGCATTCTCTGTACTGTTTGCTCCAAGGTCAGTGATACACACACAGTGCAAACAGATGTTGGCTGACGTGCCTTGCTCTCTCATCCACATTGTTTTGTCCAAAACTGTTCCAGGATATCTATTATTGTGGGCCAAGCCTGACCAACCTTGAGGTCACTTGAGATCAAACTTAATGTGCCAAGTTGGCTTTTTGGTTTTTTTTTTTATGCTGAAATTAATAGTTCTTTAAATATTGACAAAAGGAGTAGTTCAGGAGGGTAATTTAGCTTATACTAATACAATGGGGAAAGCATCACAGTCGATATTAAATTATTGACACTTTTATAATAATAATCTTAGAATCGCAGCTAGATACCTAAACTACTGAGCTGTCGAGAACTTCTTTTTTATAAAGTTAACAGAGGATAATATCTGTGTAGCAAAGTTAGTTCATCATGAAACTAACATTACAGTCTTGCACATATCCATGCACTGGCAAATCCCCTTAAATTGTCTCAGGATTGGCTGCAATGTAAGTGGTTTCAGGATTAAAGCTCAATATATGGAGATTATGTTTTGAAGCAGTCTACTGCTAGCACTCCCAGATCAGCAAAGGGAATTTGTAAGTATGCCTTATGAAGGTTTATACTTGTTCATTATTAGATCATGGCTTAGAAAACAGGCTTCACCATAGGAAACAAAATTGATTTTGAGAGGCTAGGTGTTTAACTATTCCCAAGCACAGCACCCATTCTTAGTTCCTACAGTGAGAAGTACTGCCCATGCTTGCTTTTAACCAATCCTTTTAATTCAATCAGCACATTTCATTTTATGGAACTCTCTGCCCCAAAGGAGGAAACACAGTAACAATGCAGTGGACATCAATCCTTTCCAGTAGAAGACACAAGTGTAAATATTTGCTTATTTCATTTTACCAGGTGAGGACGAAAAACCTGCAAAAATCTTCACCCTTCTGAGGGAGATCGTGAGCATTTTAAAAATAGCTTGGGCCTTTTTTTGGCAAAAAAAATCTCATAACGCTATTTTATGCACAAAAAGTGCATTTCTTTCTTCTTTAAAAAAATCTGTTCCGTTTTCTGTGAAGAGAAAGCCAAGCCCAGAGGTCACACAAAGCTGAGCTTTCATCAAACAGTGCTGTCCCTCTGGCTTTGACGTGAATGGGGAGAAGAACTCAAACATGCTGCTTACGAGAAACTTCACGCGGGGCGGGAAAGAAGTGAGGTTTCCTCTGCTGGCTTATGAACTGCTACCTTTCCTGGAAAGCCTCTTAGCAGTGAGGAAATGCAGGCAGGCGGAGCTGAAGCACTGCAGCAGCAGCAGCCCTATCCGGGGCCATTATTACGGGCAGAAACTTGCTAGTATTTTTTCTCTGCAGAGTAAGTGCTTTTTCCATGAAACACCTTGAGCAATCCGTCTCTTGAGATGACGAAGCACAAGATGTGAGGCTGTCTCCTGGGCACATTCAAGGAAAGCACTGTCAGTTTTCTGCCAAAGGCTGTGGGACATGCCAGGCTGTAATTGAAATAAAGGATAATAACCCCCATAGCTCAAAAAAATGTATAGTCTAGCAAGAAGCCAGGAAGCAACCAGCTGTTATAATAAAGTCTCTAAGTGCCATTAACAAGAAAAGGCTAACTGACCTTGCAGAGTGCTGACTAATTTATTCTAGCCAGCAAATTCAGGAAAGAATATATCAACCAGATGTCACTGGAAGCTTGAGGGGGAAATGAGGAAGGCAAGGTTCTTATTTACCACTAATTTATTATTTCTATTCATTAGCCGCCTCTTAAAATAAATTCTGTAGGAGATGTACACATATAAATCAAGTTAAAAGATAAGAAAAGGATGAAATCCAAAACAGCATCAACATTTTAAATAACATTAGAAGCTCAGCACACAAAAATATTAAGCACTCATAAGTCACTTCATAGCTGGCTGGATCGTTCAGTGAGTTATGTATCTGGCTGTGGAGCCAGAGGCTGGGAGTTGAATTCCCTACTGTGCATCCCAGAAGAGCCAGCCTGTGTGGCCTTGGGTAAGTTGCACAATCCCAGGAAGTGATCGGGAGAAGGTAATGGTAGATGGCTTCTGACTACTCTCTACCAAGAAAACCTTGGAAAGAAATCAGAAGTCGGAATTTACTTGGTGGCACATGATTATTATTAAGATGTCTGCATAGCTCAGTGGTTTAGGTATCTGGCTATGGAGCCAGAGGTTGGGAATTTGATTCCCCACTGTGTATCCTACAAAAAGAGCCAGCCTGTGTGGCCTTGGGCAAGCTGTACAGTTCAAGGTTGCCCCAGAAAGAAATGGAAGACTCTCTACTAAGAAAACCCGGAAAAGTCACCAGAAGTCAGAAATGACTTGTAGAAAGCACACAGTTATTAAGTCAGTTCACATATTTGTTGTTGTTTAGTCATTAAGTCGTGTCCTACTCTTCATGACCCTATTGACCAGAGCACGCCAGGCCCTCCTGTCTTCCACTGCCTCCCGGAGTTCGGTCAAATTCATGTTGGTAGCTTCAATGACACTGTCCAACCATCTCGTCTCTTGTCGTCCCCTTCTTCTCTTGCCTTCACACTTTCCCAACATCAGGGTCTTTTCCAGGGACTTTTCTCATGAGATGGCCAAAATATTGGAACCTCAGCTTCAGGATCTGTCCTTCCAGTGAGCTCTCAGGTTTGATTTCCTTCAAAATGGATAGGTTTGATCTCCTTGCAATCCAGGGGACTTCAAGAGCAGTTCACATATAGGAAATGCTAAAATGGCTTCAGAACCAAGCAGCTAACACAGCTACCATCCTGCACAGAGACAATAAATCTCCAATAGCACATGACCTGTGCAATGTTAAGAGGCCTGAGAGAATACATTGCCTTTCCTTGGCATCAAAAAGATAATGTGCACCTATTCATAGCTAGAGGGCAAAACCGTCCATACCTAAGAAGTCTTGGGTCAGCTTCTAAGAGGGACACTCCCTAAGGAAGGGGCAGGGGTGAGAAATATGCACCCTACAGATGTTGTTGAACTGCAGCTTCCATGCTCCCTAATTAGAGATGAAGGGAATTGTAGTTTGACAATGTTTGAAGGACCCTACTATATTCCCAACCCCAGTGAGCTTTTGATGCCATGGGAAATATAAAGGAGGCAGGCGTTCTGCCCTGTGCAGCACAGTATTCAGTGGGTGCTGAGGATGGAGCAAGAAGGCACAAAAACCAAGGAAAAGGGTGGCATTATTTATGGCAACAGCTGGAAGGAGAGCACAGTGTGAAGGAAGAGGTGCTGTTGTTTCTTGAAAACACAGGGACAACAAATTTATGGGTACAGATATCAGTGGATGGAACTATGAGAATTACTAGAGTTCATTAATTAGGTTTAGGCTTGAAAGGACAAAACTGGATACAAGAGAAGAGAATTGGAGTAGTTGTATGGGAGCGGGAGGTGACTTTTTAAGCAGCAGTAATATTCATAATCATAATGTGTTGTCGAATTGTTTCTGACAATTCTTCCCAGTGTTTTCTAGGTATCAAGTACTCAGAGGTGGTTTACCAGTCCCTCCTTCCTGTTGACACTCTAAAACTGTGCAGCACGTAACACAATCAATCACATACACTCTGTATGATTTTCATTCCTGACTGGCTCACTTCCTGGGAGTCAACTCTGTAGCCAGGTGTCCCGTTTACTGAGCTGTGCTAACAAACGTGGACTAAAAAGTTTGAGGAAAGTGGCTGATACATTTTGAAGGGACTTGTGCAAGCATGTCAGCCTCCTTCAGATTCATCCTCACCTTAATCAAAACACTCTGAGGTGGGGTAGAGTCATCTTGTGTACAGAGTGTGGTGTCTCTCCCCAAATGTTAGTTCTGTTCATGTTTTGAAGCTCTAAAATTCACTGCCCTAAAATCCATTAAGGCCCTTATTTCTGAGAGAGCAACATAAATCGCTCTGAAACACGCTTAATTCACATCGACATAGCAAACAAAAACCCCTCAATGCACAGAAAACTGGGGGAGGGAAATTCTACCTTATCTTTTCCCTGACATGTTCACTGTTTCCTTGTACAGATCTCCCCACCACCACTTAGTTTGCATGTGATGGTGTGAGAAAAAGCACTGAAAATCATAGCTTCCATTGCCTCATCATTCTGTGGGAATACCCTTTCTTGTCTTCCCTTCCATTGAAATATAGGCTCTGTTTGTATTAACTTGAGCCTCAGGGAAAGTGATGCTATAAGGTGGCAAAGGAAGCAAACATCCTACGAATATTAGCTTTGGCACGGTTCTGAGTGAGGCAAAAGGGTTTATTAAAGGTCACACCACATGACAATGGTAAAGAGACAGAGCCATGTGTTGTGTGCTCTGATGGGATCTGTACTCAGATGCCTGAAACTGCAAATTTCCTTTTTTTCTGTACTTCACCAAGGATTTCTTTGGCTCTTCACCTGGTTCTGCACCTGCTTGTCTGCAACAGGCTCAAAGCTGCTTGGTATGTCATCATTCCAATGAAATGAAACAAGGATCTGTTGTACTAGAAACAGTAATTTTGATTTATTTCATTTTATTTTTTTCAAATTTATTCTCACTGCCAGTAGCTTAACACTTCCGGGAGGTCAGAGCCTTTTGCTCCCATGTTCTTCCTACCAGTGTTCCCCCATTTTAAGGTGACTTCTCAGGAGCTCCTTTGAAATGTTGTTATGTTGGAACTTGGTGTAAATCTAGGAATACTCTGAAGAAAAGCAAATGTCCAGAAGCCTCCTGTCTACCAGGAAGGGAGCTCTCTTGTAGCAAAGATAACAAATTTGACTTTTAAGAATGAATACTATGAATTACTGCCTCTACCAAAGCGAGGAAGAGACTGAAATGTTGGTAGAATTCATTTTCCATTTCTTTCTAACTATTTCAAAATGGAAAGCCCGCTGAAAGAATCTTTTGATGGAGTACAGTATTGGAACCATTCCTTGGTGTTCTGAATCCTGGATAAAGAAGCACAATATCCCATATTCCTAAATCAGAGGGTTTTGTTTTTGTTTTTTGTTTTTTGAAGAATTGAATCTATATTAACACTCTGCACTTATCAAAGTGTTAATGACGACACTGTTGGAGCCAACAGTCGGTCTGTTTGTTAAACAGATATCTTCCTTTCCAAGGAGCTTAGAGTAGCATTCTAGGCTAGCGAAGCCTATTGGGTCTGTGACCACAAAATTACTACTACTACTACTACTACTACTACTACTACTACTACTACTACTACTACTACTACTACTACTACTACTACTACTACTACTACTACTGAGCAAAGTAGAAGAGCCTGATTACTGATTTGTTCAATGTAATGCAACCATCTTCATCCTCTGGTAAACACATTAAGCTCAATCTTCCATCTCTAATGCCATTATAGGAGTATGGGAAGCTACCTTATATTGAGTCAGATCATTGGGCCATCTGTATCAATGTTTCCATGTCAACACTGACTGACAGCAGCTTTCTAGAACTTCAGGAACACTACCTGGAGATGCCAGTCCGAATCAAAAACCATGTGCATGGAAGTAATATTTACAGAGTCCCCCTCTGTAGATTGGCTCTTCCATGGTATTACACTGATAATAGCTGTAGCCCCCAAGCTTTCCACATGCTAAAGTGCTGAAATCATGATGCACAAAGAGCTAATCTATACCCAGGCTGTGCACCAGATTCAGACGAATCCAAAATTCCAAACTGAATCAACCTGATTCAGACCAATGTGTATGAAATCAAGATTGTGAAGCAGAATGTCCAGATTTTGGTCTGAAATGAAGCAAACTACATTTACTGTCGTTTAGAATCTAGGATATAAATCAAGTCAGAAAGGATGCAAATTAATTCAGTCTTGTGATTTTTTTAAAAGTAACTTTAAAGCTGTCTGAAATTGGGCAGTTTTGCTCCCTCTTTGAAGTCTACCATGTTTCCAGATTTCATATCATCGTCGTTTAGTTGTTTAGTCATGTCCGACTCTTCATGACCCCATGGACCAGAGCACACCAGGCTCTCCTATCTTCCACTGCCACCTGGAGTTGGGTTAAATTCATATTGGTTGCTTCGATGACACTGTCCAACCATCTCATCCTCGGATGTCCCCTTCTCCTCTTGTCTTCACACTTTCCCAACATCAAGGTCTTTTCCAAGGAGTCTTCTCTTCTCATGAGATGGCCAAAGTACTGGAGTCTCAGATTCAGGATCTGTCCTTCCAATGAGCACTCAGGGTTGATTTCCTTTAGAACTGATAGGTTTGTTCTCCTTGCAGTCCAGGGGACTCTCAAGAGCCTCCTCCAGCACCACAGTTCAAAGGCATCAATTCTTCAGCGGTCAGCTTTCTTTATGGTCCAGCTCTCACTTCCATACATCACAACAGGAAAAACCATAGCTTTCACTATTCAGACTTTTGTTGGCAAGGTGATGTCTCTGTTTTTTAAGATGCTGTCAAGGTTTGTCATCGCTTTCCTCCCAAGAAGCAGGCGTCTTTTAATTTTGTGGCTGCTGTCACCATCTGCAGTGATCATGGAGTCCAAGAAAGTAAAATCTGTCACTGCCTCCATATCTTCCCCTTCTATTTCCCAGGAGATGATGGGACCAGTGGCCATGATCTTACTTTTTTTTATGTTGAGTTTCAGACCGTTTTTTGCACTCTCCTCTTTCACCCTCATTACAAGGTTCTTTAGTTCCTCCTCACTTTCTGCCATCAGAGTGGTATCATCTGCATATCGGAGGTTGTTGATATTTCTTCCGGCAATCTGAATTTCGGCTTGGGATTCCTCCAGTCCAGCCTTCTGCATGATGTATTCTGCATATAAGTTAAATAAGCAGGGGGACAATATACAGCCTTGTCATACTCCTTTCCCAATTTTGAACCAACCAGTTGTTCCATATCCAGTTCATATACATGTGTGTAAAAAAAGAAGAAGTGTTATATCTCTTTTGGTCTTTAAGTGGATTGAGTTTACAAATCAGTTCAGATAAGGGGCACAAATCAAATCTAATAGGTTGCAAATGACTCCCATATAAGTTGACCTCCAAAAGCATTGGGAAACTTTATCTAAATTACACGCCTTTATTACCTCACACTTTCATTTTGATTCACCATGCACATGTTGGGGAGCAGCGTGGAATGTTTTGACATCATATGCTTTGACATCCCATCCTATGGTCTATGCAGCAAGGAAGATGTTGGCCAGAGTCTTATTACATACATTTATCAGTGTAACTCCGTTAGCATAACTTTCAGAAACAAACTGCTACTAATCAAGAAGTCAGTGTTATTTCTTCTGGCTGCATACCAAACCACACAAGTTTTGTGTGGTGAGAAAAACCAGAACTGACTTCTTAACCACCAGCACCAATTCACTGCTGAGAGTTACATCACTGGAGTCACTCTTACAGATGTTCACTAACAGAATTCTGGCCATTAAAGAGAAAACACTGATGCCTGCTCAGTTCACTTTGTAATAGAGAAAATATTGCAGGTCTTGCCATTTATATAAAAATGTTCACACTTCCCTTTCATTCAAAAAGTGACCAAAATGCTGTTGTGTAGCTACACAGATGTTGTAGCTTTTGGAGGTAAACTGCCCTAAGTTAAGGAATCACCATAGACATTACCAGTTATACGCTGAGTCACATAACTTGGGATGCAACAGGTAATGTCTGCAGTGATTTCTTAACTTGAAGGAGTACACCTCCAAAGTTTAGGCCAGTGTAACTAGACAAGAGAATTTGGGCCAGTGTGGCATTTGCAGTTGGACAAGTACAGGAGAAATTGCATTTGAAATGGCTTAGAAAAAAGTTCACCCGCAGTCATCTTAATCCTAAAGTTTGAAAATGTTTCTAGGATTTGCAGTCCAAAAAGTAACTTTTCCATGATTTTATTACCCTTTTTTATTCTGCTACAGAAGTTCCCATCAAGGGTGACAAGGAACTGTGAAATTTATAGAATGGCTTACATCTCCAGTCTTAGGGCAGTGCTGTAGAAAAGCAAGGAAGGAAAAAATAATGTTCCAGCTGGTTGTGCAGTTCTTTGCTGAATGTTGATATTTTTTTGTGAAGCCCAGTCATCCAGTGGAAAATAATGATGAAAGACTCGATAAATATTGCCAAAGTGCATGTGATTAGTATAAAACAGGACCCAAACAATATCACTTGAAATATGGATGTCCCCAAACTGTGCTGTTTAGATCATGCCCTAGTTTGTGGTTGCATGGGTTTAGCTGGTTACTGCAAGTTTTTTCCAGACCCTATCTATGTCAGCGTACAAGAACAGAGATAACAGAGAGGTCATGTTTATCAAGGCTAGGATCCAATGAGAGGTCTGCTACAAAGGTGTGTATGTCAAGGACTTTAAATGGAAATTCCCTTCTACAATATATAACAAATTGTTCCCAGCTGTGCTGTGTTTCATTTTCGAAACATGTTTGGGGTGTGTGCCAGTATATCTAGCTTGTGATTGGCCAAATAACACCATAGATCCTTTTTCATGCGTAGTTCCAACAGTGTGTTGAACTATGCATAAGACAGTATGTAACTATGCATGAAACATTTTGTATAACATAAAAAAACAAGTAGAATTAATACATCCTCTTGTTGTCTCTGGCACATTGGCTACACAACCACTTGGTTCATGCGTCCAATGTGTTGTGGAGGATTCAGAACAGCGGGCAGGCTGCCAACCCAATTGGCAGATGTTGACATCTGTAGCAAGCAGCACACCTGCAGCAGTACCAGCAACAATATCCCCTAATCTCTCGCAGAGGGCAGAAGCACTGTCACTCCTGCAGCCAATGGGGACCATGTGCCCTCAAGTCAATTCTGACTTATGATTACTCTTTTCAGGGTTTTCCAGATAGAGAATACTCAGAAGTAGTTTACCATTCTCTTCTTTGGACACCATCTTGGGACTCTGCAGATTTTCCGAGGCCACACAGGCTGACTCTACTTACAGGGTGCACGATGGGGAATCGAACTCCCAACTTCTACTCCACCAGCAGATACTTAAACCACTGAAGTATCCAGCTAGCAGCAAATGGCGAGCCTCATTTTAAAAAAGCATTAAAGAATTTACCCTCTTCTTGAAGAGCATTTTTTAAAAATTATGTCTTCCCTCTGCTCACAAAAAAGTAGAGCATTCAGAATAGGGTTCTCCCTCAGCAAATCATTCCACCAATGAAGATTTTGGGAAATTAAAGACTCTCCTGTCCCACAGCCCCCAATGGCTTCCCTGTGACAAAAGGTATCCCAAGAAAGGTCTGGGACATTTTGTGGGGGGAGGGGTCAGAAAATATTAATTCCCAAAACCCACCAGACGTAATTAGTCTTTTGTAACATTAAGTACAGCAACAGGATTTCAGCCATTATCTTGATACCTGGAACAAATTCTCCCCTTTCTTGATCTACCAAATCTTGCTTCAATTATGACTCCTGCTGCTGCTTCCTGGAAAGCCAGAGCATCAGCTGTTCTGCAGGGCCACTAGCTGGTGCTAAAAGATATGCTCATTTTACTGGCAGACAACAGTTATTCATCTGGGCTGGAATACAGGATTTAATGAAATATGGGATCAATCAATATATGGTTCTGTCTCGCAGTGGCAAAAATGTTTCTTCCCTTTTCCCCCCTTTAAATTAAAAGCCTCAATCATTGTGTTACAATATACTATAATTTATTTTTGTACTGCCTTTCAGCCAAAAAGATCATATTTTCCTTATTTGTTTATTTAGTTACTCACATTCATTTTCTTTATGGATGCAAGATTCCTCCTTTTTAGCTGCAGTCCAGGGTTCGGTTAGGGAATGGAGCATTTCAGCAGTCCTTCCTGGCGTCATAATTGTACCTTCCCAAAATGTATCACCTAATACAGAGAAAAGGCAAGCTCTCACAGCATCTCTAAATGACCCTCATAAATATGAAAGTCTGGAAAGGTGGGGGAAGGACCCATCCCTACTGTATATGTTCAGTGTTTATGCATTGGGAAACAAATGCATACCCTTTACATCTATACTAAATAGTTTTCCTAGTGAGCTTTTAAGCCTTTCTTACTTCTGTATTGCTGGCATTCAAATTCTGTAACAATGACAGTAAGCCCGTTGAATCTGAAGAGATTTGGCGAGTCAGCTCCTCTGTGAGTTCCATTGATTCAAAGGGGCTACTCTCGTTGCAACTCACTGCTGGATTTCAGCCATTATATTGCAGCGGTGGGCAACCTTTTGTCCTTCAAATGCTGCTGGTCTGCAGTTCCAGTCAGCCTTAGCCAGCAAAGTCAAATGTGAAGGATCATGGGAGTTGCTGTCCAACAATGACTGGAGGGAGATGCTCCCCCCTGCTATACCGTTTGCATACCCGCAAAGCTACTGCCTTTGGCAGTGGATTGCATTTAGAGTTCATTGTTCGATCTCCAGGCTCTGTCTTTTCAATAAACTTTGGCAAAAGTTCTTAAGAGTATGTCAGACTTGACCTACTCTCCATTCAGGCACAGTTTGGAATTGTCCAAATGGCCTCCCTTCTTACCATAAGTCCTTCCTGCAACCTACATTATCTTCCAACTTTCCCAGTTCAGTCAGACAACCACTATTTATGTTGCAAAGTTTTGAAATTCCATTACCAAATTCTTCTTTGTACATGATCCCCCAATGTATAAGAGCCCCCCCCTAATTTTGACAATGGGCAGCAGGAAGAGGTACCCAAGTGCATGCGAGTGCTCCTTTTCCTCCGCCTCCTGTTGCTGCTGCCTCTGCCACTGGAGGGGACAAGGCAGCAACGTGAGCTGGAGGTGAGCCCCTGCAGTTGCACTGGAGGAGGCAATTGGGTGGCGGCGGCAGCAGGCAATGGGCATCAGCAAGAGGTGCCTCAGTGCACGCAAGTCCTCCTTTGCCTCTGCCTCTTTCCGTGTATAAAACGACCCTCAATTTTCCCTGTAATTGTTTTAGGAAAAAGTGTCATTTTATACACGGAAAAATACGGTAATTTTCCTCGGCTGCCCAGAAGAATAGCAGGGACTCACAGAGCATAATAGTTACTAGTTCATAGATCATCTACTTCTCTCTCATTAACTGATACTTGGACTCAGTGACTCACTCTGAGACACTGGTATAAAATTTTAAATGTTCCATTTACTTGTGAATGTGAATATATTAACAACAAACTAACAAATAACATGACTGCTTTTAACAACTCTGCTTCTGTATACTTTAACAGACATTTTTCTACCAAGCAGCATCAAAAGATAATAACAGATTCTCTGAGGAAAAACTCTCTCAGCAGAGAGGTAGGGTTCTCTTAACATTCTGTCACACAAGAGAGAGCTGTCGGTTAATGCTGGGTATTTTGACAATAAACTCCCACCCTATAAAGGTTCCTCCTAGTCCAAGCTAGAAGGCAGCATGTGAGGTTGTAAACTCCAACAGTTTATGTCCTAGCGCCTTGGTTCTATATTAACTGTTTGCCCTCCAGATGTTTTAGAATTCATTTCCCAGAGTTCCTAATTGTTGTATTTGCTGGCTGGACCTTTTGGAAGTTGAAGTCAGAAAATATGGAGGAAGAGTGATAGAAAACCACTGACTTAGGCTGATGAATAACTTACTTCCGTGTAAAGGATGACCTTCAATTTTTACTCTAACAATTTTAGGAAAAAGTATAGTCTTTTACATGGAAAAATATGGTAGCTGCTAAAGGGCACTTTCCTGGGTTACCCACTTTGTGGGTGTACAACCCAGCTGTCTGAAGCCCAATCTTCCTCAATCATGGAGGAATTGTAAAGGAGAATCAGGGAAAGCTTCTCTGCAACTTTGATTTCTCTAGGTGCTTGGTAGGAATCTTCCTGAGGGTGGCCTCCTTGTGGGTGTATAATAACTCGGAAAACCAAAAGCCAAACTGTACCAAATTTGCAGGGCCTGTAGAGGAGAGTCAGGGGAAGTTTCCCTGTGATTTTGGTGATTTTAGGTGCTGGAGGGCATTTTATAAGGTTTTAAAAGCAAAAACAATTTGACAAATTGATTTATCAGAAAAAATGATTATTTGTGGTTCATTGACTTTAGAATCATAGAATAGTGAAGTTGGAAGGGACCTATAAGGCCATCAAGTCCAACCTCCTGCTCGGTGCAGGAATACAAATCAAAAGATATCTGCTAGGTCGTTGTCTACCTTTCTCTTGAATGCCTCTTTGATGAATCATGAATCCAAACAAATTGCCATTTTTCCACTTTGTGCCCATCTCTAATACAAACTTCCCTTGAGTAATATCCTGCAACATGTAGCCCTACAAAATTGGAGTAATGGAACAATAAGGAGAAGTTTGCTGCAGTGTTGACACTGCTGCTAATTAGGTAATAATAAGGGCACTTGGGCCCACAAAACAGAACTTCAGAAGCCATGTGTTGTCTACTGCTGCAACAACAGCATTTCCCCATCATTAAAAAATGAGTGAGCTGTATCATGTCACCCCAAACCTCAAACACTGTTCTTTTTCTCGGGTTTTTATGGGCAGATGGGGCAGGATGTCTGCACACTCATTATGAGACAATAGTGTCCTGCTTATAAGCCAATTAACCCAGAATATGTCATGCATGCAATGATGCTCAGTGAGAAGTACTTCAAGTAATTAATACCACAATTTATTAATCCCCTTGACTACTTCCGTCATTTATTCCCAGAGCAATGCCTGTTGTCAATTTTGCATTTAGATGAAAGCTTGCTTTATGCAAAATAAAACTGATCACATTACTGAAGACATAATCCGTATAATAATAATAATCTTAGAAATGCAGAGCTGGAAGAGACTTATTGACCACCGAATCCAGCCCCTGTCAGGGAGGCACAGTACAGAATCAAACTCCCAAGCTCCGACTCCATAGCCAAATGCCCAAACGACTGAGCTATGCAGCAGTTATGGTTGATTCATCATCAAATGATTAGATAGATAGCTAGATCGATAGATAGCTAGATCGATAGATCGATAGATCGATCGATCGATCGATCGATAGATAGATAGATAGATAGATAGATAGATAGATAGATAGATAGATAGATAGATAGATAGATAGATAGATAGATAGATAGATAGATAGATAGATAGATAGATAGATAGATAGATAGATAGATAGATAGATAGATAGATAGATAGATAGATAGATAGATAGATATGTTCTCCTGCTCGGGCCATAAGCCACCAGTGTTTTATCTTGCTTTCTGGCCATGCTTTTAAAATATCTTTAAGCTAGGGACAATTTGAAACATTCGGTGGTTTCTTCTGCTTCAGACTCCGTAGAAGGTTCTTTCTACGTTACGTCCACCAACCAACTGAAAACATGCATTCTTTCAGATTTAGATTTGTGGCTTACGTATGTTCTAGGTTTATCTTAGCTTGGTTTCCATTTCCTGTCCCTTAGCGTCATTTATTTGCTATCTATTTCTTTGGTCTGACAGCTCCACTAAGTTCAGGTGGCTCCCTCAACAGCACAAGAATACGCTTGCTCAGAAGAAACCTCAGTGGTGCTCAGTGAGACTGACTCCCAGTTAGCAATGGAAAAACGGCAACCTGCAACCACAAAAGATATGTCGAAATACATATTGTCTGGAGGGTGCTAGGGAAAGGGGTTTGAGAAACAAGGTCTCTCTTTCCCTCTTGTCCATATTGTCACTTCACAATACATTTAGAACACAATGAAGGCAGATCTTGTCAAGCATCGCCAATAAAAAAAAGCCTCGTCATTCCTCCAACAGTCCTTTATGGTAGCCCCACTTTCCACTTCCTGAGGTGTTCCCTGTTACAGCAGCACCACTGGCTGCCAGTTTCATTTCAAGCACAATTCGAAGTGCTGGTCTTAGCCTATGAAGCCCTAAACAGCTTGGGTCCAAGCTACCTCAAGGATCACATTTCCCTCTGTGTGCTTGCCTGGGTGTTAAGATCTTCAGGGAAGGCATTTCTCTGTGCCCCACCATCCTCACAGGTGTGTTTGGTGGGGACACAGGACAGGGCCTTCTCTGCCACCACTCCCAGACTTTGGAACTCCCTTCCACAGGAGGCCCATTTTTACTGTCCTTTCTTTTCAGGCAACCCTTTTTCTTAGTGGCTGACTGGCTAGGAGAGGTTTTTAAATGAGATTATTTGTGTTTCATTCCTTTTAAATCGGTTTTTATAATGCTTTACCTAATATTCAATATAATGTTATTAATTTGTTTAATTTTGAATAGTTCACTGTTTTTAGCTTTAATGTGTTTTAATGATGTGAACTACCTCAGGCCCTTTCTTAGAAGAACGGTGGAGTGAAAATATTCTAAATAATCAAATAATAAATTCTTCATTCCTACTAAAATTACTTTAATTAATTTGTTTTATGTTTTTAATTGATTTTGATTTTATTCTCAGCTTGCCATGAGCATCATTTTTGAGCAAAAGGCGGGACAGAGATGTAATATAAATAAAGAAATAAGCAACAAGGAAGTTGTATATACGGGCTGAGTAATCTCAGCAAGGTTTCAGATATCCTGGCACTGCAAGTGTCACACATCTTGAAAGAGACTAAAACAGGGAGAATGTGGAAAGCGGGCTAATCTGCATATTTTTTGTCTGTTTATTGCATAGTTAAGTAATATAAATGCCATTGCAGTGGTGTTTTGATAACTGGAAAAAAAAAGGTATTTGACCAAAGACTGGTTTTAAACTGAAAAAGATCCCTTAGAATTTTTACAACTTGTATGCTGCCTATTGTTTCTTTGTCTGGAAAGAACCCTTATGAGATGTGATGGCTGTCTATTTATCCAGCACTAAGCAATTGATCTTTCCTGCCATTGAATTCAAAGAGAGCCTCGTTCCTCTGCTGAGTGTTTTTTCCCCACTCCTCTATTGAAGCCAGTTGAGTTAATTGTTTGTTTTCTGTTGATTTGTCCACACCTGTAAATAATGAAACATTTTTATTCTTTCTTCTACAAATGTCTCAGTTATTGAGACCTTATGGGCCAGTTTAATGAGAGAGGGTAGGACTACCTGAAGAATTTGTAGCTAATCTCCTCTATGAGTCTCTGTACTTTGCTGTATATCAAAAGGAGAAATTCAGAACTCTGCAACATCCTCTAGTAACCATTAAAGAAAAAGGTGGTATGAAGAGCCCAGCGATACTCAAACAGGGATCACAATATATATAAAATCACATCCCACATCCCCTTGAGGGAAGAAGGTGTATTTCAGCCACCCACAAACCCTTTTTTTAAAAAAAATATGAAGGCTAAGGGGCTGCAAAAATTGCTCACGGGATGGCTCTGTGAGGCTTGTGGGCTGCACGTCCCCCCCCCAATTATACAGTGTAAATGCATGAACCTAAACCTATTTCAAGCTATCTTTTTTGACATTGTGGTAGGAAGCTACTTTCTTGGTTTCTGAGCTTTAAAGACTATTCTAAGTGTTGCCTTAAAGCTTCATTTCTTTGCTGAGATAACATAACTTGATAACTTGCATGATGAATTGATTTGTTTCTATCTTATATTCAGAATAATGCAACATCCCTTACAGTGATTAAAGCATTGTAAAATAATAAGATGGCATCACTCTTATCCTTTTAAACACTGGCTTGCAACATGAAGGCATAGCCTGGGAACAATATCAATACATGCATGCCAAAGGAAATAAAAGAACACTTTTATTCCCTCTGACCAGTTCCAACATCAGTGTTATCATGACATCCTCCCATTCAAGTGGTAGTTCATTAAATGTGATTAAGTACCTTTGCTTG
Source organism: Pogona vitticeps (assembly GCF_051106095.1). Classification (NCBI taxonomy): domain Eukaryota; kingdom Metazoa; phylum Chordata; class Lepidosauria; order Squamata; family Agamidae; genus Pogona; species Pogona vitticeps. The sequence continues at coordinate 246,518,019 of NC_135784.1, read as the reverse complement.
TGTTAAATAGCAAAGCACTCTTGAACCAGAATGTTATTTTAAGTATTCCCAAAGCAAAACAATGTTAAGAGTTCCACGATACAGATTGTTAAATAAGTCATATAATTTTAACTTTATTTCTAAAGTGTTTTTGGTTTTGTGATATTTTTAACAATTTAAAGTAACAATCAAGTCTGCAGTTTTGCTTAGCATTTTAATTTCTCCCCCATAAAATTGTATATAGCTCTGTCTAATGTAGTGCTATGTCAGTTCATCCTAACCTATGAAACCTAGCGATTTATGATCCACTCCAGGGCAGGATGATGACACCGAAAAGTGAAAAGATCATCTACAGTATGTGAGTCACAGATTGTACCTCACACTGAGAAATTCAGGATTTATCACTCAGGGAGAGAACTCAGGTTCATTATATGTAGAAGGTCAGCAATTAAACTGCAAGTGTCCCCAGTTACAAAGAATCCCAGTACTAAAGCATGACTGTGAATTACTAGAGCATGCCAAACGAAACATCTCAAGAGCTTTATCGTTAGTTATGTGCCATCAAGTCAGACCTGACTTATAGTGACTCTAATAGGGCTTTCAGGGTAAGTCAGTAGAGATGAGCATGAACCTTGTTTTGAAGGTTCATGGTGGTGCCATGCATTCACTTCCCCTGCTCTCTGGCTAATGCACCACTGACCAGCCAGAGTGCACTCCTCTACTACTCCTCTTTGACTGTTCAGTCAGTCCTTGGCAGGAGCACAGGCTTGCCTGTCCCACCTCTTTGTCTGAGTGGGCAATCAGACAAGGACACAGGGCAGGGAAGCCCGTGCTCCTGCTGGGGACTGGCTGAACATCCGAAGAGGAGGAGGAGAGGAGCACACACTCACTGGTGGGTGGGGCATTCCTCGGAGAGGCAGAGGAAGGGAATCTGCAGCACCTGTGGTGCTGTACTGACAAACCAGTATGAACCTCCAAACTGAGGTTTGTGCCCATCTCTATAAGTGAAATATTTAAGGATGCTTTTACCAGTTCCACTCCCCATGGCCAAGTGGGGATTTGAACCGTGGTCTCCAGAGTCCTTGTCCTTCACTTCTCAGTCTTTTCCAGTGTGTAAGTGGAGTGTAACTATTCCTTATAGAGCTTGGTCTCCAGACTCTTTCCCATTTTTCTCACCCTCCTCTGAACATCTCTTAGGCATTCAAGCCGCTTCTTAAGCTGTGTTGCCCTAAACCAGACATGGTGTTCCAGCTGAGACCTGACCAAAGCACAGTAGAATGGTATGGATTCTTCCCTTGATCTGGACCCTGTACTTCTGTTGATACAATTTAGAACTGCACTAGCTTTTTGTGCCATTGCATTACCCTATTTTTCCATGTTCAGCTTGTGGTCTAGTCAGGTGCTAAACAAGTGATGCATTTTTATTTTTTACAAATTACTTAATTAAAATGTATCTATCCTGCTTTTCCATTCCAAACTCTCAATTACATTTATAACATCTCTTTAAAGATGAATATATAACTAGTAAAATAGCAATAAATTAACAATAAAACTGCTTATGGATTAAATGATAGAAAATAGCATCTTGAAATGTGCCCAGAAACAAATGGGTATCCAGTGAAACTATTTGGGAATCAGCAGTTATGCCCATTTCTACATGTTCCATGTAATTCCAAACTAACCGAAGAGAACCCTTAGAATTATTTAGTATCTCCCACCCTTCTGAATAAGACAGCCAGTAGGGTTTAGTGGACAGAGTGGCATTTGAGGACTACGAAACCTGGATTCAAATTCCCATCTGGCCATGGAAGCTTACTAGGAGTGGCATTGGTAAAACTACTCCTTGAACATACAGTATTGGACATATATTGAAAATCCTGTTACAGTTGCTGTAAGTCAGAGGCAACTTGATGGCACATAATTCTCATGCTTTTGAGTAGTTCTGAAAGTGCCTGTTGGTGTTGGTGTTTAGTCGTTTAGTCGTGTCCGACTCTTCGTGACCCCATGGACCAGAGCACGCCAGGCCCTCCTATCTTCCACTGCCTCCCGGAGTTGTGTCAAATTCATTCTGGTAGCTTCAATGACATTGTCCAGCCATCTCATCCTCTGTCGTCCCCTTCTCCTCTTGCCTTCACACTTTCCTAACATCAAGGTCTTTTCTAAGGAGTCTTCTCTTCTCATGAGATGGCCAAAGTATTGGAGACTCAGCTTCAGGATCTGTCCTTCCAGTGAGCACTCAGGGTTGATTTCCTTTAGAATTGATAGGTTTGTTGTCCTTGCAGTCCAGCGGACTCTCAAGAGCCTCCTCCAACACCACAATTCAAAAGCATCAATTCTTCGGCAGTCAGCTTTCTTTATGGTCCAGCTCTCCCTTCCATACATCACAACAGGAAAACCATAGCTTTGACTATTCAGACTTTTGTTGGCAAGGTGATGTCTCTGCTTTTTAGGATGCTGTCAAGGTTTGTCATCGCTTTCCTCCCAAGAAGCAAGCGTCTTTTAATTTCGTAGCTGCTGTCACCATCTGCAGTGATCATGGAGCCCAAGAAAGTAAAATCTGTCACTGCCTCTGAAGTCTAACTTGGATGTTGCCAGTGTTTACCTTATTTTTCCCCAAGAAACTTTGCTTTCACCATGCTAGCTTTCACCCAACCCATAGCTGACTTCAGATCAAATGCCTCTTCAGAATATAAAGCACCTCATCTGGATTTAATGAAAAGGAGAAAAACAGCATTGGCAACAGCCATCTCTCTGGACCCCACCAAATGGGTAAATTTTTTAAAAATACAGCTGACTTGGGTTCTGACCTAAACAGGAGTTCTAATTCACCGTAAACCAATGGGAAAGTATATCCACGGTTTATATTTGCTGTTCAGAAATGTTTTGCATGTACCTGCTCAACAGGTAATGTATCTGTCCTGCACGTAGAAGCAAACTGTTTCATTAAATCTAGATATTTCTTTCTACTAGCTATTGCGTTGTGTTTGTGTTTCATTGAGAACACCCAAAGCTGCAACCTGGCTCAGTTGCATAAGATATGCAGGGGGTTAGCCTGGGTCAGAAAAAGCTTCTTGTGATAGAGACATTCAGTTGGGAAACAAATGTGAGCCTTTACACCAAAAACAGTAATTAGAGTCCCCGTGTACTTGTCAGAAGAAATATGGGTGTCAACCTGGTTGTTCTGGATGAATTCCAGCTTCAACAAGGAGATTTCTAAAGATTTAAATTAACCCTACAAAACTCTGTGATATGGAATGGGGTTCCTGATTCAGCACACAGCCAAGCCACTGACATTCCAAACCAGACAGCTTATCTGAGCCCGAGCTGTTACATCCAGCTTCTCCTTCTCTGTCCAAGTTAGGAGGGCACAGCCAAGCAACTTACTGAGATAGAGTGGGAATTATTACAATTGTTTAATTAGAACAGGAATTTTGAGAGAGTGTTTCCTCAGAGCAATGTCATGTGCTGGACAGAGAGCATGAAACCTGTCCTCATTTTATTGATTTGATATTAACTGTCTTCGAGGCACTTCCAAAAAATGAGACATTTTTGCTATTTTATAGAGCATGATCTATGAATATTTCAGGGTTCCCATGGATAATGGTCATATAAAATATGCTCTATGAGAGAGAGAGAGAGAGAGAGAGAGAGAGAGAGAGAGAGAGAGAGAGAGAGAGAGAATAACCAAAACAAGATGTACTCGTCTCACATGAAATTGGATATAAGGTGGGGAGGCTTTGGATTGGATCCAGAGCTGAATGGAACAGAACTCCACAAACTGGATTATCTCACAAGTGGAACTTGGGGAGTTGGCATTTCATGTATTAATCCTCTCTCACAAAGTCCCCTTTGCCTTTGAAAATATGTTCTAAAGGGGGTGAAGCAGCCTCCAGAACAGGATAAGGAGTAGTATTAGGGACTGCAGGGAGGAAATTGCCAGAAATTGCCACCATTTCCCCTCTTGCTAGCAGGGACACTCTGATGGATACCTGAGACAGAATGAGACAGAAACATCTCTCTCATTTGGGGAGTTTCAGCACCACATCTTATCCTATGTTACAAAGAAGCAGAATGGGGGGGGGGGGAAGTAGTGCCAGAGGGTGGCAGGTCACAAGATGCCCAAAAGGAGATTGCTACATGCAAATATGTACAGCATCACCTTTGCAATCATGGAGGAGACGGCTCAACTTTGAATAGAGACAGCATGTCAGGCATTTATAAAGTTGCAGAACCGGGCAGACAGCCGGTCTGAGGATGACCACAGTTCATCTGCGTACAATCCCTTTAGTAGCTCTGTGGACACTGAGTCAGTAATATAGATTCAGCTGACTCATATAATGCACATCAATCCATCCATTGCATAATCCTTGACTATATTGTGATGATGAAATACTCTTTCTACTGGTTGTTGTGGGTTTTTCAGGCTCTTTCTACTGTTTCATCAGCTCCTCACTGGACTACTGGCTAATTGACTGCGGCCCGCATACTTCGTTTTGCAGATAATGTGAGATGAAGTGAACTTTAATCTTGCAAGACATTTCCAGCATACTTATTTATACTTAGAAACACTTGTGACAGATTAAATGGGTCTTAACTTTTGAGATTCCTTGGAAATATGCACTTTTACTTCATGCATGTAGAACCCATTGCTGGGCCATGGGCAGTCTAGCATTTTTTTGGGGGGGGGTGTTAATTGCAAACTGCACTATATTGCAGTCATTCCTATCCCTGTACAGTGGTGCCTTGCTTAACGAGTGCTTCGGTTAACGACGAATCCGCATAGTGATGATTTTTTGCGATCATTTTTGCGATCGCATTGCAATGTTTTAAATGGTAAAATATCGCTTTGCGATGATTGGTAAGCTGTTTCGCTTACCGATATTCACATAGCGATGTTTTTAGAACAGCTGACCGGTGGTTCCAAAATGGCCACCAGGTAAATAAAATGGCCACCCGCTGTGTTTTTGCCCGGATTTCTTGCTTACCGGGCAGCGAAAATGGCAGCCGTATGGAGGATTTTTGCATTAAGGTGAGTTTTTTGCCCATAGGAACGCATTAAACGGGTTTTAATGAATTCCTATGGGCTTTTTTTCCCTGCATAGCGACAAATCCGTATAGCGATGATTTTTGCTGCACGGATTATCGTCGCTATGCAGGGCACCACTGTATAGATGTGCATGGCTGGCTGCTCTGGAATATAGAACCAGATGCCCTTTTCAGGTGCTTTCAGTGGTTTTGGCTAAAAGTAAAGGATATCCATGGAGATATGATCATAGGGTTAAATCTGACATGAAGAGGAATGCATGCCATCTCTCCCAGAAGGGGGCTTCCTCAGATATAGGAGTCCTTAGTCAGACTGGTAAACTGCTGGATAGCTCAGTGGTTTAGGAATCTGGCTGCACTGCCAGAGGTTGGGAGTTCAACTCTCTATTGTGCCTCCTTGACAGGGGCTGGACTCTTCCAGCTCTGCCATTCTAAGATGATGTTGATGATAATTCATAGTAGTAGTTTTATTAGTTTTACTACTACTACTACTACTACTACTACTACTACTACTACTACTACTACAGCCAGTACAGTGGTACCTCAACTTAAGAACGTCCCGACTTACGACCATTTCAAGTTACAACCAGCTCTTGCCGCAAAATTTTGCTTCGACTTGCAGCCGGAGCTTCGTTACGTATAACCAAAAAAGGCAGGGGAAAAAGGCTGGGAATTCAAATTGCTAAACGTTGGTAGGCTGCTTCTTTGTAGCTCTTACACCCCAAAGGTTAGAATGAGTGCCATCAGAGGAAGCTTCGGACTGCCTGGTAAGGTAAGGTGCTGCTTTCTGCTTTCTAAAAACTGTTCTGGGTGGGTTTTGAGGTGTGGTTTTGGGCTGGGTGGTGGGATTATGTTTCTATGCTGTGATGGATCTTGCAGGGTTTGTTTGTTTTTTGTGATGGGTCGGGGGGGTTGTTTGCTTTTTGTTTTCCCATTTCTGATGGGTCTTGGGGGTTGTTTGCTTTTTAGTTTTTTCTCCATTTCCGATGGGTCTTGCGTGGTGTGCTTGCTATCTGTTTTGCTTTTCTTGCATTTCTGAAAGGTCTTGCACTGTTTGTTTGCTTTTCTCCCCCCCCCTCACTTCAGCCAGAACAGATTAATCGTGTTTCCGATGGGTCTTGCAGTTTTGGATATCTGAGTTATACACCCATGAGTGGGTCCCCCCAGGAAGGTGCCCTTTAGCAGCTGGCTTGGGGAAAACCCTCAATGGGATCAAGAACACTTCCCCTTCAGCTTTGTTCCTGCTGGCTGATACAGACTACTATATGTCCTATAGGACCACGAAATTACTTAAACGAGCCATGGAAAGATGGAACAAATTCTTCCAGTTAATTTCACAGCTTGTCAAAAATCTTAAGAATGCTTATTTTATTACTATTATTATATTTTTTATGTTTTTATCCTTGTTTGCATTACATTTCAAATATGATTTATAGAACTGGTTTAATTTCTTTTGCATACAGCCTGATCAGTTATAAAGCAATAAAGTATGTATGCATTGTTATGACTTACTATTTGAATGTCTTTTAGTTGTTGTTTTTTGGTATTTGTATTTGTTTGTTCCTTTTTAATAGTTGTATACTTATTGTTTTTTTAGTTTTAAGCATTGGCTTTTAATGATGTAAATTGCCTTGCGTTATTTTTAAGGAGAATGGTGGGGTATGTATGTATGTATGTATGTATGTATGTATGTATGTATGTATGTATGTATGTATGTATGTATGTATGTATGTATGTATGTATGTATGTCCAGCGGAAGGCTGGACTGGAGGAATCCAAAGCCGGAATTAAGATTGCCAGAAGAAATATCAACAACCTCCGATATGCAGATGATACCACTCTGATGGCAAAAAGTGAGGAAGAATTAAAGAACCTTGTAATGAGGGTGAAAGAGGAGAATGCAAAAAACGGCCTGAAACTCAACATCAAAAAAACTAAGATCGTGGCCACTGGTCCCATCACCTCCTGGGAAATTGAAGGGGAAGATATGGAGGCAGTGACAGATTTTACTTTCTTGGGCTCCATGATCACTGCAGATGCAGACAGCAGCCACGAAATTAAAAGACGTCTGCTTCTTGGGAGGAAAGCGATGACAAACCTTGACAGCATCTTAAAAAGCAGAGACATCACCTTGCCAACAAAAGTCTGAATAGTCAAAGCTATGGTTTTCCTGTTGTGATGTATGGAAGTGAGAGCTGGACCATAAAGAAAGCTGACTGCTGAAGAATTGATGCCTTTGAATTGTGGTGCTGGAGGAGGCTCTTGAGAGTCCGCTGGACTGCAAGGAGAACAAACCTATCAATTCTAAAGGAAATCAACCCTGAGTGCTCACTGGAAGGACAGATCCTGAAGCTGAGGCTCCAGTTATTTGGCCATTGCATGAGAAGAGAAGACTCCTTGGAAAAGACCTTGATGTTAGGAAAGTGTGAAGGCAAGAGGAGAAGGGGACAACAGAGGATGAGATGGTTGGACAGTGTCATCGAAGCAACCAATATGCATTTGACACAACTCCGTGAGGCAGTGGAAGATAGGCGGGCCTGCCGTGCTGTGGTCCATGGGGTCATGAAGAGTCGGACACGACTGAACGACTAAACAACAACAACGATGTTAGTATCAGAACCTTGAACCTGGCGTGGAAGTGGACTGACCAGTGTAGGCAGATCAGGGCCGGGGGGGCGATACGAGCAAATTTCCTCAGCCCAGCAATCAATTTAGCCGCTGCATTCTGGACCTCCTACATACAACGATGTATGTATGTATGTATGTATGTATGTATGTATGTATGTATGTATGTATGTATGTATGTATGTATGTATGTGTGTGTGTGTGTGTATGTATGTGTGTGTGTGTGTATGTATGTATGTATGTATGTATGTATGTATGCATGTATGCATGTATGCATGTATGCATGTATGCATGTATGCAGGTATGCAGGTATGCATGTATGCATGCATGCAGGTAGGTAGGTAGGTAGGTAGGTAGGTAGGTAGGTAGGTAGGTAGGTAGGTAGGTAGGTAGGTAGGTAGGTAGGTAGGTAGGTAGGTAGGTAGGTAGGTAGGTAGGTACAAACACACACACAAACGAACAAACAAACTTAGCCATAGATAATGTTAGGTGACTAAAGAGACACCCAGAAGTGCATCTCTTCTATCTGTGAGGTTTTTTGTTGCTGCTGCTGACACAAAACTAAGAAGATTTATTTAAAATTTTAAAACGTCAAACTGCAAAACAAAAGGCAAGCATTATTTATTTATTTGTGTATTTATTTGTTTGTTTATTTAATAAATTAGTGCAAAAACACTACTCTGGACAGTTTACAAGAAACTAAAACCAAAAGAATAAATGCAATAAAAACAATAAAATATCATGCTGGGAAAGCACTACAGACCCTGCCTTGTTTTTTTTCCCCCACCAACTTGTCAAGACTCATTTCACAAGTTCTGTTTCAGGAAACATGTTATTCTCAACAGGTTGTTATTTTAAAATTTGTCTAGGCAGTATTACGTGTCAGACAGCTCAGGTCAGTAGGTTCTTGTTTAGTCGTTAAGTTGTGTCGGACTCCTTGTGACCCCATTGACCAGGGCATTCCAGGCCCTCCTGTCTTCCACTGCCTCCCGGAGTTTGGTCAAATTCACATTGGTAGCTTTGATGTCACTCTCCAACTGTCACATCCCACCATCCCCTTCTCCTCTTGCCATCACACTTTCCCGACATCAGGGTCTTTCCCAGGGAGTCTTCTCTTCTCATGAGATGGCCAAAGTATTGGAGACTCAGCTTCAGAATCTGTCCTTCCAGAGAGCACTCAGGGTTGATTTCGTTCAAAATTGATAGGTTTGTTCTCTTTGCAGTCCAGGGGACTCTCAAGAGTCTCCTCCAGCTGCTGTCACCATCTGCAGTGATCATTGAGATCAAGAAAGTAAAATCTGTCACTGCCTCCATATCTTACCCTAATACTGTATTTGCCAGGATATAATTCCTTCTCACTTTCTGCCATCAGAGTGGTATCATCTGCATATCAGAGGTTGTTGATATTTCTTCAAGCAGTCTTAATTCTGGCTTGGGATTCCTCCACTCCTGCCTTTCACATGATGTATTCTCCATGTAAGTTAAATAAACAGGGGGACAATATACAGCCTTGTCCTACTCCTTTCCTAATTTTGAACCAATCACTTGTTCCATATCCAGTTCTAACTGTTGCTTCCTGTCCCACATACAACTGTGCTCACGACCTGGGGTTCAAATCCCAGGTAGCCGGCTCAAGGTTGACTCAGCCTTCCATCCTTCCGAGGTCGGTAAAATGAGTACCCAGCTTGCTGGGGGGGCAATGTGTAGCCTGTATAATTAAAATTGTAAACCGCCCGGAGAGTGCTTGTAGCGCTATGGGGCGGTATATAAGTCCAATAAATAAATAAATAAATAAATAAATAAATACAGTACAGATCTCTCAGGAGATAGATAAGGTGGTCAGGCACTCCTATTTCTTTAAGGACTTGCCATAGTTTGCTGTGGTCCACACAGTCAAAGGTTTTTGCATAGTCAATGAAGCAGAAGTAGATCTTTTTCTGGAACTCTCTGCCCTTCTCCATAATCCAGCGCATGTTAGCAATTTGGTCTCCAGTTCCTCTGCCCCTTCGAAATCCAGCTTGTACTTCTGGGAGTTCTCAGTCCATATACTGCTGAAGCCTACCTTGTAGGATTTTGAGCATAACCTTGCTAGCATGTGAAATGAGTGCAATTGTATGATATTTGGAGCAATCTTTGGCACTGCCCTTCTTTGGGACTGGGATGTAGACTGATCTTTTCCAATCCTCTGGCCACTGTTGAGTTTTGCAAACTTGCTGGCATATTGAGTGTAGCACCTCAACAGTGTCATCTTTTAAGATTTCAAATAGTTCCACTGGAATGCTATCACCTCCACTGGGCTTGTTGTTACCCATGCTTTCTAAGGCCAACTTGACTTCACTCTCCAGGATGTCTGGCTCAAGGTCTGCAACCACACTATCTGGGTTGTCCGGGACATCCAGATCTTTCTGGTATAATTCCTCTATGTATTCTTGCCACCTCTTCTTGATGTCTTCTGCTTCTGTGAGGTCCCTACCATTTTTGTCCTTTATAATATCCATCTTTGCACAAAATGTTCCTTTAACATCTCCAATTTTCTTGAACAGATCTCTGGTTTTTCCCTTTCTATTATTTCCCTCTATTTCTTTGCACTGTTCATTTAAAGAAGTCTGCATTCAGTTTTCTGTAACTTTCCCTATCTTCTTTGCATTTTATTTCCCTTCTCTTCTCTGCTATTTGTAAGGCCTCTTTGGACAGTCACTTTGCTTTCTTGCATTTCCTTTTCTTTGGGATGGTTTTTGTTGCTGCCTCCTGTACAATGTTATGAGCTTCCGTCCATAGTTCTTCAGGCACTCTGTCCACCAAATCGAGTTCCTTAAATCTGTTCTTCACTTCCACTGTGTATTCATAAGGGATTTGGTTTAGATTATACCTGACTAGTCTAGTGGGTTTTCTTCAGTTTAAGTTTGAATTTTGCTAGAAGAAGCTGATGATCAGAGCCACAATCAGCTCCAGGTCTTGTTTTTGCTGGCTGTATAGTGCTTCTCCATCTTTGGCCGCAGAGAACATAATCATTCTGATTTTGGTATTGCCCATCTGGTGATGTCCATGTGTAGAGTCACCTCGTGTGTTGTTGGAAAAGAGTGTTTGTGATGACCAGCTTGCTCTCTGGACAAAACTCTATTAGCCTTTGCCCTGCTTCGTTTTGGACTCCAAGGCTAAACGTACCTGTTGTTCCTTTTATCTCTTGACTCTCTACTTTAGTATTCTAGTCTCCTATAATGAGAAGAACATCTTTATTTGGTGTCAGTTCTAGAAGGTGTTGTCGGTTTTCATAGAATTGGTCAATTTCAGCCTCTTCAGCATTGGTGGTTGGTGCATAAACTTGGATTACTGTGACTTTGAAAGATCTGCCTTGGATTCATAATGAAATCATTCTATCATTTTTGAAATTGTATCCCAGTACAGCATTTCTCACTCTTTTGTTGACTATGAGGGCTTCTCCATTTCTTCTATGGGATTCTTGCCCACAATAGTTGATATGATAATCGTCTGAATTGAAATCGCCCATTACCATCCATTTTAGTTCACTGATACCCAGGATGTTGATGTTTATTCTTGCCATCTCCTGTTTGACCACATCCAGTTCATAAATCTTACATTCCCTGTTCCTATGCAGTATTTTTCTTTGGAGCATTGGACTTCCCTTTCACTTCCAGGCATGTCCGCATCTGAGCATCCTTTCGTCTTTGGCCCAACCACTTCATTAGTTCTGGAGCTACTTGTACTTGTCTTCTGCTGTTCCTCAGTAGCATGTTGGACGCCCTCCAACCTGATGGGCTCATCTTCCAGTGTCATCTCTTTTAGCCTTTTGTTCCTGTCCATGGAGTTTTCTTGGCAAAGATACTGGCGTGGCTTGCCAGTTCCTGCTCCAGGTGGATCATGTTTAGTCAGAACTCTCCACTATGACCTGTCTGTCTTGGTTGTCCCAGCACAGCATAGCCCACAGCTTCTCTGAATGACTCAAGCCCCTTCACCACTAAACTGGAGGAAAATACTGCAGCTGCTCTGGAACATGCAGTCCATCTGCATGGTTGAAGGTCGGATGATTCAAAGTTGTTCTGTGCTACAGCTTTGTAATGTGTGACATTACTAAGCTTTTCATAAAAAGAAATCAGACAACTTTCTGGGTAGAGTCCATAAATCTGAGATATATGTAGAGCTGGAAAAACTCTTGAAGACCTTTTTGATATCACTGAATATCCCTTGCAATGACTCTTGATGTTTTTCCCAAAGAGAGGAACAGCCCACTGAAATGCACACATCCTTTAATACTTTTTTTAGCAATAACATCAAAAGCTGAAATTTGCATTTCAGAACATCAGCTTAAGTGACTTGCTGATGTGGAGCGTGGAGATCCCCCTCTGCTCCTTTCTTGTCCTAAATGCCTCTCACCAAAGAGAACCAATCGCACCCTTGTTTCTGTCTACATAGACATCCCACTGTATTCAGGATGATGCTGCATTGTCTGCTACAGCACCTCCAGAGAAGGGCTTTGCATTGTAAGCTGTGAAGCACAGGGATGAGGATGTTAGTTGTTAATGCTGTTGTGTTACTAGCTGCTGCAGCACTAGCAGTGCTCAAGCATGGGGATATGGCTGAGGCATATGCTCTCCAGTTGTTGCTGGACTCCAGTGAACCCCAGCTGCTAGGGCCAATATTGAGAGATAGTGACAGGTGAACAACATCTGGAGAGCCATGGGCTCTGATCCCCATGCTAATGTGAGTGGACTAGTTGAACCCAGGTGTCAATATCAGTACAGGGACACTTTGTCATATGTTTAATTATTCCTTTCTCTTTGTTGGTTTGTTTGTTCCTCCCTCCCTCCAAACTAGTAGCGAAGCTACTACTCTGGGCAGCAGACACAACAGGACATAACAATAATAGAAAATATATATATTAGAAAGTCAGAAATCCAAAGTCCGGGACTATGATAAGCATGGTCCTAGGGTGCAATAAACAAGAGAGACACATAGGCTGCAAAAGAAATATCTGTGGTTGGCGGAGCCAAGAGGGATACATTGGGGCAAGCTACAAAAAAGCTTGGGAGAACAGCCAGGTCTTACGTTGCCTTCTAAAGCTCACGAGGGATGGGGCTAGCTGCACCTCCGGTGGCAGGGAATTCCAGAGTGAAGCAGCCACCACAGAGAAGGCCTCCCCCTGGTTGGCTACTTGGAGTATCCCCATATAAGAAGTACAGGTGGGACAGATATTTGAGGGAGAGGCGCTCAGACGGGTAGCAGAAGGGCTTAAATGCCAATGTGAGCACCTTGAATTTAGCCCAGAAGCGTACAGGCAGACAGTGCAGATGGGCCAGGACAGGAGTTATATGGTCGTGTTGAGATGTTCCAGAGACCAACCTGGCAGCAGCATTCTGCACCAGCTGCAGCTTCTGAACTGCCTTCAAGGGCAACCCCACACAGAGAGCATTGCAATAGTCTGTTTTCGGGATTACAAGTACATAGACCAGTGTTGCAAGGGATTTCCTGGTGAGATAAGGGCGAAAGTCTGTGATCCACCTCAACTGGTAAAATATTGAAAAGCGGCCTCCTCGTACTGAGCAAGTATCTTTTCTGTCAATTATCCTGACCAAAATTCTCTCCTCCACCCCCTTTCTTTGATTGTCTCCCTCACCTACACAAACCCTGTGCACAAACTGTGTGTGGTTTGACACAATGCTGTTTTCATGCTCAAAAGCTTCCATGATAAATTTCCATTAGATCACAATTTATTTTTCCAGCAGATAGGTGTTTAATTTCCTCCAGTTACAGTGCTAAAATTAGTTGTTAGGTAGACAAAGCATACTTTCAGTGTGCCCGTTTGTTCTCAAGCGGCAAGAAATTTATGAAACCTTGTCTGCCTCTCACCTCACAGGTATGAAAACTTCATTCCATTTGCTACAGTAAAGAATCAAAGTGGTTATTATTCAAAAGACCATTAAAAGGGTAAAAAACAGAAACATTGCAAAAGACTATTAAAACTCATTTAAAAAACTCCAGAAATGTTACAGTCAGTGGCAGGTATGATTCCTCCGAACTCATTATTTCTTTTCATAGTTGGCATTGTTCAGTCAGAGTTTTTTTCCCTTGGTTTCTGTAAATAAATGTTTCCATACCTCCCCATTTATCCTTCGTAATGCATTTAAAAATACATGCCTTGTGGAGACTAGCCCACTGGGCAATTGAAATAACTTCATTACAATGTGCATGGATAACACAATACGGTGAAAGAAGGCCAGTCAACCACACAAACAAGCAGCAAACCAAACTGTCAATTAACTTGTGTATCCAGACAAACGTAGGCTTTCAGACTACAACTCACAGACTACAGTGCATTTTTTATTATACCTAAATGTTGGCAGGGGATCCTGGGAATGGAGCCACCAAAAAATATATGTTCCCATTTTCTCTCTAGAACATCCAAAACAACAACAACAAAAACATGATGTGTGTAAGCTCCTAGCCTAGAAGACAAATATGGGCAACATGTATGCTTGTCTTGTGCTCTGATCCACATTGTAATCCAAAGCAGAGAAGAAACTGTAACCTCCTATCTCCTCCCACCTCTTTCAACCCAGACTCCCCTAATGTATATGTTAGGCCAGATAACAGAGTCCAGTGGAGGATCTTCAATATTGCAGCATAAATACCATTTACCTGGCCATGCTGATTCTCAGTGTGATGTAGTAGATAGACTGATGGACTGGAATTCTGGAGAACAAGGCTCAAATCCCCACTTGGCCACAGAAACTCACTGAGGGAGTAGAACTGGTAAAACCACTCCTTAAAATATCTCACTTACCTTGAAAGCCCTATTAGGGTCACTATGAGTCAGTTCCAACTTGATGGCACAGAACACACACACACACACACACACACACACACACACACACACACACACACACACACACACACACACACACACACACACACACACACACACACACACACACACACACACACACTGAGTACACCCATCACCAATTACAGCACCTTTTGGTGTCCTTTTATCAGCCCTCAAGTCCTTTAGCATCTCTTTTACTACAGGAGCAGTTGCTTGGCTCTTTAAAAAAATGTAAAGTCATGATCATGGTTTATAAACGTTTGTTGGAATGGAACAAATGTAACATTCAAGGTACAAGGAATCAGAATGAGGGTTGCAACGCTTTGTATGAGGGGCTCTTGGAGAGAGGCAGCACTGCTCCTCAGGGATGCACGCAGCCCATGGGCCACATTTTGCCTGCCCCTGAATTAGAGGATCCGGCACAACACAATGGAAAGAGAATGGCCTCGGCCTCCAAAGGTAGCGTTTCTCCCCTTTTTAAAAGAGATCCGTCCAATATGAAATGGTGACGCAAGTGTTTCAAAAACCATGGCACAATTTTTAGGAAGACACATACTAAGCCAGATGATGATGATGACGACGATGATGACGACGACAACAACGACAACGACAATATGGATTATGCCTCTCTGAGGCATATGATGTGGTCCTGTCCTCCAGTGGCAGCTTCTTTCTCATCAGAACTCAGGGGTCATGTCAATTTTGTTTGAGAAAAACCAGTGATATTCACAGGGCATCTCTGTCTGCTGCATCACATTCCTGCAGTGTAGAATCTAATGGATGGACAGCACTGATGGATTCTGTGAGCCATTATGGTTTAAAACACTTCAGGAAAAAGAAATGGCCATACAGTAATTCCAACATGTTTCTTCCAGTCATTACTTCTATTTGGACACTTTATTCAACAGGGAAGCTAGATGCTTAATTCAGGACTGTTCCATCCTTGTCAATGCTATTGTGAACTGGCTTTCTTTCTTTCTTTTCCCTTTCCCTCCCCTCCCCTTGTCTTGCTCTTTTCTCCAGCACTTTTCTTTTTTTCCTTTTTTGCTGTATTTACAAAAAGGGAAAAACTTTTTTAAAAATAAAATAGAATCCCTAGCAATCAGTAGAAAATCACCGTCATCCCTCGCTCCCACCCACCCAATTCAACTCAGAAACCCGTACATTCATCTCTCCCTCCCCACCCCCTACTTCATTGCTGCAACGGGCAAAACGGTGTCAACTGCTGATCTTGGAAGCCTCCAAAAGCAACTATTTTAAATAGGTTGCAGGAATCCTTTCCTGCACTAATCAACAACCCCCAATACGTACATATTTGACAGTGGAAATGGACTTCAAGCCACTTCCAAGTTCATTTTCAAGCCTATTTTTGACTGTTTGTGCAACCCCAGTCTGTGCAGCGACAGCATTTATGAAGCTGGCAGTCATTCACAAAAATCAGCAGAGGATAATCTGTCGCTTTCTATGACCTCTCTTTTGGTGGTGCATCCCCAACCTATTCGGTGAAGTTCGGGTTAGCCTGGAGTTCTCCAAGAATCATCTCTTTGTATCTCTCTCTCTCTGGCTGGCTGGATAGCTCAATGGTTTAGGTATCTGGCTGTATTACCAGAGATTGGGAATTTGATTGCCCACTGTGCTTCCTGTGAGTACAGCCAAACTGTATGGTCTTGGGCAAGCTGCACAGTTGCAGGGTGTTCCCAGAGAAAGGGAAGGGTAAATCACTTCTCTGCCTAGAAAACCTTGATAAGAGTTGCCATAAGTCAAAGCTGATTTGACAGCACGTGATTATTATCCCACATACCTGCAGGGGTTTGGGAGCAGATGTCAGTAAAGGCTACTTTGTCTTCTCCTACCTGTGATTTCTGCTCTGTCGCACCTATCCCAGACTGAATTCTTAGGGGCTATTATCACCTTTCACATCTTTGCCTTCCTTTCTCGTTTCTGTAAGGAGGTGATCTCTTGTCTCTCTCTCTCTCAACTCTGCTAAACAGAAATACATAGGAAGCGGCCACCATCACACATCACTAATGTGGTGGCTGGTAGAACTAGTGTTGATTATGTTTTCTTCTCAGCATGTTCTAATTATTGTTGGCAACTGATTACATACATAGAGATATAGTTATGTAGATAAGACATGTTTCCGAACCAATTGAAATCAGCTCAGTTCACAAAATATTGCTTCGACTTGCGAACGGAGCTTTGAGTTACAAAAGAAAAAAACAACGCGGGGGAGGCAGGAAAGCGTGGAATTTGAACTTTCTGTTAACTGTTGGCCAGTGAAGAGGATGCTTGTCTGCTACTTTGCTTGTCCCAGCGATTAGAGAGTGGATAGAGAGAGCGTCTTCAGACTGCCTGGTACTGCCTGGTACTGCTTGGTACAGTACTGTACAGACTATTTTTTTATATTTTTATTTTTGACTTTTTTTAAAAAAACATGGAGACTGCCTGTTCTGGATGAGTACATACTGTACACTGTATTTACTGTACTGTCCAGGGTTTTTTGCAGCTTGGTGGGGAGATAGGGCTAGGTGGGGGGTTATGTTTCTGTGCTCTGATGGGTCCTGCAGTGTGGATTTAAAATGTGAAAAGTAGACTGTAATATTAAATTTAAATTAAATGTGAAAATTAGGATGTATAATTTTAAAATGTAAAATTTAATTATTTACAGTAGTTTTGCATTCTGTGGCTCCTAGGGTTTGTGTACTGTGACCTCTCTGTTGTTTTAAAATGTGTGGGTTTAAAATGTGGCTTCAACGTCTTTTTTTTCTTACAATTCTGTGAGTGGCTGTGCTGGTTGTTGATGCAGGCAGACTGTAAAATGCAGTTTAGACTCTCTTTTTGTGATGAGGAGTTCTGTGCTGGAATAATGCTTGCTGGATTCTGTGGCTTTTAGGGTTTGTATACTGTGACCTGTCTTTTGTTTTAAAGTGTGTGTTTAAAATGTGGCTCCAAGGTCTGTCTCTTTTAAAATCAGAAAATATTCTGTGAGGGGCTGTGGTCCTTGTTGATGCAGCCAGGCTTTAAAATGGAGTTTATTGTGGACTCAAAAGTGCTTGGTTTTGTTTAAAATGTGCTTGGGTTAAAAGGTGTCCTCCTACCCATTTTTAACCTAAAAGGTGCTTGGTTTTAAAGGTGTTCTGGTTTTAAAAGGTGGTAGTTTTAAAAGGTGCTTGTTTTTAAAGGTGCTCTGTTTAGAAGGTGTTCCCCCCTGCTTTCCTGTCCTTTTTTTTAAACCTAAGTTCATCTTAGGTCAAAAGAAGAAAAATTCTCCCCCTAGTGATAGAGTACGGATTAACCGGCTTTGCATTAGTTCCTATGGGAACTAATGCTTCGACTTAAGAACGGCGCCTCTACATAAGAACGAAAAACAGCCGGAAGGGATTAAATGGTTTTCAATGCATTCTTATGGGAAATGTTGATTCGACTTACGAAAATTTCGAGATACAGCCACTGTTCAAATACGGATTAATTTCGTAAGTCGAGGCACCACTGTAATAGCTCTACATATCCATCCAGAACCTTCTTCAAAAGCCACTGTTTCTTCCAAAACTTCCCAGAGCAACATTAAAATGGATTCAGACTCCTTACTGCAAAATTTCTGTGCTACTATGAAGTCTGAGGCAAATACTACAAAAATATTCTAGACCCTTCTAGTCACTTTTCCTTTTGCCACGAAAACACTTCATTCCACCATGTCACATAGTAGGTGGTTTGGATGAGAAAAGCGAGAAAGAAAGAGAAACTTTCCAGGGAGGGGGAAATAGATTTTTTCTCCTTTGGTCTAGATAAAACTACCTAATTTCCTCTGGAAAAAATATAGTAAACACTGAAAAACCAATCATATTAATCTCTGCTTTGAAAAACCTCTTTATCGAGAGAAAGCAGCATCATTATTTCCTATTCAGAAAAGGGGGGGGCTGGTTTGTAAAGCAGCAGCATAACACAATAGCATCATTCATGTCTCGACGACAAGGCCAGTCAATGTCTTACATGCCTTGCTTTATTAAATTACCTGGTGCCTTCTGGCATTTTGCTTAGCTCTGCTGTATTACAGAAGCAAGGCAGCTGCTTGTGATGCTGGATATCCATCCCACATTTGAAATATGCTGAGAGGAAGCAGAATAAGGAAGTGGGAAAGAAAACAAAGCCAAGGACTCAAAGATATCAGAGTTCTCTCTTTCCCTCCCTCTTCCCCCCCCCCCACAGCTGCTGGCCGCCACACTGCTTAGTCTGCTTGCAATTTGTCATGAATGACCTATTACTACTATGAGCTTGGAGGTCCAGCTAGAATCTTGCGATCTCTTTTGATCTATGCTTTGTTATTATTGTTGGTCTTATTTGGTATTTACTGGCAGAGTACAATGGCCCAGTTCAGAGCTTGGGACTATTAAATAAGAGTAATAATCACTGAGGCTTCGTATTAAGGTAAAGAAAGGAATCATACTATTTGTTAGCAGATCTCTAATGTGGTTCTATATTTGGTTACAAGAGTCCTCTTACAACATCCATATATTCAAGTCTACTGGCAGCTATTATTTGCTTCTCTACAGCTAGGAAAATATGGAAGAAAGATAGTGAGATGAAGAAAAGATTGCAACTCTCAGACCTTCTCTTTCTTTCTCCTCCTGCTTCTGTGGTAATTTTCTTCATCTTACTATTTTTCCTCCATAGTTTCCTAGTTGTAGAGAAGCAGTTCACTCAGAGTAAGCCAGTTCACAAATTCATTCAACTGGAGAACTTATATTCATGGTGATGATGAAAGCGTATCGTTGTTTCTGTGTAAGATGATTTTTGACATGGTAGGTATGGGGGTTTATCTGTATATGCACAAACTCAAATTGTGTGAAGTCCCCCTTTTTTTGAGGCTCTGCTCTGTGGTTTATCTCCATATAGGAAACATTCAGTGTTAAACAAACAACATATACAGTGGCAACAAGGGTAACAGAAGTGTAGTTTAACAGAGTCCTCACTTAGAGGACTGGATACTAAAAGAAACTGGAAGATGGTTTGGGGTTTTTGAAATCATGTGGCAGTCACATGATCATGTGGTAGTCACATGATTTTGGGTTGTGTGTGTGCCCTCTTTGGAAAACTTTTAATCCATTTTTTAAGCTGTGTTGTGTATCAATTGAGAGGGCTACACAGGCTTTTAAAATCATTGCAATTGAGGCTTTGTCCTGTGTCTGCACACATGCCTGCTGTCTGACTCACAGCCACTTGCTGCTGCCGCTGTGGCGTTATTTTTAATACATATTTTTATTTCTTTCAGTGTGGGATAGCACTATCCCATAAAACAGAGCAGAAGGCTCTACAGCCCAACACAGACACTACAGCCCAACACAGACAGACAGATACACATATAAAAAGGGGAAAAGAAGGAGAGAGAGAGTGAGGGATCCAGGAGCTAAGCTGGCAAGTGGAAATTTGTCAGCCAGGCAGAGAGAGAAAGGTTGGATGGGGAAAGCACTCTTTCCCTTGCGAAGAGAGTCTGACCAGAGAAATTTACAAGATCAGGAGCTTCTGAGCTTGTGAAGGAAGGAGTGCTTTCCCCTATTCAACCTTCTCTCTCTGATTGTTCACAAATTTCCATTCAATGGTGTGTCTTCCCTTTGCTAGTCAGGAGAGATTCAATCTAATTACACTGCTTCCTGGGTTTCAGTTTCAATACTATTCATTTTGCTGCTCCTTTCAAAAAGCATTGAGTGCAGCACCTTCTTCTGTTTCAGGGGAGGCTCAAATGCAACTCTCCAGACATCATTGAGTGCAACTGCTCATATTTGTTACCGTTGAGAATGCTGGCTAGGGCTGATGGGTGCTATAGTCCAACAACATCTAGAAAGCCCCACTTTGCTCATCCATGTCCTACAGTTTACACATTAGCACATCAGCGCATAGACTGATCAAGTGCTCCTGCCTCCCATTCTTTCAAATATCAAAGTGCTGGTGCAGATATTTTGACAGATGATGGTATCATCTTATAGATGATGATGATGATGATGATGATAATGATGATGATGATGATGATGATGATGATGATGATGATGATGATGATGATGATGATGATGTTATTTGCTGTCATTTCCAACTTATGGAGACCCTATGAATGAGCACTGTCCAAAGTGTCTTGTCCTTAACAGCCCTGTTCAGCTCTTGTAAACTCAAGCCTGTGGCTTCCTTTAGGGAATCAGTCCATCTCGTATTTGGTCTTCCTCTTTTCTTGCTGCTTTCAATCTTTCCCAGCATTATTGCATTTTTCAGAGAATCCTGTCTTCTCATGATGTGCACAAAGTCAGACAGCCTTGGTTTCAACATTTTTGCCTCCAGAGGCTTGATTTGACCTACGACCCACTTGTTCACCTCTCTGGCAGTCCAGGGTATCCGCAAAGCTTTCCTCCAGCACCATATTTCAAATGAATCATTTTTTTTCCTTTCAGCATCCTTTACTGTCCAGCTTTCACACCTATACGTACTCATAGATAAGTCTCTTCACACTCACAGATAGGTGCCTTGATTTTTCACCCCATTTAGCAAGGGAATAATAAATAAAGACATGACGCAACATTTACAAGTTGCTTCATGAATGGAATTTAAAATGAAGATAATATTAACAGATGAATTTATATTGTTCTTTGCATCCTGCAACAATACAAAATGCAAGCCAGTGCAATAGTATTAGAAGACCAGCCTCTGACATAATACACACCACAAGTACAGGACATGTGGCCTTCCTGTTGAGGTCGTATTAAAACTCTGTCAGCCCTATATAGCATAGCCAATGGTGAAGCCCGACAGGAAGTGTAATCCAGTAATTTCAGGCTGATTCCAGGGCTATCACATGTGAAAGTTCATGTGCTTGTTTCCTGAGGCTGTTTTGGCTCCTTATGAATTCAGTTAGTTTCATCTACAGCTTCATTTGATTCCCCCCCCCCCCAATTCTGACTCTTAAGCTCAGATTCACTGACTGCATTTCAAAGAATGCAATGTCATGCTTGTTGCTGAAAGATTAGTCTACACACAACAGTGACTCAACAACCCAAGCAACTAACAAAAGCTTCAAAGCAATAAACAAGTTGTCCCTCATGTCACATTTCCCCCTTCTTTTGTTGATAGGCATTTTCCTCCAATTGCTAATCCCTGCCTCTGAAATCCCCCTTGTTTTCCTTGCCCTCTCATTTAAAAATGTTCCCACTCTTTCCTTTCAGAAGAAAACACAGAAAAGCGGAACATGGCAGCAAATGAAGAGCTCAGTAGAAAATAGACACCCACTGCAATTTCCTAGAAAATAACTGCAAGAGGAACATGTCCAAAGTAGATGAGACTGCAATACATGCCATGTAGTCACAAGATTTGGAAATTTCATTCAAACAGATTTTCAGAGTATGGTCACAACAGTATGACTGTGTTAGTGAAATTCCAGGAAGAGCATTCGTTTCACCACCACCAGGAGGAATGAAAAAGAAAGTAACAGGAAAAAGGCATTGTATAATGGCAATAAGAGAATATCATATGGATTTGGGAGAAAATATCCATAAGATCAGAGCAGAATCTGGCACTTTCAGGAGAATGAATGCTTCATCTGGAAAACCCTTCAAGATTTGTTTGTTTGTTTGTTTTTTGTTGTTGTTGAAAGTTGAACTGCATTTGTTCTTCTGACCGTCCAAGAATGACTTATTATAATTACTTTTCATGTCCCACAGAAAGAATGGAGCCATATGACAAGGGTCATATTCTGCTTCCAGTAGTTTATTCATTAGGCATCCTTCAGTCTCAAAAGACTATGGTAACGTGCTCTGTATGGAGGACTTGGAACAGTATCCAGTGTGGCTGAGGAGGCCAATTCAAGAGTGACAATCCCTTCCACACTGAAGACAAATCCAATCTGTCCCCTGTCCAGCTCCCTGATTTTGCTGCTTTCGTGACTGCCTCGTTGCCTTGGCCTGCTGGACAAGGGTCTCTTCAAATTGGGAGAGGCTGTGATGCAATGCCTGCCTCCAGGCTGAACGCTCCGATGTCAGGGTGTCCCATCTGTCAAGGTCCATTCCTAAGGCCTTCAGATCCCGCTTGCCAGCTTTTATTAGCACTAATTGCTAGTTATGTCAGAGGTAAATTATCTGATTTAGTTTTTCATCATTTGGATCAACATGCAGGGAAAGCCCTGTAAAGGCTATCCTTTCCCAGCAATTACATGCCAATGCTTCAGATAGATGAAATACAAGGCAGTGATGAGGGCCATTCAGATAGACCATGCATTTAAAGCAGATAATTGCACTGGGCCATTCTAAAGATATTAAAGGGGTCATAGGGCACCTGTTAATGGCTATATATTAAAGCTTTCTTTCCTGGCAGAAGAATCAAAATAATTTGCTACCATGGCAATAACCCTGCTTTTGATTCTGGTGTTTGGTAAACTTAGAAATATAAAAGACAAATCAAGGAGAAAACAATGCTGACTAAAGGATAGGAACATCCATTCCTTCTATTTTATGAATTCTTGTTGCTTTTTATCCCATCTTAAAATTCAATGGGATTGTGAAATTGAATAAAGGTGATTGTTCACTATAGCTAAGATTTACTCCAAAGGCAAATTTTCTTTTGAAAGGGCTATATCAGTGATGGTGAACCTTTTTGAGCCCGAGTGCCCAAACTGCAACACAAAATCAACTTATTTATTTCAAAGTGCCAACACCGAATTAAAAACCGAATGCTGAGGTTTTAGCTTAGAAAAAACTGCTCCTGTACTGCAAGGGTTAGGTGCTTGTGTTTTTCCCCCTGTGGGCAGTATTAACTTAGAAATACTTATTGGTCACTATTGCACCCCTCTGCTGGACCACTGCACCAGCAGAGAGGAGTGCCAAAATCCCGGGTAAGTATTTCTTGATGGCAACTTATGGCTCATGTGCTCTAATAATATCTATGTGGTTTCAAAAGCCTATGAGTTTGAAGCATTTAAAGTTAAATGGCTAAGAGCCCAACTGAAGGAAACCAAGATCTTATTTTTTAAGATCTTGTTATGTTCCCTAAAAAAAAATTTTTTTCACATTCCTCACCATGTGAATTTCCTCTGGACATCTTTCTTTCTTTCTTTCTTTCTTTCTTTCTTTCTTTCTTTCTTTCTTTCTTTCTTTCTTTCTTTCTTTCTTTCTTTCTTTCTTTCTTTCTTTCTTCTTCTTCTTCTTCTTCTTCTTCTTCTTCTTCTTCTTCTTCTTCTTCTTCTTCTTCTTCTTCTTCTTCTTCTTCTTCTTCTTCTTCTTTGTACATTCAGGCAAAACTTCCAGATTCTAAAGGATGAAAACCTCTTTTCCCCCAGTAGTTTCCCTGACACTGTTCAGTAATCATACTGGTGACCTTTCAGACTTGACGGCCTCTTTCCTGATTTATACACTCCAGTGGATACTCCTAAATAGCTATTTTGAGTTACTGTAACCACCAAGTGTTCAGGAGAAAACTTGTTCTCTTTACTTTCCCTCTCTATACCCTTTTAATCACTCCTCTTGTTTTAGAAATATTTCCTCTTTGGCAGTCATATTCAACTATGTTGGTCATAGTTAATCTGTCCTAATCTTTGATTTCTTGCAATACTTGACAGGCAGAGTTCTCCTTCAAAATGCCATGTGGCTGTGCCCCCAGAAGACAGACAGACAGACCTTTGGCCTGGTTGTTTGAGGCAATTTCTGTGACACTACCACAGGCTCAGTCAGCATTCTTTCCTGTAGAATACAATATGGGCCCCTCATGTCTTTTAGTCAATCTGACATTGATCCATGTAGCCCTAAATGGTGCAGGTCAAAGCTGATGTTACGTGGATTATTCCTTCTACTTGTGGGGACTGCTAGAATTTGACTTCCTTCCAAAATGGACAGTGCAAGACTTTATTACGTTAATCATTGGTTGATCTACTTGGGGATAAGCTTGAGATGCACATCTGCAGCAGATGATCCTGGAGTATTATTTGAACAGTGTGCTTCCCTTTTCTCGTATGCCAGTCATGAGGTGTTTTATGTGGCCTCCGTTGCAATTTTCTGAGAATGATAAATCATATCCCAAGTTTTCCAGGTGGAGAGGATCTTTGTAAAGGTTATCACTTGTTTGGAAATGTCAATATAGAACCACCGTGTTATTCAGACTGCAGTCCTTTCCCATCAGATTTTTTAATGGCATACATTTTGTGTCAGAAAGGGGAAACGTCCTTCTCAGAACTATCTCCTTCTCCTTTTGACTGCTTTTCAGTAATCACAGTTAGGATTCAGCCTCATAAAAGATGATCTTGTAATTCTCAGAAGCTTGTTTTATAATGGCAGTGATTAAGAGTCTCAGGCAACAGGGACAGAAAACAGCAGCTAAGCTGGACTAGAGTTTGGAAAAATTACTTTTTGAACCATAATTCCCAGAAGCTTTCAGTCAGCATGTCCATTAGTCTGGTAAAGACGAGAAATGTCCTGATTGGTGCATTACCAAGAAGCTATGGCTTGGGGGTCACTGTATCTGAAGGGCTCTCTCCTCCTTCATCTCAAGGACTCCATAGTCCCATATTTCAAGGATTGTCTCTTCCTTTACTGGGAGGATCACTTCTGCTGGAACACTTTTATATGTGCCTTGAATTGTGAGTTTTGCATTTTTGGAACTACAACCCCCAGAATCCAATGTTCATAGCTGTAGTCCAAAGAACACAAATTTACACATCTCTGGTTGAGACCATCAACAGAGATCCTGTTCTGAGGACTGTTTTTCCTATACATGAGCAGATCTATTCAGGCTCTCTCATTTCTTCCCCACACTAGTGTGAAATATCCTTCTGGAGAATTTCCTCTATCCCTTTTCTTTTTTTCTATTAAGCAAAAATCATTCTATTATCCTGGGCATTTTAGCACACCATGGTCCTGCTGTTTAGTATAGTAAACCTCACTAGAGGATTAGTGTAGTAAACCTCACTAGTTCCATTGAATAACTGGGAATTTAGTGAGTCAACTCCTCCATAAATTTCCTTGATTCAAATGGGCCTACTCTAGCCATAACTTCCTATTTTAAAGTAAGTAGGAGTTAAAGTAGACCCATTTAACTCAAGAGAACTTATGAAGGAGTTGACTCACAGAATCTTCATTGATTCAATGGGCCCAGTCTAATGCTATTTACTCTGCTAGGTGACAGGATTTTGTTCTACATTTTTAATTGGCCAGTTTTTGCTTGAATGTGATATCTCATTATCCAATTGTTCTGTAATTGGATTTTGAGCTGTTTTACCTCGATGATTACGTAGCCTAAAAGCACTAAGCACGACAAATACAGTAGGTTCTTAGTCTGCCTTTTATGTGGTACATATTTCCTGGCTAAACAGGGGAACCACTTGCTGTTCAAAAGCATGCCGTTGCATTCAGCAAAGGTAGTTTATATAGCAGATGTTAACATTCTGGCACATGGAGATGTGCAAGATAACATGTAGCTTTCATTTCAGTGCCAGGCTTCAAGTCCTTACCGTGAGTGAGCTTTACGGCTTCAGAGCACACTTGATGCTGTTCCTAGAAATTTGAACCCCACACACTTTCCTGAGTAATCAGGTCTCAGATGGCCTGTGCATTTGCTAGTTATCCATTATTTGCTAGTTATCCATTCATGGGTGAACTGGATAAACAGGCACCTTCCAGAAGTTTAACAATTTTTTAAAAATGTGCAACATTGTGTGAATAGATGGGAAGAGATGTGGCCCTTGCCACCAGCTATGTCATTGAAGAATTCACTGAGTGCAAGTGACCCTTGAGGTGCAACAGTAATAATATGAAAGAGGTGAAAAACAATGCTTCCTACATTTACAAGACATGGCTGTAGGACTGTTCACTTTGCAACATAAGGGCATTCTTGGGGGAAGTTATCTGCTTCTAATATTCCAAGGTACTTATAGTATTCATCACTTAAGAGTGATTTTATAATACTGTCATTTTTTAATTTTATTGCATCTAGTTTTTGAATCTTGCCATGGCGTATAGACATAACTGCACATTTTTCAATTCCAAATTTCATTTGACTATCTTCACAAAATATTTGCACTATGTTTAGCAGTGATTCTATGTCCGTGGAACATCTTCATATAGTTTTAGATCATCCATGAAGAACAGATAATTGATTTTTCCTGCTTTTTCTGAAATATGGTAGCCCAATCCAGTTTTATATAAAATTATTGACATGGGAATTAGTGAGATGTTAAACAACAGTGGTGACAAAAATCCCCTTGAAATATTCTTCCTTTGACCTTGCATTCCCCAATTTCTTCACCATAGGTCATTAAGACAGCTTTCCATTTTTCCTTGTTTTTCTTGAGGAACTTCTGAATATTTTTACTAATCCTAAAAATTTGTAGGCAGGTGTTAATCTAGTTATATGGCAATGAATCAAATGCCTTTTTATAGTCTATCCAGGCCATGTTAAGATTTTTTTTGTCTTTTTGCATTCTTTAGTATCTTCTTATCAATAAGCAGAGGATGATGATGATGATGTCAATTTCCATGCCTTGTATATAAAACTCTGCTGTTTCATGAATATGGAGAATCCTATGTATGTTTTCTTCCAAAGTACTCCTGAGTTAAATCAATCTCCCAAGTAACTGGAAAGTCTTAATATTGGACTGCTGCCAGACTCCAAGGGTCTTCAGCCAATAGCTGGATAGGATTCTTATTGAAGGAGATTTTAATTTCCACTCGTGAGGAAACAAGGGGTTCAGTTAATATCCTGTGCAGTTTCTGTGCCTCCCAAATAGTTATCAAGATCAGCATAAGACTATATTCTTTTTTGGACTGTGGTGAGAGTACACAAACATAGTAGGACATCTGAGTAAAAATGCTTAGAACTGTATAGCAAGATAGTAAACATTTCATCAGTGTTTCAGACGAGTCACCCAACTTGGAAGAAAATGATAAAACTCTTTACGTGATCAAATCAGTCTCCCTCCACTGCACTGCACTGGTGGCAGAGAAATGATGCTTGGAGAGAATATCTTTGCTTGTGTGTGAAGGAAGAGAAATGAAACAGATCTGAACAATTTACACAGCTTGTAACATCTAGCTTTTCTTTGTGCAGGAGTCGCTCAAGTTGTGACTTTGTGCACAATTTCAACTGATTTATTTTTAACCTGTGATGTGGGGGATGCAACAAAGGCTGCTATCCTATTTAGCAAAAGCGTATTAAAAAAAAAAATCATGATGCAGTTCAGTATTTTCAGTAACACAGTGTGAAACGAAATGTTCCTGATACAAATGCTAATTAAATTGAACCATTTATGCAGATATTCGGTATACCATGATGACTAATAATGTTGGACATGAGAAGATTATTTTTTAAAAAAAACTCTTGTACAGTTTTAATAGGTTGCTATCTCTAAGCAACAGAACGAAGGCTGTTGTGTCCTTCACCAGCATTCCCCTTCAAGGCATGCGTCAGCATAAGCAACCGGGTGTTCGGGTGCTTGGAGAAAACAGTTTAGTCATTCCCATCAGTCAGGCCTTCACAGGCACCCACCTCGTCTCCTCCTATTCCTGAGCCACAGACACACTGCCCACTTTGATTCTGACTGAAATGTTCATCAGCCTTCCCACTGACAGCCCACTAGTCCTAAGCACTTAATCACAGCCTTTATGTAGGCCAGAAGGACAATTCTGTAGCAACCTTGGCAGGGCAAAAAGGTTGGTACCACACGAAGCCAGAAATGAATATGGTGTGGCTACTGGAAAGAATAGTACCAGAATAATGGAAGAGCTATTTAAAAAAAAATAAGCATTTTAAAAAGATATTTAAATCTTGGTGAAGTTAAAACAAATAATACAGTTTGAGAGAAATCCAAGAAATAATATCAATCTGGCACTTCAGAAATGCTTCTCCCTAGCATGGATGCCAATAATAAACACATGAGTCTGATTTTTCTGACAAAACTAGTTTCCACCTTCGTAATGCCTCAAATTGGCTGGCCGCTAATGCATCAGCAAAACTGAAGGTGGCGATTTGTATAGAATTTATGCAAGTTCATGAACAGAGGTGCAAATGTGGAAATAACTGCTGTGATTCCGATACAAATCCAATCCATTTCGTGTTCCCCCCCCCTCCTGCAAATCTCACCAGAGGAGGAATAGAATCAACAAATGTCTTAGATACCTGCTCAGTCTACTGCCTAGCTACTCAATGTAGAAGGAGCAGTTCAAGGCCCCTGCTCTCCCTTCTTATGGTTCTTCATCCTTAAACTGTAGTCCTCCAATGAAAGGCCATTTTCAAACAGTCTCCTCTGAAGGTCCTGAAATGTTCTGTCATGTGGGTTGTGGCTCAAATCCAGTTCTGCAGGAACGACAATCACATCTTTCTCATCAGATCATTGTACTGAAAACACATGCCATAGTGACCTAATTCAGGCTTTACTTCTGAACCATGGAGAGGACTGAATGGATCATTTGGATTGGGAGACACACAAAAACAACCTGCAGTCCCTTCCCCACCTGAAAGTCACTCAGATCTTTGTATGAAGAACACGAGGTTATGAAACAAAACCTCTAGGCGTGTTTGGTTGAAAGCACTTACAAAGCTCACAGGACTGGGAACCCTTATAGGATATGAGTATGGCTTTTGAGTGTGGAAGGGACTTGTGGGTGGCATACTTTCCTCCATGCCTATCTCCCATTTAGCTTTCTCTATGTTCTCAGGTGTAATGACCAAATATGGGTACTGTGATGGCAGTCAGTGCCCTTCAGCCATATATGGGAACCCATCCTCCAACCAAACAGCTGACACATTCTCTCACAAAGCACAGGCAATGAGTGAGTTAAAACAGTAGTTATTTCTCCACCTGCTCTGTTGTCCAAGTTATTTCTCACTGGTCGTGTGGTAAATCTAGGCTTGTGAAGAAGCTGGGCCATGAATGGTCCAGAGGTAGGCAGTGGCTACCTCTGCAAGTACAGTGAATGAGGAGCAAGGGAAACCTCTTCATTTCCCTGAACTCAGCTCCACAGTTGACTAGTGAGTGGGGGTGCAGTGAAAATGAATAGAGGTTGAGGCCACAATGGCTAGCAATCAAGATGGCTATGCATCAGATCAGCATCAGAAGCAAAGTGTCTGTTTGGATCCATTGCAAGGAAATGTAAAGTGGAAGGT
This sequence comes from Pogona vitticeps, assembly GCF_051106095.1. Taxonomy (NCBI): domain Eukaryota; kingdom Metazoa; phylum Chordata; class Lepidosauria; order Squamata; family Agamidae; genus Pogona; species Pogona vitticeps. The sequence goes on along the minus strand of NC_135784.1, from coordinate 246,488,411 downwards.
GTAGTTGTATTCATGCCCTGCTTGTGAGCTTCCCAGAGCAAACTTGCTGGCCACTGTGTGAATATAAATGTTGGAGTCTGCAAACGTAGTCTACAGGACACCCTCTTTTGCTACCGTTCATACTTGTTGGAAAACAGCCCTGGCAATTGCTTTGTGTTTGGGTGAGAAGTGGTTAACTGGTTTAAAAAAGGAGTCAGCTTTTCCCTTGCGTCATATCACTTTGTGAATGTTAGTGAGCAGAAGATGGCATCTTGACTTCGGCCATTGGTGTTGCTAACATTCAGGCTGCTCTTTGGTATGTAAAGCTTGGCATCCTTTTTTCCTGCTAGCAATGCAAGCATGATATTGCACACCAATATTGGGCCATTTCCTGGCTTTTTGAATTGTGGGTACAGAAGCACAATATCCAACATTCATAAACCAGAGGTTTTTAAAAGGATTGAATATACTATAAGCATGAAGGAGACTATGTTCAACCAAGGGGCAAGAAGGCCTTGCCACTGGCCCTACCCCAACAGCCACCTGACACCCACTTTCATATCTTAACATGAACATCTGGATGTGGAAGCTTGAAGTGTTTCAACTCTATGGCTGAAATCCAGTAGTAAGTTCCTGCTAGAACAGGCCCATTGAATCAATGGCATTTACACAGATTCTGACTCACCAATTCCCCACTGATTCAATGGGCCTACTCTAATGATGACTTAACAACTGGATTTCAGACAGTTATGTTAAGAACTACATGTGGAGCATTTCACTCTGCAAATCTTTATACCTAATGCATAAGCAATAAAGCAGAGAATGGGAAGGTGCTGCACAACCTCAGGAAGGGTAACAGAACCCCTGCATTGCACAGAACATGTGGAAAGGACTCATGTCTTAGCAAAAGAAGTAAGGAATTGAAAATTTTGTTGAAAAGGTAACACTCGTCCTCTAGTGAGTGCTTTATGTGTAAAGAACAAAAGAACTGACCAGCGTCATCTCCAAAATATTTTTTCTTCCCTCCTTCCTTTTTCTTTTCTTTTCCATTTTCAGTGTGCTGTGAGAGGAAACCCATTTTTATCTCAAAACATACTGGAGAGAGGGGAAACAAATATTTGGGAGGAATACTTGGTGCAGCTGTTGTCTTGTTTTGATTCTAGCTGTACAGCTGTTATCTTCATTCTTTTCTTGTTGTTTTGTTTGTATGTGTGCTGGTTTGTTTGTGTTGTGTTGGGGTGTGCTCATGCTTTTGGCATAAACAAGAAATAGCCAAGGAGCTCTTCAGCAAAAGACACCTGAACCACAGGACTGAAAATTAGGGGAGGGATGGAATTCAGTGCCGTTTGAGCGCAGTTAAGGTTGTCTGTTAATGTCACCTAGTTATTGCAGCCTAAAAACAAAGCTGTTTAGCAGACATCCATCCTATAATAGATTTGGGGAAATATTTGGGGGTTGATGTGCTGCATGAACATGTCAATGTGTGATTTCCAAGTTCTGCGGTTACCTGATGTATCTACTCTTTCACTTGCCTACTTTTCTTTTCCTTGCTTGCTCTGGTAGTCCTAAGATTCTTTAAATCACTCAATTTCCTCTCCAGAGTGTACTTTTTCTAAGGATGTATATTCTAAGGATGCCACAGCATTCCAGTCTTACACCTCTATCCCCAGATGTAATTCCTATAAAAAATGTATTTCTTTTTCTTTGAAAGGAAATGGGGGAAATGACTTTACCCCCACATTAGCTTTGCAGTCAATGCCATTAAGGAAATCGCAGTGCCCACAAAAATGTTGCTGCCTGTTAGCACTCTCCAGCCACCAGGTATTCTAAACATGTCCCAAAAACTTGAACTTCTAGCTCAGTCCTAAGATGCTGTTTCAGAGTGTTCTGTAATCTTTCAGGTTGTCCTGACCAACACTACCTGAATCACTGATGGATAGCTCAGTGGCTTAGGTATCTGGCTGCAGTGCCAATGGTTGGGAGTCCACTTCCCCACTGTTTCTCCTTGACAGGGACTGGACTCTTATGATCCAGAGGATCCTTTCCATTTCTTCAGTTCTAAGATGATGATGATGATGATCAAAAGAAGCAACATCTATCTAGTATGCCATGATTTGCAAATAATTTCACACATCCTGGTTAGAATTTCTTCTGGTGTCATCCAACAAATACGGAAGTGCTAAACGTTAGCCAGAATGAAACTTTTGCAGAAGAAAGACGTGCAAAGCGTATATTGTCCCATTTGCTTGTCACTTCCTCTTTACTGGGATCGCCATTGTCCTTTAAAGAAAAGGCTACTGTAAAATAGGACAAAACCCTGTAGGGGAGGTTTATTTCTAGGACACACTGGTTAAGAGGCTACCATCTGAAAACACTTCCCTCCTTTCATATTATTCTAAGCATATTTTTTTCAATCATTTTATGACATCTTTATTTACAGTTGCTGCCAGCCATCAAAACCAACCATTTCCCCAACAAATGCTTATATAATCTTCCATTCCTCTCTCATTCTTAAAAACCATTTCCACTTATCAAGAAAGGAGAAAAAGAGAAAGAAGTTCCCAGAAATGCCAATCAATGTCATGCCCAATTCATAAAAGAGTTCAGTCTCAATCATAAACACATTTACTTGGAAATCAACCTTGTTCAGTCCATTCAGTTACTTACACTTAGTTCCCATTAAGATGAATAGGATTTAAGTTGTGACTAACATTTTACCCTGTTTTTAAAAGAACTTAAATACAATGAACAGCTGAGGAGTATTCTTATTTGCTTAACAGTAAGTACTGATGGGGTTACTCCCAGGTAAGTGGCTATAGGATTTCAGCCAATCTACTTTTATAGAGTATGTCCATTGAGCTCAATAAAATTTACTTCTGAGTAGGCAGAACCAGCTCAGGGACATTCAGATCTTTGTATGGTTAAAGTGAATTAACCTTGATAAATGAACAAAGAATTTGTCTTCTGCCTAAACACTTAGAAAGATCTGGGTCCCCTCAATTTACTGTAAGTCCTGGTTTGCACCCTGCAGCAGGTGGACACAGCAAGGAAGCTATTATGATCTTTGGTATTTCCACATAGCCTCCAGGCCCATCTGGGAGCCTTCAAATATGAATGGAGGATCTCTACCTGGCCAGCCAATCAGGAACCCTTGGGGCTGAACCAGGAGGCAGGATCAGAGAAGCAGACCAGAGATTTGCAGCTTTCAGTCTGGTATAACCACACAATATAAAGAAAGATGCTCTTCCAAGGGGAAGGGAAGTCCATCTTTGACCAGTGCTGGAACAGCATTATGGGAGAGGAAGAAGACTGAACAGGAAAACAGGAAGGTGAAAGTGGTGAAGGGAAAGGCAGGAGATAAAGAATTGGCAGTAGGTGGTATTGCCCACAGCTCCATCAGGAGCATGATAGCAAGGCTATCACCAGCTGGGAAGAGTTATTACTGAGGCTTGTCCTCCACTCTCATGGCAGCCTTACAAAAAGCGATGCAATCACTGGGTGCTATTGACCCAACTAGAACTTGTTCCTTTGCTTATGCCCCAAATTTAGCCAATTTGGGAGTTCTCCCCCACCCTTTGGCTGTGTTATATGCCTGCTGGTGAACAGCAGTTCTTACAGGGCAGCCCTCTTCCTTGGCCCTGGGTTTAGAAGCCTTTACATCCCCCCTCATCGGGGAGCCACTTGTGTAACTCATCTCCACAACAGCACTGCCAGGTGAGTGCCACTGGGAGGCCATACTACCTCACCCCTTAGAGGCCTCATTTGGTTAGCAGGTCAGTGTCAGCAGACTGCCCACCTGATAGAGTGTGGAGCTGTACCTGTGCCAAAGTAAAAAAGGCTTCTGTCTGAGGGCCATATTTTCTCAGGCTGCTTGCACACAGTACAACCCAGGCCTGAGTAAACACAAGCACACTAACAAGCAAGGGGATAGCTAGAGTCAGTTAATCACCATATCAAAGAGAAATATCAGAATTTCAGAGATGGCACGAAAAAAAAAGGAGTGTAGGTATCTTCGCCCCCTTGGCCAGAGGAGAAGGGCCTGCAAGTCTTGTGGGTACCCCCAACAAAAACTCCTTAAAAAGCACAGTGGTGGCCTCATCAGACAGCAATGTCAGAGATAGGAACTATCTGCTGGAGCCTAGAACATTTAGCCAACCATGCAGAGCAACTGGGAGATGGATCAGCAGCCACTGGAGCTGACTTAGAGGCTGGGATAATTTCTCCAGGTGAAGTTAGATTACTTTTGGGGGACACAAAACACTAGGTGGGATTAGATGTCCCCAGGGACCTTGCATTCTTGGAATTTTCCCTCTAATTTTCACAGACACTAGGAAACAAAAACAGTATGTTTGAGATGTGACAACCCAGGAGTTATTTGGCATAATCAACAATCCACCTACACAAGCAGGGTAATATGTCTCTTGTACAAGTTCATCCTAGTTTGTTGGTTGGTTAATATAACTTCTTCAGCCAGTCACATTTTGGTGTCAGTGACAATACAGTGGATGAGGTACCCTGCTTTCAGGAAGATATGTTTTGGCCCTTGGCCCCTGATGCAAAACAGCATCCAGAGCCATTTCTGATGGAGCAGTGACATCTTGGCACTGGCTAATTAAGCAGGGATGATTCCATTGCATTGTCTTTCACATCCTGATCTTCACACAACTGATATTCACCTCATTTTTGGGTTGGTGTTTATGTGTGTGTGTTTATGTGTGGTAGGTACATGGCCAGCCATGAAGACCATGGTTGTGCAAGAAATAGCTGCCGGGTGGCCATGCATCATTTTTGGGGCCAGCTGATAGTTCTTCCAGGCTGCCAAGTGTTGGATAATGATCTCCATAAATGTTCAGGGCTCAAGCTCTTCTGAGTAGCACAGGCTGATTCTTCTTGACTTATCCTATTTGGGCTAGACATGATGAAGAAGCATGGAGGGAGTCCGCAGAGTGTGTAGCCAGAATGAAAGTTGCTAAAACTGCAGGTCAGCTTGTTGCTACTACTGGGAGCCAGCGGTTCTCTTATGGGAACATTTCCTTTCACCAAGACTTCCTCTACAGACCTGATGTGGTCCATTTGTGGACTTGTGGTTGCACCACTTTAGACATGGCTATTTTTCATCACCTGAGGGAAGCCTCAGCTTGTGATGCTAATGGGCTTTAGGATAAATCCAGTTTGGACAGAATGAGGCCTGTGTGCTTGGATCCCATTTTGGAAGCCTCTTAGGGGATCTTAGGAAGAAAGTTTCTGGGAGTCCTGCCTAACCTTAGTGGCATGAAAGGTGTCCTTGCCTCCAGATCGTATATGGCCCACACATACAGTGGTGCCTCACAAGACAAATGCCTCGCAGGAAAAAAACTCGCAAGACAAATGGTTTTGGCAATGGGGTTGATGACTCACAAGACAAATGTTCCTATGGGCATGCTTTGCAAGAAGAATGTTTTCCGTTTTTTGTTCCTGCCTCATGTTTGCTGATTTTCAAATGTTTTTCTATGATGTTTTAAAAAGTTAAAGTTTTTTGATTGAAATGTTTAAATCATGTGCACAATATGTTTGGCTTTAAAGGGCACTTAATAAACCCTTTGTAAACCAAATTTGTTCTGACTTTTTTGCCCATAGGAACGCATTAATTAGATTTCAATGCATTCCTATGGGAAAACGCGTTTCGCAAGACAAATTTTTCACAAGACAACATTAACCGCGGAACGAATTAACTTCGTCTTGCAAGGCACCACTGTATATGGCACTTATATCCATCCATTCCAGACTGAATTAACAAGCAGGTTGGCCTAGATGGTCTATTGACCTGATCTGTGCCCTTTGCAATGCCAAGGTCTGCAGCTGTGGCCAATAAAGTTGTGACCATATTTTGCTTATCTCCAACTGCCTTCCAATAGTGCAAACCAGCCAAACAGGAAAAGCTGTATTTTCCCCACCCCTGGGGAACAGAAAGGATGCACAAAGCCCGGGCATACTGTACAGTGGCACTAACATTTATTCAAATGATGAACAGCAATAACCAGTAAACATTCTTAGGATTTCCACTCAGGTTTGTTGGAAGCCAGATGTGGAGAGATTTTTTAGACCCTTCATTATGCATATACACTGCAAGGTAATTCTTAAACAATTATTTACTTTGATGAGTAAAACAGCCTTGCATCTTCGCTGAGGGAAAAAGTTGAAAGGAGTTAGGAAAGAAGACAGTTTGTAAACAGACACAAAAGGAAATTAGGACACAAATATGGACTAGTGACCTTAAAACATCTTTTTTCTTGGTAGGGCTTAGCATCAGAAGAAAAACAATGTTGTCTAGCAGTATGGGTTCCGGTCCCTCTCTCTTTCATTCTTTCATTGGTTTCCCCATCCCCCACCCCTTTTTATGACTCACAAGAAAAGCAGTAACAAATCAAAGCCTTAGCAACTCACATCCTCTGCCTTTTACTGGAGAAACTGCTCAGTAACAAGGCAAGAGAATAGCTGCCTCAGCTTTTGCTGCCTTGCAACAGTCCTGTGAGTGCTTCAAAATTACTGGGTCACAGTCTTGGAAGTGGAACGTTCTGCCAATCCCAGCTTTTCTGTGAGGCACAAATTAAAATGCACAATGCGATTAGCCTTCAGGAGCCCTCCCTCATCTCCCCCACAGTGAATGAAAAGACAAACAATTCCCCCCCCTTCCAGCCAGCCTGCTCCATTAGCACCATAAAACAAAAGGATAAAAAGCCATACAGACATGAAACAACAGAAGCTCTTAGAAGCCAGCAGCAAGAGAGAAGGTTTATACCTTTGTTGTCTTGATGAGGGTTATTTATTAGATGGTTTTCTGGTTTCAGATTGCTTTGGGAGACATGGCAGAGACATAGGCGGATAACTGAACAGTTCTACTACATTTTGGTAAGAACATAAATACAATTCCAGTTATCAATAGGAGAGATATATGGGCAGTCATTCCATCCTTCGTCATTTAAGGGCTACACTTCTTTATGGTCCCCATTTTAAATGTCCTTTTCTATGAGAAAGGGGAAAATGCAATTATATTGAGCATTAGCTGCAACATGTACATTCCTGGGTAACTTCTCTGTCCTTCTCAAACTCCACTGCAATTCCAAATCTCAGTGAATTCCCACATTTTGCATTTGCTTTGAGGCAGCAGAACAGGGCAGAAAATCATAAAGAAAACTCTGTCCATGCTCTGTTCCTACTCCAGTCCTCTGAAGATGCCAGCCACAGAGACTGGTGAATCGTCAGGAAGAACAACTTTCAGAACATGGCCAAAGAGCCTGAAAAACCCACAACAACCATCAGATACTAGTCGTGAAAGCCTTCAAGAAAAACATAGCTGGATAGCTAAGTGGCTTGGGTATGTGGCTGTAGAGCCAACGGTTGTGCATTGGATTCCCCACTGTGCTTCCTTGACAGGGACCGGAGTCAATGACCCATAGGATCCCTTCCAGCTTGGTGATGGTGGTGATGATGATTCTCCAGTATTAGTATCAGTTTTCCAGATAAATAAACTTTTTTCCTACTCTAAATGCTTCTAGAGTGATTTTATCATACAATGTGCTAGTTTCTTTTGTGCAAGAACCCAAGGAGAGGAAGCTGATGGCACACTTTTCTGTGTTATTGTTTTTCCCACTTCATATTCTGCTAACTAAAATGACTAATCAAAAATTCCCCAATAGAAGACACCAGATATTTAGCAAATCCATACACAATTCATTTGTGTGTGTCTTCTCACTGTTTTTCTTTTAAGTTTTAGCTCCAGTAACAACCTGGAGATCTTTAGATTTCTTGGGTACTGATTGAGTAAGGCTGGGCAGAGTAGAGAAAATAAGAATCTATAAGAATTTATAGAAATTCACAATTTGAATTTGGTATGGAAATAATCATAGAATCATAGAACTGAGTTGGAAGGGGTTATAAAGCCATCGAGTCCAATCTACTCCTCAGTGAAGCTGAATTTTTTCTGATAGAAATTGATGTAGAGGAATAAAAATGAACTGATTATTTCATCCAAATCCAAAGTTTTGGGTATTTAACTTTTCTAAGTCTAGGTCTGAATCCCTGCATAAAACACCATGCATAGTACTGAATAAAGGTCAACACCACCTCCTTTTTTAGTGCTTTCTCATCTTTTATGCCTTTATGGCTTGAGCATGAAATATAGTCCCCTCCTCCATACTGGAAACAGTGACACTTATTTAATTTGGAATGGCAGATGGTTATTATTTTTATTCCTACATTGAGCAGGGGGTTGGAATTTATGGCCTTATAGGCCCCTTCCAACTTCATTCTTCTGTGATTCTATGATTTTTTCTAATTCATTTTGAGGAATTCACCATGATTTGCACATGTCTTCATAGCTGGGATGAAGAGAACTTGATTTAAAGGTTTGGTCTAAAGAGATTTAAAGGTTTTGAATGCAGATTTTATGGGCAGAGTTTTCAACCTCCAAAGGCAGGGAAGTCAGTACTTTCTGACTGTTACTATTATGTAATGAAACTTGAACATTATGCCTTCTTTGCATCCAGTCTGACTAAGAATGTGGGCTGTGGCGTGCATAGTACAGTAATTTAGACTTGTTGACTCAGTGCTTATATGGCATTTACAACTGGTTCGTCCTGCAAAAGATCTGAAGTACATTTCTTATACTGTACAAGGGATGACTCATTTTTATCCATGCTCCCAATTGTACAAAGATGTTAGTTAATGAGACAATCCACAGCTGTGATGATTTCATGAGAAATCATGGCTGACACAGAATCAGGTGTCCTCACCTTTTCCTGTCCCCCCCACTGGAGATGAATAATCTGTATATATGTCATTTTAAGCATGTACTGTACACCTGCATAGGCCAATGTGGAAGTAGCTTATGAAAGGTGCAGGAGGTATCACCTTGAAATTTAGAGGTGAGGTGCCCGTCTGCTCAGTCCATGAACTGTCCCCACTTTTGGGAAGAGGTGGGAAGCTCTTGCTTCTTCCCCAAAAATCTGCTGCATTTGATCCCCATTTTCAATTCAGTCTCTTAATGAGAGATCATTTCCATCATCACTAAATAATATTGTGTCACAGCATGACGAAGACTGGCTCAAAGCAACCTACCTCATTGCACACCAAGGTTCTAAAACTTGAAATAAACACAGGGATTATAACATAGAAACCACCCTCCTCAAAATTTGATGAAAAATTAAGAAGCTTCTGCTGCTTACATTGGCCAAAATTCTGTTGTAGATTAATGCCACGATAAGTGCAATCTTATGAATGGCAACTATAAAATTGGCACTAATAGGAATGCAACCCAACACACAGCTAAGAATGCAAGTGGCAGCTTGTCAATTAGTAGCAATTTGCTAGCCATGGTTTGCACCTATGTTGTACTAAATACACAATAGGACTATGGCCATTATTATTTTTTTCTGATGGGGCTTCCTTACTCCATGTTTACATACTTGTATGTAAGGTTTGTAGCTGGTGAGATTAAGTGTCTGACTGTGGAAAGGGGGCCAGGAATTCAAGTCCCCACTATGCTTCTCGGAAGGGGTCAGCTGAGATTACTCTGAGCCCTTTGAGCTCATGGGGCTATGTTAGCTGCCACCTGGGTAAACCTTAGACAACTGTACATCCCCAGAGTGCCACTACATGGAGGGACATATTTCTTTGGGAGGGTTGCTAGTGGGACGTGGTGGCACTGTGGGCTAAACCACAGAAGCCTGTGCTGCAGGGTCAGAAGACCAAGCAGTCGTAAGATCGAATCCACGCGACGGAGTGAGCGCCCGTCACTTGTCCCAGCTCCCGCCAACCTAGCGGTTCGAAAGCATGCAAATGCAAGTAGATAAACAGGGACCACCTCGGTGGGAAGGTAACAGCGTTCCGTGTCTAAGTCGCACTGGCCATGTGACCACGGAAGATTGTCTTCGGACAAACGCTGGCTCTATGGCTTGGAAACGGGGATGAGCACCGCCTCCTAGAGTCGAACACGACTGGACAAAAATTGTCAAGGGGAACCTTTACCTTTACCTAGGGTTGCCAAAAGTTCAAACTAATTTGATGGAATATTTTTTTTAAAAAAAAAATCAGTGTTTATTGTTATAGATACTCATGTGAGGAGAGCTGTGGTGTATCTGCTAAGAAAATATTTGCTTGTCTCAAGCGTTTATCAGAAACTGTATTGCTTCTAGGGCAAGACTTCAGGTAGTACATGCAGGCTCCTGCCCCTTCCTCACATGACAGACTTTAGAGGACAGGGACAGATATTGATGTTCTACTCCTGAAGTTGTGCAGTGAACTTTATTGGATAGAGATTGGAGACTGAGAGGTACTATTCTCTGCTGCCCTTTAGTAAGAACACCCTTTTGACGGCAAATGTATGTGCTTAAGAAAAGTCTTTCTTGGCCTTGCTGCATGACTGGAACAGATCAAGTCACAACTTGCCTTGAATGATCTTCTCCAAAACTACCCCAAATGGCCTGCTGAGAAAAATCAGCTGGCCTGTACAGCACAGCACTGGATATGAAGAGATAGCAGACCACATTGTGAGAAACACAGTGAAAGATGCGATGAGAAACAATGGAAAGTGTCTTTGGTGTAACAGAGTATGTTCTCTGGGTTATGGGACATTGCTTAGGCAATGGTTTAAGGATCTTGATGAAAGATGTCAAGTGGGTACAGGCTGTAAGAGACTAGTCATGCATGCTAACAAATGCAATCACCAGACTGCAAACACATTGGCAGTTTGTGAATGGTGAGCGTGTGTGCATGTATGTGTCAGATAATGGGTTAAAATCATGCGGGAGTGACTTCAAGGCCCTTCTCATTACATATTGCAGGTGAAAGAAGGTGTGTGGAAGCCAAGGAGATGCAATTACTCAAGATCAGACAGAAAGTTAGGGTCTCCCCCACCCCAGTTTCAGCACAGTGACATGTACAACATGTGCCCCAGGGAATGAACAAACATTGTACAGTATGTCAGAGTAGAAAGACTAGGGTGGCAGCAAGCCAAGTCGAAGGGTGGGGTCTTGGCTGCTTCACCCGCAAGAAAGTTGCTGAACATTCTCTCTTCTGCTGTGAAGGGTTTCTTTGAAGCTGTGTCAAAGCTGGATGCATTGGCTCCAGACAGTATATTTGCAACAAAAAAAAGGGAGGAGAGTGGGAAATGTGAGGGCCCAATGTTCTCACTCACCACACCTTCCAGGGAAGAAACTCATTCTTTAGAATTGGATAAAGGAAACAAGTGGGATTAAAGAAGCTAACTGTACATAGCTGGTTAATGTTAGGCAACGGTTGCCAACTGACCGGGAGAAGGGAGAGTCTGCTCAGTTTCTGTGCTTTAAACAATGGTACAGAAATCTTTAGGTGAAGTTTCTTGACGCTGAAGATATTTGTTCAATTAACTTCCCATTGCTCTTCAAGCTCACTGCTTTCTGGGAGTCACTCCAGTGCTTCATGGGAAAGACTGCCTTAGACTCTATAGGGGGAGCTTATCGCTGGACTGTCTATCATCTTTGCAGTCCTTCTGCTAGTAGACAAAGCCCAGTTTTCAAGACAGGGTACTGGAAAGGCAACAGGCTGTTTAGGATGGACTCTGGACATTTTTTTCTGATGTGTTTTTAAAGTGCCGTAAAAGGTTTTACAGGAGTGGTCTTTTAATGCTGTTGTATACTTGATTGCTTTTAATATTTTAACTTACCATAGTTTTAGTCATATCTTTATTTTCAGTTCTTTTGTATGTCACCTGTTTAAATCTATCAAGATTTAAACCAACACATAGCCTGGCCAAGCCCTAACCCAGGGTTGTACAAATTGAAGTCTTCTGCAATTTGTACACCCCTGGGTTGGATTCCAATGACCATCAGCTCCATTCACCACAATCAATTGATAAGCATGATGGGACTTGCAGTCTAATGACATGCGGAGAGCCATAGGAGCAGACGCTGCTCTAGAGCATGAACATTTTTAAGCCCAGTAATATGTGTACTTATTATTGTCAGAGAGAAAAAAGTATGAACTTGTTCCATTCGTTTGGGGCAGGTATAAACTTTGAAGTGCACAGTATCATTATAACCACTTAACAATTAAAAGCTGAAATCATTGCCAGGTTCTGCCAGAGGAACGTGTCCACCTAGACATTCTGTTCTTTCAGAGGAACACATTCCTAAGAAGGTGCTTTGAGGAAACACTCCCTGCAGAAAGGCAGTCTGTGGAGGTTTCGGAGAGATTTCGAAGAGTATCTCTCTTGCTATGGACTCATGGTCAGGAGGCCATGGGAATCTTGACACCCACATTTTGGGAAGCAGAATGGAATGTTGTAATGGGAAGTTATTCCAGGCCCTTTGCTGCAAAAAGGCATTCGGAGGCAGACCCGAAGTGATATCAAAGTGCATACAGAATGTCTCCCAAATTATTTATTATCCATTTAGATCTCTTTTTTTTTTTTCCATGACAACTTTGTGACTGCCCAAGAAGCCTGAGAAATAGTGACTGGCTTGAGGACATCAAACAAACATCTGTAGGCCAAAACATTTTGCTGCTTGAGAAGAAGCTACAAATTGCACACTGCTTCCAACTCAAGGTGTATAATATTCAAGACCAAGCAATGTATTTTTGTCATCTGAAGGGTAAACTATATGTTAGAGGTCACCTGTCATTTTAAGAAGAAATTGTTCAAGGGCTGGCAATGTGTGAATTTCACAGCATGTCTCAACAGGAGCTTTTCACACTGTAGTTTGCAAATTAGTTTGCTTTGTTTTGTGATTGCTCACTGGGAGGTAAGCAGGAGCTTCATTAGCAAGTACTGTACTCAGTCACAAAGGTCTGCCAGAACTGCATTTCTGAAACAGTACTGTAATGGGTTTCTGCTTTTAACAAGGAGTTAACAGTAAGATTTGTTTGGCCCTCAGAGCTAAATTGTATGTTACACTAAAATGTAAATAGCATACTCATTGGGACCCTTCCCTTTTACTTTCCGGTGAACACATGCAGGCCCAGTCTATCCTGAGAGACCATCCTTGCAGGTAGAAAACCCACCTTTTCAAAATATGCATTGCATCACTAAGGAAACTGAGACCACGAGCCATCATATCCGTAATTGTCAAAATATATTTCAGTTTATGGATGTAAGTTAATTAAAAAATATATATCCTTGGCTCCGCAGAAATTGTTGCTGAACCAAAACATTAAGTACTTCCTTAATACTGTGAGTGGTCTTGGATCCTTTAAGAAATATTTGGTAAAAAGGAAGGAAGGAAGTAATTCCTTTCCTTCTGAGGAGGTACAAGCCTGCTTTAAAGCTTTATCCAGTATATTGACATGGGATGACAAGCATCTACCACACTGCATCTGGCTGAAGTCCAGGTAGACATACATGAAGTAAAACTTGTTAGTATTTAGGTTGCCTCAATAGTTATTGCTATTTATGAATCTACCAGGGATTGTCTATCACCTTGGTCTAACATGAAGGGAAGGGTTGACATGAAAATCAATCCAGCGTTGAAAAATCATAACCCCGGGTAAATGTCAGATTCCACTCAAAAAACGGAGAAAGGGTTGTACTTCGTTATACTTGAAGGTTACCAGCACAGTGTTGCAATTCTTGAAAGAGAAGCTAGGCAATGTTATGTTATCAGCAACACCTGCAGTTGTGCCATTACCTGGGCAGCTGTAAGACCTGAAGGCCCCCTGGGCAAGGCAGAGGAAGCTTTCCAACAGAGCTTCTGTTTGTAAACACAACAGGAGGGGAGCAGGAAAAGAAAGCAGTGGGAGAAGCTTTCTAGGAAAAGAGGCTTGGTGAGAACACTTAAGAGTCAGCTGGAAATGTTATGTTTTTTTGAACTACTGCTCCCAGATTTCCCATTGGCTGTGTAAATCAGAGGCAGATGACAATTACAACCCTTGGAAGTAGAAGCTGTGACTATGAGATGCTTCAATTTAATCATTGCCAATCTCCTTTCCTGTGGTGATCTGGAAGGGTTTCTTCAAGTACACTGGCTTTTTCTCAGGCTGCTAGAGACAGTGCAGCTAGTGGTGGTGTTGAGCAAAAGGATGTATACAAACTTTGTGCAGTCAAGTAGGACTGCCTTTAAATCAGAAGTGGGCCAATTGTGGCCACTCCAAATGTTACTGGATAGCAACTGCCCATGCCACTGATGAGTCTTTCAGACCTGGAGCTCTGCAAGCCCCCTCCCAACTTTAGATCCTCCGTTCTATTAAACATTAAGAGAGCAGTAGAGTTTAGTTGGGTGTAGTAGATGGGTAGTTCCCTCCTGATCCTCAGACTATGCAGCTGCTCTATGGTGTAAACAGGAAGAGATCCAATCTTACCCAGTTCCCAAGAACGAAAGGAAGACTTGCCCTTCCCATCAATATCCAAAATTACACGGGGCAGGAAGAACTGCCTAATCAAACATTCTTCAGCAGGTATTTTCCTCACTGCATGTTTTAGAATGGATTATGTCCCAGTTGCTGTACAAGCTGAACTGCTAGGAATTTGCTGTCATTGTCATTGTCTTTTAAAAGCACACTAGCTGTGATTCCACTTACCATTCCCTCCTTACTAATTGTACATTTACTTGAAGGCTAATTAAATGCAGCATGTCTTCTATTGCGTCAAACCTTAAATAAAACATACGATAAACACAACTCAAGTCAGTTTAGCATTTTGATTAGCCTCAAATCACTGTTTTGACATTTAGAGCTTGATATACAAGAGTTCCATCTACAGAATTCCATCTATATCACTTCCCATATCAAATGGTATCTCAATACAGTGTCATGTGTCCAATCTAAGCATACCCCAACATATGTATATCATATGTTGTCCATGTGATAGGAAAACCTGACCAGCTCTGGACCCTTTCTTTTATGCAGGAGTCCTAAGCATATTTATCAGTACACATATTGTACTGATAAACCCTTCACAAAGTTGCTATACCTATCATCACAGTATATGCATGTGCCTCATTTTCAGGAATGGGGCTAACATTTTGGCCCCTTCAGGCACATGTGTTAAAGGGATATTGTCAATTTTTCTTTAATTTTTTTTTCTGTGTTTACACTTGCATACACTATCAGGGCACTAGCTTAAATCTCAAGAAATAGTTATACTTCTCAAAGCCTATGGGGTGGAGATGAAAGACAATCTCAGGGCAAATTATGCTGTAGAAGAAATGTAATGTCTTGGGGTGAACTGGGTTCTGGGTTGCTTTTGTATCTATTTAGTCAGTTTTTACCTGAATTGTGGACCCATGTCTGTGGATTTCCTTCATTCCCATTTTCACATTCACCCAGATCACATGCTAACCTTTGCCTCCACCACATTGTGATTTCCCATGGGCTCATATCCTGATCTAAGGTAATGGCTTTGAAATCTCATGACTGGACAGTTCCACTTACCACAAGCAAGGACTATGCCAACAAAGGATCTACTGCAACACTGTAGCCTCTCCTTGCCACTCCATTTGAAGTTCTCCCTTATTGAAGCAACATGTTGCAATAACAATATTCAAAGGCGTCATCTAATAGATGGGTAAGGGCACTATGTAGTTTTGTTATTTTTCTGTGCAGAAGATACCACTGTTGAAGCAGCAGACTGCAAGGAGCTTTGCCTCTTGGGGAGTGGGAATTCTTTCAGAGAAAGAGCATGGAAACTTCATTCTCTGAGCTTAACTTGAGCATCAACTGCTCCATTGCATTGTAGCCAAAAGGTTTTAGCTCCTGGTCTTTGATGTGACAAGACTCTATTATAAATAAATCGGAAGAATTTACATGCTGATTTGAGAGGTCCACTCCTGACAGATCAAGGAACCATGCCTCAAGGATAAGAGGAATAACCTATCAAAACATCCATCTCCTTACTGTCATTCCAAGTATCACTCAAAAGCACTTTCACAGAATCATCTAAGCATGTAGAACTAGTTTGTGTCCTTGTTTACCCCATGACTGTTCCATCGACTATTCTCAGCAAAGAATTTGTTCCATACTTTAATACACAGAACTGTTCTGAGATGTTCCTGTGGATGATAGAACAGTGTAAGGTACAAGAATGTATAATCTTGCTGATGAGTTGCTTCCTGCAGAAGCAAACTATGGTGTATGCTCATTATAGCCAAAGGAAACAGGATTACACTGAATCATTCAGCAGACATGTTAATGCTGGTAGGTAATTGATCCTGGACCTTAGGTTCTGAAATGAATAGCCTTGGTTTTGATATGTAATGTAATCTCTAGGCACAAATATTGTGTCTTGATTGTAAGAAAAACATTTCAAGATTTGGGTGACAAGGGCTCAAATTCAAATATACAAAACTGATCCAGTTCATTAAAAATTCAAACATCTATACTGTATTTGGAGAATTTCATTTTTTTTTTTATAGTCAGTGCTCAGATTTAGATGAAGCTTCTCCTCAGTTTTATGGCCAACAATGCAAAAGCCCAACAAAATCATGAGCCTGTCATGGCCCCGTGAGAAACATTTAAAACCCATGAATGAGTTTTAATATGTGTAACCCCTCACTCATTTGGCCCATACCCATGTAAGGGTCCACAAATAGGTGCACCATGCCCTCTGTTTCTTTTTGGAGACACTCCAACCCTTGCCCATGTTTATTCCGCAATTCATGAACTTTTGGATCTCCAGAAGAAGTGCCATTCCTATGAGTAAGAAAATGCAAATAACCATGACACAGAAGTATCTAGGCACTTATCTGCTGCGCACATGGTCAGTACCAGTAGTATTCCATTTTTTTAAAGGAGAGGAGAAAATTAGAGAATACAAATCCCATGCAATATGTTACACCAACAAACATATTGCATGGGTTTTATGCAACATGAGCATTTAGCTGAAGCTAAATAACAATCCAGAAAGCAGCTGCTGGAGGTTGTTGACCTGACTCTGAGCCCTTCCCTAGCATCTCAGCAACTGGAGTGTAGAGGAGAGATCTTGGGCTTCATTGGAAGCGTGAAGCTATCAGTCTTCTTTTTGTGCCAGCTCACGGTCCTCCTTATACAGGTATTGGTGCTTTTGATTTCCATGCTTTTGCATGCTTCATACCTTTTTTATTTTAATGTTTTTAACTACACAATGCTGGATTTAGTATAAATGCCAGATTTATCATGAGGCAGTGCAGACCACTCTATGAGCATTGTTTAGCTCACGTATCACTGCATGATGATGACGATGGAGAATCTGACCATGGAGTCCAGATTTCACTATTGTTTCATCATGAGGCTGAATACGATACACACCTGTATGGGGCAATGTATGAAAGATCAAAGTATATTCGTTTTACTGACTATTCTTATGCTTTGTAACAGATACAGATTGGCTGGTAGAGTCACCCAGTGATTTAATCTAGCCTGTTTCAACATGCTATTCTGACCTGGGGAGACCAATCTATTGAACAAACTTGCCTTGAGCTGTAGGATGGAACACACATTTTATATTTTGGAACACTGTGAACAGAATCCACCTACCATGATGCAGTTGTGCAGTGTCATTTGATGCTGGCAGGATTGTGAGCAGGGAAGGCGTTGCATATCAAAGCTTTTTCTTTTGGAACATACAGGAAATCTGGCCTTCATTGGAGTATTTTCTTTTTCACACAAATATAAAGCTGCTGCTTCCACAGCTTTGGCAGCAATCATTGGCCATGCTAGCAGCCAATGGTACAGTATTACAGGAGTGGCATTCCAGGGGTACAACAGCACAATCTAGCGCAAGTGGGAGGGATTAACCCTTCCTTCTGAATGCAGACCTTCTACACTGCCCCCAAAAACATCACTGGAAACCTGGAGGATCCTCTGGAGACATTTTCCATTGGCAAAGAGAGCTGAAGGAAGGAGACAAAGACGTTTCTGCTGTGACCACAAGCATAATGTTAGATTTAATGTAATATTGGCTGCTATAACTCACCTCCAAGCCCTTTACACATGTTAAACCTGTGTTGCTCTGTTGCTTTCTTTCTTGTAGCATGCTCCTAATTATGCCAGTTTCTCTTTACCAGGACACTGCCAATTTCACAACTGTGCTTAGAATCCATTCAAAAATCCAGGGGGTGGGGGGGAAATGCAGCTCACCACCTGAGACATTTAGGATGGAATACTTCTTTAGACTCTTCCCAAGACTCATTTCCCCATTTCCCCCCTCTGAGCAGCCATGCAGATGGGGGTCAAAGGAAGAGGGTAAATTATGGGCAATGCCCATCATGGTATGGTGAGCCAGCTTCGAAACATTTAACTCTTTGGTCTCCTAAAATCACTCCATCTCCTGAAGAAATTGTACAAGAGCTAACTATGCTGGAAGTCGAATCATGTTTCAGAACTGGCAACAGGGCATGGCATTCCAACACACTTCGCATTAGGCTAGCTTTGGCGGGACAAGGTAAGCCATGTGGTTAAATATACACATGAAACAAAGAACATATGTTATCCAAGGCAGCTGCTTTCTTTTGTCCAATTGTAGGTCCCTGTCCAGAACGCAGCACTGATTTCCAGGCAGATGTTTATCCTGTGTGGTAGCCGAAAAGAAAAGACGTCATACTCAGATTATTTTTGTACTGCCAGGACAAAGAGACGAATTATTTACATCCCACATTTCCACAATGTGCTATGCGACTTCATCTGCATTGCATCTATCTTTTACAGAAATCGCCTTGCCAATGGTGGCTTCAAATGCTGCCTCTTTTGCCTCCAAATAAGATTCCTGATCTGAGCCTCACCAAGATACTTCATGCCTAGCTTTTGCAATCTTGGCTATTTCCAGCAAAACAGCTCTCAACGGTATAAATCCATTCCATGAGAATCAGGAGCACTTGAGTCAATGGGAATTGAATCAAGCCAATTCAATGGGAAGTGCACTGGGCCTTCAGAGAAAGGCAATCTGTAGCAATAAGGAAACAAGCCAAGGTGAGGCATGTTACAAGCTTTGTGTTTGCTGCGCAGCTCTCTTCTAATCTCATTTGACCTGGAAACTCAGAGCACCTGCTTTACCATGCAGAAGACAGATCCCAGCACATGGGATAGCTTGTGGGCTTTTTATTTCATGTGTTGTTCAACCCAGGGGCTCCTAAGAAAAGCAGTGTCCTTAAGCTGAGAATTCAAGCTGAGCATGAACTCTCTCTCTTGACATGAAGAAGAACTGAGAGAATAAAGAGACTATGGCTAGATTTATAAAATCGGGTCTGCCACTTGCTATTCTTACACGAGAATCATTCCCAAATTTGCAAACCACACAAATGGAGGAGAATATAGAATAGAACCTTCTCCTATGTCTCCAGAAACTACTATCAAAAATCTTTTGAGTGAACTGAATGCTGCTATGTCTAATTGACTTAACTTATTAAGTACAGGACAGCCAGAGGCTCGAGAAGTTTGCTGCAGAGTTTTTGGGAGCCAGAGGTAGCTTGGAGCTATGGTGGGAAGGTTGTTAGATAGCAGGATCTTAAATGCACTCAGTTTTTATAACAAACTCTGGGAAGAACACCCATGCTGTTGACTAAACAAGTTTTTTTTAAAACAAACAAACATGTTAGTAATGTAGAAAACATACATTTGAGAACAAAGGCTCTAATTAAGTGAGCTGTGCCCCTGCAAAGAGTTGAACATTGCGTCAGGAACTCCAAATGAAGCAACTTTGAAAGCTTGACTTCTGCTGTCATTTTATATCAAAGCAGGCTTAAGAAGGGGAACCACCAGCCTCATTCAGTGCATTTGTCCTGTTCTTTAAAAATTAAACCCAGCAGGAAGCTCAGGGTCCCAGTAATTTGGGGGGTGAAACACTCCCTGCTCAGACCATGGTTTGCCAATGATTAAATTCATCATGCAAGTTAAGGGTTAGTCAGCTAGGAATACACGGTGGATTTGATGCTACCAATAATGATCCAAAATCTGGCTTCCAAAGAGACAAAGACATAAAGAGATTCTAGATAGGTGGTATATAAGTCTAATAAATAAAATAAAATAAAAATAAATAAACAGTCATCCCTTTCAGATTTATCGCAAACTGATGAGTCCTCCAGCCTGAGCTGAAATCATTTCGGGGATAGTTACAAAATACTCTAGACTTACCTACTTTGCCCACCTTCTAGCTGGAGTACAAATATTTTATTACTTGTCTAGATTCCTCAATGACAGTCGGATATGAGAGGAGCTGCATTATTAAGATGCTGCAACATCACCAAGAGGCCCAAACAGAGTGACCAGGAGATATCACCAAAAAGGACAACATGTATCACATGTTGGACAGGGGAAGGCATGTCTGGTCTGTCATTATTTAGTATTTGTAGGAAGGGCACTTTCATATGTTAATTGATTTGTTAATTACATTGATGACCTGTCTTTCCTCCAATGGGTCTGTGGTGCCCTCTTCCCCACTTTATCCCCAGAACACACCTATCTTGTAAGTCAGTCTGAGAATGAGCGAGTTGTAGAGTTAAAGGAGGACTTGCACATACATCCCCGTCCAAAAGGCTCAGCCCAAAACATTAACCACCACACAACAGTGATTTCTACTTTGCAAACACACTGGACGTGGATACAACAGGTTTCAAAGAAGAAGCCATGCAGGGCACCAAAACAAGTCACAGCCTTGACAGCTTGCGAAGCAAGCAGGAAGGGGTATTTCCCTCCCCAGTTCACAAGCCACCCAGTGTTTCAGGGATGAGCCTGACTTAAATTAAAGCCTGGAACTTGGCTGAGGTGGCTAACATAAGTCTTAGAAAACCCCCCATGTGTTACCCAGGCTGCTGCCACCACTACCGCTATAGCAGCAGCCTCTTAATCAAACTTTTCTTGCAGCATTACATTACCATAATCAGAGCTAAGGACCAAAACCTCATTGCATTGGGCAAGGCACTTGATGTCCCCATCTGAACAAAGCTGTCACTTGGTTTCCTAATGAGAACATGGTGTCCAATTTTCCATGGCGCTTCTCCCCCTCATTTCCTTCCTAGAAAAGTAACCCATAAGGGGTGGAACCTGGAATTAAGCTCTAGGAGAGAAGTAATTCAACAGAAGGCTGCTGAATTCTTCTGCTGCCTTGATCCAGCTGAGGTCCATGACTCTGTGGCTCCTACTGTATCTGCGGTTGCCACTTTGCTGCCCACCTATCACCACCGGGTTTTTCAAATAACAGGTAGTAGTAAGGTGGTGAGGTGATGGAGATGACAGACACACAAACTTATTTAAAGTGCAGAAGATTTGCACAGCATCAGCCTTACTCCCTCTTCCCAATGGCCACCATAATCCAGTACCAAGACTAAATCAAGACAACTGAAGATGGGACTGGGCACAGGAAATCCTAAGAGCACCATCCTGCTCTGCTGTTGGTCTGAATGTCTTTCTGTGGGATCCTAACAAACAAACTCTTCCACCTGCCATCCATGTCAGTCTTCACAGGTTGGGAGAGGCATGTCCCATACTGTCAATGAGGGCTGAGTCAATCAGCTTACCATTACCTGTTGTGCAATTGATTGGAGTGTGGCTGTTGCATTTGGCAGTAATGAAAGGAGGGCTCAGAGAGAGTCCGACAGTCCAGTCATTAGAGACTTTTTCCCACACAGGAACCACATAAATCCCTGAGACTGATTAAAAGCAAAAAAGCAAAGTGTGCTGCTTATATACCGCCCCATAGTGCTTTAAGCACTCTCTGGGCGATTTACAAGTTAATTATGCAGGCTACACATGCCCCCCCCCCCCCAGTGAGTTGGGTACTCATTTTACCCACCTCAGAAGAATAGAAGGCTGAGTCAACCTTGAGCCGGCTACCTGGGATTGAACTCCAGGTTGTGAGCACAGTTTTAGTTTCAGTACAGCAGTTTAACCTTTAAAACCTTTTAAAAAACCTGTAGAAAACATCCATTAGTAATAACAATTGTGTGCAATTATTATAAATAATAATTGCAACAATTCTCAGGTACACAGTTTTCTAGGTTCAAAGTACTGAGAAGTGGTTTACAGGCCCCTTATCCTGGAGTGCTCAGGGATCATGTAGCTTGCCCAATTATTCCGTATGCCTGAAAATTAATTTTGTGACTATATACTACATTATTTTTATTGTAATTGTTTAACT
The DNA here is from genome assembly GCF_051106095.1 of Pogona vitticeps. Classification (NCBI taxonomy): domain Eukaryota; kingdom Metazoa; phylum Chordata; class Lepidosauria; order Squamata; family Agamidae; genus Pogona; species Pogona vitticeps. Next base: position 246,466,378 of record NC_135784.1, on the reverse strand, counting down.
ACAAAACTACTATAAATTACTCATTATGCAAATATATGTATTGTTATGGGTAACACAGTTGCTTCAAAGATCTCTGTATACCATGTAGGAATGGAAGCATAATAGGAACTACTATTACTTCAGACCATATACTGGGCCATATTATTATAAGGCTGATGAGGCTGAAGCCTAGGGGCCCCACAGGGATTAAGGGTCTGTCAATTGACAGGATCAGGCTGTCAGCTGTAGTGGGGTGAAAGATTGGCATGCCAGAGGGGGCATGAAATACTTCACAGTCTAGGTAGGGGCCTGGATGTGGTTAGGGTTAATACAGCCCTCACTACATTTGGTCTGAAGCCATAATATGCAGATGCTTCCTCTAATGCATGCCCAGTGAAGTGTCATGAGTACTGTATGTGTACATGTGTTTGCAGGTTCCGTGTGAGCAAAATCCAGATGCCTGCTGCTTTGTGGTGAGGGTTTGCATGCCTTTTGACTTTGCCACAAACTATCTGAAGCCTTTTTCTTTGCTATTTGCAATACAGATGTGTATATTAACATCTGGCAGAACATATGAAAAAAAATCAGACTCATGGAGCCCTGAGATGAATTACATTGACAATGTCAAAGGGTTGCATGAGGACAACCATCAAGCCAGTTGTGGTGAAAAAAATGTTTTAGAATCAATGAGAACCCTCTCAGGAAGCCCTTGTTATGTGCTCTGAAATATTTTTCTTTGGATCCAATTAAAGAATCGTATCTGGGTAATGAAGCTATTTCAAATCCAGGCAAGCCTCAAAGTGTGGCTTTAACTGTGCTTCAGGGGAAGGCCTGCTGTTCATCAGCAGAACTTTACTGTGGCAACAGCTTGAGGCCCATGTCGTCACTAAAGGTACCGTCTCTGATGTGTTTTCTGCTCCTCTTTCCCCTTTGTTTCTGTTTGCTCTAGTTCTCTTACAGAGAACATTTGTCCGGTTTTCAGAGCTGATTTTTTTTCCTGATTTCTGCCAGAACTTGGCCAAAAGTAGATTTTTCTAAAAATTGTATTGGATTTTTAAAAAAATTGTAAATGCATGAGAGGAAAGAGCAGAGAAGGAGAAAGGCACAGGCTGTCATGAGTAGAGATGTAAAATTTCTCCCCAAAATTCCACTTTTCCAGAAATAAAGTTTTTACCCTGTTTTTTTTTTTCCTTTAAAAAAATGGATTTTTCCAGAAATTTTATATCTCTAGTCATGGACATGTATATTAATACTTCCTGAAAAGGATTTGCTTAGAGTTGATTATGGTAAAACAGACATTTGTGGATAATTTAAACAGTAGGAACTTTTAATCTTTGACAGTAAATATTTACTTGCCCAAGATATGAGTCTTGAATGTGAGTGCATACAAGCCTTCTGGCTACCATACAATAGACCCCCAACTAATTTCAGCTTGACATGCATTCCTCTCACTTCTATGACTCTTCTAAGAGAAGAAAATACCATCCAGCAACATCCAAGACGTATATTTATGAGTGACAATGACTGCAACTGGTGTTGGACTGATCAGCAGTACTCAGCAGTCAGAAGCAGATCAGCTGGCTCTCTGAAAAACCTAATGGATACAGAAGAGGCATATTTCCTAGAAGGCCTTACAGCTCCTACATATACTGCAACTTGGAAAGCTTATTTTCCTGGACTGTGATTCCCAGAATCCCCCAGTCACTGGTTTGGCTGACTGGGAGATTTTGGGAGTTACAGTTCAAGATAGTAACTGTTCCATTCTTTGACATACACCCTCCTTCATAACCATGATTAATTCTTTTCTTTTTCTTCTTTCCATTGATTGTCCTTACTCCTGGAAAATCCTTACTACAGCCCACTGGAGAAAAAAAAGAAGTGCATGCAACCACTTGATTTATGGGAAAACCTCAGCATGCCATGCTCAAGTTGGAGGGAGGAGGATAGCCCCACATTAATCAAACTACAGACCACAGAGAGCCCTTTAAAGACAATAGACAAACAGGCTGATAAAAAAATTAGGGGCTCCCTACCCCATTATGCGGTCATCATCTGCTTTCCTTTGAAGTAGCAGTGCTGCTCCATTGAAGGACAATCACGTGTTTCTCCCTGTCCCTCCTCGTTTTTAAAGAAACGCCATTTATCCCAGAGTTGAACATAGAAAGGACGAGGCAATCAATGCCTCAGGTGCAGAAGGGACAATTTTTACACACACACACACACAACACACACACACACAGAGAGAGAGAGAGAGACAGACAGACAGACAGACACGCACACACACACACATATGCTTGCAGTCAGGCATCATTCAGGACAAGCATTTACCCACACACACCCCGGTAACAAAATCTGCCCTTTACTATGTATAGGTCAAACAGAGGAGCTTCCTATTAGTCCACTGAAGTCATGTACGCTGGACTTTACTCTTTTTGCCGCACTGGGTAAGGCATGATGTGATCCTTGCACAGAAGCACTCAAGGACATGTGTATTGTTGTCCCTCTTCACATAAGGGACATGAGTCATCATGAGGTCATGTGTTCCAGGTTATGTAGTGTATCTTTTATTAGACTGTGCATCATCCTGTAAGAGAATCTTACATCCAGATGAAAAGGTGATTCCTAAACAAATCATACTGGAATAGGCAACTCTGGGCTAACTAATTGATCATAGCTTCTTCGGCAAAGCATGGTCAAACTTCCCAGCAATATAATGGGGGAATTGGTAATGGGAACAAATTCTTAGCTTAGTCCATCAGAATACAATTCTCCACAGTGGCCAGGAACTGAAAACCAGAAGCCAGACATTCATGTTTCATAAACCAGCACATCCTTCTTAAGCTTAAGCACCTTTTAGTGAACTATAAGGTTCAAACAGAGTATTACACGGTAGATCTACAAGAGAATCGCTAACATGCTTTAATAAGAGGTTGCAGAGAAGGACTACCAATTCAATAAGGAGATTACTGGGAAGGAAATGTAACCATGCCACTTTCACAATCAGAATGAGGTTGTGTAGCAATCAAGCTACTATATTCCCAGCTGGATTAAAATGCAGGAACCTATACTTTGTTTCTATGGTGTAAACTGTAACCAGGAAGACTATGGATGTTTTGGAGTGGGAAATAGTAGAGAGAGAGGAAACAGGTCTCCAGGATTACAGTTATGACCAAATGAGTAGCTCTTTGATTAGTATTTTTTTTAAAAAAAATTATGGGGAAACCATGTGTATCTCATGTGTAGAGTGATTTGTCCTTTTCTGAGGTTCACTTTCATAAGAAAGATACTCAAAGACCCGGGACATGCATCTTGATTAAAAGCACAGACAACAAGGGTAAGGGAAGAGGTTGTCACATATCCAGTCAAAGGGCATGATTTCAGCTGAACTGTCTGGTCTGTGGAATTTCTTGGGGGGGGGTTGCTGTTGGGTTTTCTTGCAATGGCCCTCAAGGGAGGCCCAAGACTTACAGAATCACTGTGAGAGGGCCAGAACAGACATTTACAGTGATCCCATCATTGGAATCCATGCTCCTATGAGTAGTTAAATTCATTTATTTATCCTAGCATTATGTTTCTCATGTTGCCAATCAGCCTGCTGTTGTTTGGGAAATAAGGCAGACTTCATTTGAGAGTTGATTGTGACAGCTTTGAGTTGACCTGCCTTTGGAAAGAAAACATTCCCCCCCCCTTTAAAACTCTTTCCCATTCAGTTCAGCCCTTGGCCTTCTCCAGCCAGTTCCAAGCACTCATTGCTCCCCTGTTTATACCTTCTTCTGTTCTTTTTTTTAAATTTCCCTTGGGTTGTACATTCCTCACAGCAAAGACCTATCTTCTTCCACGCTGTAAAACCAGCACCATGCTTACAGATTATGGCTGATGCAAGCTCTCCCACCACTTGAAGTGAGAAGCAAATTACTGGGGATCCCCCCCTCAAGTGCTGTTGTTACCCACACACATTGTACTCCCCTACTGGTATGCCCAAAATAGCTGTCACCAAACCATCCTGGCCCTCACCACACACTGGAGACAGTAACTTCTGCCACCTTCCCTGCATGATACCACTGTCAAAATACGTAGAGGAAAGAAGCAGGTGGCAACCAGTTTCATTTACAGCTCGCCATTCTGTGACTGTCTGGCTCCAAGGAGTCCCGAAACTATGACACTATGAGAGGGATGTCTTAGGAAATGTCCACTGTATGCCCTATTAAAAGCAGATGTTAGGATGCAGAACATTTCCTACTCTTCCATTATACCTTGGCTCCAAGTGCCCCTTGAAGGACATGGCTCATTCACAAAAGAGCCATGTCTAGAGTCAGTCACCATGTTCCCTGATCTTCATTCTTCTTCTATGGCAGTGGCAACACAAGAGAAATTTACAGAGGTGCCTCTGCTTCCAGAGGACAGCCCGCTTACAGCCTCAGTAACTCACCATGAGACATTTTTTAGGGCAAAGAATAAAATGTTTCATTACTTACAGTTAGAAACGGAACAACAGCAAACTAATAAACAAGCTACTTACAATGCACTAAAGAGATGGAAAGAAAAACACTCAGCAGAGGTGGGGGGCATCTCTGAATTCAGAGGCGAGAGAGAATGATTGGTTAGTTCTAGATAGATTGACAGTCACCCTGGCCCAGAAAAGTCTCTCCCAGTCACAAGGAACATGCAGGGTTGGAAAACGTATTATTTTCTCCCTCAAAAGTAGGGGATGTGCTTGGATCCAAAGGGGAAAGATACTGTATACCTCTGCTTTGCCTCATCTTGAAAAAATATTCTCTAGGAAGTGACCGCCAGAACCACCAAGTCAGCTTGTATGTTTTGGCAGTAATTTTTCAATATAGCTGAGTTATTAATGCATTCAGCAGGGATAGAAATCTGCTTATTTCATATTTTATGCAATCCTGGAAATGATGGCAATTCCCACAGAACAGGGGCTAAAAATAGAGTTTGAACTTTGGCTAGCCTGAAATGGCTGTGTGATTCATTATTGGCAATTCTAACCACAATAATATCGTAACCTCTTTTTAGGAAAGCAGTCTTGGAGGTGAATGTTACACAACTGGCATTAAGTGGTTCTCTGGCACAAAGGCAAAGAGCAAAAGACAGTGGGGTGTGTGTGTGAGGAGGAGAGCTTGATCTTTGGCCTGCTTACGCACCTGCCTTTGGCCATGCATACATTTACCAGCCCTGCCTTGACCTTGCATGTCTTTCAAAGAAACAAGCAGTTTAATCATTTCAAATATAAACTCTATGACTTTAGATTTTGGAGAGTGCATGATCTAAAGAATCTCATTAGAAAGAGAGATGGGGGGGTAGTGCCTAGGGCCATGGACAGGTTTTAATGAACAGGAGAGCAAAGTGTAGCCTTCAGATGTGTTCTTGTTGTCATGATGTGGACAGGTTTTAATGAACAGGAGAGCAAAGTGTAGTCTTCAGATGTGTTTTTGTTGTCATTATGTGTCATCAAGTCACCATCAGCCTTTGGCCACTCAATGAATGAGCAATCTCCAAAATGTCCTGTCCTCAACAGCCCAGTTCTGCTCTTGCAAACTCAAGCCTGTGGCTTCCTTTAGGGAGTTCACCTGTCTTGTATTTGGTCTTCCTCTTTTGCTGCTGCCTTCTATCTTTCCTAGCATGATGGTCTTTTCTGTCTTCTCATGATGTGCCCCAAACATCCTCAACTTCAACATTTTTGCCTCCAGGGATAGTTCAGGCTTGATTTGCTCTAGGATCCACTTCTCTGTCTTTCTGACTGTCCAGGGTATCTGCAAAGCTCTCCTCCAGCACCATATTTCAAACAAATCACACACACACACCCTTGTCAGCTTTCTTAACTGTGCAGCTTTCACACCCATACATGGTGACTGGAAATACAAGAGTGTGGATGATCTTGGCCTTGATCTCCAATAACACCTCCTTACACTTTATGATCTTCTCTAGGTCTTTCACTGCTGCCCTTCCACATCTCAGTCTTTTTCTGATTTCATGACTACGGCCTCCATGTGGATTGATGACAGAACCAAGGTAAAGCATGCCAGGAATCGTAGTTCATCAATATCTGGAAAGAGGAATTTCACCCATCCCTGCCTAAATGCAATCTCAAGTGATAGTTTTAGCTGTATTCACCTTTACCTGCAGTTTGGAAAACAGGTACAACACTATTGTGGTCTGTGCAGAGAGAGGAATGAAGCAAAATTGGATCCTGTGCAGTTACACCTCTGTGCAAGCCTCCTTATCTTAAAGTTCTGGAGCCTCCATGCTCAGAGTTACCTCTACATGGAGAAACTCCAAAACACACATGGGCCAAAGCTATTCAAAAGTCCCAACATCGGCTGTTTCTTGTTCAAAAGAAACGAGTCTCCTCATGCTGTGTGACCTTAGAAACTCTGGACATCTCTAGCAAATGTCAACAGCAATACTGTTCATTGGAGATATAGTTTCTCTCCCACTTCGTAAGAAGACTGCACCTGAGCTCAGAGGGAGCAGGGAAAATTTCATTACCTTTAAAAAAAAAAGAATACTGAATAACTCAGATTTCAGAGGCTCTCTATTGGAAATCAATGGAAGAATCCAACAATGGAAGTAAGAGCCTCTTTTGTGATTTCCCCTGCATTTAGGTTATCCTTATATACTGTCTTCCTTCCTGTATAAGGAACTCAAGGCTGTTGGGGAAGGCTCTTCAAATAGGGACTACCCTGTGTTAAGCAGGACACATTGCTCATCCATGTATTTAGCCTTGAAAAGAGACAAGTGAAAATTGATTATGATTGCCATGTTCTAATATCTGGCTACTAACATGAATTTGACCCAACTCCGGGAGGCAGTGGAAGACAGGAGGGCCTGGCATGCTCTGGTCCATGGGGTCACGAAGAGTCAGACACGCCTAAACTACTAAACAACAAATATCTGAAGGACTATCTTGACAACAGTTTTCTTTTTTCACAGCCACCCATAAGCTTGCCAGTTTGTCAAGTTTTTCTTCAGGCAGTCTTTTATCTATTGAAGCCATGTGTACGTTCTTTCCCTTCCATATCAATCGTGCACAATTCATAAGGTGCAGAGAGCTTTATTGTTTAGTAGTCACTCCAGCATATGGATTTTGGGTCTTCACAACATTTACTTGCCTTGGGCAAGAGCCTCTTCATCTCTTTTCCGTCTGCAGCACATCCATAATGTTCTGCAAATGGTTTCAATTTTCAGGACGAAAGACAGTTCTCTCACTTTGGCTTGAGGCAATCGACACCAAAAGGAACAATCTTATTTTAGAAATCTCCTTTTAAAGCAATCCAGGTTTTTGTTTTTTAAGGGTAGGCAGGAGGAAAGAGAGAGCACGTTTTCTGAAGTCTTCTTTATCAAAAAGACTCTGTTCTTCACTTGACACATCTTCAGTCAAAATGTATTTCTTAAGTTTTCAGACAGCTTTCATAAAGAGCCTTGATCAGGCTTCAAACCAGCCTTCCTCAGCCTGGCAATCTCCAGATGTGCTGCCCTTTATCTCCTCCCATCCCCAGGAAGCATGGAGAAGGATGATGAGAAATGTAGATCAACACAACTGGGTCATTCTGGGTTGGGGAAGCCCAATTAATAGAAAAGGTTTCAGACCATATTTCACTGAATCAGGGATGGTTCTTTGTTTGAAGAAAACTTGAGGTATTTTCTCATCTTTGTAGGCCCCGTAGTGTCAAGTGGAAGCTGTACTCTGAACCAGGGCTAGCTGATTGGGAGTCTTCATTTAAATTTCTCATTCAACCCTGGAGCAGGATTGGTTCTACCATTAGGAAGAGTGACTTTAGGCAGAAGATGTAGAAAGCAACAAAATGTTAAAGGCGGAAAAGGCTGTGTGTGTTCTGCAAGCCAATCTGCTGCTTCTGAGTGTGATGGAGAAAAATGTGCCATTACCTCACAAACTGCATTGAACATGGAATGGAAGGAGATGCCACCTGGTTGTTCTTCACAGACAGTGAAATGTCTTGAGCCAGCCCTGCCTTGAGATAACGCTTTGTTGGTGGGTGGTGTGGAAAACGTAAATGTAAGAGCTCAGGAAAGTTACTTTTTTGGACTACAGCTCCCAAACTATACTGGTTGGAGATTCTGGGAAGGAAGGAAATCTTTCCAACTGCTCTTTAAAAAGCAGCTTTCAGATTCAACATTTTTTTATTAGGGGATCTCAGGCACAGGGATCAGTGGTAGGGCCTGCTGGGATGCAGATCCTGGCAACAAATCAGGACTGGAATCTGCTGATCCATATACCAAATGCATACCAAATGCTTTTTTTCTGAAACTGTTCAGTATTCAGAGGTACAGTGATCTGGCACATTCACAGATAAGCTTTCTTGAGACAGGGCCTATCCAGCTTTCACAGACAGAGTCACTGTTGCTCAGTCATGAAGGATCACTTTTCTTTGAGTTATTTTGTTCCTTAAAAGACTATGATGTTGTCAAGGAATGCTGGTTTGACACTTTAAAAGATGCTATAGTTATCTGCACCATTGGTTCAGAGAAAAAAGGCTGTACTTTTAGATCAGGCTTAGATTCGCAGTTTTAGTCCTCTGGACATGGATCCTATCTCTCCCTCTGGTGTGACAGGGATAGGGTGGCCATACTTTAGGGAGAATGGTCCTCCATATGAAGAGTTGTTCATCTGTCTGGGGATGCATGTCCTTCTTCATGGCAATGTTAAGTGGGTACTCTACACCCACCTAAATGAGTTTTCTGGGCTAAGCAGGTAAAGTAGAGGCTTTGATGCCTCTAATCAGTTCTCTCTCATGTTTTAAATAAAATGTCTTGCGGGGATCATTTTGTAAGAAAAGATGGAAACAATACATACAGATAGAAGTACCGATGATAGTAAGAAGGATGTGGCATGGCACGTCAATTCTGTATGAACTTCCAGTGTGAGGTCAGACTCAGGAGTGGCCACTCTGAAAGCACATACCAGTCCATTTCTCTGAAATAAATGATTCTTGCCTAGCTATAGCTCATTGTTAGAGGTCACATGACAAGCTGTAGATCAGCATTTTGTGGTCAAAGATAACACGAAAGTCCCAGGTTTAATCTACAGGACCCCTGCATATCAGGGGAGTTTGTTTGCACCAGGATATGAAATGGAAAAATTTATATTATTTGATCTAGAAAGGCTGTGCGTTACAGGATGAACTAGGAAAACGGTTAGATTTGGGATGCTGTGATTTATCTAGCATGGGTCTTAAGAAAATGCAGTGATCTCAGAAGAATCTGAAAAGCTAGTGGGTGTGATAAGGTCTATAAGGTGTGATTTTACTTGGTGATCCAAATCACAGAACTTGGAAATGTTACTTTTTGGTTTATAGCTCCTAGAATTCTGCAGCCAGCATGGCTATATTTGACGAGCAGTGCCCGGAATCGCCATATAATTTCCCTTTTCTTACAGGAGGTGAATGTGTGAAAACGGAAGTCTTTGATCTGACAGAGCTGGCAGCTTGCACTTACTGCTCTGTTTCATCATTTTTAAGTCTGTTTTTAATGCAAGCCTTTAAAGGATATGTCTGTGATTATAAGGCTTTAAGTCTGGTGACTCTTTGTAGGCTGCCAAAACAATTAAGCAATGCTGTACTTTCATAAGACGTTATATCACTGTGTAGTGCAATCCAGGAGCAATCTGCCTGCTTCCAGATGAACTTTGTACTGGGTTTATAGGGAAGCTGAATATGAACAAGGTCAAAGAAGGCAAAACACCTTCTATTTAATGTTGTTGTGCTGCTGAAAAATCTTTGTTTTTACCTTTAGTGCTTGCTGAATTAAATTCTTTGACTGGTATTGGACAGGTCTTGACTTTGATTGTAGAAACATAGCAGTAGAAGCTCAGAGAGCCGTAGTATGACTGAGACTGCCATCCATTATTTATTTATTTATTTATTTATTTATTTATTTATTTATTTATTTATTTATTTATTTATTTATTTATTTATTTAATTTATACCCCGCCATTATAGAGCTATCTGTGCTATTCATGGGAATACATTGTCTCATGGAACAGGCTGAAGTCGCAGAGAATTTCTGTGCTGTTCTAGATGGGGATATAAACCACATAGCAATTTCAGCCTTGGAGAGGAAGAAAGATTGGTTTTTGAGTGTGATGTAAGGGATATATTTTGCCATCTGCCTGACCACCAAAATCAGATTTCCCTAACTCGTCTCTAAATTGGCATACTACCTTGCTAACTGGTAGATTCTGGACTCACTTACCTAATTCTCCTTGTGCTTATTTCCACACTCACCTGTCTCAGAAGAATTCTGCCCCTACTCTCAACCTGCTTTGGGAGGTTTGCCTGCTTTGCCTCTGTGACATCATAAGAGTGACATTACAAAGATCTTCCCCCTGTGGCAGGTTTAGAGTCTAACATTTCAGGGAATTAAATGCTGCCAGACCTGGTAACCTTAGATGTTTGAAGCACAGGATGTGACAAGTAGAGTTTGGAGTCACAGCAATGTCCCCCTGGAATTGGTTTCTGGTTGTTGCAGAGCCTTACAAGGTTCATTCATTTTCAGCAGTTTCCCTTTAGCCTGACTTTAACTCTGCAGATGAGCCAAGTATGGGGAAACTCCTTAAAGCTATAAAGCACAGAGATGTGAAGTGGGAGAGTCCAGGACAGTCCACATGCTTCTTTTAGCATCGAGGGACCAAAGGGTCCCTGTACCCACCTGTTGCTGCCCCTGTTCCTGAATTTGCCAACGCATTGCAAAGCCCTCTGCAATTTGCGTACCTTTATAAACAAGGGATGTAGGAGCAAACATTTTCTTTGAATCTTGTTTCTGGGAAGATTCCAGGGTCACAGTTCACCTGGAAAACAAGGTGTCTTCCATACCTGTCTTGTTACAGCTTCACTACTTGAACACAAACAGCATGACACTATGCTTCTTGGGATTATCCATGAAACACAGTTGAGGGTATTACAAAGATCATAGGGAAATGACAACCTGTTCTCAAGTATGATGTGCTTCTTGAAGAAAGCTAAAGCTGGCGCTGCTGTTGGGCAAAATGAGGCAACCATGTCAGGCGGCAGATGCCTGTGGGCAGCAGTGGCCGCCTGAGGGTTGTTCCTACTCCATCAACCACTCCCTCCACAACGTTCTCCTTTTTTTCAATGTATCATATACTGCCTCAGGTAGCCTACTGCTTTTGTGATACATTGGAGGATGATCTGTTGTTAATGCTGAAGTAAGATTTTATTAGAGACTAGAAACATGAGGGTTTTTTTGGGTGGGGTGGGGTGGTGGGAAGGCACAGCTCCCAGAATATCATGGTTAGGTTGATGGGTTTACTGATTATAAGTATAAAATGAATGCTCCAAATGTCTGTTTGGATGTTAGAAGTTACTCAGTTTCTTATATTGGTGATCTACGCTAGTTATCCATGGCTTTTATGAAAGCTTGGAAAATAGACTTTTTGGATGAAGAAATTCCGGATCTTCTAGCCAGCATTGCCACTGGCCATCTTGATTAGAGAATTCGGGGGACCATTGTAAATAAAAGTACTTTCCTAAGCTTTGACTTCTACATACATTAGACATTGGGCAGAGGATTCCTCAATTTATGACGAATGACCCTCTATACTTAATATCGTTTACAGATGGCAGTCCTCTGTTTCTTGAGGAATTCCCAAAGGATAGTCCTCTATTGGAAAGCTTCATGTTTTTGGGCAGTCCAGGCCTGAAAAATAATTTCTTCATACTTTAACACCTGGATTGCAGACAGAACAAGCACATGGGTTACCTGGTCCAAACTTTTCCTGCTATAGTGAGAAATAGTATTTGTCTACTTAAATTGTAGCTATACTTTGAGTATTTTTAGCTGTACTTACAAATCAACAGATGCCAATTTTATGCTGAACTCTGTCCTCTTTTGTCTGCTTTTTTGGAGTCATGTAGATTGGTCACCCTACATAGTAGCTTGTCTAACTGACAAAAGAAGAAGAGGGGGGCAGAAGAAACACTTATGGAAAGGATACCCATGGGCATGGGGTTTGATTGCTTGTTACCATTGCTATTTTTATACTGTGGTTGCTCTTCCACTCCACTGATAACATGTGGTTCATGTAGAGGAAGGGTTGGGGGGGAGCATGGCCCTCCAGATGTCTTAGACTGCAACTCCTATCAATCCTAGCCTGAACAGCCAGTAGTGGGGGATGCAACCCATCAACATCTGGAGGGCCCCACATTGCCCATCTGAGATACAGAACAACAGGCAGCAAACAGCAACAATTATAATCATCCACAAAATAAAATGAAACCGCCTTGCATCATGAAAATGAATTGCATGGTCTTCAGTATTTGTAGAAGCCATAGGTGGTTTGTCATCTGAGCAAGGAGAAGCCTCTCCCTGAAATTTTAGCTTGAGATGCTTCTTGGAAACTGAGCTGACCTGGAAGAAACATAGGTGTAAGATGTCCTGAATTTGCTGCTGCATCTGGAAAGAAAACAGGAATGATATTGCCCCCCCCCCAATGAATACACATTTCAAACACCTTGTTAAAAAACCAAAAAGAATATTAAATCCAGGAGGGGGGCAGAGGAACTGTTGGTGAGTTTTCTGAAATAAAAACATCCAGTTGCATCAGAATTGCTGCATTATGAAACATCTTGTAAAAGCAATACAGCTCCTACCGTCTGATGTAAGAAGAGCAAGTCTTCGAGAAATGTGGATGAAAGGAAACACATAGCTGCAGCAAAATAAACACAGCAAAAACTCCCTTCACATGCAATTTTCCCCTCCCAAAGCACAGCTATTCCTGTTGTTAGAGCAAACTGAATTCCCTTCTTTTGGTAATGAATTTTTTTTTTCAAAAGTACTGTATCAAATAGAAACTACGTTGGTGTAAAAAGTTAGATTCTCTCTCTCTCTCTCTCTCTCTTGGTTACTTCCAAAGATCTTTGGTTGGCTTTAAAGAGGCTTTTTTATTTTTCAAGTTTTATGCCATTCTCATCAATCCTAAGCTTTTCTTTTTCTTTTCTTTTTTAAAAAAAAAACTTGGCAAACGGTATCAGAAGCTGTAACAAGCAACTTCTTGTAATGAGCAAATTTATTACTAGGTACTGTAAGGACAACGAATAACTTTTAAAAAGTAACTTTCTAAGCTGGAAAGAATAGAATCCAAATAAGTGCAGCAATAGAGATTTCGGCCACTCAAGCAATCGTCGTCGTCGTTTAGTTGTTTCGTCGTGTCCGACTCTTCGTGACCCCATGGACCAGAGCACGCCAGGCCCTCCTATCTTCCACTGCCTCCCGTATTTGGAATTCTACTGAGATTGCTGAAGAATTGCTGCCTTGCTTATTGTTTGCACCATGGGTCATCAGATAACTATAAGGCATAACTTTTAAAAAACCACAGCCTATCAATTAGATGAACACTGGCTGCTGATGGCTAGAACTAGTTATTTCAGTCTCTGCATTCCCATAGAGTCACGTGTTTGTCTTACCATCTTCGCCTTTATCTGTTGCAAGCTACCCATGTTGGAATGCAAAGTATTTGAGGGTGGTTTGATCTTGAATGGGCAATTAGATTTATTAATTTTTAATAGCTCCTAATGGGAGTAAAAACTGCTAGGAGTCCTTTGTTGGTATAGATGCACCCCACAGCCTGCAGTTTTGGACTTTTCTGAAGAGGAAATTGCCTACGGGGATGGATATGAGAACCACCTGCAGACCATTTAGATGCACACTTTAACATGGTGAAGAGTTCTTTGGTGTTTCAGGGAAACTGAGAACAGTGTTTTCAAAAGGGTAGACTCCACTATGACGCTAGACTCCTAAAAGAGTGTTCCAAGAAAGGATGGTCAAGGCTAGATGCATTCATCCAGTGCAGAAATTAATGGCATCAGCAAAAAACAAATGATGATTTCACTGGTAATGGGGGGCAGATAAATTCTTGAAGAGCACCTACTGGGCTGCAACAGTTGTGAACAATTTACATTGGTGCAGAATCTTTCACATACAATGACAGTGACACTAAAGTTAATTCATGATGATACTGTGCAGAAAAGGCAATGACAATGTGTTTCTATATATTTATACTCCCAAAATCCTATGTTGACACAAGAGATAGGGCTGGAAGATGAGACCCGGGTCAGAAGACATTCAATTAGCTACTAAGGAAGAGCAAAGGATGAATATGAGTAACATTGTTACTAATATAATTTTTTAAAGGATGTCTACCACCACGGTGGGAAGGTAACGGCATTCCGTGTAGCTCTATGGGTTGGAAACAGAGATGAGCACCGCCCCCTAGAGTCGGACACGACTGGACAAATTGTCAAGGGGAACCTTTACCTTTACCTTAGTTGCTCATGTGCACAGAGGCAAAAGGAAAGCCCATTGCTGCTGAACACATATAACTTGGATATGAAATGTGAGCAGTATGAATCAAGATAAGCGTAAAATTGTAAAACAAGAAATGAAGCTTTTAAATATTACAACACGGTGTGAATGAACTAAAGAGGTCTGGATTGAGACATCCTCTATCATATAATTACAAAGCAAAGCTCAGAAGCAACAGTGTGATTGCAATAGTGAGGTGACATGTGACACAGGCAGTTAGGAGCTACAATGCAAAGTCTGACTGAATAAAATACAGTAAATCAGATTTCATGGAAAACCTGTCAGTATAATATAACTATCATTCAAATATGTCTTCCACATAAAGATACTCAAGAAGAAGAAGTTCAAAGCTTTTCAGCAAATGTCCAGGAAGAAACTGATCCCTCATCAAACCAAGAACTTTAGACTGAAACCAGAGACAGATAAGGGAAGAATGCAAAGACTATTCCTGCAATCGAGATAAAGCCTCAATGGATGACTGATGAAACTCTTAAACTTGTTAATGACATGCAAGAAGCAGAAATAAAAGTTGACAGAAATAAGGTCAGAATCCTAAATACAACTTTACATACCTTCCATTCCAAAGAAATGATATGCCACAGGCTACAGTAACTATAGAATCATTGCATTAACTTCTCATTCAAGCAAAGTAATGCTCAACATTTTTTTACAATATAAGAAGCAAGAAATGCGAAGCTGGATTCAGGAAGAGAACCTATAGACCATATTGCAAATATATGTTCATGAGCATACCAATAACTTCAGGAAAAAAATAATTTGTGCTTTGTAGATAATAAAGCCTTTGTGTGGATTGTGTAAAGATGTACGTAGGTCATGCTAACAGAAATAATAATGCCTGTGTTCATTGTGCTGACGAACCTTTACTCTGGAAAAGAGGCTGCTGTAAAGACAAATATAATAGTTTGTATTTGGCAAGGGTGACAGACAAGGATGTGTTTTATCTCCCTGCCTGTTCCAACGGCATACAGAGCATATCATATAAGAGGCTGGATTAGATTCAGATGAAGAGGAGTGAAAATTGGTGGAAAGAACATTAATAATTTAAGATATGTAGATAGTTCCACATGAAAGCCAGGGAGGAACATCACTTGAAATATCCATTGATGGAAGTTAGAAAAGAAAGTGGAAAAGCAAAAGTAAGCTGAATATTAAGAAGGTCAAATATGAAATGGATATGAAACAAACCACAACCCAAAAAACCTGATGAACCAGGCTGTTTTGTGGTTTGTTTCATGAAGCAAAA
Organism: Pogona vitticeps; assembly: GCF_051106095.1. Classification (NCBI taxonomy): domain Eukaryota; kingdom Metazoa; phylum Chordata; class Lepidosauria; order Squamata; family Agamidae; genus Pogona; species Pogona vitticeps. The sequence continues at coordinate 246,450,783 of NC_135784.1, read as the reverse complement.
TAAAATACTGAACTTTTCCCCCCCTTTGGCATCTCATTTGCTTTGGCAACAGGGGATACCCGCCCACCCCCTTCCCACTGCTCCTCTTGCCTCTGCTCCTGCCACTGCCACCACTGTCTCCTCCATCTGTCAGGAGCCTGCCACTGCCTCTGAGCACCCGCCTGGCATGGTATTTATTGAATATTTGTTCACTGAGTAGCTATTTATTTATTGGGATATTTAAGTATTTATTTCTTGGGGGGATCCATGTTGAACCAAACCCATGCTGTTCAGACCCATACAATTCAAGGGAGAAGTTTAGATCGTGCTGCTTTGCTCTCCAACAGCCTTATCGCCGTGTTTCTTTGCCTCCAAGAGCAGCTGCTAGGAAAGTCTGTTGCACTGTAGATTGGAAAGCACCTAAGAACACCCCAGAAGAGAACTGGTACTTTGAGAGACGTCAGGTTTCTCCAATGGAAGGTTTGTATGAGAGGATTTGCTCACTGAGCCTTGCATGGGAGGTTTTTCCTAGACCATGTGGGGAACCCCTTTACACCGATTTCCCCACATGCGAGGAAGCTCACACAGTCTATGCTCTCACTGACAATGATAAGCAAAAAGAGAAAAGAAAAAAAAACTCTTAGCGATTCTGAAAGGGGCAACCGCATTTCTTCATGTGGTTTTCACTTTCAGAATTACTACAAGATTATATCAGCCTTTTCTATCGCTGCTAGTAGCTTAGTTCAGTCTTCCAGAAAAGGAGACTAGCAAAAGACAACTGACTGTATTGCAACCTTACACAGTGGTTAATTATTGCTGTATTTTTTTAGTAGAGAGAAAAGAGAGGAGGGTTTGAATAAGAAAGAAAATGAGAAAGTTTCTTCAAAAAGTCTAGATGTACTAAAACTGATTCCCTCAACAGTCCATCATAAACTCCCAAGCCTCCCTCCTTCGCAATTATGGCCGCATGTTTTCCTCTCTCTGCATATACGGATACGTGTCTCATGCAGAGTTTAGCAAAAATATATTATATGTAGCATTATTATTTCTTAACTAGGCCAAAATTATTATTTTTTTACTATTTTAACACAAATGAGGCAAACAGCCATGGTTTATCCATAACAAGTAACAGTTACTTATTCTTGCAAAAATGGCTGGACCATTTGGCTTGCTTGCTTGCTTGCTTGCTTGCTTGCTTGCTTGCTTGCTTGCTTGCTTGCTTGCTTCCTTCCTTCCTTCCTTCCTTCCTTCCTTCCTTCCTTCCTTCGTTCCTTCCTTCCTTCCTTGGTAAAATAATACAGCAACATATCAATAACCACGCTGTATTTGGCTGTTGTTATGTGTCATCAAATTGCTTCTGATGTACAACATAAGCAGAATGAATGAATAGGATTCCTCTTCTGGTGCCTGGATTAAATATTGCACTGGAAGCTCAGTAAATGTAATTCTCCCAGGCTCCTCTCACACTTTTGCAGAGTTGCAGCTCCATAGCATCTTGGACATTGCCAGAGCATTGTTTCAAGTGGCAGGAAAAGGGAGGGGGGAGGAAAACACCACACTAAAAAAAAGGATATCAAAAACAACATATACAGACAAAAAGCAACATGTACATATTTTAGAAAGACAGAGAGTTTGGGAGTTTCATTCCTCATTGTGCCTCCTTAACAGGCTGGACTCGATGATACATAAGGTCCAACTATGCAGATTTGTTGTTGTTATAAACAAATAAACATACAGGTAGGCTTGAACAAAAACAGACTATTTAAGCACTATGTCAAATGTCCAAAAAGCCCTGAGTGCATTGCTTGCCAGTTGACTTTAGAAAGACCCCAACTTATTGGGTGGTAGAGTACATACTGTATATGCTTACACAGTTTCAGTTCATGGTATCAACTGGTAGAGCCCAGAAAGATGTGCTTCCAAGCTACTGCCATTCAGTGTTGACAACATTAAGTTAAATGGACCAGTTATCTATCTTGGTATAACATTTAGATTTCCTCACTGCATTCTACCTTCTGTCTCCAAGGTGAAAAAATGGAGACGCAATCATAGTATGCCAACAAGGCATTTCTCCTTTCCTAGCTAGCATGTACCTGAAAGACAGTCACTGGCTGCTGCTTTTATCCTTTTTTATCCCTGGGATCACGGAACTAGAACTACAGCTCCCGTTATGCCACAGTGAACAAAGATGTATCAGATTTCCTACACTTTTTGTTCAAGTCACCCAAGAAGTATTCAAATGTTCTTGATGACTCTGAAGTTATGATTAACAGAGTGACACACACTTTTTGCAATTTGCGATCAACTTTCAATCCTGGCAGTGAAATAGTTTGATCTGTTGATTTGTCATTTCATTTGGAGATTACACTGATTTCTTGGCCAAAGCCTCAGACTGCCTACATATTCTCAATTGGAAAGTGTCAGTGGAACATGGTTAAAAAGTTATAATACATTTCTGGTATGCTGGTTGTAGTGTCACTTTATGTTTTTACTCTGGTGTGCCTCATATTTCATATTCTTTCTTTTTATGTATATGGAAGCTTGCTTTCATTTCTCAAGTAAAAAGTGAGTTCAGGATAATTTGATAGAATAAAATAACTAAGTTATCTTTCAGTGGTTTCTTCTCAAATGACTAAAGTAATGCTTGAAGGTCCACTCCATAGTCTCACCAAAGGCAGCCAACTCCTGTTTCACCCCTGCAGGAAAATGGGTTCCTAAAGAAGGCAAAAGAAGACAGATTTACATAATATTTGCATGTGCTCATTTGTCAGAATGTGCATTTGCGCAAGCTTGGAAATCATTGATATAATGCAAATAGCTACCCATCTCATCACTCAGTCACCAGTGGAGAAAAGAGGCTGTGGCTGTTGAAATCTATGCCTGCTCAGCTTCTTGTCCAGGTGGCAAATATTGGTGGATGTCATGGCCTCCGATCTCCATTCTTAGGGTGCTTTATTTTTAAACTGGACTTGGCCTAGACATACCTTCAGATAGACTGTGCCTTTGAACAGAGGCCTCACCTCAGATAATCTTTTTTTAAAAATTCCCCATCAGTAAAGTAGGAGGCATGACCATTTTATTCCCACCTGACCATCACGATTAAAGCATCATGGGATTAAGCTGCAGAAAAAAACAGCTCCAGTATTGTAGCAATGCCATAAAATATTAAAAAAAAAACCAAGCCTAATCTAAACTTCAGTTCTTCCAAGCTCAGTCTAACACTCAGTAGTGTAGTGGAGGCAGGGCTCACAGGGGTTGATCTCCAGGGCTTTCTGGGTGGCAGGAGCTGTGATCTCATCTGCCACCCCTCTCAGGCTTCCCTGTTTCCTCTGAGTTTAACCACAGTTCTCTGCAATCCACAATAATAGAATTTCTCAGGAGCAATATATTGTTACAAACTGTTCTTCCTGCACTGAAACTATCTGAGGGCACTTAAGAGCTGTTAACATTACAAAAGGCTTATACAACTGCTTGCATTTTTTTCTGTCCTTACTAGGGGACAGAGTCTGGATGTGGTGACTTCAATGCTGAGAGCTTGTACTTCCAAAGTAGCGACAACCACTGCTAGCATTAAATAAAATCTACTCAACAGACACATTTTAAGGAAGCAATTTTTCTTTTTAGAGCCACACAAAACCCTAGGGCAAGAAAAATGTGTAGTTCATTGAGAAAACGTAGACAATGTGTAGTTCATTGACAAAATGTAGACAAAATTAAACAGATCTTCAGGCTATGAAAAAGCTCAGATGTGGAAAAATGTTTCCCTTATCAATATTGTAATGAGTATAGTTTTGCCTATTGCCATACTGTATTTTCTGATGACAATATGACTGATAAATGGAGAGTACCAATACAGATTTTCCTTTTTAAAAAAAGCAGGGGAAGTCACTGCAAATTTCACTCTGGATGAGTAAGAAATCAATCTTGACTGCACAGCAACTTACACTGTTGTAATGGGATGTATCCTATTCATTCTTATCTCAGCTTTGAAAGGCAGCGCAACCCACACAAGATAAGAATATGATTACAAAGAGGAAAATATACAACAGAACTAGGGACCATATTACTGCTGGGAAAATTATGCTTTGGACTTAGTGCTGCCGTTATTAGATAGCATTTCAGCTCAATTCTGCACTCTTAAACAAATACAGTGGGGTCTTGACTTGAAAACTTAATCCGTATTGGAAGGTGGTTCTCAAGTCAAAAAGTCTGTAGGTCAAGTCTCCATTGACCTACAGTGCATTGAAAACCGATTAATCCCGTAACAGGCCGTTTTTGTTCCATTTTGGTTTTTTTCTGGTCTGTAAGTCAATTCTCAGGCTGCAAGTCAAACCTAAATTTTGCGGCCAGAGAAGTCTGTAACTCAAAAAGTCTGTAAGTCAAGCCGTCTGTAAGTCAAGGGTCCACTGTAGTGTGGACAAGAAGTGGTCGGCTTTCGGCCTGGCAAGATCTACTGTACATTGTTTCTACATTGAGGTCTGGCTATACCGACATTACACAGTTACATCACTTTGAGCCTATCAACTGTCATGGGTTTGTCTAAGAAGATTTGTAGTTTGGGGAGATACTTTGAATTCTCCACTATAATTCAGAGGAGCTCTCTAGAGTTCATTAGTACAAAATTTTTGGAATCTTGTCAAATTACATATTCTAGGGTTCCATGGCAGTTAAGATGATATAATTGTGAAGTGGAAATGTATTCTCTGAGATCTGGTATGCAGAATTTGGTGCAAATGACATTCATGTTCTGGGTATCTGAAGTGCATGGAAACCATAGTCTATCCACAGAAAATTCCCCTCTAGTGATTCGAAGTTTTCATCACTTCAGCTTTTTTTGGTTCTTAAGTCGAGGCTCCATTCTCAAGTCAAAACAACTTTTTGCGAACGGAGCCGTTCTTAACTCGAATTGTTCTCAAGTCGAGGTACCACTGTAGCCTAAACCGCTAAAAGGTGCTCCATGCCAAAAAGGCAGATGTGCCTCTAATGCAGCCTTTCCTTTCCAGCAACATGGTACTCTCCTTATGATTTGGACTGCAACCTACATGGCACATAGTGAAGGATACTGGGACCAACAGTTCAGAGCATCTGAAGAATATTACACTGAGGAATGCTGTCCTAACAATAGGAATGGCTCTACAAATCTCCCTAAACGATGAATTTGAGACTTCTGGGTAGTGCAAGTCATTCCAGAACCCCTCACAGACAAACTACCCATCATCAACCCACTTGTCAGCTAGTCATCACACATACTACTCATAGTGTTCCCAGTAGACTTTACAGACAACTGTTCTAAGTTTTTTGAGCGGAAGGGCAGGAAAAGCTCACCAGAAGAGAAAAGTGTTTGCCTGCTTCTGGAAAAACAGTAAAGATAGGGTCGGCCTAGCCTCCTGTGGGAGAGAGTTCCAGAGTCTGGGAGCAGCAACAGAGGATGCCATCTCCTGTGTACCCATTAAATACACCTGTGGAGGTGGTGGGACTGAGAGGAAGACTTCTCCTGATGAACTTAACACCCAAGCAGACTCATGAAGGGAGATGCAGTCCTTTAAATAGACTGGGCCCAAGCTGTAATGGGAGGCGGGGGGGGGTTGTGTAACCACTGTGTCCAGCTCCAGTTAACAATCTGGCTGCTATGTTTTGGCCCCTCTGAAGTATCCTGACACTTTCTATAGGAAGCTCCACAATTGTTAATTGAGATTTTGGATTTACGCTACTATAATTGTATATATGTTGTTGTTAGCCGCTCAAAGTGGTATAGATTTACCAGATGGGCGGGGTACAAATCAAATAAATAAATAAATAAATAAATAAATAAATAAATAAATAAATAAATAAATAAATAAATAAATAAATTTAGCAATCCATCTGTGATGCAACTAAGGCATATGTCACCGTGGCCATATCAGACCTCTCCAGAAACAGGCACATCTGGTGCACTAGTTTTAGCTATGCAAATACACTCCTGGACACTGTTAAAACCTGGGCATCCAGATTCAGAGACAAATCCAGGAGTACCCCCAATCTGCATATCTGGGTTTTCAGGGGGAATGTAGCCCCATCCAGCACAGGCTGCAGCCCTGTTGCCTGATCTGCCTTTTGACTGGCCAGGAGCACCTCTGTCCAATTGAGGGCTTAGCAGTAACTGTGTTATGGATGTCTGCCAAAATTTGGAAATGTCTCCCTTTTTGGTGTGTACTACTATTCCTCAAGTCTCTGTGCCTAAGGATTCTGGGAAGTCTGATGCAAAAACAAACAAACTTTTCTAAGCCAGATGTCAAATAGGAAAAGATCACTAATTTGAATCAAGTGGGCTTCATTGTGCGTTCTTATGCATTGCAGTTTCACAATAAATAAATAGACTTCATATTTGATTTTATTCAGTCTCTCCACAGAAATTAATTCAAAGATCCTTAGAAGTCAGTGGATTATCATCTGTCATGGACATGTTCTCCTTTTTACGCACTTGCTCTCTGCTCTTCCAACAACAAAGAAAAAGCAAACCCACTTGTTTATGGTTGCCTGGTAACAGAGACCCAAAGCAAAGAGAGATCAAACAAACAAAGGAATGGATCAGTCAAGTTGGCACCAGGTAAATGACAAGAAGGTCCAAACAGTGCCTGCCTGCTGGGCACCATGTTGTTCTATGTGCGTTATTGGTGTTGACTGAATAATGCCAGACAAATTTCAAGTGCTCAGAGTTTGCAGTGAAAATAATTAGGTGGTGCATTGAAAAGTTACTTTTCTGTAACTTAGAATCCTTAAGCCTGATGACTGAGGAATATTAGAAGCTCTGGCAAACACTGGTAATACAGTTATTGCATAAGTTCTCCACAAACCCCCTTCGGATTGTATGTGACAAGGCATGCGTAGAGATCGTTATACTCCATAGATACTACTCACAGTGTTCCCAGCAGATTTTACAGACAACTGTTCTAAGCTTCTTGAGTGGAGAGGCAGGATATGTTTTTTTTTAAAAAAAACAAATAAAAGAAACTTGTCGTTCAGATGAAACACACAGGGATCAACACTTAAACACACAACGACACACATTTTAATTGATAAATAAATGCAGTTCTCTCCCATTTTGTACGATGTTCACAGCCTTATATATAATTATGCACACTTAAGAAAACTGAGGTCTTTGAGTCCCATTGAATCTAAGTCGATCTAGTTACAACCAAAAATTCAAGGAATGGCATTGTTTCATTTTCTTTAATGAGACCTAAATTCAACTAACTTCTTATCCTGATCAAGCACATAATCTGTGCTTCAATAGATACGTTCGTTCCTCACAGGGAATACCAGAATTATATGCATCTTATACAAGTACTTGCCAACTATTTCCCCCCATTAAATATGAAGTACCTCCACTTACATAAAAGTCGGTATCTACTATTTTTGGAGTAAATAATATATATATATTACTCCTCTTGTTTCATGAGACATTATCACTAGAAACCAGCAAAAACTGTATCACCCTAAGCCATCAGAGATCAGTGTGGGCTGTGATTATCTGTTACTCTGAAGACCCAGAGGCTCTCTGCTCATCTTTTCAAAGGGTTGTATCAGGTTTCCCAGAACCATTGTGCTAGAAATGAACTTTTAAAACATGTTAAAGTCCCATCTGTTTGTATATTTAGCCTGATTTCTCTCCAGGCTTCTATTTCATTAGGGTTACAGCTTAACTTTTATTGAAGTCAGTAGTTTCCTTAAATGCTCTTACTTGTACTTTTTTGGAAGGCACAGTGAAATCATCCTCAAGAATCACCTAGATAAGTATTTATTTATTTATTTATTTATTTATTTATTTATTTATTTATTTATTTATTTATTTATTTATTTATTTATTTATTTATTTATTTATATGCCACCTATCTAGACATAGTCTACTCTATTCAAAGTAATCTAAGTCTCTGAATAATCCCTCCACACATTCACTCTTACTGGATAAGGATTAATTACAGAGAAATTGCAAAGATGGCATCCATCTACCACCACAAAATGGATGATAGTGAGTAGAATCAAACATTTCTTTGTTCTGGCCATGTTATCATTACTTAAAATGACCATGGAGGAATTGAGATGGGAGCTATACATTGTAGTAGAGGTGTCAGGAGTGAAACTGAAAACAGGTTGGATTCAGACAGTATACTGGCTTGGATCGTGAAGATCTGTTCCCAGTCAGTGGGTCTAATGCTGATTGAGATTAGACCAAAAAATTACTTTTTTGGACTAAAATTCCTAAAACTCAGCATTATCACTAGCAAAATGTATGTATGTATGTATGTATGTATGTATGTATGTATGTATGTATGTATGTATGTATGTATGTATGTATGTATGTATGTATGTATGTATGTATGTATGTATGTATGTATGTATGTATGTATGTATGTATGTATGTATTTCCATTTCTCTACTGCTCCATTAGTGTTGCCCCTCTTGGGGTGATCCCACTATACACAATAAAAACATATTGTAAATATAATAAAATCAAAATCCTTGCAATAGGAAAGGATGGAAACTGTCAGATCACCCTGTGTAAATACATGTGAAACAGCTCAGGGTCTTCAAAATAATACACTGACATGTCCTGCGCTGACCTCTTAGGGCTTAGGCTGACTAATTTTGCTAATTCTGCTTGTGATCACTTATATTCTGCTAATCCTGGAATAATTGGTTTGCCATCATCTATTGTACCTTTGTATTTTCTGTACCAGTTATTTTATTTAGGGATTTGGGGGCTTTTTGCCTGATACTTTATTAAATGAGTACTGTAGTTTTATTATATGTTTATGTTATAATACTGTAAGCCACTCATAATAGTGGCCTTGCCACTAGATGGATGGGATAAAAATTTAATAAAATGTTTTTTTAAAATGTCCTCTTCAAAGACTTCTCACTGTAATAATCTTAGAACTGCAGAACTGGGAGGGATCCTATGGACCATCAAGTCCAGCCCCTCTCTAGATGGCACGGTAGGGAATTGAACTCCCAACTGGACACCTAAACCACTGAGCTATTCAGCAGTTCTCATAATGAACTAATAGGGATCATATACATTTTATTTGGTCTCAGAAAGGACAGTCAGTGATTTTTGATGAACAAGTAAGTACTTCTGCACTCATGTCAGAAGCAGCCCAGTGTGCTTCCAGAGTGGAAGAATCGGCCAACAGAGTGCTGTCGTTACCCAGGATATGCCCAAATGCATTCTTCAGGGAGGCTCCTTCCATACCTTCAACAAGTAAGTAAGATGAGGCAACCTGGATTTTGACTTAGGATGCTGAATTTGCAGGGTCTAAAAATTTATACTAGAAGGGTGTGGACATGCCTACCCCAATGCATCTACCATGTCTGTCAACTTCACATCAAGCAAAAGCAAACACAAAACAAACAGGCTTAGCACAGAAACCTTATTGCGGTTTTGCATTCAGACATGGATGTTCCTCCTTGTTACTCTGTCCTCTCCCCACACATGCCAGTCTCATGTGACCCAGTCAACCAATGGAGTGAGGAAGCTCCAGGTACCGAAAATTGCTAGTTAAAGCTCTGAACAGATTGCATCCTGGGGTACTTCACATACTACAGGAAAATAGTGGGTGGCTCTCTATATAACGCTTGCAATTATGGTGTTCCGTGTGGTACATATAAGGGTTTATTTAAGCATAATTGTTGAACTCAGGCTCAGGGGAGAACCAGATAGCGGGAAAGGAATGAATCTGATCACACCAGAAAGGGTCAGTTTAATGGCACAATCCCTCTTAAAGTGATCCTTCCATCCTTTGTGGAATCACTCCAGCCTAGCCCCGAGAAATAGTAGTCTTACAATTGGATCAAAAAGGTCCAGCTTGGACACAGATCTGGGCTAGTCTGGAGTGTATTTCCCCATACATCGTGTGATTGCCAGAAAATAGATCACACTATTCTGCACCACAAGCAGTCCAAATTGCTATCTATTGCCCCATGTAATCACAGCCTAAGTTAGATGAACATAGATACCATTGAAATAAACAGGACTAGCTGCTAATGAGTCCCATTGATTTAAAAAGCCTCCCTTTTTTTCTACTGGGAGTTGGATTTTCTTTTCCCTCAAGGCACAGAGTTCCTGCATTGAAGGGTAGTGTCTACCAGTCAGTATAAACCCTCTTCCCATTGGAAATTAACGGATCCTTTTCTTCTATTGGTGCCTCTCAGTGCAACCTCCCGTTAACAACCATTAAAGCAAAATTAAATTCAAACATATAAGAGTGCAATTAAAATTAAAAGCCGTTAAAATGACTCATTATAGTCACAATAATTGACCTTAAAACTGTGAAAATAAGGACATCAGCTGAGACCTTTTAACTGGAGACTCTTAATTGTTGAAAGCCTGTCTAAATTATAAGGGTTGTTGCTTGTCACCAGGAGGAAAGTAGGGAGGGCAAAAATCTAGCTTCTCTTTGCAAGACGTTCCAGAGCCAGGATGTTGCCACCAAGAAGCCCTCTCTTGAATCAGTACCAGACAGGACTTTGAAGGTGATAGGACCATGAAAAGGATTAGAGATGAACACACAAACCAGAAAAATGGCAGTTTGTGGAGGTTCATGGTTCGTGGCTACCCTCGTCCTCCTCCAATATCATTCCAGCTGCAAATAAGTGATCTGGTTCCATGTGATGCTGGATTGCCCATTTGGAGCCCCACAGCCTGCCCCTCACCCCCTTCCCACTGCCCCCATCATCCCCCCACCTGGTCCTGCCACCTCTTCCTCCTCCATCATCATCATCATCATTCTGGCCCTAATTCAGTGCTGCATGGCCACACGACCCCACCCAGCACTGCACAGCCACACAGCTTATGGGTAACATTGGTCTCAGCTGATCTCCCTTATCAACTGGGACCCCAGTGCATGTGTAGATATAGCAGGCCTGGCTCACAGAAGCCAGGCCACTGTTTCCGTGCATGCCAGTGGCTGCCAACTGACAGGTGGGTGCATGTGCAGAGACAGCTGGCTTGGCTCCTGGAAGGGAAGCTGAACCGCTGTCTCTGAAGACAGGAGGAGGAGGAGGCAGGACCAGATATGGAGGCAAAAGGGGCAGGCTATGAGGGCAGGAGGGGTGCAAATGAATCAGGAAGTTCATTAAAAAAAATTTTTTTAAGTTCATTGGTTTGGTTAAGTTTGTCAGTTTGGACTAACCCAAACTGATCCAAACCAATCAACCAGCGATTTTTTTTATGAATGTCCTGGTTCATTTTTCATTTCATGCCCATCTCTCAGAAGGACATTTTCAGCAGATCTTAATGCCCAGGCAGGTTTATATGGGAGAATATAATTTTTCAAATCACCTGGATCCAAGTTATATAGGGCTTTATAGGTCATAATGAGTACTTTGAATTGTGCCCAGAAATGGACCTGTAGACAGTGAAACTCTTCCTTGCCACCCTGTGATAAAGAAAAAGACCTATCATGAAATTCAGTGGATTACAACAGGATAGAAAACCACTGTGTGGATTCTCTCATTGAACCAAACGTGGCCCCACCGAATGCAGGAAGAAAGCTGCAGTGCAGATATAATGCCACTGTTACAACATCTACGTAGGCTCCTAGCTGGTTTCTTTCCCCAAATATTTATTTTTAATTTGTTATTTTACCTTTGGACATCTTGGAGATCACTCTTTCATACAGTTGCAATGAGTTGGAGGCTACTTGACAACACATAACAAGATCAACAAATTTTACCTTTAGAGCCCTAAAGAATCTAAAAGTTCGCATTATTTCATATGAAACTTCCTGCAGATTAAAATCACTCTTGGAGGCTTTGACCTATGAGTCTTTCCTCTCTTATGTTGGCAAGTTACTCAGGACACTCCAGACTTTCTCAATAGTGAGGTTTTGAATACTACAGAAAAGGAAAAACAGTAGATGGCTGTAATATTTTTCACTGCTGAGTATCAATGCACGTACATATAAAAGTAGAGGGAAAACATGGTGTTTCAGTTTTCAATAAGATTATGTATTTTCATTTGTACAGAAACCAAAGCAGAGCAGCTTCATGGTAGGTCATCAGAATAGAAGTTATTTATGTAATTTCAAGAGTTCCCCACCACCACATTTGTCATTGCTGTAGACTTGCCAACAAGGAACTTGACATCAAGTGACTCTGAAATGATAGAACACCCCTCTTCCAACAACAGGATCCAATCGTGGTTCCTTCATGTGTGTTTTAGGCAGCATGCCAGAAGCCCCTCTCTTCCTCACACGCCTCTGTCTCTCTGCACCAGGGGCCACGGGCTTCATATGACAGCATTTTATTCAACTACCCATGGGTAGTTTCCTTTCAACATGGTTTCGGCTGCTGTGGGCCCATATTTTTGCCCTTTAAAAAACATATCACAGTGAGCACGTTGAATAACATTTGAAATAGCTGCCTAAATAGTATTTGGTAGCTGCACATTCTGAAGGAACCACATGTAAAGGAAATAATTTCTCGATCTTTTCCTTTATATCCTCCTGACCAAGGAACACAATACCAGCCTACTGACATTCAAGCATCTTTGAAAAAGACAACTGCTCTCTTTCAAGAGGATGAAATGCTGCATTTGAATGTGCATTCCCACACCCTGAAAAATTAAACATACACACAAAGCATACGAGCAGCAGTCTTGAAATTATTCTGAAATTACTCCCAGTAAAATCTAGCTATCAAGTGGAGCATGTAAGTAGAAAAAAAAATTCTTCAGAGGACGGTTCTGTTGTCTGCACAGCCAGCCTGCCAGTATCCATGTTTCCACCACTCCATTGGATAAGAGGATAGTGTAAATAAAACTATTTATACTATGTTGTGTAGTGGGAGTACTCATCCCTCACCCAACCATGCCAATGTCTACAATAGTTCCATCTGCTGGAGCTTAATTTTCCTGATCACTGAGGATAATGTCTTTATGGAAAGAATACTGCATTGTCAAAGAATATTGAATAGACAAATAAACAGCAGATAAACATAACTGTGTTTTTGTTGTCACGCAGCAACTGTTGCCAATACAGTGCAGAGACTGGATTCACTTCAGTGGATCAATATGTGGTGAACTCCACTCAGGTTCATACAGAGCTTGGGAAAGTGACTTTTTTTAGATTGTAACTCCCAGAACCTCAAGCCAGCAAGGACGATTACTTTTCCAATTCTGTTCTCAGTCTAATACAAATGTGCTTCTTCCTAAGTCCGCATGGCATTAGTTTCCACCGGGGGATGGGGCCTGTCTGAATATACTTCCCCAGATCCAGCATCCAGCATGGTTGGGCAAGCGCTCTCCACACGCTAGGGGGACCACATAAAAGAAAGCCCTTCCCTTGCACCTGTTAGGTAGGCTTCTGTAACTGCTGGTATTCTTACGATAACCTTTGCTAAAGGCCTGGACACATTCATAACAAGATGAAAGATCCCTGAGAAAGCCAGCCTGCCCCCCCCCCCCGGCAGGTTAGGGCTCTAAAGGTTAAAACCAACACCATGAATTGGCAACCAGTTCAGATCTTTCATTATGAAGACCCTATGATTATGATTCTGTGTGCCAGTTAGGAAGCAAGCTGCTGCATATAGCATTCACTGAAGATCCTGGGGTCTCTTCAAGGGAAGCCCCGTATAGATTCAAGGCACAATGTGGCACATATAACTGTAGCAAAGTCATATCCACTAAGCATTAAGCAGAGCTGTGCAAAGGCAGCCATCACGGCTGCCATCTGGAAGTCCAGGGCCAGGTCAGAATCCAGGTGTATTCCCACACTACAAATCTGACCTTTCAAGGAGGGCACAACCCCTTCGAGAACAAGTTGGATCCCAATCTGATTTTCTGTTTACTGGCAGCACCTCTATCTTCGTCAAGATTTAATTTTGGATTGTTCACTCTCCTCCGGGCCATTATTGAGCTCAGCCAGTGTGTAAGGTTGCTGCCCACCTTATACCTTAAAGACCGAACAGGATGCAAAGCTATATAATCAATTTAATGAAGTCTAGTTATCTTTTGCATGTCAAGACATATCAAAATGCTTAACTTACATTGTCCTTTTTCTCCACCTTAAAAAACCCAGAAAGCTCTTACACTGGATAACTGTATCAGATCACTTGCACTCACAGATATATTGTAATTTATTTTATCTTACTATTTAAAAAAACAGCACTCAACGGAATATCAACTTTTCCCCACCTCCATTAACTTCCCGCTTTTTCCATTATATGGTTGCATTACAAAATTAATGTGTAACTCAAAGTAAATAGAGAATATCTGAAAGAGATGTATTTATAAAGCCACGAGATTCTTCTGACTAATGACACAATTCTAACCAATTCTTCACACAAACCAATGACAAAATGGGTCAGAGACTCAAGAAGGGAGAGGAAAAGCAATTACATTTGTTTATCATGTGAACAGTTGAAGAAACAACATATTGTAAGCTTCTATGCATCCCATCTGAAGCTCAAACACTGCTCTTTCCCACACTCTGCATATGGGAAAGGTATCATAAAATAATAAGCAAAGATAGGAAAATGAAGCTAAATGTGCCTCATTCAATATTCTTTTAATTTATCTTTTAAAAAAGAAAAGAGCATAATCACAGTGGGTCCATTTATTTCCAATTACTCCCAGTCAAGCAAGCGCTAAAGAGAGTTCAGTCAATCAACCTAGTGAATTCAAAGGGGGTTAAGCAAAAGACACTTCCTTCTGACTTCAAGGCTAGAAGTATAAGAAGTTTGCCTGCACACAGGACTAGCCTGATTCTTAGGCAAAGAAAAGCATCTGTAGGGAAGCAATGCCATGGTGTCCAAGGAAAAGGCTGCATGTGCCACATTGTCTTCCTGCTGCATTCAGGTGCCATGGAATATTCTTCTCTCTAGAACAAAAATCAGCATCCAGTCCAGACAGCTTCTGTACATGGAAACTGGAGGAAATGTCATTTTGTCCTTCATCTCAATCAGCAAAATCACTTGGGTCTTCCTGGCTTCCAAAAGACCATCTGAAGGGACTTACATAGGCCAGTAGAGTGTCCCTGAGTCATAGTTTAGTCTTTTAATAGAAGGTATCTTCTTTTTAAAGGGCTATCCAGTCCAAATCCAGTTTCAAGTTCTATCTAGGGTGGCCAGATGTTCTTTTTTAGGGGGGGGGGACATTTGAAAGGCTACCGGAGGACAGACCTCCTTTGAAGTACTGTCCAGTCTGATTTAAAGATAAAGAACCAAAAGGAAGGAGATAGATGATCTTGAAGTTTCCCATTCACTGTGAGCAAGTTGGCAAGCCACTGTATTTCTGTTCAACTTCAGACGTCCAACTGTTGAATCAGTTCTAAGTCTGCATCTGTATTTTTAAAATCAGCATATGTAATTTTTTAATGCAAATCAATGTGTTCTTTGGTTCTCCTTCTGCATGCCCACATATATGATTTTTTAATGGTCATCCTAACCACAGCAGCCTGATTAAAAGCTGTCCTGAATGGAATAACAGTGGTGCACACAGGTCTGGATCTTCTGTCCAAAAAACACTCCAGCTACATGTACACAGTTATTGACACCCATTTATTGTTTTTATTTTTAAAAACATATTAAAATATATTACTCTTTTTAAAACACCAAAATATTGCTTATTCCCAAGTAAATATGCTTAGCATACAAGCAGCAGAAAAACAACAACTCTATTTTATTCTGTAGCCATGATGGTGCTAAGATCTGAGTAGGTTTAAACTTCAGAAATGTGTATTTTAAGCAATCTCTCTTTTTAAACTGAGGCTGGTAAATGTAATGCTTATCAGTTCATCCATGATATCAAGAATGGAAAAGGCATTGTTAGGCATGGAGTAATGCTGGAGAGAGAAGTTAAAGAATTTTTAGTTACAGTATGTCTGTGCTCGTTTGAGAGATTGTGGGAATTGAAACGGCAAAAAAGTAATATTTTTATCCTCACACTGGTGTTGATTTGTACTTTTCCCTTGTACGGGGACATTAATCCCATCTTGGTCCACACTTGATGATCCATACAGTCTCTTTCAGCTCTGCAGTTCTAAGATTACTATTACTATCGGTCCCAAAAAAGAGATTTGTAGACTGCTTAAACAAAAGCCTAGTCATTTCATTGGCAAAGAATATACCAAACCTATCTCAAGCCAATACAGCGCTATTTCCTTTGCTATATCCTTACTCTGTTTTTCAACTTCCAAATGCTTGTAGTTATTAGTGAGATAATAATTGTCAAAATCCTGCCAAGCCTTTGAGGGTCATATGCTCAGATCTGGAAGAAAGTTGCAGGTTCCTGTGTTGTTTTGCAGATGATAACTGTAAATATGCCAAGAAGCCATGATGACAGCTCTCCTCAGTGAGAAAAGCATAAAGTCAAATTCCAGGATGAAAAGGCATCTGAAGGGTATTCTTCAAGAATGAGAGCAGTAGTGCTCTCATTCTTGAACTTTATTCTGCCTCTAGACCTTTTCTAGCACAACATCTTCAGTTGTTGATAAGTATACCCTATACCAGATTGCCAGTTGCTGAAAACCTTTTAACAGTTGTGTCGATGTGTGACAAATGAGAAGTTCACATACTCAGTCTGAACCCTGAATGAAATTAATGTTACACCACTGAGCCTATCCAAGAGTTATTCTTCTGACTCATCTCAGAGTCCTATATGCAGGCTTCAATATGTCCCTTTCCAAAACCTTTCCAACAGCTCTATCCAGCCTGCAAATGTGTTTGGCTTTGGGGCTGATGGGAGTAGCTCCAATCATGTTTTTTTTTCTTCATGACACCAACTCCATCCTGCTATTCTGCCTGTCATCATGATGTTGCCCAGCCCCTTACCTGCCTATTTCAAATAGGAGTGGGAAGGAAAGAAGCAGCATGGGCAATTACGGGAGTATTTAGCCTGAGAAAATCCCACATTCAAGGGAATATATACGCTTGCAAAGTGAAAGCCTTTGTTTCGAAGGTGCTTCATTGCAAAGACGAGGGATGGGTGGGTGGAGAAGTATGGGTACAAACATTCTACCAGATATTTCAGGCAAGTGAACCTAGGTCGTAGCATCTTTCATAACTCTCTTCAGTGTTTCTTCAGAACCTTGAATGAAGGCTGGAACAAAGAGAACCAGGTAAGAGAGTGACGTGCCAGAAAAGCCACCTGTAGGGTACATAGATATTCTGAAACATTATGCCAGTTCCTTTTAGTACCTAAATTGATGGACAGAAAAACAGACAGACAGATTTCCTTTTGCCACATCACCATCTAGTTCAGTGGAAGTGATGGGCACTGAGTGGCTCCAGGGGACAATTTGTTGAATGTAAACAAGTAGGAGGGACTCAATGTTTCAGAATCTTCCATTGCCTCAACTGGTGATTTAACCAGATTTCACAACGTCCTAGTTTAGAATGTGAATTTGGTATTGGCACCAAACTGAGCCCTTCCCTTGACCTATAGTTCTATCCCAGTTGCAATCTGGGGCCCAACTGAGATGAAGCAGATAGCATATTGGTAGAAGTAGAGGTCCTTACAGTAATGAAAGATGCATGATTGGCCTAGCATAAACCATTCCTCTTTCTTCATTTCCCTAATTTTCTTGCATATGTGATTACTTATTAGATTATTACCATGAACGTGGTTTGCAAGTCCCAGTGTGCTTTGAAGGAATTGCATACTTGGAGGGAAAATGTCACAATAGCAGGTAATACATGTTTGTTTTGACATGCCACTTTACTTTGAGCTGGAAAGAGCATTTTCTTCAACCCATTTTTCTCAACTGTAGCTGGGAATGGCAGAAAAGGAGATGCCTTCCCCCATCTCTTCTTCCAAATTTGCCTCTTCTCTCTGGGAGAGAGCCTCATGCTGGGTCAGAGATTTGTTGTTGTTTAGTTGTTAAGCCATGTCCGACTCTTCGTGATCCCATGGACCAGAGCATGCCAGGCCCTCCTGTCTTCCACTGCCTCCCGGAGTTTAGGCAAATTTATTCTGGTAGCTTTGTTGACACTGTCCAAACATCTCGTCCTCTGTCGTCCCCTTCTCCTCTTGCCTTTACACTTTCCCAACATCAGAGATGTTGCTCAGGGTAATTTAAGCAGTACTGAACTTCAGAGTATGTCCTTGCAAATGTAAAAAGAGTGCTTGCTAAGTCTCTAAATCTGAAAATAAATCCTACTTAAAGGCAGCCTAAAGACAGAATAAGAGCAGTTGTGCTGCTATAACAACAAGCCATTCTATAGGATGAGATCAACTACCATTTGTTTAAAAAAACGGCATTTCTAAAGGCACTTCAAACAGCTATTAAATCCTTGTCTGACATCATATCTTTATTTAAGTCTTGTTCTTTTTCTGATCTGGAACAGGAAAAGACCAAAACCTTCTTGTGTCATTTCTTAAAATTATAAATCATATTAATAGAAAGATTTTACACACCCACCATACAAAAGCAAAAGCCTAGTTCTCAAGAGCTTAGCTTATTTTAGCTCATTTTAGCATTGACTACATAGAAAAAATAAAGTAACATCTATATTCAGTCTGTATCCCATGTAACAATATTTTCCCCTAAAAATCTGTCACTACAGTATCCTCCCTCTCCCTTTCCTTTCCATTTTGCACAAAGCAAGTGTCACTTACTCAGCCCACTTTCTGCATATTTTTATTCAGAATTCCATATTAGAACACATTACTTCAATCCAATTATCAGTTTTCATTGCCAAGACAAATGACAAAAAGAAATGGCATGAGTTATTGCATTCTCACCATCTTTTGGAAGAAGCATTGCTTCTCTACTACTTGAAGAAAACAGTTTATATTTCATAGTATGTGATGCCAATAAACGTCTATACTCAGAATAATATCAAACAAAGAGGATTAGAAATCTAAGCTATTCTCTGAGGTATGTGATATCTCATTGAACTGATATCCCTGGTGGGTTTTTTTTAATGGCATCTTTCAAGGCTTGACCTTCATATACAAATTCTGGATACTAATGCCTTTGAAAGAGATTAATTTGTTTTTCAACTAGTTGCTGTAAACTCATGTCTGCAGAGGGACCAATTATCAGTCCCAAACAAAGCAGTCCCATTGAATCGTCACGAGTGTTGCGGAACACCAATACTCAATGCTTAGGTTGGGACTAACACTGTAATAAAAATACTATTAATCTTCTCACATTTTTATCAAACGTGAAGATTTGTATTTTTGGATCTAGCGCTCCTGAATTTCTCAAGTTGTCTTTGGAGATGGGCACAAAACCAACCATGGAACCATGAACCAAAAAAAAAAAAAAAAAAACCCACAAACCAAGCCATTTCATGGTTTGTTCTCGTGTGTATTTCCAGGAACCATGCTTTCCTCCCTTCTGCTGCCGCCACCACTGCCACTGCCCAGCTGAGTAGGATAATAGGCTGTCTGAGGCCTAATTCCTGCCCAGTGCTTCCTTGGAGGCTTAGGATCGTGTGGGAAGTGTGGTTTTGCTGCCCGTTGGGCTTGAACCTCAAAGAAGCACACTTCCCACAAAACCCTAGGAAGCACTGAGGCAGCACAACAGCAGCAAGGGGAGGAGGAGGAGGCCCAGAGCAAGTAACGTAGATGCTAAGGCCCATAAAGGTGGATGTGGGGTGGGAAACCCATGAAAAGTGACATTCTATGTAGCTTTTTTTAAGGGTTTTTTTAAAAAATCAGCATGGTTTGAGGTTTGTGGACAGCAATGAACCATGAACCATCACAACCCACCATTGTGCCAGTTCATGCCCATCTTTAGTTGTAATCCAGAAACACAAATCTGCATATCTCTCATTTTAATACTCATTCTTTGCCTTCTTAACTGCATTTTTCATTGTGTTTTATTGCTTTTTAAACTGTACGCTTTAGCAATTTGGTAAAGTTAAAAAATAGAGGAAACGCTGCTGGCCTCACAACAAATTCCAAAGTTCACAGTGAAGTGGTAACTTTATCATTAAAGCAACCACAAATGAACATTTATGAATTGTTTTAGCATTATGTCACTGTGCAGAGCTTTGGCTATATAGCAACCTCATAAGTTAAAGTAATCATTTATAAACCATTTGAGATATTATAAAATGACAGGAATTGGTTTGATTTCAATAATAGTTATAATAATTGTGGAAGATTACATATTTCTCTATGGCTATTGAATGCTAGGAGTAGCAAGCCATTATCAGATTGGCAGAAGTTAGGGGGAAAGCCTCTTAAACACAGAAGTATTTTTTTTAAAAAATCATTGTCTTCAGCAAAAGACTGACCATCTTTTAGATACAGTAAAATTATTCTACTGCCTTTCTCCTTGAAGTGCGGCCCCAGCACTTGTAAATCATAATTTCAGCTACCACAACTTTTATTTTATAGTTTGCCAGAAGGCATGTGATCTGCCTTCCTTTACAAAGGCAGTTGAAGTAACTGCTTGTAATTCTGTTTGATGTCTCCTTAGGAAAGTCAAAAGCAAGTCAAGTCCAATTGGGCTTTGAGCTGAAAGCACAATTTATAGCATCAAGCCTGTTTGTAAGTGAGTAATGCTTTAAAGGAGATGGTTAGTCAGAGAACACAGAGTTAACCACATCAGAGGGAGAAAAAGTACATGTATATTGGCTTGAGTCTTTACAGCACAGAGAGGCTTGAACTGGTGCCAGTTAGTTTGTATTTTTACCCTTTAAGCCTACAAGCTTTCCCAGGGCATGTTATGGTGCTATCGCATTGTTAAACATAGAGCTTGGAAACATTATCTTCTAGAACTACCAATCTCAGACTTCCCAGCCACCATTGCACCTCCATCCATGCTGAGATCTGCAGTTCAAAAAAATTTTTTTTTTCCAAACGCTGATGAAATAGGAAGATTATCTGTATGATTTTTGGGTCCTATTGGCCCCTGTTTTAAAATGGCAAGTTTCCTGTGATGGCTGGTCAAATTCTTTTCTTTATACTGTTATCGCTCTCCTTGAATTGGTTTGTGGCTTGTTATGGAGTATCATTGTCCGAATTTGGATCTCATGGCACCATAAATTCATATTGTTAGCTGATTGCCATTTAAAAAACAGAAAGTAAGGCACATTAGCCCGTTTGTGTTACCAAATGTTTTATAGCTGTTCAAAAAGGTGTAAAGTGCACAGTGTTGAGCTACCAGTTCATGGGCTACATGCACACTCATCTGGCATAATAACATACATGTCACTGGTAGGATTGAAATATAATGTAAAATCCTTATATTATATGTACACAGTACTTTTAAATCAAAACCTCGAGAAGGCACTATGTATTACTTCTCAACATGTGTACAGTTATCGGAGGGGCCAGATTGCACCGCTTTTTAAAATTAATATGGAAAAATGCAAACTCAGTGCAAAATAATCATGTCCAAGTTTATTTTGCATTGTTTAGGCTCTCAGCTTGCTAGAATCTGGAATATACTCATGCAATTACTCTAGATGAAAGGAAATTAAAGATGACACACAAATAACAATATGACAGACGGCTTTCACAGGACAATTTATTCAATCCATAGTCTGTTTGAACTGCTAGGTTCTGTAAGACAAGTTGTCATTGCATTGTCTCTCCTCAGTGTTAACACGGGACTAGACATCAAACTCTTCACTTGACTTGTACAATTTCTCAGCACTGAGCATGAAGAAAAAGACAGGATGATAATCTTGACCATCTTGGAATTTAAAAGCCAAACTATGTATTATATTAAATACATGGGCTAAAGCCTATTGCCCCAGCTAGAACAAACCAATTGAATCAATCGTTGAGTATTGACTTGACAGTTATGCAAATCCCACTAATTCAATAAGGCTACTCTAGCTGAGGCTACCAATAAAGATTCTGGCTATGATATACTGCATGGTTCATTTCCCGTTTATGACAACTTATGAATGTGTAAAATGGTGCAAGCTGTACAGGAAAGGAAATCTAACGTTCCAATCCTTCTACCCATACTACACATCTGGGGGGAAAAACCCATTTCCAACCAGGGATGGGGACTTGCAACTTGAGACTCGCTGTTGAGTCACACTTAAGTTGCACCAACGACTTGGAGTTTTTCCCCAATGACTTGCACTCGACTTGTGACTCAGAACCATTTTTCCGAGTCGCTTGTCAAGTCCTCCTGCCGCCCCCTCACACCTACCTGCTTCTGCTCCTGCTTCAGGCTGCTGTCCTCAGAAGCAAGCAGCAGACTTGATTTCCCATCTGGAAGGCAAGCCCACCACTTCTGGGCATGCTCAGGCTTCTGAGCATGCCTAGAAGTTGCACACTTGGCTCCTGCTTCTGGGTGTGCCCAGGACCTGTGGGCCTTGCTCCTGGAAGGGAAGGTGAGCTTACTGCTTGCTTCTGAGGACAGTGGTGTGTGGTAGTGGCAGGAGTGGTTAGGCAGTGGGGGGAGGCAATGGGGGTCAGGGTACAGCAGTGGCAGGTGGGCAGGGGCATGGCACTGGGAGGAGCAGGTAGGCAGCAGGGGGAGAGAGGCCAAGCCCACTGCTTCTGAGCATGGGCAGAGTCAAGGGCCTACTCTTGGCAGGGAAGCTAGAACTGCTGCTTCTGTGCATGCACATGTTAAAAGACTTACCCAGTACCCAACCAAAACTGCTCTTTGACATGGAATAAAAGCTGCCATTGGTACCAAATATTAATTGGGGATGTTTTTGTAATGACTACAGCTGATAATTTGGCCACTTCTGCATCATCCAAAAGGAGAAGGAAAGGAAAGAGTACAGGTGCAGAGGATACTGATTTGCAAAAAGTTTTCGTATGGTAAACCCCGCTGTCATATCTTCCTCATATTAACGTACAATTAATGTAACAAAAATACAATGCCAGTTGCTGATAGGTGGAAAACCATCAGTGATTTCTGCTCCTGTTCAGTTTATTTTCCAATGCTAATTGTTGATGTGCCCACTTTGTCTTTGTATGAGTCAGTATCCTTAATTTAGTGAGGGATCAGACACCATCAGACAGAAGATTGCCCTTTGTAAAGACACATTCCCACTCTGCTTGTGTGCCTTCTTGAACCTCAAACAATTTCTATTACTAAGAAACCACATACAAGCTCATTCCTCTTGACTTCCCAGGATGAAAAGGACGGGACCTCATGGTTAATGATGAACTATGATTTGTCCCAACATCTGTTGAATAATGCTGGGTTCAGCTGAGTTCTTGGCAAAGGTCAGAGCTTGATAGAGTCCCAGGGGAAATTTCTTGCTGTGCTAATTAATTGTTGTTCAGGCAGCTGCAGATTTAATTAGAAATCAGAAGAGGAATTAGTATTTCCTGTTCAAGATAGTGCTAATAAGCCTCAGATAGCTGGAACTGAGGAAGGTATGACAGCAGGTGCCTAAACTTCATCAAACTGCAGTGAAAGATTAGTCAGCAAAAAAGGACTATTTTGGTTGACAGGGTTGTGCATTCTTCGCCTGTGCAGTGTTAACATATTATTAAAGATATGCTAAATCTATGTTGAAAATACTACATCCCATTTATTACTAGGCCCCTGTGACAGCAGAAAGTTGGTATTTCATTAGACCTCTTGGTGAAACATGTCTAATAAAATTATAGAGGAGAGGGAAAGTCTTGTCTCACTTTTGAGTCTAACAGATTTATCAGAGCTTTTGTCGATTACAAATGATTTCCTCAGATGTAGGAAATACAGTATATTGCCTCAGGTGCACATGGCATATGGTTGCGGTGGAGGATCAGAATGAAGTGGGACAGAAAATAACAAAAGCAGTTGTTGTTGTTGTTGTTTTCTTTTGTGGTGGGTCAGAAAGCACAGCAGCCAGTGTTGGCTGAATTAGAGGTAAAGGCAGAACCAAGGCAAAAGTGGGTACTCATATACAAATGAATGAAGGCAAAGAAGTATTCAGTCACTCCCCAGCTCAGCTGAAGAACAGAAAAACACAAGCTGCATCTGTATTAGAAAAGTGCATACCTCCTGCTGTTTGTATCCTCTTGCACCTGGTTTCAAGGCCAGATAGTGGGTTTACCTACACACATTCACTCTTCCATTTTCTTCCTTCCCCCTACTTTTTCTCCCGGATACATGTATGAAACTGGACGTTTGACAAAACGGGCAGAGTAAGCAGGAGCAACAGATGGCTGACTGTGGGGGGCAACCCCAGTGCTCAGTGGCGCAGTGCCCTGTTTGCCATAAATGGGCCAGCCTCCACGGGCAAAGCTATTTCTTCAAAAATTGTAGAAAAAGAAATTTATCCAAATATTGGCAAATAAACAAAATTTATCTGTCACTCCTAATGATTAGCTGAATTGAAATAAATCAACACAATTATTCAAATGAAAATATGTCCTCAACACTGTATGAAATAAAACACATACAAATCCATATATCTTCTTAAAATAAACATTTACATTGCCACTAAAGCCAAACATTAGGATGTGTAAAATCTTATGACTCCCAGTCACTGAATCACATGTTTAAGTTACAACTAAAACAAATGCTCCTGTTCAAAAGTTCAGCTGAGAATGAACTTCAATGACTCTTCTTTATGGCTATGTTCATTTTTCTCTGCTAGTACTTTTATCTAGGTGCCAGGTGCTTCCAGATAGCAATATGATGTCACATATGATGTAACCAGGATTGTATCAATATCATGAGACAGAACATCTGACTGTGCTGTTAACCTCACAGCTAACAGAGAGGGACAGAACGAACACTAACAGCTTGTGAAGGCTTGGGACTGACTTCATTGGTTACAGAGCTACTCTACCATCAGGCAGAGTGAGGCAACCGGATTATCATATTTGGGGTGTCATGAAGAGGCAGCAGATTGTTAATTGTAACCTCTTGACAGAGAAGAACTGTTCCAGCTGTCTTTCAAGTTCTGCACCTTTTAAAAAACTAGATTAGCTTGGTGGAAAAGGCTACCATTGACTTTATTTACTTACTTAGCATATTTATATGCCCCTCTGTATTACAAGATCTAAGTGCAGGGTGCAACAAAAGCATCTGAAAACGATCTAAAACATATAAAACCATTTAAATTTAAGATATTGAAAACAATTTAAGCAATTTATAACTGCACATGTTCAGATAATTCCACAGCTCTTTCAAACTAAGATCCGTAAACAGTAAAGCCATGAGCGAACAGGCATGTTTTACATTGGTGCTAAAATGAATTAGCATTAGCACATATAGTCTCTAAGGGCAGAACATTCCAGAACCAGGGTGCCACTACAGAAAATACTATCTTCTGGCAATGCAGTGGGAAAACCCCTGAACATCTATGTTGCTCCCTTCTCTGTATGCCTCCAGCAAGCATTGGATTCTATCACACCTTTTACTAGCTGATTTGTGGCAGTAAGACAGTGGAAGTGGCAGTAGAGTAGGAAACCACTGGTACCATATGGGCTTAAAAGTACACAACTGTTTACTCAAATTTCTCTTAATTTTGTTGGGTGAAAAGCTGGCCATGAAAGAGCCATGCCACAATTAATGCAATGTTTTGCAATATTACAAATACTACAGATCACTGGGGAACTAATTATTGGATAGTACTATCTTGTCATTTGAACTGAAATCTCATTAGTATTTGGCCCAGGCAACCTTTGGCATTTGAGAAATCAGGCTTACAATGAAAGAAGAAGGGGTTTATAAACTGAAAACCGGTCACTAAACTAACCATGCTTATTTTATGAGAGTTGAGATAAGATCCTGCTGTGACAATCTCATGAAATCATTGCTTAAATGATTTCTTCTTTTCATGACGAGCTACCTGCAACATATACTGTAGTTGGCCCCTCAGTTTTGTTTCCACTGCATTAGTCTATCATTTTCAGTGGATTTATGAGGACCCTTTGTTTCATTTTTTGACTAATAAAATTTCATGCCTTCATAGGTCAATGTT
This sequence comes from Pogona vitticeps, assembly GCF_051106095.1. NCBI lineage: Eukaryota > Metazoa > Chordata > Lepidosauria > Squamata > Agamidae > Pogona > Pogona vitticeps. Next base: position 246,424,971 of record NC_135784.1, on the reverse strand, counting down.
AATTTTTAGAAATCAAGACCAGATTCTTCTCCTCTTGAACAGGCTGGCTCACTTGGAGCGCTTCAGTGGTAACTCAGTCATTTACTCTTTCATGGTGATGTTGGGTGTCATTTATTCCCACCTCTGAATGTAGGACACCTGTTGGGAGGATGTTTCCTTTCTTCAGCTGACTTGAAAATGCTTGAAATGCTACAGGTGCCCTTTTTTGTGAGAAGAGTTTTCCAAAATTTCCCAGTTTCTTCATCAATGCAACTGAAAGAATTGAACTTTTATGAAATTGAAAAGTTGAAAAGTGGAATTAGCTACCTCTCGAAAATGCTGCCATAAAATAAATGGATTAGATGTACAGCTGCATTCATCAAACTCTCTTGTTCAACACATCTTCAGAATTATGTGCAGGTTTACATTAATAGCTATGACTTTTTTGAAGATTGCTGAAGGATTACCCACTCAGTCAAAAGCACCTCTGTCTTTCACAGTTGTATAAAGCAGCAATATTTATTCCCGGTTTTTCCTCAGAAAAGTACACCATCATTACCCTTCTTTCAACAATAGAAGAGTAGACACACCTTGATCAGAACTAAATCTGGCAAATCTAGTTTTGTTGTACACAACTTTAAAATAGCTGAATGTTTTCCAGACCTGGAGTCACCTCATTGGCAGTGATGGCATGTTTAGTTTTGCAGAGAGAGTCACTCCTTGTATTGTGCAATCAGTAAGGTTACAATTGTTGTAAATCATGTAAATGTGATCAAGTTTCCTTTACTTGTTCATTCTTTTTAGGAAGCACATCCACAATTTCAGAACTACATAAATCTGAATTAATCAGAACTCAGAAGTAACTAGTTACATGGGATGTACTTACTTGTAACTAGATACTTTTACATAACAAGTGTTAACTATATTACATTTAAAAAGTAAAGCAGTTACCAGAATCTTTATAGTTACTTATGCCAGCAGGAGTCCAGAAACTTAAATCGTAATGAACTGCTGCCAGTTAAAATGTCAGTGCTTTAATTTCTTCTTACATGCCAGGTCATGTGATTGGTGTATGTTGACAAATGTTAGCATCTGAAATAGTACCTATTTGTTGCTAAGATGTACACTATTTGACTTATTCCAGTGGGTGTAAGGACTTTGGCCAATGAGTGCTTTCAAAGCACAGCTCATTTTTATGTAACCAGTAACATTTTCTACTTACTTTTAAAAGTAACTTTTAAGGGCATATTTATAAAGATTTTGACATGAATTTTGCATATTTCATTACATTTTCTTGTTGAGAATACTGTAAGTGGACATGAAAAAATTTTGGGTTTGTTTTTGTTTATTTTTTGTATTTGCATTAAGTATTTTCAAAATGTGTTTACAGAACTGGCCATTATGGGGAGCCAGAGAGTACATCGCTGTATTTTCTGGTTGTACTGAGAACCATAATGCAAGGTGTTTATAAGATCTGATGCAGCAATCCACACAGCTAATTTATTTATTTATTTTTTATAAGATTTTTAAACTGCACTATTACCAATGGTCTCTGAGCGGCGTACAGCAATATTAAAACTTTGGAGCCACATTAAAAACTATTAAAACAATACCCAATATTATAATAATATCCCATATTAAAACAGTCAATTTATCATTAATAAATCCTGCTGCTCATACAGCCAGCTAAAGGATACTATTTACCAGTAATTAAAATGTCGGAGCCAGGTGGATCTCTATAGGGAGGGTGTTCCAAAGTTGGGGGACAATAGTCAAGAAGGCCCTATTTTGACATGCCACCCCCTCACCTCTTTCAGGGATGGCACCTTCAGAAGGGCCTCCTGGCCTGATCTTAGAGTACAGGCAGGCCCGTATGGAAGAAGGCGGTCCTTTAGGTAACCAGGTCCTAAGCCAATTAGGGCTTTATATGTCAAAGTAAGCACTATGAATTGGGCCCGAGTAGCAACCAACAGCCAGTTTAAATTTTCCAGAACTGGCGTGATATGAATCTGTGCGGCAGCACCACTTACCAGCCGTGCAGCCCGGTTCTGTGCCAGTTGCAGTTGCCGGACCATCTTCAAAGGCTGCCTGACATATAGTGCATTGCTGTAGTCCAGTCTGATTGTCACCAGTGCATGTGTGACTGTTGCCAGGCTCCACTCATCCAGGTGAGGGTGAAATTGATATATTCTCCGCAGCTGTAAGAAGGCTCCCCTGGACACCGAATCCACCTGGGCTTCCAAGGTCAGACCCGGGTCAAGGAGCACCCCAAAGCTGTAGATCCTGTCCTTTAGAGTGAGTGCTACCCCATCTATGGCAGGGAAATGGCCCTTTAACCTATCTGGCACAGCACCTACCAGCAGCACTTCCAACTTTTCTGGATTGAGTCTCAGTTTATTGACTCTTGTCCGGTCCATTATCGAGTCCAGGCATGAGTTCAGAATGGTGACTGTCACACCTGGATTGGTAGAGAATGAGAGGTAGAGCTGGTGTCATCAGCATATTGCTGACTCCTCAGCCCAAACCTCCTAATGACCTCCCCCATTGGTTTCATGTAGATATTGAATAGCCTGGGGGCCAGTATAGAACCCTAAGGAACACCATGACCTAACCACCATGGATCAGAGCTACTGTCCCCCAGCACCACATTCTGGACCCAATCAGCCAGGTAGGAGTGGAACCACTGGAAAACGGTGCCTCCCATTCCCATCCCAGCCAATCTGTCCAGAAGGACTCCATGGTCGATGCTGTCGATAGGCGCTGAGAGGTCCAGGAGAATCAACAGGAACGCATTCCCCCTGTCTCTCTCCCAGCAAAGGTTGTCAAACAGGGTGAACAAGGCAGTCTCCATCCCATAACCCAGCCTAAAACCCAGTTCAAATGGATTTAGATAATTCGTTTCATCTAGGAGCACCTGGAGCTGCTCAGCCACCAGACATTCCAACATCTTGCCCAGAAAAGGGAGGTTCACCACCTGTCAATAGTTAATCACTAGATCTAGGTCCAGATTAGGCTTTTTTTAGGAGTGGGCAGATCACTGCCTCTTTTAACAGAGAGACTCAGGGGACCACTCCCTCTCTTAACAAGGAGTTGATGGCCTCCAGGACCCAGGTGAGAACCCCCCTGGCAGATTCCTTTATTAGCCATGATGGGCAAGGGTCAAGTTTTGTAGTGGTGGTTTGAACCGATTCAAGCACCCTGTCCACATCCTCAGGTCGTTAACAACTGAAACTCATCCAATAAATTATGACACAAGTCCAGAGTGCTGGACACAACCATAGGCTCAGCATCAGAAGATGTGGAGCTTCGTGTCATCAGTACGCTGATGATACTCAGCTCTACATCTCCTTTTTAACAACAACAGTGGATGCTGTCTTCTCCCTTGAGCGCTGCCTGGGGGTTGTTCAGCAATGGATGTAGGAGAGCAGACTGAGGCTGAATCCGGGCAAGACGGAGGTCCTTCGGGTGGGTGCCCCGGACATCTGTTGTCTGGGAAACTCCCTCTCTTTTGGGGGGTGACTCTTACCACCAAGAGTGAGGTTTGCAGCTTGGGTGTACATCTGGAACAACTTGCCCCTAGAGATCCGCCTGGCTCCCTCTCTGGGTGTCTTTAGAAGTAAACTAAAGACATGGCTATTTAGGCAGGCTTTCCCTCCTGCTGTTTTTTAATATCTATATTTTTACATCTTGGATTGTTGTATGTTATTGGTTTTATTGTTTTCAAACTTTGTTATGCCGCCCAGAGTAGACTATCTGTCTAGATGGGTGGGGTATAAATCTAATTAAATAAATAAATACATAAACTCTGCGAATCTGAGCACTTTTTCCCTCAAAGTGTGTAACAAATTTGTTACAGCGAGCCACTGAGTGGTCCCAGGCCACTCGAAATAACTCTGCTGGACGACACTCCAAGGAAGCAATACAACTGGAGAAATGCTGATATTTTGCCAGCCATATCGCCACAGAGCAGGCCCGATAATGGGCTCTAAGCTGTGTTTGGTCATAGTCGCAGCAATATTTCCTCCATCTGCGCTCAAGCAGTCTCCCCAACTGCTTCATAGCCAGAAGCTCCGCTATATACCATGGAGCCATATAGGCTCTCCAGGCAGGGAGAGTGTGCCTAGGTACGATTGTGTCAACCGCCCGGGCCATCTCCTTGTACCACAAAGCAACCTGGGCTTCGACAGGAGAGTCAACCATATCAGCTGGAAACTCTCCTAGAGCATTCAGGAATCCTTCAGGATCCATAAGTCTCCAGGGGTGGATCGTTTTAATTGATCCACCTTTCCCTGCAAGGGTAGCAGCGGCAAAAAGTCTAAACTTTACCAGGAAATGGTCCAACTATGACAGCGGGGTCAAAGTTAAACCCACCACATTCAGACCACCATCCCTCCATCCCATTGAGAATACTAGGTCAAATGTATGGCCTTTCTCATGAGTTGGGCCGATGTCATGTTGAGACAGCCCCATGGTTGTCATGGCAGCCATGAAGTCCGGAGCCTCCCCTGTTAAGGTGACCTCGGCATGGACGTTGAGGTCCCCTAGTACCAAAAGACTGGGAGGTCCTCACCACTAGGTCCGAGATCACCTACGTCAGCTCAGGTAGGGAGACTGCAGGTATGCAGCGATGATAACAGTAACAGTCATATCATTTGGGATTGTTTTCTAGTATTCCTGTGTTAAAAACTTGGTGGATGTAGGTGTATTTTCTACTTACTTTTCATGTTAAGTTTCTGGCAATTTCAGCTACATGGGAAATTGAATTGTGGTTGTGAAGCCAGCTCCTGAATCCTATTTCAGTCCACACTGCAGATGTCATATTGCATGTCACTTCAGGCCCTCTTTCTTACTTTGTTTCTTCATACAACTTCAAAAGTAATTTTATATTTTTTGACAAGGCTTGTCTGATAAAGCAGGTGAATCTCCCTCAGGCTCCCTGTTTGATAGGCTTTCTCTTCTCAGACTTTGTTCTCTGGTTCTTTCCCCTTTCTCAATACTTATGGGACAGCGAAGTTTCTATATAAACTCTTTCATTTGGGGCTTGTGGTATAGGTCTTTTAGCTGATGCTTCTTTTAATCCAGCAGAAATAGGAAAAAATGAAAAGAGAGGGAGAAACATAATGTCAAAACAAGTGGATTAGCCAGAGCAACAACGAGCCCCCCTGATCCTGCTGAAATTAGTACAGTGTGGAAACAAGACAGGGCCCACTGCTCCGTTTTCAATCAGTTAAACTCTTCCACATTAGTGTCATGTTGAAAGAAAGTCAATGGGTGCACTGTGGGAAAAGGTGTCAATCAATTTCTGTGCAAAAAGCCATTCTGCGCACTTCATTTAGATATCTTTGCACATATAATATAAACAAAGGCCTGCTTTCCAATTTCTCTCTTCCTTGCGCAAGGAGCAGCAAGATATTCCATGTAGGGTATGGTTAAACTAGGCTCTGCATCAAATGTGTACCATGCAAGAAAGTCTGTCTGTCTGTCTGTCTGTCTGTCTGTCTGTCTGTCTGTCTGTCTTTCTTTCTTTCTTTCTTTCTTTCTTTCTTTCTTTCTTTCTTTCTTTCTTTCTTTCTTTCTTTCTTTCTTTCTTTCTTTCTTTCTTTCTTTCTTTCTTTCTTTCTTTCTTTCATACATCTCCTTTCCACTAGCAGACAGTGATAGGCAGCTTACAAACTTTGCAGTCAAACAATATAATCAGCCAATTATATAGTTTAAAACAACCCAGCAGGCAGGTTAGATAGCATACACCAGTCTAAAAATATGTATTTGTACTCCTTTCTTACAACACATCAGAATGACTTGCAAGTAAGCACATAGCAACTTACCATGTAGTGAGGAAGGAAATTTTAAACCCTCCTCCTTCACTAATTTCCCCCTTAATGTCCCTCTAACTCACAGAGAAGAAGAAAAACACCATTTGCATAAACATGTTCATCTGTAGTAGTTAGCCAAGTAGACACATTTTCTACCTGTTTTATTTTCCATGCCTCACTGGATACCTCAGTGATTTAAGAATCTGGATTCGGAGCCAGAGGTTGGGAATTCACTTCCCTACTGGGCCTTGTGGAAGAAGAATTAGTCTGCATATCTCTGGGCAAGCTGAACAGTCTTAGGGTATACCTTCTGAATACTGAAAACCCTGGAAAGTGCCACCATAATTCATAATTATTTGTCAGCACATAATTATTATTTTATTATTCACAGTAATCACATAATTTGACTGTAACATCTTATCTGTTATTGGTCTCAGGTGAAAGATAGCCATATGGATCTGAATGTGTTTTCCATCTCTGTCTTCTTTTAAGTGTATAGCTAGACTGCTACCCTTACACTCATTTCCTTCTATCTTCTTCATGTCAGATTATTTCCTTTCTCCTTTTTTCTTTCAGCCAAAGACAGGCAGCAGCGCATTAAGTTTTCCATAATGGTTGTCTGAGCAGACATGGAAGCCAACTCTCATGGTGTCTATAAGTTTAACACACTTCTTCGCTATCCACAAATCGATATGTTTGTATAATATGTCTTTCTTTTCTCTTCACTTTTGTCCCAGTCTTCTGAAGGGGTTACTCCTGTTCAGTAGACAAAAGCAGCTGCACTCTGCCAATATAAATACCAGATAATCGTAACATCTATATCTTAGTCCACATATATTTTGTACCCACCCACAAGGCACTGTCTGCCAACTTCTCCCCTCCAACCTGATTCAATGCCAATTTCACTTAAGCAGTGCTAATTTCAGTGCGGAAATAGAAGAGACACAAGCTTTGCAATTAGATGGTGGTAAAACGCTGACCCTCCAAAACAGGTATGGCTTCAGAGTTCTTGTGTCTGCAAATCAACCAGCTGAATCACCCGTCACTGAACAAAAACAAGTTAATAATGTGTACATTAAAGGGGTGCAAAAAACATTGTGGCATGAGAAGCATTCAGGAAGCTCTTCAAGATACTTGCAGAAAAATAGTAAATAACATAATCTACACACTTGGAAGGAAAGATGAATAAATAAAGTTCTGAAATGATTGGCTAATTTAACACAGAAGACAATATATTTGAGAACCTAAACATTTCTTTAACACTTTCTTCAGATCTTGAGAAAGAGAAATTTAACAGGCCATCCTAAAAGTAACCAATATCCTATCTGAAATAGAATAGTGTAGAAAGAAAAGGCTTCTTAAAACAACAACAACTAGGAGCTTACTGTATTGTAATGAATGGCTTAACAAAGTTTGTACTAGCATCAGTCAGTGATGCTGTGTTTTGTTGCCATACCAACCTGAGCTCTGGTGGAAGTCCATGTGTCATTGCAAAGTGCACAGCAGCTGGAAGTGCAGGTTGGAAGAAAGGCTATGTTAAGGCACGGTAGACACAGAAAAAGCACCCACTGGGCTTGAAATTACTGTTGCAAGGAATCTTCCCCTTCACACCATGTGGAATGCACCAGAGTTGCAAGTGTTCCAGTAACTCTGAATGCTGGATAAAAGTATCTCTCTGGAGCCTCTCTCTAATAATTAAGCCTCTTGCTTCTTACTCACCAGCAGTGGCAGGCTTCAGCTTAGCAGAACACAGACACATGTCAGCCATGAGGCGAGAGCTGTGGTACACGAACACGGCCAGGCCAGGTGTCGGCAGCACTTACCGGCGCTGAGGCTGCTGATTTCTCCATGTTGACAGCCAGATAGCACCAATACAAAATGAGCATCAGCAACAAAACAAAACAAAACAAAAAATTGCTGAGTCAATGAAATGCTTCATTTAGTTTAGCTTTCTGGGACTCATCACAAAATCAACAAGAGGACATTGTAAGTTTTCTGGACTCCATTTGGAAACAAATGTGTGCAAGGAGAAAAAAGTATATAAAGTTACAAGCATTAGCATGCAAATTGTTCATAATCTTCCAGTTAAGCTTTGGCCTTCAGAGTTAAATTTTATTCCCAGAGGAAATGCAAACAGCAATAATTTTAACAAATGTAATTGCCCAATATTGTTAATATTACCAAGCTAAAGAAAATTGGAGGGAAGGGAATGAATAGAAATACAAAGATGGGTAGTTTAAATTTCCAATCATATTTGATAAATAAAGGGTCTGTCTCATGATCCATTGCATGTCCATAGGAGAATACAAGCCAAATTGTACAGAACTCTCATTGCACATAAATGCTATTTTGCCAGAAGGATCAGAGCTTGTAAGTGTTCCTCTTTTTTTAAACTACAACTCCAGGAATCCCCCAGGTAACATGGCCATCCTGTTGGAGTTGAAGTTCAAAAAAGGAAGTTTCCCAAACTCTAGGGAAAATCCACAGGCAACACAACAGGGTCCTCTTCATCTCTGGGAATCTTTCCTGTCAAAGTAACATACCTCATTCCAATCTTCTTCCTCTTTGGTGAGCTCCATAGACAGTGGTGCCTCACTAGACAGTTACCCCGCATGACAGTTTTTTCGCTAGAGACTGACTTTTTGCGATCGCTATAGCGATTCGCAAAACAATGATTCCTATGGGGGAATTTCGCTGGACAATGTTTGGTCCCTGCTTCGCAAACCGATTTTTGCTAGACAACGATTTTGACAGCTCCCTCCGCGCTCGCAAAACAGGTGTTTTCAGGACCTGAGCTTCGCAAGACAGCGATTTAAACAGCTGATCGGCGGTTCGCAAAGCGGCTTTCCTATGGCCGATCTTTGCTAGACAACGACGATTCTTCCCCATTGGAACGCATTAAACAGGTTTCAATGCATTTCAATGGGGAAATGCTTTTCGCTAGACAATGATTTCACTAAACAGCGATTTCAGTGGAACGGATTATCATCGTCTAGCGAGGCACCACTGTATTCCTCTGTATATGAGTTCATTTTCAGAAGAAGAAGAAACATCATCATCATCATCATGCAAGTTCATCCCTAAGTCAAACATAGCATGGTAGGATTTTTAAACAATCAGTCCAATGGAAGTAGACAAGTTGCACAGAAAAGCATGTATTTAACACTTGTCAATGATGCGTCAAAACCAATCTTGCTGTTTCAGGATGATGATGTAAGCAATGCCCTTATCAGCCAGAAAAGTGAAAGCTGGGTCATGTTGAGGACAGGGCAGGGGCATTTTACAGGGTAGGCTTCTGGTTTAACAGCACGAGTGAGCAAACTGGAACATGTTGCAGCAAGAAGAGGAAGAATTCAGAATTGGCTCCTGACAAGCAGCTGATCAGACTGAGCACATCGGAAGCTGCCAGCTACTGATTAAACATGCTCACAGCCATTTCGGTATCATGAGGTAATTGTGTAAAGGTCTGTGAAATTGTACACTGTGGAAATGTATGACCAAAGTGCATATATGGAAGAGCATGTCTGAACATTTTTCCTTAGGAAAATCAGTTTCCTCGGTTGAGTTAAGGGATGTGTGTGTCAATCAAGGAAGAAACTATGCCTTTACTATGCCTTACCTCTGTGGAACAACGTGCAAGGGGAAAATGACACACCCAAAGCAATTCTGTAGGATGAATAGAATTTGAATTTATTCTCTGTTGCTTAATGGCAGGGGTGGGCAACCTATGGCCTCCAAAACCCATTAGCCCCAGCCAGCATGACCATCAGTGGTGGGAAATGTAGTCCAAAAAACTGCTGGTGGACCACAAGGCTCTATCCCTGCTTTAGAGAGTACAGAGTTAAATCATTTTATTCATTTGGACTTATTTTTAAACTTTGTATACCACATTTGAGCAGAGCGTGGTGGATTGAATCAAAATGCTCCCAACCTTTTTAAAATATCTCTTTATAGAAGAACAGGTTTTTGCACTGCTGGCACTAGAGAGGAACTAAAGCTATTACCAAACAGGGAAACGGTAAAGTTGACTTGTTCAACAAACAAAAATGCCCCCAGTTTCCATTCCTTGCACTTCCCTTTTAACCAAATGAGTGCCTGGAAACTGGCAGCATCAGGAAATGTGCTTTATATAGTTTTAATTTCATCTTGTTATTACTGCGGGCACATGCAGCAATAGATGTTATGCAACAACATAATTCAGCATTCCATGAGGCAATTCAAAAACTGAGGGGAACCCCCCCCAAAAAAAATCATAACTTAAAAACTGGACTTCAGATCAGGACCAAATTTTGCACAGATGTAGAAGACAGTCTGCTCTTACTATATTCCATATGTGATAACATTTGGTCAAACTGTCTTAAAGTTTTGATTATTTTTAAATAAACTGTTCCCCTCACGCCCACAGACACCAGCAACCTTGTGTCTGCAGATTTAAAACAGATCAATACATTGAAAAGACCAAACTTGCTTATCTTTTTTAAAATTTTATTTTATTTTCAAAACCATTGGGGGTAGGGACGGAATGTGTGTGTTTAGTCGTTTAGTCGTGTCCGACTCTTCGTGACCCCATGGACCAGAGCACGCCAGGCCCTCCTGTCTTCTACTGCCTCCCGGAGTTGTGTCAGGTTCATGTTGGTTGCTTCGCAGACACTGTCCAGCCATCTCATCCTTGGTCGTCCCCTTCTCCTCTTGCCATCACACCTTCCTAACATCAAGGTTTTTTCCAAGGACTCTTTTCTTCTCATGAGATGGCCAAAGTACTGGAGCCTCAGCTTCAGGATCTGTCCTTCAAGTGAGGGACGGAATACAGAAGGTAAAGGGTGGTGGAAAGGGTGGAAAAAGGGTTTTGAGTATAAGAGAACATCAAATATATAATCATTCAATCTTTTCATATTAAGTATGTAAGCATACAATCTATTCATCCAATAAAAGCTCATCTTTCTGATTCTTCTTCTTGTTTTTTTAACTATTTTTCTATTTATTTACCCCCTTAGCTTTCGACTTGCAATTGTAACATAGCTTAAATCTAAGTTATTCCAACACCATCAGAACACCAAGACTAATTGTAAGATACATCCCCTCTTTCACCCTCCTTTTGTCTTAAAAATACACTCGACAGGCCTGAAATAGTATAGATTCCGTTCACTTCTCCCTTTTTCTCCATATGCTTCTTTTGTTTCTGTGACTCTGTTTTCTTCCGTATCTTGAAAGGGGGAACAACACCTAAAGCAATAGTTCGCTTTTCAACCTCAGTTTTTCTAGCTGTTATAGCTACATAGCTTACTGGGTGACACATCATCCCCTTTATATTATCTGGTATTGCCGGTTCTGGCATTTCTTTTAGTTGTAATTTAACCTCTGCTATTTTTTCTTCCTTAAAATCTTTAATTAAATCTTGCATCTGATCAAGATAATGATTTACCCGCTTAAATCCTTTCAACACTGTCATTTGGAAGGAGACTTTCCACTCTGACCATTGATCTCTAGTTTTCCCAAGGAGGAGTTCCATTTTTCCAGTATATCTGATCTATATATATAAAACGCTCTTCAGTTTCCACTATTTTATCCCTCACTTGGAGCTCCCTCTCCCCTTTGCCCAAATATACTGTATATAATGTATAAATCAACCTCCAGTCCAATATTTTACATTATCACTATTACAGTATTAACAAAAAAAATAGCAGGCAAACTCAGGCAAGAAATGGAATTTAAAACATGAATCTCTCAGGTGTTTTTGTAATCCAAGACCGATTTCTGTCCAGATTTTGTGGGCTACTTTCAATCCCTTCTCTCGTTGCCAACCTCCAGACCGGCTCTGTTTCTTCTTTTCTCTTCTCAAGGTTTGTTATTACCTTCACCCGGCAGGGCTGCGTTATCAGGGTACCATTTATCAAAGTCCTCAGTTCACTTCAGACCGTATGGCTCTCAGTTCACAGCTCACAGTCTGTGTTTTTTCTTTTTTTACTTCCAAAGGCTTCTTTCTCCTCCCCCAAAAAGGGGGGCCCAGCTCAGTTTCCCAGTCAGAGTCCCACAAAATGTATTGTCCACGAAAATCAGAGTCCCACACAGTCTAAGAATATATGTCCAGAAGGAGAAAAAGTCCAAAGTGCAGAGCTTACAGCAAGTTTTATTCTCTCAAAGCCTGTCCAGTGTTGATTCTCCAGGAGTTTTTTTCTTTAATAAAGGCACGAGCTATTTCTGTCTGACTGTTCCTTGAATCAGCCCGACCTTGAATCAGCTTCGGCGCAAGCTGACATGCTGAATACGCCGCTCCTTATCTCTTTTCGGCCATAAATTTTCACAATCACTTGTTCTTCATTTTAATGGGGTTTTTCATAGAACAAGGGCTTCCACTTACTTGTTGTTGTATATTTTCGCCGTGCTTCTTGTTCTCTTATTCTCGGTGATGGAGCTGTCCTGGCTGGTTGCCAAAAATGGCGCCCGTCTTCGGTCCGTGCTTATGTGAATTTCCAGACGAAAGAAAAATCGAGTTGCTGCCCAATCTTCTAACTTCTGTGGCTCACAAACTGCTACAGAAAGGTCTCTCCTGACCTCCCCTTCAATTCCCCCATTTCTAGGGGAATCCCAGGCCGAATCGGTTCTAGCTTCTCCGGGAGCTATTCCCAAGAGCTGCTAGCTTCACCACGACGAAGCTCCTCCCTCCAAACTTGCTTATCTTGACAGGAAATGGTTAGTCCCAGCCATTTTTTAAAAAACTTGGAAGGATCCAGGCATCCATGGTTCTAACAACGACTTTGAAAATAGCCATTCCCAAACAGGGGGAAGTCTGAGTTTCTGGCTTTCTTATAAATGCCACATTCTGAATAGCAAGTTTAGCATCTTTTGTTCTGCTAGCAACATAGACATGAGACTGTGCAGAAATATTGGTCCATTTCCTGGCTTTTTAAAATCTTGTGTACAGAAGCACAATCTTTCACATTCATAAACCAGAGGTTTTTTTAAAAAGAATGGAATCTTCTGTATTTGCATATTTGCTCACACCCATTCAGATTCACAGGCTAATCAGCAGTGCTATGAGGGGCAATAGAGATAAATTGTGTACTTCTCCAAAATGACTCGTCAGAGGGAAGCTTATTGAAGGTTAGAAAGGCACTGGGACAGTAGCATGCAGCACAATTTGTCTGGCCCAAACTAAGTTAGTGAAAATTCAATGTAACTATTGTTCTGGCATCCAGATGAGACATACACACAGTTACATATCAGTGTGTATGTATGCATACTTTCAGTTGGGCCCTAACAATCATGTCAGAGCACCTTTTCCCAAGGTCCTCTATGCCCTGCACTAGGTCCTCCCAGGCCATGGTTCTCTGGGTAGCCATTCCAAAGGACACCAGGAAATCATCCACCAGACGTAGGACCTTCTTAGCTGTGACACCAACACTCTGGAACAGCTCGTAGTGGCCCCCTACCTCCCAACGTTTAAAAGGTGCCTGAAGACACTGCTTTTCAGAGAGACATTTCCTTATAACCCTGCCTCATATGTTTTTCTGGGGGTTTTTTGTCTGCTTACATGCCTCGCTCTCTGTGTTTTATTTAGAAATTACACCTCTTAGAGTTTTTGGGCTATTATTTACCTGTTCTATTTAATATATGGTTATTGTGTTTTTACCTCGTTGTGAGCTGCCCAAAATAGTTCATTGCACTAATGGGGTGGTATAGAAATTTAAGAAATCAGAATACCAGCCCAAAGACCATTCTAAACTGTGAGGTTCACTGAAGGGGAAAAATCCTACTAATATGAGTGGAATACCTTTAATATGTGGTTAATGAAGAAAAAAGTTTGCATTTTTGTCTCACTTTTCCTCTATACTTTCCCAAAATTAATTTCTCTTTCCAATGTCAGGTCAAGGATTTTGAGGCCTGAACATCGCCCCACAAGTGCTGCAGAACTTTGTAGACCTCTAGGGAAAAATTAGCGGCCTGTGTCCGTCACAGGTGGCATTTATTTCAAAATAAGAGTGAAGTCCAGAACGAAACCACACGAGTATTTCAAATCCTATCAAAATTCATCTGAGTATCAAAGTACAAGTCTCTTCATTGTTGCAATGATTCTAGGCAACATTACCTTGTCTAACTCTAGGTAAAGGTAAAGGCTCCCCTTGACAATTTTTGTCCAGTCATGTTCAACTCTAGGGGGCGGTGCTCATCCCCGTTTCCAAGCCATACAGTCAGCTTGTCCAAAGACAATCTTCCGTGGTCACATGGCCAGTGCGACTTAGACACGGAACGCTGTTACCTTCCCACCGAAGTGGTCCCTATTTATCTACTTGCATTTGCATGCTTTCGAACCACTAGGTTGGCGGGCGCTGGGACAAGCGATGGGAGCTCACTCCATCGTGTGGATTCGATCTTACGACTGCTTGGTCTTCTGACCCTGCAGCACAGGCTTCTGTGGTTTAGCCTGCAGCGCCACCACGTCCCTCCCCTCTAAATCTACAAGCTTTATTTAACAACACCGCTTCTATGTTCCATATTACAGTGGTCCCCAACCTTTTTGATACCAGGAACTGATTTAGTTGAAGACTATTCTCCCAAGGACCGGGTGGTGGTGGTGGTTAGTTGTTATGCAGTAGGTTGTTAGAGGATAGCTTTGAATCAAGCTCATTACATGTCTTGTGCCGGGACAGATGAGCAGCGAGCAGGAGCAGGAGGTGAGCTGCAATTGAAACTCCGCCTCCTGTTAGATCAGCAACTGCTTAGAACCTAACAGAAGCGCAGGCTCCTATTGGATTCTAATGCCACTGGCACAGCTGATCTAGCATCAGCTGGAGGGGAGCTGTGAGCGAAGCTTTGCCTCCTGTCAGATGAGCACCAGCATTAGAATCTAATACAAATGTACTGACAGGAGGCGGAGCTTCACTCGGCGCTCACCTCCTGCTCGCCACTCATCTGTTCAGTGGCCCACTCCTTCCAAGGCCAGAGACTGGTACTGGTCCTTAGCCCAGCCCTGACCCTGCAGCACAGGCCTCTGCGGTTTAGCCCCCAGCGCCACCACATCCCCTCTAGCCTTAAAAAGGCACATTAAAACACCAGACAGAGAATATTTCTTAAATTATTAAAGTTCTTTAAAGTAGAAAGTTTAACTTTAAGCAATATTTAGCCTTAAAGCATATTAAAAATACACATAAACAAAATTACTCTAAGTGCTCACCCATCTAGGCCAATTTGTATCTATAGAGGGAAAAAACACGTTGATTACCTGTTGTCGTTGTTCCTGCTAAGGATTATTGTCCTTTGATGTCTGATGCTCAGAGGTTGGGAGTTCAATTCCCCACTATGCCTCTCTGAGAGGGGAGGGGACTTGATGATCCATAGGATATCTTCCAGCTCTGCAGTTCAATGATGATGGTGGTGATGATTATTCCTTATCCATGTCTGGTCGTCATCTGCAGCACAAGTTGAAATACAGTATCAGGAAGGATTGTTATGGTAGAGTGACTTTGTTTGGCTGCAACTACCCATTTGTTTTGAAATGACTGTAATAGACTATTGTTCAAGTCTTAATTTTAACAGCACTTTCATTTCCAAGGCTACTTCTCCTATATTCCCCCTTATTTTTAAACACTCTATACACATAAAATGTCAGCCTTGACACCACTTTCAAGAAGGCCTTGCTTTGAAGCTTAAAACGGTACACATATGCTGAAAAGCGCCTGTGAATTCTCATCATCTAAATAAAGATCTTATAGATAAGCAGTTCAACCATCAGTTGAAAAAAGGATTAAAAAGCACTTGGCCAGAGTTTAGGTAATTTTTACCATTGATTTAGAGTTAGACAGAAGCCCAATCATAATTCTTTCAGTCATATTCTTACTGAAATTAACAAGGTTCTTAAAATATAGAACTTGTGCTGGATGATGCACTGCACTTCGACAACTTATGCCTATTTCTTGTTTAAAGTGAGTAGACATTTTGTCTGTTTAAAGGAGAGAAAGGCAACCTTTGGCACTCCAAATGCTGTTAGACTACAACTCCCATCAGCTCTAGCTAACAAAGCCAATGGTGAAAGATTATGGCAGTTACCATCCAATGACATCTGAAAGGTTAAAGTGGTCCACTCCCGGTCTAATACAAATACTCACTGAACAGAGAATATTTTAAACAATCAGTAATATAACCTTAAGTGGACGCCACTTAGCTTGTGTTGAAGAAGTCTTTGTATAATAAGGAATAGACAGAGAGAGAGAGAGAGAGAGAGAGAGAGAGAGAGAGAGAGAAGGCTTCTTCAGGTTTCTTAGACTCTTCTTTACCTGCTCAGACCTGTGCCAAACATCTTTCAACCTGGACTGAAATCCTTTGGGTTGCTGATGTCACTTTCCTTCTTTCTCACATTTCTTTCTTCATTCTCTCTGGGAGAAGAAATATTTTGCCTTTGGTCTTAAGAGGTGAAAGGATGGTCATGTCTCCCTCCATCTCCAACCACGATTTTACTGTCTTTCCTAGTTCAGTGTATTTCTCCAACAAGCATTAATATTCTTACATTCTTGGAATAAAAAGTGTGGGTGTAATTCCTTTCCAAAGTGGGAGGCTTGGTCAGGCAGTTGTCTGCTTCCTGAGAAGTGGGCCACATGCTTTGAGAAATTCATATCATGGAAAACCGAAAGAATTTTGATAAGTAAAATTGCTTAGAATGTGTTTCTGTCGTCAGCTTTCCCACTAATATGGTACCCAGGCTAATTTCCAACAAAATTTTGAGACACACGAAAAGGTTCCTGGCCTGCATGGGTGAAATGTTTAAGAGATTTTTTTAGAGAAATTAACAGGAGTTGAAACAGATAAGCAATATTAAAGTGGAGTGAGGACAGGATACATATCGCAGTGTGGTAGATTTACTCTGTACAACAAATTCATTACAGCACAACCAAGGAAGTTATGTGTTGCTGGCCATGTTGCTAATTAGCTAACAGAACAGAGGAAGCTTCTGATAAGCCTGTGTGATAGCAAGGCAGAATCATTCTGTCCATCACAGTGCAGCATGATAGAGAGAAACGCAGCATTATATAACATTCTTAACCCGGTCACATGCCCAATAAATGTGTCATAGAGAACTGCCCCAAGACAGTTTGTGAAGCAAAACAGCCCCTCCCTTAAGGTCCATAATGCCCTAAACTCTTTTGCTGTCTGAGACAAATAGTATCAAATCTTTCTTTTCATGGCAGAACAAATATAATTTTTGTAAACAAAACAACAATCAACGTTCCTGCCCTTTCATGGTATCCCATATCTGCCTCACTCTGTCTAATGATAGGGCCAACCCTGACAGTTTACCTTTCTATGCATTGTATAAAGTACAATATATAAAGTCAGATTAACTTTCTGACAACATCTCACACACCTATATCAAGCAATTACAATTCTAGAGCCAAGATAAAAATGCTGGATGCCTGTAATGCATCTCAGTTACCTTACAGCAATGGTTCCCAGACTAGGGTCCTCTAAATACAGTTGGACAACAATCCTGTTATGCCCAGTCTGTAGGGCCAATCATAAAGGAGCTACAGTATGGGATTGTCATTCCATTACCATCTTGGAACCCATGCATGTTTTTCCCACTGCATGTTCCTTTTTGCAAATACTGTACTGCTATTTCTTTTTTCTTTTATTTGCCTACTGCAGTGAGGAGTTCTGGGGATCTTTAGGTATACCAGTGGTTCTTAACCTTGGATTACTCAGGTGTTTTTGAACTGCAACTCCCAGAAATCCCAGCCAGCACAGCTGGTGGTGAAGGCTTCTGGGAGTTGCAGTCCAAAAACACTTGAGTAACCCAAGGTTAAGAACCACTGAGGTATACAGTATAGAGCCCTGATTGAACACTGGTTAGGAAAATGTTGTTCTGTAACTGAAATATTTGTAGTTCCTGTAATAATCTACTTTATTTCATTAAACCAAGAGAAGGAAATATAGAAAGCATCCAAGCAAATAAATCACTTACAAAATGGGCTTATTATTATTGAGAAGTGTTAGAATTATGCATCACAGTCATATCAGGGGAATTTGTAAACTGAAGGACAAAATGTGCTCTGTGAACTTTCAGTCACAGTATACGTATCCCTTGGACCTTGGGGAGGGGGACAACAAAGAGGTCCAGTGGTCCAGATGCAAGAATATGAGTCAAAGTTTCTTTTGCAGAACAGATGAACAGAACAAGTGCAAACTATTAGAAGCATATGAACCTTCTGTGACGCTACACCTTCAAATAGTCAACCCCTGTTTAGTTCACTTTAGGGCAGTCCTTCAGTCCAAAGATGGGGAGCGATTACTTCACCTCCTCATGCAAGTCCTTAATGTTTTAGTATTTCCCCTGCTCTGACCTCTGGCCTGGAAAGAGGTGGTCATGGGCTGAATGGCTCATATGGTGTCCTGGAGCCAGAGGTGATTAAATTGTCTCTGCTTCCTCTAATGCAGCAACTGGGAAGGGGGGGGTACTGGGGGCTGGTTCTATGAATGGCTGTTGGCATCTCCCTAGCATAATGGCCAACTGAATCTTAATGTCTACACCTAATGTCCTTAGGTGACTGGGCTGGGGCAACTCCAGTGCAACCACCCAGGTTTTCACCATTTACCTCCTTCCTGTTCTCTGCCTCCTTGGACCAGCACCACCTGTCCTTCCCTTTACCACCTATTTGTTCTCCTTTATAACCTCTGGATCTCCCTCCTTCCATCCAACTGTAACCCCCAACCCACCCTCTGGACTTTCTGAACAAGTCCCTTTGGCCATCTTCTCTTCCCCACTCTCATTCCAGTGGGGTTACCATCTTTGAAATGGGTGCCATAGCCACCTTCGATAGATAAATAGTCAAGGTGAAATCGCAGGTGGGGTGACTAGGGTGGAATACATGGGGATGGCCTGAAACAAGACCCTTCAGGGACCCTCTCACAAATAGTATCAGGAAAAGCAATTTTCTCCATGTTGATTTCTTCTTACTATTCCAATTTGAGGTCCTTTACAATATTAAAAAACATTGAGATTGTGTTCTTTTTTTGCTTCACATTTTTAACATAAAAATACAAAAATTAATTGAACTAACAAAGAAACAGAAAACAAAAGAGAACAAAAAACCAATAAGAACAGTAAATACAACATTTACAAGTGATTTTATAGCCACCTACACTGAAGATCAGTAACAAAAATTGCAAATTGATAGACTTCAGCTGTTAACAATGCTGAAAAACATTCATAGTCTGTGAATTTTCATTAAATCACCTCCCTTTACTTAAAGAAGCCTACCCTGGAGCTTTTCTGCCAGAAGATCTATCCCATTATTCTATTTAATTTGTCACAGAGCCGCTAATACCTAAGAAGCAGCATAATATGTAAACCTAATAATAAGAGCTATATTTCCATGCCAAAAGGACATTTTAAGAGGTTTGTTCTGCAGGCAGCTCTATCTAATTTACCAATGGAGAGTACAGGCAGAGTTGTGAGAACATAGTGCAAAGCTTCTGTATTTTATAAATTGGTGCCCATGGGCTTTAATCCTGATACATGTGCAAAATAAAGAGAGCTGCTATTTTGCAATTATCTGCTACTCCCAGTCTAATCCAAATTAAAAATACAAGAGGATACAATGGATGTACCTTTCCACTGGTAAGATGTTTTATGCCTCGTTTTCCTTACACTGATGTCACAACAAGAATGGTTTCTATGGCCACAAGGGCCTAGAAGTTTAAGAAAGGATCACATTAATTGATCAAAGGGATGAATTTCTTAAGTGCTTCGTTTGCACATCAGCCTTCTTTGGTTCTTCCTGAGGTGTAATCCGTAAAAGAAAGATAACTTTCACTTTCAAAAGAGGCTTCTCATCATGAAACCTTGGCCCAAATGGGCCAGGACTGCCCCAACAAAACAGATTTCCTGCTGGACACACTAGTTTTATTGTCTCTGGAACACAAAACAGCTTCTGTGCTACCTTCCTTGTAAATCAGTGGTGTGTCCAGTCAGACAAAGGTGGACAGTGGCTTGGAGGGAGAGAGGTTGGACCATTTTGGTAAATGGTGCCAGATGTGGCCCCTCCTTTGGACCATGACCCATTCATGCTTCTAGGTAGGTAGCCCATGGCCAGACCAAGAAGACACTCCTTCCTGGATGGGGTAATCCTGCCTCAAAGGCCACCTGTGGGAATGAACCCTATTGTAATAACCCATTGGAGGCTATTACTCTGCTAATATAATGGCAATACAGTGAGGTCTTGACTTAAGAACGGCTTGAGTTAAGAACATTTTGACTTAAGAACCGCTCTCATAGGAAAATATTGACTTGACTTAAGTACTTAGATTTGAGTTAAGAACTCAAAAAAAAACCACATGGGAGGCAGGGAAAGTGCAAAAAGTGAACTTTCAGTTAACTGTTGGCCAGTGAAAAGGGTGCCTGTCTGCTTCCTCACTCCTCCCAGTGTTTAGAGAGTGGATTGGGAGACAGTCTTCAGACTGCCTGGTACTGTCCTGCCTGGACTGTCTTTTCCCTGCCTTCCCTGAACCTTTCTTGACCTAAGAAAAAAAGAAACAAAATATTCCCCTCTAGTGGTCGAAGGCAGAATAGCAGCTTCCCATTAGTTTCTATGGACGGAAAAGAGCAGATACGGATCAAATGGTTTTCAATGCATTCCTATGGGAAATGCAGATTTGACTTGAGAACTTTTTGACTTGAGAACCGCCTTCCAATACGGATTGAGTTCTCAAGTCAAGACCCCACTGTATGAATGTATGTTGCTCCAGATTTCCATAGAATATTTATTTATTTATTTATTTATTTATTTATTTATTTATTTATTTATTTATTTATTTATTTATTTGCTTTATATGCTGCCCACTCTACCCAGAGGTCTCTGGGTGGCTTACAGTAATTGACAGCAGAAGAGAAGCAAACAATGACAGCATCCATATTGAGAGCCAGCGCCAATTAATTCATTCCAGTTTATGAATTCTAGTTATCCAGACCACCTTAGCCTACTACTCTACTAAATAAATGAGCCAACAACTCATGTTTAGAGTTATGAAACCTCCCGCTCTGCATTTATTCCAAATTAGCCTTTTGTGGTATTTGTCAGAAGGCCAATTAAATGTGTTTTTATGTTGTCACAATGATATTCCACCCTGAATGGAATGATATTTAAAGCTGTGCTTGAAAATTATAGCTAGACACAATGGAACCATCCTGCATATTCAGTGAATGGGAAACACCAAGGCAAGCACCACTAGATGCACAATCCACTGATAAGTGCTTTTGTGCAGCTACTGTTCATTTTGTTGTGACACGCATGTGTGAATTTGGGTCCAGGTGAGTGATCCTATGAAAGGAGGCAAAAAGCACTTACTGGTTTCTCATTTCTCTCCATATATATCTCAGTCCTCCCAGGACTGGCAATCTGTAGCATTCTAAGATTTATTTTGGGACATTGTATTCAAAACAATATTTCAGCAGAAGAAAGAGGATGCAAAATGGGGTATACATTAGAAAATATGCTTGACTCAAAAAGCAAATGCTTGAAAATGCACATAGAGACATATTAGTCTTCTGGAGAAAATGTGTAAAACTTCATCATATAGGAAAAATGCATGCCAAAATACACACAGATTTCTATCTGAAAAATAAAACCTCTTTCATAGTCTGATACAAAATTGGAATGGATGGAGAATGATGAGAGGATTTTAAGAAATGCAGCTGGCAGATTTTCACACTCCCACCTGAGAAAGCCATGCTTTGGCTAAAGCTGCTGTTCCTTGTACTTTCCTCACCTGGTCATTGTATGTGATTTTATTAAGTACTGTTAAGCGCATTCTGAATTATGATAGTTCTAGCAGAGGTTTCAAGGAATGTGAGATGTTCTAGGAACAGTTTAACATTACTACCCTGCGGTGAAGGTCTTACTCTGACACACTATACCTAACTGGCGCTTTCATGTGATTTCCTAGCCCACAGAAAACTATGAGAGGTTTGGACTTGTTGCATACACCTATTATATACATGGTTCATTGCATGAAAAGTAACAATATATGATGTAGTTGTTACGTAGTTGTAAGTTACACAACCATATAGAATGACCTTTCAGACTCAAGAAAAACGGTAAGTGAACCAGCTTCAGTCAATTCATGTTAGAAAGCAATGAACTGCAAACATAGTTGTACTCACAGCATCTCTGTTGACACTTCAAACTATGTCTTAAATCTATATCTTGGAAATAATGAGTTACGAGTACTGTAATATAGTTACCTGCATGGTGACAACAAAAGCAACACAATAGCCAAAATCCTGCTGAGGAAAACTGTGTGTGGAAGGGCAGTCAAGTAAGCACTTTGTCCTTCTCTCTTGCTATCTGTCATGCAGGCAGCTGTGTCACTGGGAGCTCAGTTACTGATTCCCAGCTTGAGAATGCAAGACAGCTCCACAGCGCGGGTCACTTGTGTGATTGCTCCTTTATGCTGTCTAATCCCTACAGGATTCTGGCCATTGAATGCAAGCAAAATTTCATTTATTATTTTTTGCTTTGTTACTGCCCTGTCAAGATGTGATATTTTGTACTAGAATGATTAAGGGGGATGTAGAATGTGCAGTCCTGAAAGTGTACCTTGTACTTTTAAAACGAAATTTGAACAGCAGTTTATTAGGAGTAGCTGCAAAACAGACAAACAAACAAACAGCTCTCCAGTCAGGCCTGAGAACAAGGTCATTATACAGTAAAATTACAAAATTATTTTCTTTATCCCTGATAGTTAAACATAGTATATATGTTGCAATATGACCAGAGACGGTGTTTGCAGGTTCTGTAACTTGCACTCCCTGAAACTGCAAGAATTTGGTGTACAGATTCTTTATTTTGCTAGCCTTTATTTCTCCAGGCTTTGTGAATCTTAGTCGCAACAATTATTTATTTATTTATCTATTCCATTTATACCCCGCCTATCTGTTCGTCGCGAATACTCTAGACGGCTTACAACATAACATATAAAACAAGCATATATATAACATAACTAGAAAAAAAGAAAAAAAATTTCTCCAAGATGGCAAGAGAAAAAGATAAATTATAACAGATAAGAAGAGAAGAAAAATTAAGAATTAACTGGGAGGGGGGAAGGCCTACCTAAACATCCATGTTTTCAGTTGTTTTTAAAACTCTCCAGCAAGGGAGCCGCACGAGCCTCCGGAGGTAAGTTGTTCCAGAGGCGAGGAGCCACCGCCAAGAAGGCCCGGTTTTGTGTCCTTTCCTTCTGGGCCTCCCTCGGCGTCAGGCTCCTCAGCCTCACCTCCTGGCTCCTGCGTGTGACACGGGTAGAACTGGGTGGGAGTAAGTGTTCTGCCAAGTATTGAGGCCCTAAACCGTTTAGGACTTTAAACGTAAGCATCAAAACTTTGAAGTCAATGCAGAACCGAATGGGCAGCCAATGCAACACGGCCTGGATAGGAGAAATGTGATGGTGTTTTCTCGCTCTGCTAAGGAGTCTGGCCGCCGCATTCTGCACCACTTGGAGTTTCTGCGTTAGTCTCAAAGGTAGCCCCACGTAGAGCGTGTTACAGTGGTCTAATCTCGAGATTACGAGCGCATGGACCAAAGTAGTGAGGGCCCCCACATCAAGATAGGGTCGCAGCCGGTCTATTCGCCAAAGATGAAAAAAGGCGGTGCGGACTACCGACGCCACCTGTGTCTCCATGGTGAGCGCCGGGTCCAGATGGATCCCCAGGCTGCGAACCCCGCTCTTTGCAGCAAGGGTCACCTCCCCCACACACGAGAGGGATTCACACAAGCCGCCGACAGTGGGTGCAACCGCCCTCAGAACTTCCGTCTTGTCCGGGTTCAGCCTCAGCCCATTCTCCTGCATCATTGCAGTACAGTCCCCAGGCAGCGCTGAAGGGACAGAACGGCATCATCTGCGGTTGATAAGAAGGAGATGTAAAGCTGGGTGTCATCCGCATACTGATGACACGATGCTCCACACCTCCTAATGACCCCACCCAGTGGCCTCATATAGATGTCAAACAGCATTGGGGAGATAATTGACTCCTGTGGAACCCCACAATTGAGACTCCACGGGACCGAGACACTCTTCCCAAGCTGAACTCTCTGGGGTCGGTCCCCCAAGAAGGAACGGAGCCAGGCAAGTGCCAGGCCACCAATTCCCAACTCGGAGAGCCTCCCCAGGAGGATACCGTGGTCGACGGTATCAAAGGCCGCCAAGATGTCGAGGAGGACCAACAGAGATGTTTTGCCCCTGTCAGCCTCCCTCAACAGGTCATTATACAGGGCAACCAATGCCGTTTCTGTACCGTGGCACGGCCTGAAGCCCGACTGAAATGGATCCAGGGCATCTGTTTCATCCAAGAGAGCCTGAAGCTGGTCAGCCACCACCCTCTCCACCACTTTGCTCATGAAAGAAACATTGGCGATGGGCCTGTAATTGCCAATTTGGCCCGCCACCAAGTTCGGTTTCTTTCTTATGGGCCTAATGAGTGTCTCCTTGAGGGCAGAGGGAAACCTGCCCTCAAGGAAAGATGCATTTATTATTGCAGTGGCCCATTCTGTTGTTATCGGCCTGGCTGCTTTGATTAGCCAGGCCGGGCAAGGGTCAAGGGAGGAGGTGGTGGCTTGACAGCAATCAAGGACCTTGGCCACAGAATCAGGCGTGACAGGCTGAAAGGTGTCAAGAGTTACTGGGCAAGACAGAGCGCTGGACATCTCTGCTCGACTCACTGTGTTCAGAAAAGGAGAGAGGTCCCGGCGGATGGCCTCCACTTTAGATTTTAAAAGGGCTACAAACTGGCCAGGTGAGAAACTAGGGGGAGGCCTATCACCCGGACCAGTTCCGGATAGGTCACGCACTATACGGAATAGCTCCACCTACTGGTTGGACGCTTCGCTTGTCTGGTTAGCGAAGTAAGTTCGACAAGCAGCCCTTACCTTAGACAGGTAAAGGTTAGTTGCGACCCTGACAGCTATCCAATTATAATCCGTCAGGTTCTTCCTCCACCTATGATCTAGCCTTCTTCTCATATGCTTCAGCACTCAGAGGTCCTGGTTAAACCAGGGCGCTGGCCGAGCTCTACAGAGGAGAGGCCGTTTAGGCACGATCATGTCTATAGCCCTAGTGGCAATGGTAGACCAGCTGTCAACCAGAGCCTCGACAGGAGCACCAGCCAGGTCAGCCGTAACACCTCTCATGGCATCCTGGAATCCTATAGGAATAGCAATAGGTCCCTGCTCGCTGCGAGGGGGAGGTCCATTACGAGGCTACATTTTATTAGATGATTATGTTTATCATCAAATTGTTAGCCAGCCAGATTCTGAGTTACAAGACCTCGTACTTATAGGAGGTGCAGGGACAATAGAAAATCCTATTATAAAAATTATGTTGGTGCACCAGGCCCTTGGACCTCCAGGTCCAGCAGAAGGGACAGCTGATGAAGGGAAGATAAGGGCATAAAATGACCAGAAATATATCCAGGGCAGGGAGCAAAGGATGCCAGAAGAGCACGATTAGATGGGAGAAAACTCTGCTGGGGGTGGGGATGAAGGTTTTTTACCACAAGAGGATGTGATTTTATAATTGCTGGTGCTTTAGTGTTTTATTACATTGTCTATTAAGATATTTACATAGGTCTGATTTAATTGAGAGTTAGTTTTTTATATAACTTAGTATGCCTAAATACGTTTCATTACTTTATTTGTTATTATTAAGTATTTGTGACACTTTAGTTATAGTCTTATTCCATTCTTAAGTACCCTATTACTGTATTTTTATTAGAGTGTTTTAAACTTTTGTTGGAGTAGTTATATTTTTCTTTAAGTTCATTAGGATTTCATAGCTATGTTCCTAAAACATTGCACTAAGTTTTTATACAGTATTTTATTTTATTTTTTATTTTTTTGGATATTCAAGGGCAACTCAAAAAGATAATAATGCTATGAAAAATGAAAGGCTTTAAGAAAAGAAGAAGACCTAGCCTTGAGAGGGACTGGCTCAGCTAAGGAAACCAAAGCCTTTAGTTTGCATGATCAGAGCACAGCTGTTAATAATAGGACATTTTGGAGGTGATTAATTCATGGGTGATTCCAGTCTGGTGTAGTGACACCAGAGTGACAGATAGAGTGACAGACTAGGACTCTGGAGAACAGGGTTCAAATCCCGGCTCAGCCATGTAAGCTCACTAAGGGAGTGGAACTGGTAAAACCACTTAAATTTCTCACTTACCTTGAAAGCCCTGTTTAGAGTCACTATAAGTTAGTTCTGACTTGACAACACAGAACAACAACAACAACTCATAGGATTGCTGTAAGTCAGAAGCTATTTGACGGCACATAACAACAACAACAACAACAACAACAACAACAACAACAACAACAACAACAACAACAACAACAACAACAACAACAACAACAACAACAAATTAATTGAGGAGGGAAGGAGAACCATAAATTCAGGCATATGTGGAGCATAAAATAGTGCCTAATATAAGTATGCAGAATATTGTTACAAACCATGGCAGAAATACATAAACAATTACATGGGATTATTTCAGACACATCTATTTCACTCTAATGCTGTAGCTCAGAACAAAACAAAGGCAAATTTAAAATAGATAAATGGAAGCCCATGCTAGATCTGTGGCCTCACAGCATTCTCCCTCCTTTCCCCTGGAAGTTAAGGACCATTTCTAAGCTTGCATTCTCTCCCTACTATCCTTTCTTGCAGCTCTGCAGCAGCAGTGAGTCTCTGTGCCATAGGGTGGGGGATGTTCTTCCATTTGATTCAGTGACACATCAGAAAGGTTAGCCAGAATTTCTTATACAGATAGTTGTAAGACTTCTCTGGGTCTTCAATAAAACATGGCTCAATGAAAAAGAACTCCTTCCTATGTTTAATGACTCCCTACTTTTACTCATTAAGCAGAATTACTGTGGGCTGCCATGGTGGGTTGACTGTGGGTGTAACTTGGATAGTCATTTACACTTGCTAGCTGTGATCAAGGTGGACTATAAGTCTCCCGTGCTCTGCCTTTGAGTCAGAGTGGGAGCTCGGAAAGTGAATTTACCAAGCATAACCCTTTCAGAGAACTTTTGTTCATTAAATTGTGCAAACAGTGTTAGGCCAGGGGATGTGCAAGTTCTTTTTATTGATATAAAAGTGGTCTGTGAGAGGATAAGGAGTTGTCATTTTTAACATTTGCACCGCTCAGACAAACATGAATGCCATGTAACTCTGTAGTTCCTGGACCGATGTGGTGTTTCTTGGTCTGTAGTATGTGCTGCTAACTGCTCAATTATCATTGAGTCTAAACCCAAACAGGAGGGAAAGAGGCTGTTCCAGAAAAAATAGTCATGACTATACATCTATACATATTGATAATTTTTAACAAGGCTGTAAAAATATTTCCCATTTACTGTATGAAGATGAAGTATTTCCCTCACCCTGATTTGGCTTTCTGGCACCCTAACCAGTCAAAATTGTCTAAAATTCATCAACAAGAAGCCTGTTCAGAATGAGGGCAATGTTTCCTAACCTCTAGTTTGGTTTTGCAATGTTTACCTTCAGCCAAATCTGACTTCTTTCATATTATATTTGCTATGTTACCCCATATTACCTGATTCTGCCACAGGAGAAAATAATTTCAAGTCAGGGAACTGAAACTTCAGATTGAGGAGATCATTTGCTTAGAGTCAGTGAAGTAAGCAGAGAAGTAAACAAGGAATTACTAATCCTTCTAGCTTTCACTCTAGCAAATGGTGCAGGCATAAAGATTGTATTTTGACTAATAATACAATGCACTCCTGCTTTGTAAATTCATTTCTTTATCAGTGCTTCCTAGTGAGGGAATATGACTTTAAAAATGAAAAGCAACTATCTTCAGAAGCTAACAGACAAAGTGGGAGTGCATTACAAATCACCTACTTCACTCCAATGTTGTAGCTACTGCTTTGGCACGCTGTTGTTACAAAGGCAAACTCCAACGTGGAACAGTTTCACAATAGCAGTGCCTCTGTTCATGGAGGTATGAAATGTCTCCGGAATCTATGGCAGGCTGAGTTCAGACACAGAGCACCTTTTTCTTAAACTCACTAGTGCCCTCATTAGTAATATTATCACCACATGATAAGCACCCATACAGCACTCTAAATAGACCTAAATTTTCCTATTTCAGAATCCAAGCAAGGTCAAACCTGATGAGGACTTGGATGGGGCACTACCAGGGAATGTCATGGATCTCCAGATAGGCTTTGGAGAGAATCAGGCTTGAAAAACTGGAGTCCAGCCTCAGTCCAAAGAGTGGACTCAGTAGAATGTTGTGTCCTACTTTCCGATGTTCTCCAAACAGTTATTCAGCTAGACGAAAAGACAGAAAAACATGTGCATGTGTGTTTGTGTGCGCATGTGTCATTTACATCTGTTGAGTATGCATTTGCACACACATGGAAGAGAGGTATCAATGTATCATTTACTTCAAGCCTGTTTTACAATGTGTGCATGTGGCACGCACAACTCAGAGCACACTTATACTTGTGATCGACCTGTTGTTTATTCATTTCTTTTCTCCTGATCTTTTTCTCCTGTCATTGTAGCAAAATGGAAGTGACCCTGAGTGTTGGTTATAATGTGATGTTTGCAATGCTTGCCTGAGTCAGAAGCTGCTCCCACTTACGCTGAGTCAGTACAGCTGCACTAATGTCATAATAGCTCCACGGCACTCCGTTTAGTCCAGGAAAATATACAAGGATGCACAGAACAGAACTTTCCTCTGAAAACAGATATGCAAGCAAGATGTGGGGTTTTTTTTAAACATAAACGAGGTTAGATTAACTTCACACACATGGTATTTAATGCAGGACAACAATGTGTGACATTGTGGTATTTTGGGGGCAGACAAGCGTTTTGCTCACTTGTGAAGTGAAATAAAAACAAAGAGTCTTGCAGCACCAATGCTTTTTTGAAAATTGAAGTGAAAGGCGATTCACTCTAAATATGTCAGAATCAGGTTCTTTCTGCAAAGACAATGTGTGCTCAGTATATGTTTCAGTCAGTCCTCTTTATTACCTTAGCCTCAGCACTGATGACAAAGGGTTAAAACTGTTTTATAGGCTTCCCCAGCATCTGGTGCAACAGCATGGATTTTTACAAGCAGATGGATTTGTGAGTAGAGACTGGTAGTGTTAACAGAGAGATCATTAGTCCTGAGTTCAGAGCTGTATATTTGCAGATCTGCGTTGCCCTGAGGCAGCTATTATCTTAGCCTTCCGTCTTTTCATCTTCCAGGGCAAGGACCTTTCTCTTGCTCTCTCATTTCAAACCAAACCCTTTTCAGCATGATGTGTAAAGACCCCGAATTCCACTCTGTCTAACCCTGAACAGAAAATCCAGGTGGCCAAGACATGAATGGCTTGGCCCCGAACAGGTGCCAGAACACCATTTAAGGCTGCCAGATTATACAGACCAAGGCCTTGCCGGGAGGGGGTGCTGAAAATGCCCTTCCACAAATTAGCTGGAAAAGCGCAACTACTCTAGACCTCCCTGACATTCTTATAATATTTGAACAGCCTCCAGCATCTGCTTTTTCCAGCAGCTGCTTTCCCCTACAGCCACCATTTGTGTGGATTTCCCTGACCAAGCCCAATGACAGCCTTTCCCACCTGCTGCAGGATATATTTCCTGGATTCATAGCAGGATGATTCAGCCAGCATTGTTCAGACCCCATGCTTGGTGACACGGCTCCCAAAGTAACCTCGTTCTGGGTGTGAAGAAACAGCATGTCGTCTTCTACAACTCAGTGTTTTTGCCTTTTATAATACCATTACAAGGGAGGGGAATGTGGCCAAATAAAGACCATGCATTTAAAAGCTGGATACATAAGACCTAGTGGAAGCAACAGACCTTCAGTGAGCAGTGAAGGAGTCTTTTTACGGTAGCCCCAGGTAACAACTTAGAAAATGGTTTCAGTCCAGCCAGTGTGGCCAGTGGTGGCTGAAAACAGAGAAAAGCGCTTCTCTCTGGCCGTAGCCATGAGTGACTTCTTTAACGTTTACTTAGGCTTCTGTTCTATTTTCCATTTTGAGCAATACTAACATTGTAGATTTAATTCATGGTTTTAATTGTTTTATGAATAATTTTATTGTGAGCCACCCTGCGTAGACATAGTCTAGAAGGGCGGGATAAAAATCTAATAAATAAATAAATAAATTAAGCTGTGGTTCAGAAAAGTATTGTTTTCAGGGTCTGGATGCTCCATGGTTTGAAAATTCAGTAATATAACAGTGGGAGATCTTATTCCCCTCCTACCGCGGCAGTATAGAGGTCATAATCAGTCACCTAACACTGCCTGTCTGCAAATCCAGCCCTAAACTATAGACTAAAGATGGCTATGGCAGTTTGGGCTGTATGGGAGCTGTAGGTAAGCCAAAAGACATGGAGGGCCAAGGGTGCTTCTCCTCAGCTGCAGTCAAAAGCATCTTTTCATGTTTATGCTGTAATCGCAAGTCATGCACCTAGGAGTAAACGTTACTTGACCTCAGTGGAAGTAACATTTTATAAATATGAACTGCACTACACCCTTTCTTTCCCTAAGATATTGTGCACTTTCTCTATGCTCTCAGTTTCTCTATATATGGCACACTATAAGGTGTTTGTGTGCATGCGTGCATGCACTCATTTGTGTGCATGTGCTAAATTTCTAGGAACCATCATGGGTATCAAGATTGCACCTTCAGACAGGGGATATATTACCTCCCACAAACTCCTGAGAATCAATTTTGTCAGCAGAATAGTGGTGGAAATAGTTAATTAATTAATTAAATAAATAATTTCTGGCACTGTAAAAGCAATTCTGTAAGGAAGAGTGTCCCATGGCTAGCACCATGGCAGAAAATATTAGTTACCCATCGAAGCAAAAAAAATTGCTCATGGAGATTTTGTCATTTTCTAACTGAAATAAATCCATGAATAAATACAGAGGTAATTAATGGGGTGGCCACAGGTTAAAGGAGGACTTCGCCCCAAACTTCTTTTCCACAAACAGGTTGTTAACTGAGAGCACTGAAGATTTATTTGGTACAACCAGTAAGGAAGGATATGTCTGTTCCGTATGAGAGATGTAGAATGCAATCCTAACTAGTCAAGTGAGTTGAGGGCTGGGTAGGCTAACCTTGGGCAGCTGAGGCTATGCTGAATCCAAAATTCTTGCAGCCTAAGGATGCTGGAAATCGCTTAGACTATCTTCACTCAGGTCTCACTTTTGGTTGGCACAATGACTACATCCCTGAACTGAAGGAGGGTTTTGGATCTGGCATAGCTTGGCTCTCCCTTGCTCTGCCCCTTTTCTGCGTCTTGTTCTCCCTCTCATGCCAGGACATCTTAGCTGGCAGAGCAGTTCTGTTGGCAGATGCCTCTGCTGACAGATTTCTTGAGATCAGCCATCAGGAGACAGCTGCAAAGACAGCTGACTGGGCCAGCTTGCAGCTGGTTTTGACTATTCCTTCGTGTTTTGTGACATTTCATTATCAACAAACTCTGACAAGTCCTTTGGTCCTGGAAGGAAGGGCAATCTGTATTTCTGGCCACTTTTTTTAAAAAAACTCTCTTTCTTAAGGAAGAACAAAAAGCCTTCTACTAACAGCCCCAATGATATTAAATGGAAGTACGTGAGTGTGTTATCCATGTGCAGTTATTAATTTTAGTCTTCACAGAAGAATTAGGCAGAAGATTGAGCCCCTGAGTCTAGGTCATCAGTATGCTCGTGACAATATTATTGCCTGACACAGGAAACATATCAACATATTTATTTAGCTATTTATTTGTAACATGTACACCATTTTCACTTGAGTGATCTCATGACACCGTATGTGCCTCTCCTCCTGATTTTATCTTCACAAGAACCTTGTGAGGGAGGTTAAACTGGGAAATGGCCAAGTGAGGATTTCAACCCAGGCCCCCCATGTCCTCATCTTACACTCCAACCTGCCACACACTGTATACCTTGTCCTTGCTCCAGCAGAAAGCTTTGAAATTCTCCCTCCTTAACCGTATTTTTCAGCTTTTTCCAGGTTCAAACTCAAACCAAAGTGATAGTTGAAGAGTGTTTTTCCTGATTGTTGGGAGGGGGGGTGAGATCCCAGAATTAACCAGGTACTTTCTCATTTCTTACATTTTTCTGTCATGCTGACAGCTGTTTTTCTGTGCAACGTCCTGTGACATAACTTCACTGGAAAGAGAACTAACGGCCAAGGGATGGGGGTGGGGCAGAATAAATAAGTAAAACCAGAGGCTTAACTGGTTGACCTTATAGTTCCTCTTGAACTCAGGGTCACTGTGAAGCACAGCATTGGAACAAGACTCAACAGAAATGATATTTTTCTGTAGAAAACACCACCTGGAATTTCCAAACTGCCAAAAATATATATCCAAGTCAGGTCTTTGATTATATTTTTTTTTCAGAAAAAATCAAGTTTCTCTTGTTTGAGGGTTGCTGTTTTTTTCTTCCTTCCCCTCCTTAAAGTGCTAGCTGGAAAAGATTCTAAGTTCCCTTTTATCATAAACCAGGTTTCAGTTGGGGGAGTTAAAAGTGAATACTAAATTTCTGAAACCACCTGTGAGCTCATGAAAAAGCCTCTGACTTGAAAGGAAAAACACACAGCGCTGCTCAACCAAAACAGACAGAATATCACTTGAATCACCAAATAATAATTTCCTCTCTAATGTGGGGAGATTACTCACAAGAACTGGCAGCTATGCAAATAACCTTCACAAATCTGGGGGATTTATTTATTTTCTAACGATAGATTTCAAAGAAAGTTTGCTCTCAGAAAAAAGAGAGAAAGAGAGTCCAATATTATTAAAAAGCAGAAAATTGCAGAATGTTATTTATTTAGAAAGCTTACTTCAGATTCTCTGTATCTAGTGCTATATTTTGCATGCCAAGATCTTTGGCGCATGGAAGACTTGGATCCATTTCCACTTTCCAGGAGGGCAAGGGGTAAACATCCTGTTCAGTAGAAAGTTATGTCTTGTAACCATATTAAAAACTGGCTGGCTGAAGCTGTATTTGCATATTAAATTATAAGCAATACCATAGTTGGGATATCAGTGTGTTGTAGTGCAGTGGTCCCCAAACTTGGGCCTCCAGATGTTCTTCGACTTCAACTCCTAGAAATCCTGGCCAGCAGAAGTGGTGGTGAAGGCTTCTGGGAGTTGTAGTCTAAGAACATCTGGAGGCCCAAGGTTGGGGAACACTGGTGTAGTGGATAAAGTGAGGGATTTGGATTCAGGAGAACAGGGTTCAAATCCCCACCTGGCCACAGAAACTCACTGAGGGAGTAGAACTGGTAAAACCACTCCTTAAAATATCTCACTTACCTTGAAAGCCCTATTGGGTCACTATGAGTCAGTTCCAACTTGATGGCACAGAACACACACACACACACACACACACACACACACACACACACACACACACACACACACACACACACACACACACACACACACACACACACACACACACACACACACACACACTGAGTACACCCATCACCAATTACAGCACCTTTTGGTGTCCTTTCATCAGCTCTCAAGTCCTTTAGCATCTCTTTTACTACAGGAGCAGTTGCTTGGCTCTTTAGAAAAATGTAAAGTCATGATCATGG
This sequence comes from Pogona vitticeps, assembly GCF_051106095.1. Taxonomy (NCBI): domain Eukaryota; kingdom Metazoa; phylum Chordata; class Lepidosauria; order Squamata; family Agamidae; genus Pogona; species Pogona vitticeps. Next base: position 246,391,541 of record NC_135784.1, on the reverse strand, counting down.
TTTATAAACGTTTGTTGGAATGGAACAAATGTAACATTCAAGGTACAAGGAATCAGAAAGAGGGTTGCAACGCTTTGTATGAGGGGCTCTTGGAGAGATGCAGCACTGCTTCTCAGGGATGCACGCAGCCCATGGACCACCTTTTGCCCGCCCCGGAATTAGAGGATCCAGCACAACACAATAGAAAGAGAATGGCCTTGGTCTCCAAAGGTAGCGTTTCTCCCCTTTTTAAAAGAGATCCGTCCAATATGAAACGGTGACGCAAGTTTTTCAGAAACCATGGCACAATTTTTAGGAAGACACATACTAAGCCAGATGATGATGATGATGATGATGATGATGATGATGATGATGATGATGACGACGACGACGACGATGACGACGACGACGACGATGACAATGACAACGACAACGACAATGACAATATAGATGCCTCTCTGAGGCATATGATGTGGTCCTATCCTCCGGTGGTGGCTTCCTTGTCATCAGAACTTAGGGGTCATGTTAATTTTGTTTGAGAAAAAAACAGTGATATTCACAGGGCATCTCTGCCTGCTGCATCACATTCCTGCAGTGTAGAATCTAAGTTTAGGAACACCCATATTTCTAATAAACACCTGCATAAATAGAATGGCTTACAAATCTTCTGAATAATTACACTAAGGGACTCAAAAACATCTGTGTGAGAGCATCTTTTGAAACAAGGATAATTGAAACTTCCCCATGCTGTTTTGTTTTTCCCACTATATTTCCAAATGTATGCCTGAAAAAAACTTGCTTAGAAGAAAAGAAGAAGAAAAGAAGAAAAAACACTAGCAAAACAAGGCAAAAAGTTGGAAGAGGCTTGGGAACTACAATCAGCCCATCCTTGAAGGGAAATACCATCTATGACAATGGTGTCGAACTGTGGCCCTCCAGATGTTCTTGGCCTTCAACTCCCAGAAATCCTGGCCAGCAGAGGTTGTGGTGAAGGCTTCTGGGAGTTGAAGTCCAAGAACATCTGGAGGGCCACAGTTCGACACCACTGATCTATGATATAAACCAGGTATGAGTCTGTCGGTGAGAGTAAGGTCCCTCTCACGGGAGTCCTATCCCCCCCACCCTCTGCCGACAAGGAGGTGCAAACACCACCCATTCCCCCTCCCAGGAAGATAAGACCACCCAAGGCAAACCCGGGAACATGGAGGAGAAATTGAAGCGGGTGACCGTTGGTGCAGGCGGGAATATTTTGGCGGGAAAAGAACGACAGCCCCAGATAGAAGCAGAGGTGGGGCTGCTAGGAGTATAAAGAGGAGAGAAAAGAGTCTGCCTCGTGGTTGGGAGTGGATTTGGCTAGAGGACCCATGGACAGGAAAGGTGGAAAAGCTAAGGGTCCCAAGGGAAGAGGCGGATGCCCAAAGGAGGAGTGAAAATACCCCTAGCCCCTTCTATTGGGGGGTCATGAGACTAAGGAGTGGAGGAAGAAGTTGAGGGAGGAAAAGGAGAAAGTAGAGAGTGAGAGTGGAGAAAGATTAGAATGGCTTGCGATGGAACAACAGCGGAGAGGTCCTTCAGGAGACTATGGCCAGAGAACTCCTCTTCACAAGACCCAATCTGGACAAATGGCCGGGACGAGGATACAGTACCCCTATTGGAAGGGGAGGACTGACAATTACTGAACACAGACTTTACCTTGGACTGGCTGGGTTCCTGGAATACCCAGGGGACTAATCCCTTCAAAGTTGAAGACTGGAAGCCCCCTCATAACATGTTGTTAGAGGGAGAAAACGGTTGGAATACGTTTGTAGACACAGGCGGTTTGTTGAACAATCCAATAAATGTAACACCAATTTCTAAACCAAGGAAGTGTGTCAATTTATTTGAAAAAAAAAATAGAGCCAGAACCCGAACCCTCACACCAGCACAGAGAATTCTGGACAAAAATTTGAAATTCCAAATGTTTAATGATCAGCTTACCAAAAACTATGTTTGCAGACTATTTATATCTTGCAGGCATTGACACACCTCCCATCTGGTCAGCTTGTCTTTTACATCAGCTGCATCAGCCCTGTGTCCACCCATGCCCATAACACCAAGGTGGCTGACTTGAAGAGAGTGAACATAACCATACATTTTGAAGAAGCCATTGTAACAGTGACATATGGCAAGATTTAAATGTTTACAGTCCATTCCTGTTCCTCCACATAAAGCTGCACTGCTGCCCTTACTTGCCTAAGTGCTGATGCCGTTTTTCTATCTGTTCACCACACCTGCCAGTCCTACACACTTTGGCTAGAAACAGACTTTACAGATGAAAATAATTAGAAGAGGAAGATCCTTCAAGGCTGATTGTGTCTGACTGGCATAGCAGCTGCTTTTCTCACCTCCTGGTGTGTGCAAATTAAGTGCTTTATTTCATGACTGATCTTCAGGACTTAAGACTCTGAAGCCTGATTTCTCAAAATTTCTTGGGCAAAGACTGCCCTAATTTGGGCTCTCCCATGCTAATGTGTCCAGCTCTAATTACATACTATTTTTAGCATGTATACATTACTGAAACAGTGACGTCTACGTTGGCTTGGGCACGTCGTGAGAATGGCTGATGGTCAGATTCCAAAAGATCTCCTGTATGGAGAATTAGTGCAGGGAAATTGCCCCAGAGGGAGACCACAGCTGTGATACAAGGACATCTGCAAGTGGGATCTGAAGGCCTTAGGAATGGACCTCAACAGATGGGATACCCTGACATGTGAGCGTTCAGCCTGGAGGCAGGCAGTGCATCACGGCCTCTCCCAATTTGAAGAGACCCTTGTCCAGCAGGCCGAGGCAAAGAGAAGTCCCGAAAGCAGCAAAATTGGGGAGTTGGACAGGGGACAGATTGTATTTGTCTTCAATGTGGAAGGGATTGTCACTCTTGAATTGGCCTTCTCAGCCACACTGGATACTTTTCCAAGTCCTCCATACAGAGCACGTTACCATAGCCTCTCGGGACTTGAAGGATGGCTAACCTAATTTAATCTTTAACATCCATTCGTTCACCTTATCTAAATACAGCATCTCCAATCTACGTAAAGGCATAGGTTATACCATCTATTGCCACTGTTATTTAGTAACCAAAGTGAAGAAAACTAAGGCCGGTGGATATTCCAGTCAGCCCTATCAAACAAAAATGAATGGAAAAGGCCAGTGTTGCATAGGAAATCATTAAATTCGCAGGGAATCTTACTCTAAAGATTTCTAAAGATTCCCAGGGGGAAGCCACATTAGTCTGTGGCAACAACAGCAAGTCTTGTAGCATCTTAAAAACTAAGTTTAATTGAGCATCTGTTTCTGTGGCCTGCAGCCCACTTCATCAAGTGCATAGAGTGTTCCCTCTCTTCCATATTTGTAGGTATGCTAGGGAAAGCAGCAACAAGGAGCGCAAACAGGACAACACAATGTTTGCCCCATTCATTTAAGAAACCGTAATTGAAAGTCGAGTAGAACATCCTCACTAGTTTCATAAATATATAGTGAAGAAAAACTAATAGCTTGAAATGTGTGTATCTGTGTGTATAAATACAGTTCTGTGGGACATGTAGTAGAGGAAGGGGATGAATCTCCCTCAGATATAGACAACATGCCTCCACCTACTAAAGTAATGACTCTCAAGCATAAAAAGATCACTACCCATCATATTTACAAAGTTATGTCAGAGTAATGAATCTGAGGAAACAAATATTTCCCTCATAGTCTCAACAATATAACACATAGCAGCATCTTAAACTGCTGATTCACAAGATCAGATGTGGCACTTGAAGTTATCCTAAAATGAGTGAGAACCAAAGAGATGAGGCACCTGGCATGTATTCAGAAGTGTTGCACACTTATGCAGTGAAACATAATCTGTTTTAGTGCATGCTGTTCCTCACCTCTGCTTCTTGCATTCCAAGGTGCCTTGTTTTGTGATTGGTCACTGGAGGACTGCTACTGACTTATGGCAACTGTAATAGGACTTTCACAGTATGTGAGATGTTCAGTGAGTAGTTTACCCTTGCTACTTCTCAGTGAGTTTCTATGGCTGAATGTGGATTTGCACCCACATTTTCTGAATCATATCATTTTATTCTCTATACCACACTGATTCTTCCCTTAATCAGTGGAGTGCAAAATAGAATGTTGCACCTTTCTTTAATACATGGTTTAAAAAGATCTGGCAGTGCAATAACCGAGATATATAAAAATGTGTCAAGATTCAATCGTGTCCACTATATTTTCGAGATCATACAGCCACCTTTCCCAGCTGGTGCCTCTGTCTGGTAGAATGGGACTGCACCCTTCATAGTACCTAAGATGACGCGAGCTGTAGTCCATCACATCCAGAGGGTACAGCATTGGGGAAATAATGGGTCAGAACACAAACAGCCTTGCACAAAGGAACCCCTCTCACAACAGGATGTTATCCTGCCCAACTCCCTCCTACCATCTTCTGCATGGCCCAGATCTGCTTTGCAGTCTCCCAACCTTATAGAGCTGGGAGCTGCCTGGAGAGAAGTAGTCTTCGTTTGCAGCCAGTGTCCATTCCACTGATGGGTGGACATAACTGAGCAGAATGATTTATGAATAAATACCACTATTATTACATACTGGGTTTTTGCAGCTGTGGAGAGAGAAGCATGGGGAATAGTCATGAATCATTTTGCTACTATTTTTTCTTAAGGGACACTTTCTAAGAAGCCATGTTGTTTAGCTGGACATAATGTTCTGGACTTAATAACTAGAGGGGCCAATACTCTCCTATCCCTACTTTTGATAAATTTGCTCTCTTTTGACTCACAACCTATGCTATACCACAGGATTTTTCTAAGACATGTGAAAAACATACGTGCTACCTTGAACAACTCGGTGTAAAAAAAACAGAGAGAGAGAGAGCGCACCCAAAAAATCCCAATCGTTACTTGACAGGAAGAGCAGTCGTCACTAATCAGAGGGAGAGAGGGAGAGAAGCAGGGAGAGAGAAACCTGTGCTTTCAGGACAATTAGGCTGAAAGGGTGCACGCGTAAGGAAAGTGAGCAGCTGAGCAAATGTATAAAAATGATAAATAACTCCACATTTACTGTTACTAAGGTCGTCAAGAGGTGCTTCCTCTCAACTGCCAAATGACAGGTTGCCTTCCTGACTGCTAACATGACCCATGTGAACAACAGTGGCTGGCTACTCAAATAAAGAAGAGCAGCTGGAGTTATAGAAAGGTGTGTGGGGGGGGGGAGAGGATGTGGTTACAGCTAGAGGGATAAGAAATCAAACAAGATTTTCTCTTTTTTTTTTCTTTTTTGAGGGGGGAATTTTCTTCAAAGTCTTTTCCAGTCTATAAAGTCATTTTAAGTGGGTTGCGTACACAGCCGTTTGTTATTACAGGAAGTGAGGACCTTTTTCAACAGGTTATATTTTACTCAGCTTTTCACTCTCTCATGCAATTTCCTTGTGCTTGCTTTGCCTGCATTTTAACATTCTCTTGTGGAGGAGGGGAGTTGTTACTGTGAGGAAGAGGAGGAGGATAAAAGCATCCCACATCAGAATGGAAAGCTCCATCAAGCAGGACATGGTGATAGCAGCGCCACCAGGAGATGTGCCAAGCCTGGACCACTTTTCCCAGCAGGAGCCACATAACAGATATCCTTATTAGTACCTAATGGGGAAATATACTCTAAGAAAAAAATAAAATAAAAGAATGACCTCTGAATTCAAATGTTGAGACACTTTTAACATGTACAAATACATATATATGTTTTCTTAAGCTATAATGCTACTGTAAGCCCCCAGGGAGTAAGACTTAGCAGGATTTACTTTTTCAGAAAGATATGCCAAAAATCACATTGTTCCTAAAGTAATTGCAGTTTTAAAAGGTTTTTAGCAATTCAGTGGTCAATTTCAAAGCGCAGGTATTTATCATTATAATTCCCATAGCTATCCTTCCCCCCACCGCAAGAGTCCAAAAATGCAGAGAATGTATCAACCAGGTCTAGGAGTTTTCTCCTCCTCTAGCAGTAGGTTTTGGAAGGTTTTAATTATCTATCAAGCTTGAATCATCCCAAAAGACTTTGCGCCTTACAACAGGGATAGCTCACCCTTATGTTGCGCTTCTGGGAAAACATGTTTTCCCCCTCAACTGCTGTAAGCACGGTGCCCGAACTCAAGGGGACCAAGGAAGCCTGAGTCGGATGCTGGATGATGTTCTCATCACTGCTCATTAAAAAGTCCCACAATTTCAACTATGCAAGCCTGGTTTCACAACAATGCTGATCAGTCTTAAGTGAGGAGGTGGCATTTTTTCCTCCAACTAAAAGGGATTTGGTTTGTTTGTTTTCTTTAATCCCGGTCTCTCCCTCTGAATAATAAGAGGAACAGAACCAATCAGTTTTTACTTTCATTTACTCTTTATGTTGCTTTATTAAGGGCAGTATCATCCTTACAGTGTTCCAGGAAAGGAGGGACATAGTAGCTGCACCATTTAACTGGCCTAGGTTAGCAAGACCTTTGCTGCCTATATTTATGCTGCCGTCCTTTCCTTAGGTATATGTGCAGGTTTCCGGGAAGGTATGCAGCTACACAATGCCCTGTGCTAATATTAGACTTAGCAGGGAGGAGGCTCATTCCCACCTTGATTCGCACCTTATTTTAAAACTTTGTGAAAGGCGAGGCAGTAGCAGCTTCCAACAAGGACTTTGCAGATAATCTGAGGCAAAGACCAGCCAAGAAGCAAAAGGCAATTCCCTGGATTTATGTGTCAAAATGGTGGCTCCCATAGCGCAACCCAGTGAGATCCTCGCTTTCTATAGCTTTCCAGAAAACGCAAAATAAATGCTGGCAAACTTTCCAGTGTGCTTCAGCAATGTCATTGCACATGGCCAGGTGGTTATTTGTGCTTGTTCTGCTGTCATTCTCAAAAGAGGAATCAACAGATTTCACATAACGCATCTGACAGTGGTTTGACTCCATACAGCACAGCTTAAGAAAGTTATTTTGGGGGGATTAGTGTCCCAGATATGCCAGCCAGCAGAGCCAATGGCCATGCTGGCTAAGGGTCTCTGGGATCTGGACAAAGGAGAAGGAGGAGGTGGTGGTGGTGGTGGTGGATGCCTTCCCAAGTTCTATGCAATCTCAGGCACGGGGCGCAACTACAAACGTGAATTCACTCACTGTAAAATTAGACCAGGGAATTCAAGTCAGTTCTTCTCACAGTCCTGCTCATGGTGCTGTTCAAAGAACTGCATTAATAGGCAATGAGACAAGCTTTTTCATGTCTCAGTTGCTAGCTTCTGACTCAGAGCTATGCTATTTAAGCTGTTAAAATAAGAATAAGAATTAAAAAAACCCAGAAGTGTTGCCCAATAGAAACGGCTTTAAAGAGAGAGAGTGTGTGTGTATGTGTGTGTGTTGGAGAGAGGCTTTGCTGGGGAAGTGTGTGCTGACACTGCCCTGTGTGTACATGTGCTCATGAGGTCAGAGGCAAGAGGGAAGGTGTGTTGTGGGCACCTCATCCTCCTTTTCTGCATCAGTTCAAAGTGATCACACACTTGGAACTGAAGTGAAAGGACTGGACTTTTTTAAAAGTAGAAGGGTCTCTTGTAGGGAGGAACAGCTGCAGATTGAGGGTGTGAGACTCTCGTTTTCTGTTGTGTTGTGTGATTAACAGAAAAAAAAATGTGAATCAATCTGCCCCAAACCCTGTCAATATGGTCACCCTCTCAGACAGCTCTCTTGGCCTCTTTGCTGGCTTAGCTCCAGCCAGACAGCTCTTTACAGAGTCTGGAAATGCTACCTTTCTTGATGCAGCTTTTAGAATCCATACCAACCACCATGATAACTAGCTGATCATAGCTAAGGAATCCTGGGCATTGCAGTCACAAAGAAATAACTTTTCCAGGCTGTGCCCTTATAATCGGACATGATATTTTATACACAAGTTATCAGCCAACTCTATTTTATTTTTGATGTTTGTGTACTACTTAGAAAAAAAGGAAAATACTGTAAGTGAAACCAGTGAAATCTGTTTGAATTCCTGTAGTATTGTGACTATTATTCTTTACACTAGGAAAGAAATATAAGTGGCTATCAAGTTAGGCATGGCATTAATTCCATCAGTACCATTAACCTACATGTTTTTTTTTCTAAATAACCAATAGCCAAGAAAAAGCCAAGGCATCCTCAGGATCATGGGTATGGGATATTTGTGTATTTGATTTATTTTGTTATTCCTCACAAAAGCTCAGCACACCAAATCAGGTTTGAGAAGCAAAGAGATATCAGTCTTGGATAAGAGACCACCACCTGGGAATATTAGGCACTTTGTTGGGTAGAGACTCTTGTTCAGTGGGAAAGCATATCCTTTGGGTGCAGAAAACCCCAGGCTTGGTCCCCAACATCTCCAGGTGAGGCGATGGCAAAATCCTGCCAGAAACCTTGGAGAACATCTGCCAGGCAGTGTTCACAGTGCTGGCTAGATGAAGCACAGATCTGATTCTGCACAAGGCGGCCTTTTGTGTTTCTAGGTGTTTGCATGTGTTGACCCAGGGACCACAGCCAGGGTGGCAGAAGATGATGTAAGCTATAGTCCAAGGCTTCTAGAAGGTGCCGAATGGAGAGAACCATCTGCCTATTGGGGCGAGATGCTGTTTTGCCCATTTTCTATGAAGCATGTGGAAAAGAAGGTTGGTGGGTTAATTTTTCCAGTTCATATTTGCCTGGCAGGGCTGGTGGCTATTTTTAGTCATTGTGAAGATGCAACTTTCTCTTTTTTTGCTTTCACTCTGCATTTAATTCAGTGCAATTCTTCTTAGCTGTTTGAGCAGGGAGGGGGAAGCTGCCTGGAAATGTTTTTCAACCCAAAACTAAGTAAGGGAGGAATGCAATTTATTTGACACAGAAGCAAAGTTTACAGCCCTGAAAAAGCCCCCGGTTAGAACATTCCATTCCCGAAAGCAGACAGCCGTCCAGCCTGCCGTTCCATGTAAGGGCTGCATGCCTGGGTGGCCTATCAGCAAAGCATTTCCTCTCTCTCTCCCCATATCGCAGAGTTTCCTGTGCAACGTCATTTGCCTTCTGTCAGATAGCAGGTTAATGTGACAATGCCTGAATATGCAGTAGGTGCCTTCCGCAGTGACAGGGCAAGAAAACCCCTTTGCTGCTGTTTTTACTCAGAACCTCGCACACAGTTTGTTTTTCCAAACACGCTGGGAAATTCAATTTCCCTAATGACTAGTTAATGGGAGTGAGTAAGTGCATGCTACACATGCAAAACGAATGCCAAAGGGCTGATTCTAGTCAGAGTGACCTACTTGTGTACCTTGTTCCCCCACACTGTGTGGTTATGAATTCCCCTCCCCTCCCTTCCTAATGGACTCTTTCTCCACCACTGCCAGGTCCCACCGTTCATGTTGCCAGAACTGCCACCTTTTTTGTTATACCATACAACTGTCCATCCATTCTGCTACTGAGAAAGACAACAAAAGCCATTTTTTAGATGTGCTGCCCCTGAGGAAAAGTACTTACTCTGCCAACTGACATATGCTGGGAAAACCATGGGTCTGGGAATAAAGGAGAAAGCAAAATGCTTTTTTCTACCAGAAGCAGAAGACCAGACAGAGCCACTGCTTAATTTTGGGTAGAGAAGGCAACTAGACTTGCAGATAAATCATGTTTCAATAATGGTATCAGGACAGCAATCTCCACTGCTCCTAAAGTGGTAGACTTTCTTCGTAGGCAGAGACAAGACTGTACAGTGCACGTAGCTCTGTCCTCTGCTTCTGATTCCATTGCTTCTGCCCATGAGCATGAGAGAAAACAGAAAATGAGAGAGAACTAGTCACTGAAACAATCTGCCCCCCCCCAGAATATTGTCCCGTCAATACCTGATTTATTTGTCATCTTCAATTGCATGTTGTTGTTTTGTTTTGTTTTATTATTCTTAGAGTGTTGTTAGCCACCAAAACAAACAAACAAATCTTCTAACATCCAATAGCCTTAGTATAAGAACTGCTGGGCAAGATGAACATAGCATTAAAGGTTCATCACGTCTAGTTTTCATCCCCAGCACAGCAAGGAAAATAAGGTGATTAATGTTGTTGTTGTTGTTGTTGTTTAGTCATTAAGTCGTGTCTGACTCTTCGTGACCTCATGGACCAGAGCACACCAGGCCCTCCTGTCTTCCACTGCCTCCCCAAGTTTGGTCAAATTCATGTTGGTAGCTTCGATGATTCTGTCCAACCATCTCATCCTCTGTCGTCCCCTTCTCTTCTTGCCTTCACATTTTCCCAACATCAGGGTCATTTCCAGGGAGTCTTCTCTTCTCATGAGATGGCCAAAATATTGGAGCCTTGGCTTCAGGATCTGTCCTTCCAGTGAGCATTCAGGGTTGATTTCCTTCAGAACAGATAGGTTTGATCTCCTTCCAGTCCAGGGGACTCTCAAGAGAATCTTCCAGCACCACAATTCAAAAGCATCCATTATTCAGCGGTCAGCCTTCTTTAAGGTCCAGCTCTTACTTCCACACATCACTACTGGAAAAACCATAGCTTTGACTATGCGGACCTTTGTTGGCAAGGTGATGTCTCTGCTTTTTAAGACGTTGTCTAGGTTTGTCATCACTTTCCTCCCAAGAAGCAGGCGTCTTATAATTTCGTGGCTGCTATCACCATCTGCAGTGATCATGGAGCCCAAGAAAGTAAAATCTGTCACTGCCTCCATATCTTCCCCTTCTATTTGCCAGGAGGTGATGGGACCAGTGGCCATGATCTTAGGTTTGTTTGTTTGTTTGTTTGTTTTTTGATGTTGAGCTTCAGACCATTTTTTGCGCTCTCCTCTTTCACCCTCATTAAGAAGTTCTTTAATTCCTCCTCACTTTCTGCCATCAGAGTGGTATCATCTGCATATCTGAGGTTGTTGATGTTTCTTCCGGCAATCTTGATTCTAGCTTGGGATTCATCCAGTCCTGCCTTTCGCATGATGTAGTCTGCATATAAGTTAAATAAGCAGGGGGATAATATACAGCCTTGTTGTACTCCTTTCCCAATTTTGAACCAGTCAGTTGTTCCATATCCAGTTCTAACTGTTGCTTCCTTTCCCGCATGTAGATTTCTCAGGAGATAGATAAGGTGGTCAGGCACTCCCATTTCTTTAAGAACTTGCCAGAGTTTGCTGTGGTCCACACAGTCAAAGGCTTTTGCGTAGTCAAAGAAGCAGAAGTAGATGTTTTTCTGGAACTCTGTGGCTTTCTCCATAATCCAGCGCATGCTATCTCCATGGACACTTGTGATAATAGTGTCTTGACCTGTAGCATGTTCTTGCTATAGGTAATGTGTGGTTATGAAAACTCAGTGGACAGAAACAAAAGGTTAAAAGGTGATCAATACTCTGTGCTTAATCTGTTGCAGAGCATTTGGAAATCAAATATTCAAGAACATGTTATAGGTTCAAGACACTATTATCACAAATTGTTTTCAATTACTTCACACACTAAATGTGGGAGAATGGCCCTACCTAACGTGTCTTCTTTGTAGAAGACTCTTGTTATTCCTCTGCAAACATGGGCTTTAAATGACTATCAGAAAATTCTGTCTAGCCAAAAATGAGCACAAACATGAACTCTCTGTTTGCCAATACAATTTTGTTTATTCCATGGTTCTTTGATATTCTTAGATATGAGGCTGCCTTGATAATTGCAAACAGTCCTTTCAATGGCAGGATGATCAAAATTACACCTAAAATGCCTCTCTGGCCTTTGGAATATAACACAATCCAAATATAAGCGATGGACAGAAAGACATGGGAACAAGCAGTTTGAATTTGGTTACCAAGAAATAACAAGGAGGCTGCAGGGTAAACTGTAGAAAAGAAGGTAGTATCTCCAGCTGGAGCCGACAAACTGAAGCACAATGCAAGCTGGCAGGATAGCTCAAGAAGTTAAGTATCTGGCAGCACTTCTCCACTATGCTTCCTGTGTGTCCTTGGCGAAGCTGCACAGTCCCAGGGCACCCCAGAAGGGAATGGTAAGCAACTTGTTTGTGATCTCTACCTAGAAAAGGGTCACTATAAGTCAAAATTGACTTGGCTGCACAAAATATAGAAGCAGAATGCAGAATCATGATTGTTAACATAGGAGTCTGCTTAATTTCAATACATTCGAGCTGTATGGCTGCAAACATAAGAGATACTTCAAAATCCTTCTCAAGTCTTCTCTCATCAAGAGGAAACTGAATAGCACTCCTATATCATTGCTATTGGATATCTTACCATTTGGGGACATAGGGCGCATGTTAAATGTTCAATCTGTTCCCAGTTTATGGGCACTTACCAATTTTTGGCAGACTTACCTCCCATCTGTTTCAAACCTTTGACTTCAAAGATTTTTCAGATCTGTTGAGAGCAGGTTCAGGATCAAAACTGTCATCTACATTCAATCAGCAGGTCCATTATTTTGTGAAAGTATTATATTTGCATAAGTATAAGCAGAAGAGTCAGGAGCCAGTGGAACAGATAAGTATCAGCACTGCAGTTGCTCCACATGTAAACTTCATTCTGCAGCTTAACCATTTTTCCCCTGGATGAGTTTCTATGCCTACAGCAAGTACATTTCCATCTCACATGTTTATTTCCACTTGTTCTGTAACACTGTTTGAGGAACAGTAGCCTCGCTAAAATAAAATGCTGGCAACTTGAATTGCCATTTCAAACCACACCATGAACGAGTTGCTTCTGAGGACAGGATTTCACAGTATGTTCTATGCAGTATGTTCTGTGGCTTGTATAGAATAAGGCCCTGATGTGGGCTTCTATTGCCAAGCTTGCTGACTCTGTCATTTCCACTGGCATGCTTACTCTCACATGCACAGAATGTGTAGGAAAAACAAAATATTTTTTTTCAACACATTATTTGCAAAGGTAATTGGAATACTGTGAATCTGTGCTCTGTGCAGCTGCTGTTCTGCTGTTTCAGTATAACAATCACAGAAATCGACATCAGCAATAGCTTTTGTAGTCTTCTAATCCAAGTATCCTTGTTTCCTAGCTAGCTTAATTCAATTAACTGACATGTTTTTCTCTTGCCATAGGACACCATCCCCACACGGAGAAGCAGCTAACAGAATAAATCAATGAAACAATATTTTTAAAAACTAATGAAGCCAACAAATTGGATACAAAAACATCCTCAAAGGTTTGGACGGGTATCCGTCACGGATGCTTGAAGATTTCCTATCTCAGCAGAGAGTTGAGCTTGATGGCTCTTGGGATCCCTTTGAGCTGTACAGCTATACTTTTATGGAAAAATAGGACCAGTCCTGTCATTAGGCAAAGTACGGCACTCACCTCCGGCAACAGATAACGTGGGCTTGGGAAAGGCAGAAAAATATCATAGGATGGAACAGCACTTGTACTACACAGCCAGCTTGCTGCTCTGAAGTAGAGACAGCCAGTGGTGAAATAACTACGAGTCTGATCAGTTTCTGTAAAAAGAAGTGGAGCAGGGGGCAGAATCACACCAATTTGTCCCAGGCCTTAGGCAACAAATCGTCTTCAACTAGCCCTGAAAAAAGGCAGAGACACACAGCTGAGAGTGAACACTGTCATCTTTCTGAGATGAGTAACTCAGACTCCAAATGGCCTAATGGGAAAGGACGGGACCAGAGAGCCAGACAGGGCTCAGCTGACCTCTCGGTACAGGCACAGCCACACACTCTTGGAGTGGTTGTGAATGGTTGTCCTTTTGCCTCAATAATATGAGGAAAGAGATAATGGCCTATCAATCATGTTAGGGATAAGGGTCCCTGGTACTGCATGTGAAGCACTTAGGTACTTTATTTGTAGCTTTCACTAACTACAAGTGGGGCAGAAACAGAAAAAAAGCACCACATCTTTGAATGGAAAACATATAAAATGTGTTTCTGGTACATCTGTTAACTGAGCAGTGAGTCAGTCGAAGGTATTTAGGGGACCAGCTGCATCAGTCTCTGCTTCAAGCAAAGGTTACCTCGGGTTTAGGGCTGTGCATTGTCCTCAGACAAATAAGGAATCTTAGTTAAACATCTCCCAAGGACATACTGTTCTTTAATTTAACACTAAAAGAGCAGGTGAACGTGCAGGAAAATTGTGTGTCCTGTAGAGAACAGCCAGGGCTCAGTATCATCACTGCAGAATGAAATGATGATTATTCATTTATTATTTAATAATAATTTTGTCTCTCTCCTTTTAGCGAAAAGTTTTAGAGAGGGGTACATTCAATAAAACAACGTTAAACCAATTTAAAAAAACCAAGACAAAATAATCAATACGCAATCCAACAGATCAGAACCAAGCAATGGTCACAACCCCCAAAAGCATGGTTTTAATTAAACTAGGTTTTAATTTGGTGCAAAAATCAGGCCAGCATCAGCAACAATAGTGCCTCCAAGAGGACGGCATTCCACATTTGGTGTACTACAACAGAAAAAGTATTCTTCATTCATTCATTAATTCATTCGTTCGTTCTTAATTTTCATCATTAGCATAGGAATCATGCCTCACCCTATTACTATGCAGAATAAGGGAACTGCCTCAAGCAAGGAGAAGAAACCCATGTAGGGCTCATCCACATGTTGGTATTACCACTGGTCAGTACTGCTACGCAAGAGTGCATAAGGTAATTCTAAAAATGGGGAGAGCCCAAAGATTATAACTTTGAAACTAGGCATCAGATCTGCACCAAATATAGCACACTCTGTGCCAAATTTGGGGAAATGTTTTTTTGGAGTTATTATATTTAAAAGTAAAACTGTTACCATTGTGACCAGCCCCGACTCTGGCTTGTCACTTTGTAAAATAATTTTCCAGTAATGTGTTTGACACCAACCGTTAACCACACCAGACCTAGTGGTTAAAGAATGAAAATGATCTCTTTTTATTTCATAGGAACATCAACTTGGGCACAGATCAAAGCTTCAGTTCTTCAGTTACAACAACCCCCTTCCTTCAGTTGCACTCTCCTTCTCATCACCCTCCAGCCTCCTGCTTCCTCCTCTTTGAGGGTCCAGGATAGGCTGGCTACATGCACCACCCAGCCAATCACCTTGCTTCCCTGTTAACAAGCAGATTAGTCAGTGTTCCTATGACACCCATGGAGAAACAAATGACCCTAAATGTGCCCAGATTTAAAAATATTTCATGCAAATTGAAAATACCACTTCAATCTTTTTTTTTATCTTGAAAGAAAATGATCGGTCCCACTAGCTTATTTTTATTTGCAAAGAATCCAGACTGCAGGGGATGAACTATTGATCTCCCCAAAATACCTATCAAAAGGTGAAAACATCCACTTTGTTATATGACTGAGCATTTATGGAACAGCCTTACTAGCAAGAGTGTTCCAAACTAGATACATGGTTACATCTTCATGGGCTGGGAAGGGGGATGTTTAGAGCAGCAGTCCCCAACCTTTTTATCCCTGCAGACTGGCTGGGGAAGGCGGGGCACCCCGCTGCGCTTGTGCACATGCGTGAAGGAGCACTTTCTCATGCACATGCGCAAAGGATGGCACACTAATTGTGTGGGCACACAGGTGCTCATGCACATGTGCAAAGGGTAGCACAGCACTCAGGAGCACTCGTGCATATGCATAAAGGGGTGAGGGAGCAGTCATGTGGGTGCAGGCATGCGTGCACAGGCGCAAATGGGCTGTGGGGGGAGTGCATGCAGGTGTGGGTCGGAGGTCTGTCTCCATGGCCTGGTCCGGGCCAGGCCGCGGACTGGCATTGTGCTGTGGACTGGGGGTTGGGGACCTCTGGTTTAGAGGGCAATGAAAGATCACAGAAACAGTCAAAACACCAGCTTTATTCGGCAAGACAAAAAACACAGGCTTGCTTTAAAGAAATTAATGGAGTGACAGTCCTTCAGAAAGGGACATTTTGCCATGTATATCTAGGGAATTTTGTAAGGCATATTCAAAATATTGCTGCATTACAGAAGCACAGAGCAGTAGTGTTTGCCCTGCTCTGCATGCTTTCAGTAAACATTCTCTCAGGATTTTTTTCAAAGGGGAAAACAATTCCAGTTTGGGGTAACGTAGAGAACTTGTTGAAAAACAGCCCAGCCAATTGCTTTGTGTTTGGGTGAGAAGTAGGTAACTGATGAAAAGAGGAGTCAACTTCTGAGATTTTCCCTTGTGTGGAGTCACTTTGTGAAGGGTGGTGAGCAGAAGAGGGTATCCTGTAGACCAGAGGTCCCCAACGACCAGTCTGCGGCCCTGTGCCAGTCCATGGCCTGAGCTGGACCAGGCCGCCGAGACAGACCTCCCGCCCCACCCCCACATGCATTCACCCCCACACAGCATGTTTGCGCCTGCACATGCGCTCCAGCATGCCTGTGTGAGTGCCACTCTGCCGTTTGCACATGCCCACTAGCGTAAGCGCACCCAGACAAGTGCTGCACCACCATTTGCGCTTGCAAATTTGAATAGCACATCTTGGTATTTACATCTAGACATGAAGGCATTTGTTGCTGGGTTGTAATGGGATGTACTGAATCATTCCAGTATTACCAGTTCACACACATCTGGAATTGCTTCCTGATGTCTCACTCCCAACACAGACTGCCCTCCCCTTTTGCCTATCATTTCTGCCCTTCCCTACCTACTTCTCCCTCACCTCTCTTTCCTCTTTGTTTTATATGTCTGCAGGACATGGAGGGGTAGAGAGTGTTACATACAGCACTGATGTTACCTGTCTGTCATGGGTTTGGAGGGAAAGTTCCATCCTATGGGGAGTGGAAGGCGGGACATCAGGAGGAGGGGCTGTACTGTATAAATATGTGATGCCTGTGTGGTGAGAGAGAGATGCTGAGAGACACTGGGTTGTGACGAAGCAGCAGCTGGGAAGAAGAAGCTGTTGTGGGAGTCCGTGTGTCAGACAGGGTACTACTGTGTGTCAGAGTACCAACCTGATAGGTTCAGGTGTCTGTTGGTTAGCCAGAACTGATAGGTTCAGGGTTTGTGCTTTAAGTTAAGGGTTCTGTGTGAACCAAACTGTATGCTTGTATGAGTGAGAATAAGCCACGTTACTTTATCCTATTCACCTGATTGTTTATTTTTCCCTGTGTGTATTTAAAATAAACCTTATTCTTTTTATTGTTTAAAAATCCATCCCTGGTCTGTGTGACTTCTTATAGGGAATGGTTGGTGGCAGCTTAGTGAAAGTGTGGCAGATCCCAGTAGGTCTGGGTTTGTCACATTGATTGGTGTCCAGCGTGTGGGATACGACTGGTCCAGTTGTCCAGCGGTCCAGCAAAGCCTTGGCAAGTGTGCCCAGAGCAAGGGGGGTCTAGTCAGGGACAGTCTGAGGCGCGTAGGTAATCTTCTAGGTGTACCTCACGGGGAGGTGCGCTAGTAGAAGAACGTGCCAACTGGGGAGACTTAGATTAAGGTGCTCTGAGGCAGCCTAGTTTTGGCGGGAAAAAGCTGAGGCAAAACTGCGTAGTAACAGTGAGCTAGCTTGCCAGCTGAGAGGCCCAGCAGAGGGGGGTAGGCTCTGACTCGATACTGTTGCAAGTTAGTGCTGAAGAACAGCAGCAATCTCTAGGGAGAGCTGGTTCTGAGGCAAAAAGGAAAAAAAAAGTGGTCGTTTTATTTTGAGGCTTGACTTTTTAAAGCAGCCTGTTCTGAGGGGGGATTATGCCCTTGACTCGAAGCCAGATGGCCGAAATGAGTGAAGTGAAAGACCCCCAGATTGACCAAGGTTCTGAGGATGAATTTGGCTCAGTGCAAGGTGACAGCACAGGAGAGCAGAACCCAGAACTTAGAAAAATACTCATAGCCCAACAGCATGAACTGAGGGTGAGGGAAATGGAGGAAAGGGAAAGAGAGAAACAGCGGCAATTTGAATTAGAGAGAGAGAGAGAGAGAATGGAGAAGGAAGAAAGATTAGAGAGACAGAGAATTGAATTGGAATTGCAGAGAGAGAAAATGGCGTTTGAATTAAAAAAATTGGAACTGATGAATCAGAACAATAATAATAATAGGGATTCTGAGGGAGGCCAACTGTCTAAAGCTGACCTGAAGAAATTCCCTGTGTACCACAAGGGAGATTGTCCTGAGGTGTTCTTTTCCTTAGTGGAAAGAGCGTTTGTGGACTTCTCAGTGAGGGAAACTGAGAAGATGACCATCATGCGATCTTTAATCAGTGGTAGCCTGGCTGAGGTCTATGCCGAGATGCCTGAGGAACTGATGAAAGATTTTGCAGAGTTTAAAAAACTGGTGTTTGCCAGACATGGGATAAATGCGGAGCAGCTGAGACAAAGATTCAGGTCCCTAACCAAAAAGCCAGAACAGACTTTTACCCAAGTGGGGGCCCAATTGGTGAGGCTGCTTGAGAAATGGCTATCGCAGGAAGGGACAGAGACCTATGAGCAGCTTAAAGACTTGATAGCACTGGAACAGTTCTATTCAGTCCTGCATGGGGAATTGAAATTCCAGGTGAGGGAAAGGAAACCGAAATCTGTGGCAGCAGCCGCAGAGATCGCAGATTTTATTTCCCAAATAAGAAAGCCCTTGGGTGAGGGGAAATCTGTAGGTAAACCCAAAGAAACCTACAGCAAGTACTCTCAGGGACCAGGGAAAAGCCAGCAAGGGGGAGGGGCCCATGGTGAAGGAAAGCCCTCAGACATGAAACCAAGACCTCAGATTTTGGAGGGAAAACCAAAACAAGATGAGAGAGAATCAAAATACACCAGAAAATGTTATTTCTGTCAGGGAAAGGGTCATCTAATCTCAGAGTGTGAGAAATTAAAGCAGCTAAAAGGTATGGTGCCTCAGAATTCTAGTGGGACCAAGCCAAAAGCTGTGTTCTGTGTCCAGAAAGAGCAAGGCTCAGTGTCACTGAGGGAGCCTGTTGCCATGGCTACTCAGTCTGGAACAGCTACCTCTGCTGATCAGGCTGAGGAAAATGGTCCTCTTGTGGAAGTAAAGCGCTGCTTGCTGGTGAAAACAGATTCCCAGTTGTTTGAGACAGCAGGGGTGGACGTAGGAATACTTGACCGTCAGTATAGGGGGCTGCGGGACACTTGTTCCCAGGTAACCCTGTGCCATCCAGATATTATTCCTAGGGAGTTTATAATACCAAATGAGAGCATGAAGGTGGCAGGGATTGAGGGGCAGGTAATCTCTCTGCCAGTAGCAGAGGTACCTGTCAACTTTCAAGGCTGGAGGGGAGTTTGGAGGCTAGCGATTTCATCGACTCTGCCAGCAGCCGTGCTCGTGGGAAATGACCTGGCTGAATATGTGAAACGGGTGCTAGTGATTACACGCTCACAAGCCACCACAGGGACAGTTCAGGGGGGTAATGATGAGCCAGAGACGGAAGCAGAGGGGAGTTCAGAAGCTGTGGTAGAAACCTTAACCACAGACAGCAGATTTGGACAGGAGCAAAAGGCAGACGCCACTCTCCAAAAGTGTTTTGAACAGGTGACTGACGCCCAGCTAACACCTGAAACCCCAGTGAGATTTCTGGAGAAAAAGGGGATTTTATATAGAGAAACCCTGAGGAATATCTCAAAAGGGGGAGATGGGATCAGAAGTCAGCTGGTGGTACCTGAAAAGTATCGCCCCATGATCTTACAAAGGGGTCACTCTGACATGTTTGCTGCGCACTTAGGAGTGAACAAAACACAGCAGAGAATCACACAGAATTTCTACTGGCCTGACATAGGGAAGCAGATCAGGGAGTTCTGTAAACAATGTGATGTGTGTCAAAGGCAGGGGAATAACCGCGACAGGACCAAAGCAAAGTTGTGCCCTTTGCCTGTGATTGACACTCCGTTCAAATGCATAGGGGTGGATATTGTGGGACCTTTGCCCAAGGCCACAAAGAGGGGGAACAGGTTCATTCTAACAATTGTGGACCATGCCACAAGGTATCCTGAAGCCATACCCTTGACTAACATTGAAACTAACACAGTGGCCGATGCTTTGGTAGGGTATATGTCCAGGATGGGATTTGCCTCAGAGATAATCACAGATTTGGGCGCATCGTTCACATCAAAGCTCATGAAACGCTTATGGCAGATCTGTGGAATTAAGCACAAGGAAACCACTGCTTATCATCCTGAAAGTAATGGGTTAACTGAGAAGTTCAATGGGACTCTAATGCGCATGATTAGGGCTTACTTGGCAGAGAATCCAAACAATTGGGACCAGAAGCTGCAATCCCTTTTGTTTGCTTATCGATCAGTGCCACAAGCCAGTACCGGGTTCAGTCCATTTGAACTTTTATTTGGGAGAAGGGTGAAAGGGCCCCTTGATTTGATCAAACAAAATTGGGAGCAGATCACCCAGGATGACCCACAAGACGTTGTGACATACATAGACACCTTGATGAATGACCTAAAGAGAAATCTAGAGCTGGCAGCAGAAAACCTGCAAGCTCAGAAGGTCAGACAGAAAACATGGTATGACCATAAAGCTAGAGAGAGGCACTTTGACCCAGGGGAGGAAGTGCTTTGGCTTAGGCCCTGCAGAGAGAACAAACTGCAGCTCAAATGGGCAGGACCATATAGGGTCATTTCCAAGATGTCAGACCTGAACTACCTAATAGAGCAGGAGGAGAACCAAGCAAGGAGGGTGGTTCATGTGAATGCCCTAAAACCCTACTACAGAGGGGAACAGAGGGTTTTATTCGCGATAAAAGCAGCTGAGAGTGAGGAAGCTGAATTACCCTTCTGGGAGGGTAGAGGGGAAGTAAAATACAACCCAGAGGAGGTAAAGATCAGTCCTGCACTCACCCAAGACCAGCAGCAAGAACTAAAAATGCTGCTTAGTAAATATCAACAGGTGTTTTCCAACAAGCCGGGGATAGTGAAGGGAGTGATGCATCGGATCCACACAGGGGATGCACCCCCGCAGGCAGTATCCCCATACCGAGTAACGGGACCCTATAGGGACAAGGTGCGGAAGGAGCTGGACGAGATGCTTAGGGAGAACATAATCGTCCCCTCTTCTAGCCCTTGGTCCTCTCCGATAGTCCTTGTGGACAAGCCTGATGGGAGCATTAGGTTTTGTGTCGATTACAGGAAATTAAACCGTGTAACCACTCCTGATGCCTACCCAATGCCCAGGCTAGACAACCTGATTGAAACCATAGGGGGTTGTCGGTTCATCTCATCATTGGACCTGGTAAAGGGATATTGGCAATTAAGAATTGATCCCAGGGATCAAGAAAAGACTGCCTTTTGCAGCCCTTTTGGTCTCTATGAGTTTCGAGTCCTGAGCTTTGGTCTCAGAAATGCACCAGCCACATTCCAAAGGCTGATGGACCAGACCTTGGCAGGGCTCAGTGACTTTACAGTGGCCTACATTGACGACATAGGGATCTTCAGTAATACCTGGGAAGATCACCTGATACACCTGGAGTTAGTGCTGCAGAGGTTAAGTGCAGCAGGGCTAACAGTAAAGGCCAGCAAGTGTCAGCTGGGTAGCCCAGAAATAAAATACTTGGGTCACATGGTAGGGGGAGGAATGATAAAACCCCTGGAGGCCAAAATAGAAGCTGTTCGCGATTGGCCTAGACCCAACACCAAGAAAAAAGTCAAATCATTTCTTGGGTTGGTGGGCTACTACAGAAAGTTCATCCCGAGGTTTAGCGAGATTGCGGCTCCGCTGACCGATCTGACGAGGAAGAAGGCTGATGACCGCATCCCGTGGACCAGCGACTGTGAGGCGGCGTTCCAGAGGTTGAAGGAGGCGTTAATCAACTATCCTGTCCTGCGTGCTCCAGACTTCGACCGGGAGTTCATCATCTACACCGATGCGTCTAACAGCGGGGTAGGAGCAGTTCTGTGCCAGGAGGACGAGAATGGTGACCAGCATCCAGTGTCCTACCTGAGTAGGAAACTTCAAAAAGGTGAGAGACATTTGGCAACCGTGGAGAAGGAGTGTTTGGCCATAGTCTACGCGATCCAGAAGGCCAAGCCTTACATCTGGGGAAGACATTTTATTCTGTGTACTGACCATTCACCATTGCAATGGTTAAAGACAATGAAAACCCACAATAGCAAACTTATGAGGTGGGCTTTAAACCTACAGGACTATGACTTTGAAGTGAAGGTGGTCAGAGGGTCAGTGAACTGTGTTGCTGACGCCTTATCAAGAAGACCTGAAGAATGAAGACGGCGAAAGAACATGGACTATGTGTATATAATGATGACAAAAGTAAAATGTACCTGGTTTTGAATTTGGTTTGTATGAATAAAGGTAAATTGATGTAATGTTAATGGTAAATGTTTAAATGCATAATTGCTATGGTTAACTTAGAGTGTAAGGATAAGTAAGTATTATATGGTATGTATAACTGTTTTTGTGTATTTTATTCAGGTTGTTTTTTTGGTGAAAAGCACGTTAGCTTTCCCCCTACAAAACAACTTATAAAGAGGGGAGGTGTTACATACAGCACTGATGTTACCTGTCTGTCATGGGTTTGGAGGGAAAGTTCCATCCTATGGGGAGTGGAAGGCGGGACATCAGGAGGAGGGGCTGTACTGTATAAATATGTGATGCCTGTGTGGTGAGAGAGAGATGCTGAGAGACACTGGGTTGTGACGAAGCAGCAGCTGGGAAGAAGAAGCTGTTGTGGGAGTCCGTGTGTCAGACAGGGTACTACTGTGTGTCAGAGTACCAACCTGATAGGTTCAGGTGTCTGTTGGTTAGCCAGAACTGATAGGTTCAGGGTTTGTGCTTTAAGTTAAGGGTTCTGTGTGAACCAAACTGTATGCTTGTATGAGTGAGAATAAGCCACGTTACTTTATCCTATTCACCTGATTGTTTATTTTTCCCTGTGTGTATTTAAAATAAACCTTATTCTTTTTATTGTTTAAAAATCCATCCCTGGTCTGTGTGACTTCTTATAGGGAATGGTTGGTGGCAGCTTAGTGTAACTGTGTGACATATCCCAGTAGGTCTGGGTTTGTCACAGAGAGTAATCTGCAAAAAAATGCCCACAAGGAAGCATAATCAAATGACACACATCCACAGAGTGCACCGATCAGCATGGAACAACAGAACACTAGGATCCATGTGAGGAACTCCTGCAAAGGTGAAAATTGGAGCAAAGCAGAACACAAATATACCACCACCAAGCAATGGTTTTAACAAACCCAGAAGGCAAGGGATTTTGCTCTGTTCTGACTCTCTTCACACTAGTTTCTGTCTTGTCACGTGGATACCCAAGTACAGTACCAGTATCATAAACACAAAAAAGCTGAATAAACATATGTTGGTGGGATCTTATTCCTCCAAAACCACCCAACAGGTTTTGTTTTGTTTTTGATGTGTCACAAAACCTCTTTTTATGTCGCATACACTGCTAAACTAACCTACCTGATTTAGGTGTGGGAAGGACACTATCCTCTCACTGATGTGTAAGCAAATATCAACTACCAGTACATGACGTAAGATTTGGCTGCTTCTGCGCATGAAATTAGGGAAATGGAAACCTGTCCTTTGCTTCAGGGCAAAAAAGAGCCTTGAGGTATTTGCTGTATCTGAGTTTCATGGTTGTTTACCAAAATGTTCTTGCTCCAAATACAGTTCCATGTTCCCTTAACAATTGCACATTAGAAGATTACTACTATATCAAGAATGTCACTGCAGTTGTGACCTCGTAAATAAAACAAAGCACAAACTAACCACACTGATAGGCAATGGGAAAAGAGTAATATAATAGAGTATGATTTATTGTTTCTGATATGGAAGAGAGGAGATTTGGCTATCTGCCTAATCACATTTGGTCTGTTGATTTCTGAAGACAATACAACCCCTTAAATGAAAGGCTACAACGTTTAACTCTAGAACAGATTTTCTTCCCGCTGGACATGTGATCAACCTGAATGATTTGCTCAACTGCACTGTTCTTTACTCCACAACCATCAGACTAATTCTATGGTCTAAGAAATTCTGAGCAGCCTTAACAACTGCCTTGGGAGTCAAGAAGGGAAGATAAGCAAGCACCAGACAAGGTAGAGAATGAAGTTCATTTGTTGACTTGAAATCATCAGCCAAAGATTTTGACTGCAGACTTGTGGCCTTTCTAATGTTGTAGCAGCCTACAGACATAAACAGAGGTGGATATTTTCTTGTGAGTTTACGGTAACATCCTAATTAAAGAGTACAGTAGTTGGGATGAAATGGTACTTTCGAATTATGTTGACCTTATTGTATAAATGAATAGCTCTCCTGCAGCCAGTCCAGCTATTATCTCCAGATTCTGGATGTTCTCCTAATATAAAACAAGTTAAGATGAACGATCTTGTCCTCATGGGAACAAATGGCACAGCCAAGAGGAACTTTGAAGAAATAATGTCAGACTTTGAAGCTCTGGAAAGGAAAGTCAAGGACTTTGAGGCCCAGATAATTTTTTTTTTCATCCATCCTACCAGTACTCAGAAGAGGAACGGAAATAGAAAGGAAAATACTCCAAGTGAATGACAGGCTACGAAGGTGGTGTCAATGTGAGGGATTTGGCTTTTGGGACCATGGACTATGCTTCCTGGAAGAAGGACTACTAACAAGATATTGCTTGCATTGGGAAGAATATGTTTGGCCGTAGCATGAAGAACTTCATCAAGAGGGCTTTCAACTGAATTGGAAGGGGGAGGGAGACACAAGCAAAAGATAGCTGAAGCCTTACTCAAGAGGAACAGAGCAAACTGTTCAAATTGGGGTCAATAATAACATGAATAGTAATATTCATAAAAATTTACAAAGACAAACAGGCCACAAATCACACGATCTCTGGTGTCTATATACAAACGCCAGAAGTATGGGAAACAAACAAGAAGAACTGGAAACCTTAGCTCAGCAAGGTAAATATGATTAGACTAGGCATCCTTCAGTCTTGAGAGACTATGGTAATGTGCCCTGAATAGAGGACTTGTAAGCGTCTAGTGTGGCTGAGAAGGCCAATTCGAGAGTGACAATCCCTTCCACATTGAAGACAAATACAATCTGTCCCCTCTCCAGCTCTCTGATGTTGCTGGTTTCAGGACTGCCTCTTGCCTCGGCCTGCTGGACAAGTATCTCTTCAAAATGGGAGAGACCATGATGCACTGCCTGCCTCCACGCTGAGCACTCAGATGTCAGGGTTTCCCATTTATTGAGGTCCATTCCTAAGGTCTTCAGATCTTGCTTGCAGATATCCTTGTATCTCAGCTGTGGCCCCTCTCTGGGGCAATTTCCCTGCACAACTTCTCCATACAGGAGATCTTTTGGAATCTGACCATCAGCCATTCTCACGACATGCCCAAACCCACTTAGACACTGCTGTTTCAGTAATGTATAAATGCTAAAAATTCCAGCTCATTCTAGGACTACTTTCTTTGGAACTTTGTCCTGCCAGGTGATACCAAAAATGCGTCGGAGACAAACATATGGAAGGTGTTCAGCATTCAGCTTCCTGTCCTGGCATGAACAAAGAGTCCAGGACTGCAGTACAGGAGTGTACTCAGGACACAGGCTCTATAGACCTGGATCTTGGTATATGCCATCAGCTTCTTATTAAGCCATACTCTCTTTGTGAGTCTAGAGAACATGGTAGCTGCTTTGCCAATGCCTTTATCCAGCTCGACATCTAGGAAGAGAGTGTCAGAGATCCTTGAGCCAAGGTACACAAAGTCATGAACAACCTCCAATTCTTGTGTGGAGATGGTAATAGAGGGAGGTGAGTCCACACCCTGGCCCATGACTTGTGTTTTCTTCAGGCAGACCTTGCTAAAATGATTCATGAGTTGTTGGAGGTCTTCAGCAGAGTGGGCAACAACAGCTGCATCATCGGTGAAGAGGAAGTCCGCATGCAGGACCTAATGATGTTAAGGAGTTGAGGTGGACATCCAATCTTGGGAAGTATTTTAAAAAGGCCGTCCCTGCTAACCAAATCAAAGGCCTTTGTAAGATCTATGAAGGCCACAGAGAGTAGCTGGACCCTCATTATCATCACCTGTGCAGGGATATTCGTATACGAATAGGAATACCCCCATCTCTAATTCTAACCAATAGAGATTACTTGGTGGAGGAAGTGGCAGGAAGGGGAACTTTGGGCAAGAGTGACCATATTCTACTCGAATTCTTGATTTTGAAGAAAACCAAAGCAGAGTGTAGCCACACATATGCTGGATTTTTAAAAAGCTAATTTTAATCATCTCAGAACAAGTAAGGTCTGATGGCAGGAGATCCTAACAAGAAGAAGAGTCCAAGAAGGGTGAAAGTTTCTTAAAAAAGAAATTCTAAAAGCACAACTACAAACAATTCCAACAAGAAAAAAAGGTGGCAGGCAGCAAAAAAAAAAAAAAAAAGGCCTGTGTGGCTTCACCTGAAAACAAAAAAAGAGACATATGTAGGAGGCGGAAAGAAGACCAGGTCACCAAGAAAGAGTACAGACAAGTAGCAAGGAAATGCAGGGAAGGCATGAACAGAGCAAAAGCTGAGAATGAGCTGAGATTAGCTAGAGCTCCTAAAAACAACAAAAAGGCATTATTCAGGTATGTGTGAAGCAAAAGACAAAGAAAAGAGACTGTGGCACAGATGCTGAAGAGAAATGGAAAAATGATAACCATATAAGAGTTGGCTACAGAATCGTACTCAAAGGGTGATGATGAATGGCTCTTTCTCCAACTGGGAGGACGTAACAAGTGGGGTACCCCAAGGCTCAGTCCTGGGTCTGCAACATTTTTATTAATGACTTGGATGAGGGAGTGCAGGGAATGCTTGTTAAATCTGCGGATAACCCAAAATTGGGTGGAATAGCTAATACCCTGGAAGGCAGAAACAAAATTCAAAATGATCTTGATAGGCTGGAGTACTGGGCTGAAAACAACATAATGAAATTCAACAGGGCTAAGTACAAAGTACTGCACCATGGGGGGCAATGCACAATTACAAGCTGGGTGATAATTCTGCTCAGCAATACTACAAGCGAGAAGGATCTTGGAATTGTCATCAATCACAAGCTGAATATGAGGCAACAGTGTGATGTGGCTACAAAAAAGGCAAATGCTATTTTAGACTGCATTAACAAAAGTATACTTTCCAGAGCCCACAAAGTGCTACTTCCCCTCTATTCAGCACTGATTAGGCTTAACCCTAAATATTGTGTCCACTTCTGGACACCACACATCAAGAAGGATGCTGACAAATTGGAACAAGTTCAGAGGAGGGCAACAAAGATGACTGGGGGCTGGAAACCAAGCCCTATGAGGAAAGACTGAAAGAACTGGGCATGTTTAGTCTTGGGAAAAGACAGAGGGGTGATATGATAACACTTTTCAAATACTTGAAAGGCTGTCATACAGAGGAGGGAAAGGATCTGTTCTCAATCATTCCAGAGTGCAGGACACGCAACAATGGGCTCAAGTTACAGGAAGCCAGATTTTGATTCAATATCAGGAAAAACTTCCTAACTGTTAGAGCAGTAAGACAGTAGAATCAATTACCTCAAGAGATGGTGAGTGCTTTAACACTGGAGGCATTCAAGAGAAACCTAGATAACCACCCGGCAGATATCCTTTTCTGTATCCTTTCCTGCATCGAGCAGGGGGTTAGACCTAATATGCCTCTTCCAACTTCACTATTCTATGATTCTATGAATACTTTTTCTGTTCTTTTTACTTCATTCCAGAAATGAATATGATTTTGTGGCTGGGCAGTCAGCTCAGCTATCATCTCCAAGTTCTGAATGTTCTCCAAGACTGGCATAAAGATGCGATTGCTATGCAATTTTTGCCTGCTATTTGGGAAGATTATCCACTTATTCTTCTTTTTAATTTATTTCCGTAGTAAAACTGTATATTAAAATGATATTTTGTTTTTACTCCTTTAGACTGCACAGCTACAGGACATTATGGCTTGCAAGCACAGCCTTTTTAAATCTCCACAGATTCTCATAAGTAAATAAACAGCAACTGTTTGTGTCACATTATGAATAGGCTGACATATACAGTACTTTGAACAGAGAGATCGCTTTTCATAATAGTGTTTTACAGAAGAAGCTTGTGTTTACCTCTATGAACGGAAGAATGATACATACTGTTTAATTCATGTTGCCTGGTGAAATTTTAATTAAATGTCACTGAATTGGCACCACTATTTCTCTTTATGTTTGCTGATATTGACCTGTACACATATATAAGAAGACCCATTAACCTAGTACAAATTTTATCGGCTCAAGCGTTAAGATTTTTGGTTCCAACATGGTGATTCACCAACCATAGAGTTATGTCTACCTGCAGCTACAATAGGAAATATCCTCACTTATGATAATTCCCTGACAGGATTATTTTGTAGTTTAGAACATCTCAGAAGGCTGGGTCTTATGCTCTTCTGCCTGAGTACCAAGGCTCAACCTTGCACAGTGTCCTAGAGCAGGGGTTTTAAACTCAATTTACCTGGGGGCCGCTAGAGACAGAGTCTGGGTGAGGCTGGGCCGCATCAGATTTCCCGCCAAGCGGAGCAAGAGCCCAAGGAAGCCGCCCAGGAGTTTCCTTATCCGACAGACAGGTGGGCTGGCTGGCAGGCTGCAGTTCTGGATGGAGGGTGTAAGAGGTGCTGTCTTGGGAGAGAGCCAGCGAGCGAGGCAAGGCTTTTTTTTTAACTCTTGACAGCAGAGGATGTGTGGGCGCTTTGGGGGGGGCAGGCAAGGCAAGGGCCACAAACTATCATCTGGGGGGCCGCAAATGGCCCCCGGGCCACATGTTTGAGACCCCTGTCCTAGAGGGACTCAGGAGCTCAGAATTAGGAAGAAGGCCCAGTGAACAAATTGGTTTGAGGGCAAAGCAGAAGGCAGGATTGGAGAACAAATCTGTGGGCCAGGGGCGGTGGGGAGCACTGGTCATGCTGTCTGCTTCCCAAATAGCAGACAGAAAAGCAAATCTAATTACATAGCAACCTGGGGAAGCTCTCATAGTCAATTTTTTTTTCCCACTGAAGAGGAGCATTTTTTGTGATTTAAGTGCAAATTCAACAAAGAACCAACCAACCAAAGCCTTTAAAATATTTACTTCATGCATCAAAATTTGCCAGAAATCTGAAAGGCCATACTATTCTTCCATAGACTTCAACTAATTCTGTCAAAGCTGAGGATTAAATAATTATCTTCAGAGCCTGGTGAGCCAACAGCTATTGCTATTCACAGGAAAAGAGGGGTGAGGAATTTAACTGTAACTTTCTTCATTCTCTCATAGGACAATCAATATATGGGGGAAAGAGTGGGATCGTATTCCAAACTCTGCCTACAGATGTGTTCACTACATCGGGGCACACAAGAGGTACATTTCAATCTGGAAATAAATGTGTGAAGGTTAGCAGAGGTACAAAGGTGTTAACCATAAGACTGGCTCAGAGTTTCATCTCAGTTCAGTTTTAACAATAATTTACCAACATTTGCAAATTTCTTCATATTCAGGTTAGAAAGACCTTGACATTTTAAAATTCTGAACATATGAGAACCTGACAGATTTGTCCATCCAGATGAAGGGCTTCTAGTATTTTTAGTCTATGATTGTATCCCTGTACTGTATATTTAACCACATAAATGATGCTGAATTAGACATGCCTTTTTTATTTTTAATGGTTGAACCTTTTTGTTGTACTACCTGTACAGCAAACAGTATTTCTCAATACTGGAAACAGCTATACAGATTTAGGGAAAATATTTTTAAAAATTACCAACATTCTTCATGTTTAGGTTAGAAACAATGCTGAATATGGAAAAAAAAACCCACCAAAAACTGATGTTTTTGTCCCTAGTCTCCTCTCATACAGTAACAACAAGGTTTTGTGTATATTTTACATATTCCCGCTGTACACACACACACACAAACACAAACACTAGCCCCATCAATCCATTTGAAAGTTAGGTTGTCCTTTTTGCTATGTCAGTGGCAATACCAGTTAATTATATAAGAGTCAGCAGGGAATCTGGCACATTAGTCAACAATCTGTAAAGGACTGAGCCACAATAGGATTATAATGTTACATAAAAGGAATGTCACAGTTTTCTGACAGACGTGTGAAAATGAATTGAATCAGGAGTGTTTGTGCAATGTTTGAGTGAACGTAGGCAAAATATGAAACAGTTGGTCATCTGCAGAGCTCAGCTGCCCCCCCAATTCTCCAAATTCAATCTGATATTTGTGGGGTTACCTTTTTCTAACAATTTGTTGTGATTCTAATAAAGAATGAGAAAGCAAAAGCAATACACAGCAAATCTGGGAACAGTTTGCAGGCACCAAAGATGATGGAAAGTGATAGCTGAAACACCCTCCTCATGAAACCCAAGACCTCTCCTGGACACTCCAACCACTCAGCCAATAGGGAAGGCTCTGACTGAGGTCACAAGGTGCTATATAGTAGCCCCTTGCAGTCATTTAATCAGTCATTTCAGGATGAAGTGAAAGGTTTGCACCACCATTGCTAGCTAAGGTTCTCATGACAGAATTGTCCAGGGATGTTGGCAAGTCTTTGGGTCTGACTCCCAAGTCTGAGTCTTTGGTACCAAGTTCCGAGTCCTGAATATTTGGAAATGCACAAATACTGTCGTCAACCTGAAGAGCCCAAAGGGGCATAGGAACATAGAGTAGGTCAGACACCATTCTGTGGGCCCTTTATTCTCAGTCACAGACTGCTTAAGGGGGGCAGTGCCCACCTCTGTTACATAACATCACTCCAGGTATTCATAAAATGATGGCAGCTAACTAACCAAACAAGCAGTGTAGCTTGATTTGAGGCAAGCTGCTGATGAGAAAGGGCTGGGCTTCAAACCAAGGATTATACACACCGAGAAGGAGGAAATGTGCAAATAGTTGTTATTTCTGAAGTAGCTTTTAAACAGACTTCTGTAGTTCTGTACAGGAGACTTTCTATGTCCACTGAAATTCTCTTTTTTAAATTAAAGTGGCAAGCTTGTGAGACAGAGAGTATTTTTTGCACCATAAGACTCACTTTTTTTCCCACAAAACAGGGGGGTGGAAAGTCTGTGCATCTTATGGAGCGAAGAAAACAGATTATATTTTCCTGTTTTCTTCTCCTAAAAAATCGGTGCGTCTTATGGAAAGGTGCGTCTTATAGAGCGAAAAATACGGTAACTTAGTGGACATAGGTATCTTGTCTATTCCTGATCTTACTAATTAACCACTTATTTGATATGTACATATATTGTTTTTCTCAGGTCTCTTTCCTTCTTCACCACTTGAAGGGCTTCCATAAGCAAGTATTGGCTCTCTTTAATTTTTAACATCCTCTCCTTAATAGATTTCCTGGAACAATAAACATGTGTTTTTTCCTCTTTTACTTTGTTACAAACATCCAAAGGTATTTTTTCTGTTTAATCATAGCACATAGCAGAGTGAAACAGGGCTGTGTCCTTGCACCAATCCTTTTTGGGATCTTTTTTGCTGTCATGCTGAAGCACGCTTTTGGAACTGCAACAAAAGGTGTCTATCTCCGGACTAGATCAGACGGAAAGCTCTTTAATTTTTCTAGATTGAGAGCGAAGACCAAAGTCCAACTGAAATGCATGCGGACTTCCTCTTCGCCGATGAGGCAGCTGTTGTTGCCCACTCTGCTGAAGACCTCCAACAACTCATGAATCGTTTTAGCAAGGTCTGCCAAGACTTTGGACTAACCATCAGCCTGAAGAAAACATAAATCATGGGCCAGGGCATGGACTCGCCTCCCTCTATTACCATCTCCATGCAAGAACTGGAGGTTGTTCATGAATTTGTGTACCTTGGCTCAATGATCTCTGACACTCTCTCCCTAGATGTCGAGCTGGATAAACACATTGGGAAAGCAGCTACCATATTCTCTAGACTCACAAAGAGAGTATGGCTTAATAAGAAGCTGATGACATATACCAAGATCCAGGTCTATAGAGCCTCTGTCCTGAGCACACGCCTTTACTGCAGTGAGTCCTGGACCCTTTGTGCACGACAGGAGAGGAAGCTGAACACCTTCCATATGCATTGCCTCCAACACATTTTTGGTATCACCTGGCAAAGTTCGAAATAGAGTAGTCCTAGAACGAGCTGGAATTGTTAATGTGTATACATTACTGAAGCAGCGACGTCTACGTTGGCTCAGGCATGTCATGAGAATGGCTGATGGTTGGATTCCAAAAGATCTCCTGTATGGAGAATTAGTGCAGGGAAATCGCCCCAGAGGGAGACCACAACTGCGATACAAGGACATCTGCAAGTGGGATCTGAAGGGCTTAGGAATGGACCTCAACAGATGGAAAACCCTGACATGTGAGCATTCAGCCTGGAGGCAGGAGTTGCATCACGGCCTCTCCCAATTTGAAGAGACCCTTGTCCAGCAGGCCGAGGCACAGTCACGAAAGCAACAAAAACAGGGAGCTGGACAGGGGACAGATTGCATTTGTCTTCAGTGTGGAAGGGATTGTCACTCTTGAATTGGCCTTCTCAGCCACACTAGATGCTGTTCCAAGTCCTCCATACAGAGCATGTTACCATAGTCTTTCGAGACTGAAGGATGCCTAAACATAGCACTAGCCCACTACATTCTGCCAATATGAATACCAGATATTGGTTGAAATTTTGTTGTTTAGTGTAGTAAGCCTACTAGAGTAGGCGCCATTGAATCACTGGGGACTAGGTGACTCAATTCCTCTGCAAGTTCAAAGGGGCATACTCTAGTTGTGACTTTTTAATCAATAGAATTTATAGAGGGGTTGACTTAACAATCCCCCATTGATTCAATCAGCATATTCTGTCATTACTTACTACTTTAAGTCACAGGATTTCAGCCATTCTTACATAAAGCACGCTGTGAGCTAGCACCATAAGCATTAGCAACTCCCTGAATCTACCTGTTCCATCCTCTCCTTCCTGCCTCTTCTCAAAGGGAAGAAACTAGAATATGGACTGGAGCCTGTCATTAATGGTCTTGGCTTAGTAGGTCTAAATAGAAAGTGAGCCACTTCTGGGCTGTATAACCTCACAATACATTGTGTGGGTTTTCTAAGGGTCCCAATTCTCCTGATGTAAAACAAATAAACAAAAAAAGAACACTTTTGCTGAGCTCAAGATGTTACATTTTAAAAGGAACTCCTTGCATTGCTTAGCACCTCTTGGCAGACAGACTGTTGTTCTAGTCATAATTGTTCCAATTGCAGAAATAATGGTTACTACAAGTAGAACAGAAAAATACGGAGAAATGCTTTCTGATTCTTTTAGTGGCTACTTCTGATACAGCATCTTGGAAATATTTGGCAAAAGACAAAACTGAAGAACACTTGATTTGCCACTTGGGTTGAAAAGAGAATGATATGAAATGTGTAAAATATCCTGTCAAAATCTCTCTAAAAATGCCCTTTAAAATAGATTTTGAACGTTATTGTTATTTGTTACATCTAAGTAACTGGAGTATTATTCGTGACATCTGAAAGTACCTATGTAACTATTGCATAACTTGTACCCAAAAGTAACTAGTTAAAGGTAACTTTACTTAAAACTAGTTACATTTGTTAGCTGTATTTATTCCTTTAATGCATACTTTTGGAAGCTCTGGGAAGCACAATTCCATTTGTAAATTAGGCATGCATGACATATGGCCAGCAGTGCAAACTTCTGGTGCGTTCATGAAGTACCATGTAATTTCTCAAAAAGTTCTCACTGTAGTCTGAATTCAACTGTGATTTCTCTCAATGAAGAGCATTAAATAAATACAAAGTCAGAAAACAAACCAAGGTAAGGCAGTCTGGAGGAGATATGTCTTTATGGCCAGTTTGAAAGCTTGCAGTGCAGGAGCTAAGCATAATTCATAGGGAAGGCAATTAAAATATTCATTGATTCTTCCTCCTTCAGATCACTTAAGAAACACATCCTTTATTAATAGCAAAGGCATATTTATTGGTCTTCTCATGTTGCCACCCTTGGGTTGGACTGGATTAAGAATTTTTATGGATCTCCTTTCACAATGACAGCTAAACTTTCCTCTGAAAAGAACACTTTGACGTAAACCGGACTTTTCAACAAAACTGGTCTTAAATCACTTTCAGCCCTTCTTCAAAAACCTTGCATTGCTAAAGAGAGGGGCTTCATCATTGATGAAAACAACCCACTCTTGCCTAATGGAGCTAGCAGCACCCAGCCTCTGGCCCATACTTTTCCTAGATTAATATAATTGCTGAAAGTCATAAAGGCCAAAATATTTCTTTTCAGAAACTAGAGCAGATTATGTGTTCAATTATGGCCCAAGGCTCTCATAAAATCAACACCAAGCTTCTACAAAGATGTAGAAGTGGTGCTACGCCCAATAACACCCATATTATACAGAAGACAGGATTGCTAGACTTGTGACATGTTTATTCTTTTGTTCAACAGGTGGGAAAGGGAATATCAGAGGCAGTCTTGTAAAAAGGCAGGTTACTGTTGTAAATTTAGTAAGTGTTCATCTGAAGAACCTGCAGCTCTTGTTTTAGTTTGATGACTGAAGCCTTTCTCATTCCACCAATACTGCCTCTGGGGTGCTGCTATCAGCCTTTAAACACGTTTGGGCCAGATTATTTGAAACAACCCCTACCCAACTCTTACAATCACAGTTTGAGTCATTTTGGTCCACCAAAGAGAACTGAGGGACTAGCAAGTACCAGAAATGGGACCTTTTCATGGTGTATCCAGTCCATTTGGACCAGGTGAAGATCTGGCCTACCCAAAACAAGTTCCCACCCTTAAATTACAAGTTACCCTGGACTCCACAGAGGTTCAAACCACTATGCAGAACACTGTTCACATTTGTGCTCAAATCCACAACCATTAAACAAATCAAGAGCTTTACATTTTCAAAAAGATTATAAAAACCAGAATCCAAGAGAAATTGCTTCACTATCATTGCTGTAATATGTAATGGAACAATGGGGAAAGTCTAGCCTGTGAGCTCGATAAGGCTCATGGAAAGTTCCTCATCTGTCCTGTAAAGGTTCTTGGTCTTTGACACTTTGAAATGAAGTGCCACTATGAGATCCTCAATACACTTGGTCTCTTTTGATCTCAGAAGCTAAGTTGTGTTATGCTTGGTACTTAGATGGGAACTACTAGATAATGGCAGGGACCTCCAGGTGGGGCTGGGGAGGGCAATCCTGCCTAAAACCTAAACAACTGTAGCCAATCAGACTTGACAACATTGAGCTAGCTAGATGTACCCAGTGATTTGATTCAGAATAAAGCAAGTTTCCTATGAGTTACAATCAACATATGTATGTTTGCCTGATATTCATTGGTTGTTTTTTCTTTATTTGAAAACCATATGCAGAGCTTGGAAAAGTTGCCTTTTTGAACTACAGCTCCCAGAATCCCCTGCAGCAATACTTGCTGGAGAGGGTCTGGGAGTTGTCATTCCACATGATTAAGTTTTCCAAACACATCATACTCAAGTACTGTAACCAACACTACAGTCCTAACACCCCTGATCCTGACTACCCCATCTGCACGCTGACTACACCTAATTCCAGAAAGTCTGCACAAAGCTAGAGGTGTGGTAGAGATTTTTGGAACACACATTTGCTTCATTTGAAAGTACCTGCTGGGGCAGGGGATAAAGGAGCAAAATAACAATCCCACCCAGTGCATGCTAATACGTGGTCAAGCCACACCTGCCTCAGACTGTCCGGCTGTCCTTGCCTTTCCTCTTTTGCCTCCTGCCTTCCAGCCTCATCCCGGCATTGTTTTCCTTGATGTCACATTAAGTACTGCTGTGGCTATAAATAAGACGTGAACAACTGTTGTCTCCTCAAGGACTCAGCCAAAGTCTTATGTAACATGTTGGCTGTGTTCAAAATCCAGATTGACACTCCTCTCTTCTTAAAAAGAGATTGGTTCATTTTTTAAGAGTAATCAACAAACACAACTGCAGAATACTTTGCTGAATCAGGTGATTCCACACTGATGAATTCATTTACACAAATTCATACCTGGGGGGGGGGAACAATTTGGCCTCTCAAACCTAATCCTCAGAGGCAATCATTTACTTCTAGGAAAAGCCATTCTCCTGCTTATCACAAATCCAGGAGCCATGGTGCTGTTCTGCTGTTTCAAATACAGATTCCGGGCACTTCCAGGCAACGCTTCAAGGCCTTTTCTCTTGCAGTCTCTCTACTGCATCGATGAAACTTTATGGGGAATTCAGATGCCACAGTCTTATGTTTTGTACTCTCAAGTGGTCTCCCACCTCTTCTTACCATGAAAGGTGATTCAGCGCCTTTAACCTGAGGATTTTAAGTAGAAGTGAGACAGGACTCTAGTATGTCTATCATTCACACAAATCTATAGCCATTTGTATGAAAGCCGGATATGGTTATTCAGTGGTGAGGAGGGGAACTCTCCACATGCTCAGAAGCATCTTCTCCTTCATTATCACTTTTCAGATGAAGACCTTGCATTGGGAACCTTTCCCAGAACTGAGATATGCTACCACTGTAGTCCTCTTTTTTGCACCACAGAGCTGTTAATACCTTAGGGTAAAAGTGGAAAGCCACTGGCCCTCCAGTTTGGGTTACTTCAGTTCCTAGCAGCCCCAGCCATTGTAGCCAATAATAAGCATTAAAGGAGTTATAGTTTGAAACTTCGGGAGGGCAGAGATGTATGGGTGGGGGGGGAGGTGATTGTTCTCACCTTTAAAATCCTAAATGATGTGTTATCTCAAATGTACACAGACGAACATCCTGGCTGAATTCCTGTTGCACAAGTTTATGCCATCAGCCTTATATGGTAGGACGTTCTACAACAGGATTTCAGACACAATCTCATAGTAGAATACACGGTTTGCAGGAATTAGAATAGTATACACCTAAGCATAAATACATAAAGGCAGATCTATTATTAAACTAATGAAGCTTAGGCTTCAGGGACCCAAATCCTGGAGGACCCCCAGAAGCAACTTTAGTCCACATTTTTTAAAAAAACAATTCCACACTGAAGAAGACAACAGTGGTTACCCAAGCCCTGTTGCTGGTTGTGAAGGAGTCCCCATAACAGTGTTTCAGGGCCCAAAAAAAGAGGACTGCCACCATAAATACATGCAGCTTTTTGAGAGCCACCCAGGAAAAGTTCTGTGGACCTACTTGCGAAAGGGCCAAAGGTTCCTTAACTCTCCCCTAGGGGGTGCTCTCCTTTTGCCTAGTAGGTGTTGAATGTGGTTTTTGTAGTCATTGTAGTGTCTTGATAGGAAACATATGTCAAATCCTCTCCCAGGCAGAGGCAAGGAAAGTTACTTTTTTGGACTACAGCTCCCCAAGGAGATTACTAACTTCATCGTTTTGAAAGCACCAGAGCACTCTGTTGCACAGAAGGCTCTTCATGTTCTCAGGCTGCAGGTTCGGTTTGCCAGGCTACCCTGGTGTATTCGGGTGGCAAGTGCTGCATTGTTTGGTTCTGTGAGCAGTGCCTCTCCGGGGACCAGACACAGAGGGTCAAGCAGATTCAGTCAGCTGGCCATCACCTGCTCTTCAAGCCAGGAAGGTGGAAACAGATGGGGCTAGACCCCCCCCTCTGATGTTATCACTAGACAGCTGTGGCTTTTGTGTAGGGAGAAGGAGATATAACATCACAGCTTTAAAGAGTTGCTGATGAATTATGGCTACCCCCACCACCACTGCTGTCAGGGCTGCTTATTTCCTTGGTGTAATTGTTTCAGCATTACTAACAGGAGTTACCTAGCAGAAACTCACAGATAATTGCTAAAAGCAGAGTCTGGCTCCTTCACAGGAGTTTTGGCATTCTTCCTGATTCATTTACAGAGATTACTATTATGCAAGAAGTGAACAAGGGTTAGGGAGCAGCCCTGGTTTTTATCATAAGTGAGAAGCAGGGGGAAAGGGTCATCAGGCGAAGCACAGAGATATTGGATTTCTAGATGCAAACAAAGTACATCCCACATTTGGTTCCTTCTGTATTATCTCTCCAGGGCTGACTAGCTACAGAAGGTCAAGCAGATCCAGTCAGTGGGTAGTCACCTGCTCCCTCAGTGAGACACCCAAGAGGCCGGGTGAAACAAATGGAAAACACACACACACCCCACATTGGATGGAAGAACTGAGGCTATTAGCAGGCAGCTGCCTCTGTATGGCAAGGGGAGAGTACCACAATTTACAAATGTCAGTGATGAATTGCTCGTGTCCTCCCACTGCATTGTAAAGGACTCCCTGTCCTTAATTACCAATGAGGGTTTGGCTCCTTTAGGCAGTAATGCGAAAAATACCAGCTATTGGTAAATGTCTGTGTGCTGGGATAATGAATCTTCAATTTTAGAGTGCTTGTACACAGCAGAAGCCAGCTCACTCACTTATGTTCCTTCTCATGTATTATTACTGGTGGCAGAAGAACACAAGGTTTGGCTCCACCATTAAGTGGTGATCAGAACTCACATTCTAGCGCTCCTTTTTATTGCAAGTGTAAATTACAAAAGCCAAATATGAATCAGAGCTTGAGAAAGTTATTTTTTTTAGTACAACTCTCGAAATCTCTCAGCCTGCAGTTGCCAGGCTGGCTGACACTGGGAGATTTAGGCCAGTGGTTCTTAACCTTTTTGAAAGAAACGCCCCCTTAAGCCATTGAGGAAGTTATCATCGCCCCCCTCCCCACGGCGGAATCCGCTGCCAGCACCAGCTGCTCTGGATCTGCCTGCCGGATCCGCTGCCAGCACCACGGCTGCAGCCACCTTTTCAGGTTTGGCTTGCTCCATTGCCCCCATATCATAGCTAAACAGAACTCTTAATCACCCCCCCTTCAGTTCCTTCACCCCCATGTCGCCCCTTTTCATTCCATCGCCCCCCTGAAAAACGAAATCGCCCCTGGGGGTGATATCACCCAGGTTAAGAACCACTGGTTTAGTCCAAAAGAGAAAATCCCCCAATCTCTGATATTATCCAGAACCAGACCTAGTTTTCTTGATATTCTAGGGTGGGTGTGGATATGGGTGTGTTTTGTAGTAACGTTCCATAGTGGGTACATAGAATCAGAGTTAGAATGAAATCTAGAAAGTCATAAAGCACACAGCCTGCTTGGGTGATAAGATAATCAGTCCATCTGGTCAAGATCAATTTGTGCTGTGTGGCCATCACAGACTGGAAGGAAAAGTCCACTCAAAAAGAAAACAGCTGCACTTGACTTGAGGCCAGTTACCACCTTCAGGTGGAGCAAGGAGACCATTTACTTTGAATAACCTGTCCTTTGCTACCATACGGAACAAGTACCGTCTTTAAAAAACACACAGGAGCAGCTCATGATGCTACTAGCATGCTTCCCCCAAAACGACTTCTCAGGGCAGATCTGTCACATGTTTTCAGGTCAGCACAGGGGAAAATGGGAGGCAGTACAATGTTTTTGCTGGTACCAGTCACCATGAACCATGAAACCTGCTGGATGGCCTTGAGCTAGTCACTCTCTTTCAGCCTGAGCTACCGCACAGAGCTTTGTAACAACATGAAAGAGAGCCACACACACCTTCATTGGAGGAAAGATGAGATACAACGTGTGACAAATAAAGAAAGAGAGGGATGGAGGGAAGATTATTTGAACAAATGCCAGTCTTGGAGAGCTAAACAGAACTCTTAATAGGTTCCTATGATGACCTGTGTCAGCCTGCCTTCTTAGAATTAGTTAGGATGGGACCAGCTCTCCTATTCCAAAAAGTGAGGCAGTTGCCACACACAGCAGATTTGGAGTATAACAAAAGGGCAGTAATGTATTAGCTATTTAATTTGTTACTGCACTGCTACTTGGAGATACAGTAGAGAGAAGTACCTTGACAGATTTTCTGCCTCCTGTGCCTTATTAACTTGACTGGCTTTGAGTACTATGTTGTTTGACTTGGTCAATGCGGTTGTCATTTGTTGTGCTGCCTTGGGTACCAAAATATTTCAGGCTGGCACTGCTCCAATACTGTCATTTTCCTTCATATTAGAGGTGCTTCTTACTCAGAGCTTGGAAAAATTGGTACTGTCTGGACTAGAAGCTACCAAGGGATTCTAGGAGTTATAGTAAAAAAAAAAGTTTCAAAGCTCAAAATGGAAATAACACCATTTTGTTATCATGTAAATCTCAATTCACATCTCAGGCAGGACATTATAGGTCCCATGCATTTTTGTGGATGTTTCATTTGTTTGTTTGTTTTCAAATTTGGCCTGCCGCAGGAATACAGCCAGCAAAGCCACATTAATAAAGACAGCATGGGATCCACAGGAATAAAAATATGGCACTTTTTCATTCTTTCTGCGCTTTCCACTATTTTACTTTTTGCCTTTGCAGTTAAATCTTGAAATTAGTTTGTGCCAACACATGGAATGCAGGAGCAATTTTGATAGTGAAATTGCCCTGGGTCATAAAATTCATTACATATCTGAAAGAAAAGGATGTTGTGTTATTAACCAACCTCACCCTCACATATTCACAATGAAGAGATCACACATAGCACCTTTGTTCACTGGGAATCTGCAAACATTGACAAAGCTTGCTATCCTTTGAGATGTTTCTCATAAAATTCTTCATATTTGGCTGCAGTCCTCAATATCATTTGATCTGGAATGATATTGCTGAAAGCCATAGATGGGACATTGATTATATTATTTAAGGGCTGCTCTGTTCTTTTGATCATATTAAAT
The DNA here is from genome assembly GCF_051106095.1 of Pogona vitticeps. NCBI lineage: Eukaryota > Metazoa > Chordata > Lepidosauria > Squamata > Agamidae > Pogona > Pogona vitticeps. The sequence continues at coordinate 246,350,906 of NC_135784.1, read as the reverse complement.
TTTTGCAGCTAGACAACAAGATAGCTGCATAAAAATAATTTTTGAAACCCATTAAACACCTCAAGATCATTTGCCACAATGCAATTGTTATATGCCATTAAATCACTTCCAACTTACAGAAACCCTATGGATGTGTGGTCTGCAAAATGTCCTATTCTCAACAGCCCTGTTCAGCCTTATAAACTGAAAGCTGTGGCTTCCCTTATGGAGTTAATACACCCTACATTTGGTCTTCCTCCTGCCTCAACTGTTCCCAGCATTATTGCCTTTCCTAGAGAATCTTACCTTCTCATGATGTGCCCAAAATATGATAGCCTCTGGTTCACAGTCAATCAAGTTTAATCATGCAATCTGTTCTTTATGTGGATTTTAAATTCTTCAGAAAGGCTGCTAAGAATATATTTGGCACAAGGGTTCTTGGGTGCTCTTCTTTAGTTTTACTCTAATGTCAGATATAAACAGTTTATCAGTACCACAATCTGTTCCTGGTCTTGCTTTGGCAAAGAAAACACTGTTTCTCTGTCTCCTGCTTGCCTCTCAAGAAATCGCTGTCTTGGGAAACCCAGTTCCCTTTTAGAATGCATTGAAATCTATTTAATGCCGAATTGGGGGGAGTCTTGCAAAAATTGTGCATCTCGAAAACATGGCCTTGGTCTTGCAAAACACAGTTCTGCATACCATATTGGGGAAAAGCAATCCCCTCTCCTTCACTGCCTTTGGAAATCCAATAGGTTTCAGATAGCCTTACCTCTCTTTCTCTCTCCAGCAACAAAGAAAGAAAGTACAATGAGTCAAACCCCCTTCTGTCCCCTGACCTCTCAAGGCATGGTGACCCCCTGGCTGCACCTCCCACTCAGTACAGGGCTGCACAGCCCCAGTCCTGCCAGAGGCCAAGAGAGCTCCTCAGTGTTTTGGGGTGCCCTGTGGGACCCCCATCAGGGGCTAGGTGATACTCCCACAATCCTCTAGTGCACAGGTATTAACATAAGGGACTAGGTGTTCCTCCCACAATCCTCTAGTGCATAGGTATTAACATAAGGTATTAGCATATGCTAATACCTGTGCACTAGAAGATTGTGGGAGGAACACCTAGCCCCTGATGGGGGTCCCGCAGGGCACCCCAAAACACTGAGTAGCTCTCTTGGCCTCTGGCAGGACTGGGGCTGTGCAGCCCCATATTGAGTGGGAGGTACAGTCAGGGGGTCACCATGCCTTGGGAGGTCAGGGGACAGAAGGGGGTATGAGGTGCAAGAGCCATTCTGATTTATACCTTATAAGAGGAATACCGTGTTGTAAAAATGGTTTTCTCAGAGAGAGGCTCATCCATTGCACTTTGGGTGTGCTGTTGACCCCTGCAATTTCCCCAAATGTGGGAAAGTCAACTATATAATGGAGATATTATGTTTGTGATTTCTCTTTTTTTATATAATGTCTTTACCCCTTGGTTTTTACCGTCTTCTACCATTTAAATTAATAGTCATAGCCCCATTGGTGATGCTTTACAAGATGTTTTTTTTGTCTTATTGAAACACATATATTATAGGAAAAATAGCAGCATATACTTTCTCCTAACTTTTTTAGGATAAAAAAGTAGAACTTATATTTAATGTGTGCCAATTGGGAGAAAAACCCTTGCAAAACAGGGTCAAAAATAAAATGTCTCTCAAAAAAACTGTCTTGTGAGGCAAGGATGGACCCAAACATAGTCCAGCGAAAGTCTACAGAGGCACCACTACATAGTCCATGTGATGTCTTTATTAACTGAGTCACCACTACATAGTCCATGTGATGTCTTTATTAGCCATCTGGTTACATCTATATGTATAGTCTGTTCATATAGTCTGCCATTTTCACCTGTCCTCCTCTCTCAGTATTATTTGGAAAGGACGCACAATGTGACATTTCAATTTTAACTTTGTAGCTATGAGAGCTAAGTGGGATTCTATAAAGTGCATGACATTGATGAGGGAACAAGACTGTTTCACTCTGGTCATACTTGCAACTTCACCCTCCACACTCATTTCAATATTATGTCCTTAACATGAATTTGCTTAAGTCTTTGCAGTGGCAGGTGGCGCATTTAAATAAAAATTGCCTCTTGTCCAAACTGAATGAAACTTGCCACCTAGATAGTTGGTTCACTATCATCATTTTGATAGGGATTATGAGTCTTGCATTCCCTAATGAGACCCCCTCTGCTCGCTTTTCAGCAGACAAGCAATATTCCATCAATATAGAAGCAAGTCTGCTGAAATGAAGATCTGTTTCTGATTTTTCAAAGCCTATATGAGCACACACATGTGTGGACAGAACAAGTGTTGGGCCCTATATTAATAGTGATGCACAAAGATTCAGTTCTTGCACATTTCAACCATTAAACTTCCATCTAATGGGAAGAGGGCAATTCTTTTGACTACTTCTGCTGAACATTCAGAAGTCACAAAATAGACACCCTCTAGCCCAGTCAGTAAAACAAGTTGGAAGTTATCCTTAAGTATAATTCCTTGTGCAATACACTAGGAGTGTGTGTGCAGTACAGAACTTAGAGGTCTGCTCCTACTGCAACAGCTACGTCTCCATCTTATGGAATCCTGAGATATATAATTGTCTACTAAAGAATGCTAGTTCATCATCCTGAACTGTAGAAAATTCTGAGTGCTACACCAAACTACATATCTCAGAATTCGACAGGACTGAGCCACAGCAGTCAAGGTGGTATGGTATGAAACTTTAGTAAATGTGTAGATGAATATGCTCTATGTACAAAGAATATACACAGCTATAATCCTGAAATGACTGGGGTATGTCTTGATGGAGGATGCCTAGCAATATCAATCAGAAGAACTGGCAGAACAGGGTTTTTTTGTTGTTGTTTTGAAAGAAAAAGAAAAGAAGTAGTGGTAGCCACAGAGAATGATCACAAGAGGGAGATGACATCCTCACGTCCCATTTCATCCTAGATAAATTCCATGAATGAGGATAGGCAATTAATTGCCCATAGAAGCCTCATTGGGAAGCACCTTGAGTCTGGCAGTGAAATAAACCTGGGAATGTTACAGCTCTGAAATTTCTCAAATAGGAAGATTCAGAAGGGATTTTTCTCAGCTTAAATCTGGCAGAATTACACACGTTTTTCCAGTCTGAATACACCCCATCATGTAAATAACAATAGATAGATAGATAGATAGATAGATAGATAGATAGATAGATAGATAGATAGATAGATAGATAGATAGATAGATAGATAGATAGATAGATAGATAGATAACCTGTGGTTTACAGTAAGTGCTGTGGACTCATTTCAGGGCAGAAGTGAAAGGATCACTTCCCCCACTGTGGTCTGTGGCACACTTTTCTTTTGTTCTGTGGTTCTGAATCCTGCCCCTCCCCTTCCCCCCCCCCAGTCCCCTAGGTGCAAACTTTAAAAGCTGCTGGCCACTCTCCCTCTCCTCCCTTTCCAGGCGCAAAACAAATGCGCTGAAGGAAAGAAAGTGTGGCCTCGGCTTTTTTTCCTTCTTCTTCTCCCTCTCCGAGGCTGTCGAGCATCTTGTGTTTCCTGGTGAAAAGAGGGTCTCACATTTCGTGCGGACGAGCAGCTGTTGCGGGCGCTGAAGCGGCCTTTTCAGAGGCTCCCGCGAGGGCCCCCCGCTCTCCCTTCGCCTCTCCTTTTGTCTTCCCTCAAAGCGCGCCCTCATTTCCCCCCCCCCGGCAGCTCCACCGGCTTTGTCCCCCCCCCCACTTTTAGGCGGGCGCAAACCAGCCCCCTTTTGTCAGCCGCTGCAGACAAGTTCTACCCTAAATCAAGCATTGTCTGGGCCTTCAGAAGCCAGCACGTGCCCACATCCCCCTAATCTTTTAATTTCGCCTCATGAAGAAGAAAAAAAGCAGCTGTTCCTGAGCCGCACAGGCCACAGCTGTCAGCTGCGGCTTGCTGCCTCCTGAGGCGGCACAATAGGGAAGCAAGAAGCAAGGGCCGCGCGCGGGAGGGGGCGCTGGAGAAGGAGGGGGGGCGGGAGAGTAACGCGTATACATGTATGTATATTTTCAACAGTTGGCAGCACGTGCTCTGTAACGCTGCATGGTCCAGCCGTCCAGCCCCCTCATCCTCTCTTTGCCCGCCCGCCCACGTTCCTCTTCTTCTCGTTTTATTTGAAGGAGGGAAAAAAAATAAGTCGGCTTCAATTATATGGCTGGCTGGATTATACCCCTGCTGCTGAAATGATCAACTCCAAAATTGCAGGGCTGGGATGGAGGCCCCACCGTGCCACTCCCATCTTTTCTTTTCCCCCCCCAGGTGTGGGTGTGTGGGAGGGAGAAGAATCCAGGTGACAGGATAACAACGAAGAGAGAAAAAACAGACGTTAACTACCAGGTTTTTCACTCTGCTAAGCAGCGGTACTTTACGGGCACATAGGTTCCTTCTTGGACATCGCTAATTTTGCATTTTAACTTAAAATATTGATTTATTTCCTACGCAGAATGTCCGTCTGCAGAAATATGACGCTCGCCTGGAAGATGCAGCTCACCGACCGAACCAGTGACAAGTCAAAGCTTCCCATGACTTTTGCAAAACATGAAATAACGTCCACGTAGGAAGTAGATATAGCTGTGGTTTGCAAGAGCTAAATCAGTATCAAACAACTTCAGCACACTTTCTTCTATATATATATAACCGGTGTTCGCTAGCTATGTCATTTATAACACTCCCGTCTACGGTATGTAGCTCAAAGAGCACTTGGAAAAGTTCCTTTTGGATGGTACCTTCCCAGAAGCCTTGTGCAACAGGGAGGCACACCTTTGCAGGCACTGTGCATGCCGTACGTTAAGTGAATAATTCCCGAAAATTACGGCGCGCGAGAAACCAACCCTTATCGATTCAAACTGGGGCTTTTAAGCTCACCCTTTTGTACATCTCTACTCGGAAGTAAGTCGCCCTGAGTTTAGGATTCTCAGTATAGCCATGCATTTGTGTCCCCCCACTCCCCCGGCCCATATGCTCTCTGCATCAAGCTTTGGATTGGCAGCGGCAGAGAGCAGCTGCCCTAAGATCAAAGCAGACTCCCCTGAGCATTTGGGAGTTTAGCTTCCAGGGCAGGGTAAACATGCGGAACCCGGCACATTTGGCTCGGTGTTGAGTTTTTGGGATTTGTTTTGTTTTTGTTTTTCGTTGTCGGTTTTGCTCTGCTGAGGAAATGAACGCTGAGCACACACCACTCAGTAACCTGAGTGTGTCCTTGTGGTACCTGAACATGGGCGTTTGATCGATTCTGCAGACGCTCTCTTGAATGTCAGTTCTTTTCAGGTGGGAAAACCTTGCATAAGGGTGACCGTGCCACTGCATGGCCCCACCAGAGGCAGCATTCTGCCCTTGTATCATAGGAAACGTCCCAGCTGTGGAATGAAGGAAAATCCGTGATAATATGTGGTCGGGATAGATGGAAACGTCCGTGCCGCCCCTTTTAGCTATGCCAGCCCTGCAATGAAGGATTTCTTCGCTGAAACTCCCTTGAGGAAATCAAGTTCTCTCAAGCATGATTGCAGCCCGGGAAACAATATTAATTACCGTTTGCACTAAGACAGCATATAGAGCCAACGTCTTTGCGCTACTCGGTGAGGACACGTGTTTTTCCTTGCTTCCTCTCACCTGGCTTGCAATTTAAAAGAACTTGAGGGAAACCCTACCCGAAGGGCAACATATGGTGAATGGCACACCTGCCCTCTGCTTTGCACCTGCTGAATGGCTCTGCGGGAGTCGAGCTGCTGGCTGCAGCGTGGAAGGCCAGAGGGCAAAAGCATCTCGGCTCATTTGCATGCCGGCCTGTTAGCCACGCGCCAGGACTCCGGGCAGACCTCACCTCGCCGTGTGGCAGGGCGGCCCAGATCAGCAAAGCTGTGCACAGAGCAACGGCCCTTAAATGACAAAGGCGATCCTCGATCACGCGGTGCACAGATAAAAGTACTGCTATGCACGCGTGCACCCAGCTGGGAAATTTAAGCGCTTCTACGAAAACCGCGCTGATGAGTTCAACAAGTCAGTGGGTAACAGTGTGCACTGGACATGCAATAGTGTGAGATGCAGAGCAGCAACACAGGAAGAGGAAACAAGGACTCTTCTGTAAAGCTTACAGATGCAAAAATCAGATGGCGAATGAAAAAGGATTTGCACCAGATTCGAAAACAGATTATAATGAAATTAATCTGATTGATTTCAGAGAGGCATTCATTCTCATGGAAGTTGGTTCCATACAGTATTAGATTTGCTCCAAGGAGTTCCTACATTGCGATTTATTATCGTTATAGGTAATAATTATAATGTCTATTGATTTCTTGAATTTCCAGTGTTCAAGCATTTCCTAGAGAGCATCGCCTGGCTTCTGGAGTAAATTTGCATGGGGCTGCAAGGAATGGGGGAATCAGCAAAACTACATCCTGTGCACCAAAGAATGCTCCAACTACCGTACAATTGCACTCATTTCACATGCTAGCAAGGTTATGCTCAAAATCCCACAAGGTAGGCTTCAGCAGTATGTGGACTGAGAACTCCCAGAAGTACAAGCTGGATTTCAAAGGGGCATAGGAACTCGAGACCAAATTGCTAACATGTCCTGGATAATGGAGAAAGCCAGAGAGTTCCAGAAAAACATCTACTTCTGCTTCATTGACTACGCAAAAGCCTTTGACTGTGTGGACATTAACAAACTACGGCAAGTTCTTAAAGAAATGGGAGTGCCTGACCACCTTATCTATCTATGAGAAATCTATATGTGGGACAGGAAGCAACAGTTAGAACTGGATATGGAACAATTGATTGGTTCAAAATTGGGAAAGGAGTACGACAAGGTTGTATATTGTCCCCCTGTTTATTTAACTTCTATGCAGAATACATCATGTGAAAGGCAGGACTGGATGAATCCCCAGCCGGAATTAAGATTTCCGGAAGAAATATCCACAACCTCAGATATGCAGATGATACTACTCTGATGGCAGAAAGTGCAGAGGAATTAAAGAACCTCTTAATGAGGATGAAAGAAGAGAGCACCAAAAATGGTCTGAAGCTCAACATCAAAAAAACTAAGATCATGGCCACTGGTCCCATCACCTCCTGGGAAATAGAAGGGGAAGATATGGAGGCAGTGACAGATTTTCCTTTCTTGGGCTCCATGATCACTACAGATGGGGACAGCAGCTCTGAAATTAAAAGACACCTGCTTCTTGGGAGGAAAGCAATGACAAACCTAGACAGCATCTTAAAAAACAGAGACCTCACCTTGCCGACAAAGGTCCGCATAGTCAAAGCTATGGTTTTTCCAGTAGCGATGTATGGAAGTGAGAGCTGGACCATAAAGAAGGCTTGATGCTTTTGAATTGTGGTGCTGGAGGACACGCTTGAGAGTCCCCTGGACTGCAAGGAGAACAAACCTATCCATTCTGAAGGAAATCAACCCTGAGTGCTCACTGGAAGACAGATCCTGAAGTTGAGACTCCAATACTTTGGCCATCTCATGAGAAGACTCCCTGGAAAAGACCCTGATGTTGGGAAAGTGTGAAGGCAAGAGGAGAAGGGCTCGACAGAGGACGACATGGTTGGACAGCGTCATCGAAGCTACCAACATGAATTTGACCCAACTCCGTGAGGCAGTGGAAGACAGGAGGACCTGCTGTGCTCTGGTCCATGGGGTCACAAAGAGTCGGAAACGACTTAACAACTAAACAACAAAAATGATGTTTATGGAGGGAAATGTATTTCCATTTAAACATGGCTTTATTCACCTAGTTATTTACTTAAATTATTTTTATCCTGCTTTTCTCTTTAAAAAAGCTTATATCAGAAAAAGATACTATTTAAAGGCTAAAAACAGTAAGTATACTAGTATTTAAAAGAATCAGACATATGCCACCCTAAAAATGGTAAAGAAAATCAAAACCAAAACCAATTTCAAAGCAACAAGGCATAACATTCCATTTAAAAACCACTGGGAGCCAGTCAGGGAAAGATTGTCTGAAGAGACAGTGTCTGCTTACGGAAGGACAGCAAAGATGGGGACAGCCTGGCCTGTGGGAGGGAGTTCCAGAGTCTGAAAGGCCCTCTCATGTGTCCTCACCAAACACGCCCGTGAAGGTGGTGGAACTGAGAGAAAGATCTCCCCTGATTATCTTAGCACCCAGGCAGGCTCATAAAGGCAGACAGAGTCCTTGAGACAGCTGGGGCCCAAGCCATTTAGGGCTTGAAGTGGGAAATGGGAAAAATTGCTTTGTTGGACTAAAACTTATAGGATACCTCAGCACAGTCAGTGTAGTTTTAAAACGTTAGGCTGTAGCCTCCCGGAAGTAACTTTTTTCTCATTTACTTAGGAGTAGTTCTCTCACTATACATCTTAGAAGTTAGCTCGCTTCTTCTGTACAACTACTTATTTACTCACTTTCTTTATTGGCTGCAATCCTATTACTTATGCCCACCTCTGTAATGGCAGTTGCATAACTTTCAGCAGTGAATTATCACAAGTTAAGAAGTCAGTGTTTGCATTTCCTATTCTACACCTAATGCATGACTCATCTTGAGACAGGAAATGGCTACATTGACTTCTTAACATGGGGCAATGCCCTGCTGAAAGTTACATCACTAACGTTATGTGTCATGAAGTCGCCTCTGACTTATGGTGACCCTATGAATGAGTGTTCTGAAAAATATCCTGTCCTCAGCTGCCTTGTTCAACTCTTATAAACTCAAGCCTGTGAGAAATTTAGGGAATCAGTCCATCTTGTATTTGATATTCCTCTTTTCCTGCTACCTTCCACCTTTCCCAGCACTACTGCCTTTTCCAGAGAATCCTGCCTTCTTACGATGTGTCCAAAGTAGGAAAGCCTCAGTTTCAACATTTTTGCCTCCAGAGGTAGTTCAGTCTTGATTTGATCTAGCACTCTTCTCCAGAGCCATATTTCAAATGAATCAGTCCCCCCCCCCCGCTTCAGATTTTATAACATATGGTGATCGGAAATACAAGAGTGTGGATGATTTAGGTCTCCAGTGACACATCCTTATACTTGATGACCTTTTCTAATTCTTTCATTACTGCTCTTCCAAGTCTTCTTCTGGGTTCTTTGCTGTGGTCTCCACTTGGACTGATGATTAAGCCAAGGTATACAGAATTTCTATTTCAGTTTTCTCACTGTCAACACGAAAGTTGTATAGTTTTTCTGATTTTCGTCTTCTTTATGGTCAACTGCTTTGGCACTTTCTTCTTTCACTTTCACTAAGAGTCATTTAATGTCATTGCTGCTTTCTGCCAGTAAGATGGTGTCATGTGCATGTTTTCAATTCCTGTACTGATGTTTCTTCCATCAATTTTCACTCCTCTGTCATTTGGATCTAATCTGTCTTTGTATATAGTCTTTTCTGCATACAGACTGAACAGATAAGGGGATAAAATGCACCCTTGTCTGACACCTTTGCCTATAGGAAACCATTCTGCTTCTCTGTATTCTTTCCTAACAGTAGCTTCTTGTCTATAATACAGATTATCCATCGGAACAATCAAGTGCTGAGGCTCACCCATTTCTTTCAGAATAGCTCAGAGTTTCTCATCATCTACACCACATGTGTCAAACTCAAGGCCCGCGGGCCGAGTCTGGCCCACTGGGCCATTTCATGTGGCCCTTGCATGCCTGCTACTGTGCAGTATATAATACGCAGGCACTTACTGTACTTGGTCACCCATAAAGCTCCACAAGGATGCTGGGAATCCACCCAGCAGGACTTCTAATCCCAACATTCCAAGCAGCGAAGAGTCATAAAGTGTGGGCAGTGTACAGCACCTTGGCAAATGTAGTCCTCGCTTTTGCCAACTCCTGTTCTTACATTTATATAGTCTTACAGATACAACTTGTCCTTTGAGGGCAACCATAATGCCGATGTGGCCCAAGATGAAATTGAGTTTGACACCTCTGATCTACACAATCAAACACTTTGCTGTAGCCTATAAAGGACAGAGTGATCTTCTAAAATTCTTTCTGCTCACCAAGTGGGTATTTACAATATGATCTTGATTGCCTCTTCCTTTTCAGAATCCAGCTTGACCATCAAGGATTACACTGGCAGAAATACACAATAGGATTCCGGCTATTACAACTTTCTAAGTTGTATTTCATCATACAGACCAGATGGGTGGGATACAAATCAAATAAATAAATAAATAAAATAAAAAGATGTAGCTCAAGAACAACATGAAAATAATTAATTGAAAAATGAAAATAATAAAAACATTAAATACAATATTAAGACAAAGAAAAGTAGAATATTTATTTATTTATTTATTCAGTCAGTCAGTCAGTCAGTCAGTCATTTATTTATTTATTTATTTATTTATTTATTTATTTATTTATTTATTTATTTATTTATTTATTTATTTATTTATTTATTTATTTATTTATTTATTTATTTATGTAACCACTACTTGTTCTTCTGGAGTTGCTTGCATATGAGATGTTCTGTCTGTAACCTTAATCTGTACATTTAAACACATTTACGTGGAACAAATTACACTGAAAATCAAAGAAGGCAAACATACTTCACTTTGCTTTTGAATGTATAGTATGATCAGTTGTTGATACTTCATCAAGACTATAGAAGATTTAGAACTAATATGTGCTTAATTTTGACACTTGGACATTCACATACACTTGATAGAACAGCCCAAAAGAAATCATATGGGTTGATGTACAGCATGGGTTTGCAGAATTCAATATCTTGTACCAGAACCTTGCACCAATAAGAAAACATTATCTTGCAAAATAATTTAATGTACTAAGCATGCATGTACACTTGCATGTACATGCATGCATGCACACTATAGAAAGAATGTGCAAAGCGCAGCCCTGGACTGCCATTCTCAAGTGTGCTCCCCGTGGGCTTTACTAACTGAAGATGATGGAAGATCCATTTCAACAATCCTTGAAGAATCTCACTTTGCTTATCTTTGCTTGATAGTAATTCAGTGATACCTCGCTGTACGATGAATCTGCAGGACAGTGACTTTTTGCAATCGCTATAGCGATTCGCAAAACAGTCGTTCCTATGGGGAAATTCCGTTGGACGTTGATTAGGTCTGTGCTTCATGAACCGTTTGTTCGCAAGACGACAATTTTTCCGGCTCCACAAAATGGCTGCCCT